>NC_134354.1:144007818-144607818 GCF_048569485.1 Anomaloglossus baeobatrachus
TCGGAGTCGCACGTAGGTGTCAAACGCAACAAAGTCACTAACGATGACGGATGTGCGTCACGAAAACCGTGACCCCGACGACATATCGTCAGATAAATCATAGCGTGTAACGCGGGCCTTTAGTCTTATTTTCGGGGGATGTCTTATATTTAAGCCTTGCTGAAAACTCCTGCTAGGTCTTATTTTTTGGTGATGTCTTATTTTCGGGGAGACACGGTAGGAAACAAATATGTAAAAGCAGTTAGATAGTGTAGTTAGGGAAGCAGATGGTATTTTTAATTCAAGTATATTAGAAAACAGTTTATATTATGGTATTAAATAAATAATTAGGAGGAAAATTACTTTGGACTTTGTTCACCCTTTTAAAGAATATCCTATGTAATACATGTAATAATGTAATCTAATTAAAGGGCCCAAAAAGGGGGGGGGAATCATATCAATGCTGCTGCTCCATGCCCAGTACTGCATCCCCCCATCAGTCTCCATGGATCAGCAGTATTTATTCAGTTCAAACAAAGTGCTGTAGTTGATCAGTAGGCACAAGCTGAATACTGATGGCAAAAGATGGGGGAAAGATGCAGTGCTGAGCACGAATATGGAGGACCAGCACCGGTCCAAGAGGAGAGTATGCGTTTTTTTCCACTTCCCTGGGTTTAATAACAAACAATTGCATGGTAGTGTACAAACCCTTTAATGTTTCAATTAAATGTTTTGTTTTGTTTTTTTATTTCACCACAAGAGTGCTGTTTAAATGAACAGTGGATACGGAAAGTATTCAGACCCCTTTACATTTTTTACTCTTTGTTTCATTGCAGCCATTTGGTAAATTCAAAAAAGTTAATATTATTTCTCATTAATGTACACTCTGCACCCCATCTTGTCAGAAAAAAGCAGAAATGTAGAAATTTTTGCAAAATTATTAAACAGGAAAAACTGAAATATCACATGGTCTTAAGTATTCAGACCCTTTGCTCAGACACTGATATTTAAGTCATATGCTGTTCATTTCCTTGTGATCCTCCTTGAGATGGTTCTACTCCTTCAATGGAGTCCAACTGTGTTTAATTAAACTGATAGGACTTGATTTGGAAAGGCACACAACTGTCTATATAAGACCTCACAGCTCACAGTGCATGTCAGACCAAATGAGAATCATGAGGTCAAAGGAAATGACCAAGGAGCTCAGAGACAGAATTGTGGCAAGGCACAGATCTGGCCAAGGTTACAAACGAATTTCTGCAGTTCTCAAGGTTCCTAAGAGCACAGTAACCTCCATAATCCTTAAATGGAAGACGTTTGGACCACCAGAACTCTTCCTAGACCTGGCCGTCCAGGGAAACTGAGCAATCGTGGGAGAAGAGCCTTGGTGAGAGAGGTAAAGAAGAACCCCAAGATTACTGTGGCTGAGCTTCAGAGATGCAGTAGGGAGATGGGAGAAAGTTCCACAAAGTCAACTATCACTGTAGCCCTCCACCAGTCGGGCCTTTATGGAAGTTTGGCCAGACGGAAGCCTCTCCTCATGTGCAAGACATATGAAAGCCCACATAGAGTTTGCAAAAAAACACATGAAGGACTCCCAGATTATGAGAAATAAGATTCTCTGGTCTGATGAGACAAAGATAGAACTTTTTGGTGATAATTCTAAGCGGTATGTGGGGAGAAAACCAGGCACTGCTCATCACCTGCCCAATACAATCCCAACAGTGAAACATGGTGGTGGCAGCATCATGCTATGGGGGTGTTTTTCAGCTGCAGGGACAGGAGGACTAATTGTAATTGAAGGAAAGATGAATGCGGCCAAGTACAGAGATATCCTGGAAGAAAATCTCTTCCACAGTGCTCTGGACCTCAGACTTGGCCGAAGGTTCACCTTCCAACAACACAATGACCCTAAGCACACAGCTAAAATAACAAAGGAGTGACTTCAGAACACCTCTGTGACCATCCTTGACCGGCCCACAGCTTAGCTAGGGCGCTGACCTAAATCCAATTGAGCATCTCTGGAGAGACTTGAAAATGCCTGTCCACCAACGTTCACCATCCAACCTGATGGGACTGGAGAGGTCTGCAAGGAAGAATGGCCGAGGATCCGCAAATTAAGGTGTGAAAAACTTGTTGCATCGTTCTCAAGAAGACTCATGGCTGTACTAGCTCAAAAGGGTGCATCTACTTAATACTGAACAAAGGGTCTGAATACTTATGACCATGTGATATTTCAGTTTTTCTTGTTTAATAAATTTGCAAAAATTTCTACAGTTCTGTTTTTTTCTGTCAAGATGGGGTGCAGAGTGTACATTAATGAGAAAAAAAAAATCAACTTTTTTAAATTTACCAAATGACTGCAATGAAACAAAAAGTGAAAAATTTAAAGGGATCTGAATACTTTCCGTTCCCACTGTAAGTGCCCTGCCTGGTCTCCGATTTGTGACCTATCATTAGCTCCAGTGTTTGATGGAGCCTGTCGGGGGTCAAAAATTAATACATCTGTCTAGGTGCCTTGTTCTGGCTCTCATAAAGATAAGGTATATTGAGATTTTGTGGGGTAACTTCTGGCCATTCTAAAGTTATGGCCAGATGATGGCGTCACAAAACCGTAGTACTGCCAAAAAAGGATGAAGCCGCCAGAAGGCAAGTATAAGATCACAGTAAGTTGACTTAGATTTAAAGCACCTAAAGGTGCTTTAATGATACAGAGCAGAAACGTAGTAAGAATCACCTTCTTCTGGAGATGTGGAGATGGGGACAGCAGTAAGGTCATTAATCACATAATCAAATGTTCGCCCTTCTTTGGCATACATTTTCAGCACTGGGACGCAATCTTCAACCAAAACCTGTACATGTAAAGAATCATAAAATAAAAATAATAAAAAAAAAAAAAAAAAAAAGAATTAGTATAATTATTAACAAGGATCACAAACAAATACATATGGTAAATGCAAGATTTTACGTTTTTAGATTGAAATAAAGAAGTAAAGAAAGATTCCTTTTGAAGGTAGATTGGTAAGTTTATACAATTTTCTGAACACGAGCTGCTAATTATAGAATTTAAAGATTTTTTTTACAGCAGCCATATGAATTACAGGCAGCAATAGTCAGGATCAGACTCGTTTTCAAAAGAGTTTTTTGGGCATGATCTGTGACCTGTGCGGGGGTCACTGTTCAGGGATGGGGAGGAGGTAACCTGTGACTATCCTCTAATGTCATACATGTGATACCTGTAATCTTATTTTGCCAGCTATGAAAATGAGATGACTAGAAAAAAGTCCCTACTACAAAAAAGGAATTGTCAGACTACAGGTGCGATGGTCAGTGTGCAGAGAGGGGGAGGAGGTGTGCTGTGATCATCACCTTTGTCATATAGGTGATACCTGTAATTGTAATCCTGTTATGATGAGATGACTAATGAAAAGTCATGTCTACAGAAAAGGAAGCATCCGCCGTGGGTTCTCACGTCTCAGCTAGCATTTACATTTTTTCTCTTATACTAGCAGAAAGATAACCCCATTGACTTTTATGGGTTTCATCTGGTGTCTGTAATTGTTTTTTTGCCATTTTCAATTGAATCTGTGATGGAAGCTACTAAAAAAGTATCTAACGTAGGTGTGAAAAGAACCTGATTTATAAACTCAAAAGGTGTAGCAGTATGGGAACTAAGATAGAATGAAAAAATAGAGAACAAAGAGTTAATGCTGAAGCAAATTTTATTTATTAAAAAAAAATTATGCACAATAAAGTGCAATCGTGCGTAGAAACATGAAAACAACAAAACAGGACGAAGGGTCTGACATTAAAAGAAAAAGTCCCAAAGAGTCCTGCAAAATGCATAACACATACACAAGCACAAATGTAAGGTGGTAATAATTTGAATCAAAGCAGGACAAATACAGAAACACCACAGCCCGGCCCCTGGCCAGTTTAGAGAAAACTGCACACAGCCCAGATTAGAACGGTATAAGAGAGAACAATGCTCCAATTACCTCTCTTCTTCCCCCTGATGAAGTAGTAGGTGATCCTGTAGGCTGTGAAACGTGCGTTGGGGTACACCACCCCGGATCCCTGGCCTAGTTTCACTTAGGTAATTTGAGCATTGTTCTCTCTTATACCATTCTAATCTGGGCTGTGTGCAGTTTTATTTTTTTTTACTTCTAGTAACTGTTATTTATTTATTGTCCTGCATGTTACCCTGGTGAACTGGCTCTCTAAACTGGCCAGGGGCCTGTCTGTGGTGTTTCTATTTTTGTCCTGCATCCATTCAAATTATTACCACCTTACATCGGTGCTTGTGTATGTGTTATGCATTTTGCAGGACTCTTTGGGACTTTTTCTTTTAATGTCAGACTCTTCCTCCTGTTTTGATCTTTACATGTTTTTACTCACGATTGCGCTTTATTGTGAATAATATTTTTTAATTAATGAAATTTGCTTCAGCATTAACTCCTTCTTTCCCAGTTTTTTCATGGTTATTTTGAGTTGCTGGTAATCTGGCTGGGGGTTTCCTCCTTCCCGATTACAAATTATCCATTTGTATGGAAAATAGGTATTTAATTGGGAACTAAGATAGAGTCTAAAATAAAATGACATATGTATAAATAATAATATATATAATAATATAAGCATAAGTTGAGGGTTCCATTATCTACTGTAAAAGGAGCAACTAATTCTAGAAGGCTTCGGGTGAACATTAAAATCAATGGATGCCTATTGGATTTCAAGGGAGCCAAAAACAATTAGTGTGCATGTGTAATGTGTAATAACAGACACTTACCTGATAACAGTCACCTTTTAGATTGTCTAACACATCACCGCATGTTTTTCGCATATGCTGTCTACATCCATCGATCACCATTTGGTCTATGTATAAAGTGCGTTAAGGTGTGATTCTGGATTAGTGGTAATATAATCAAATCTAAGCTGAATGACACAGAACAGTAGTGTTATTGATACTGTCACTCAATTTCTACCCTTGCCTCTCCGGATCACTGTAATGGCCATCTGAAATAACTCACCAGTGCTGGATACAGAAGATCTTATGGTCTAGAGCCGATACCGACACCTGTTTTATTGTATGTGCAATAATGTTGTTAGCAAATACCTCCATGTGCAATTCTTCTGAAACATTATCACACTTACCTCATGTGCAGGACATAGCAGCTTAGGTATCCAAGGTTACAGCCATGCATATAGGGACAGTTAGTCGATAGCGGTTGTAATCATGTTACTGCCATGTCCTGCACATGAGATAAGAGACATGGCTATATCAGGAGAACTATACTACATTTCTAATTGGAGGTATTTGCTAATATTATTATTATTACATCTACTACATATTGGGATAGGATCTTGGAGATGGGAATAACCCTTTAATCCCTACCAACATTTGTAATTTGCTCTATTATATCGTTTCCTACCATTCCCTCTATCCTGATAGTCCTTATATCTGTCATTTGTTTCTATACTTCCGTAATGTTTCATTTGAATGGAGTCTCCAACAGGACGTCACAATAGGATGACCCTACACTCACTTTCCTACAGCTTCTATGGCCGACATCCCTTCTCACCACCGGGATAGCATCAGCGGGCGGTGCTGAGGTCACTTACTACAGCTTTGTCACTTCCATCTCATATCAGGCAAAGATGCGACAGCATGTTCTATAAGACACCACAAGAGAAAACATTACCCCACAGACCACATGCAATAATGAAATGATCCAGCTTTGCCTTCTCCATATACCTTTGTTGGAGTTTGTTTCTTACAGGTCCCACATCTATATCTTTACTTATTTCTTCATAGATTATTATTGATCTGACAATCACGTGCATGTATGCTTCTATTTCTTATAGTATTTGTTTGTGGCCTGTTTGATATACTATAGCTAGTTACTGTTACCCTCTTGGTAATGGCTGTTGTATTTTCTATCATATGTCACTGCCGCTATACTATGACATTTTGGCTATTTCCTATATACTCCACATGGGCCACACATATACACTACAGTTAAAAAATTTAGAGTCACTCAGATATTTCCTTATTTTTGAAAAAAAAGCACATTTTTTTTCAATGAAGCTAACATTAAATTAAACAGAAATACACTCTACACGTTGTGAATGTGGTAAATGACTATTCTAGATTCAAACATCTGGTTTTAAATGCAATATCTACTTAGGTGTATAGAGGCCCAGGTCCAACAACCACCACTCCAGTGTTCTAATTATACATTGTGTTTGCTAACTGTGTTAGAAAACTAATGGATGTTTAGAAATCCCTTGAAAACCCTTGTGCAAGTATGTTAGCACAGCTGAAAACAGTTTTTCTGATTAGAGAAGCTATAAAACTGACCTTCCTTTGAGCTAGATGAGAATCTGGAGCATTACATTTGCTGGTTCCATTAAATTCTCAAAATGGCCAGAAAAAGAGAAATTTCATGTGAAACTAAACAGTCTATTTTTGTTCTTAGAAATGAAGGATATTCCATGTGAGAAATTGCTAAGAAACTGAAGATTTCCTACAACGGTTTGTACTACTCCCTTCAGAGGAGAGCACAAACAGGCTCTAACCAGAGTAGAAAGAAGTGTGAGGCCCCGCTGCACGACTGAGCAACAAGACAAGTACATTAGAGTCTCTAGTTTGAGAAATCGACGCCTCACAGGTCCTCAACTCGCAGCTTCATTAAATAGTACCCGCAAAACACCAGTGTCAACATCTAAAGTGAAGAGGAGACTTCGGGATGCTGGCCTTCAGGGAAGGGTGGCAAAGAAAAAGCCATATCTGAGACTGGCTAATAAAGGGAAAAGATTAATATGGGCAAAAGAACACAGGCATTGGATAGAGGAGGATTGGAAAAAAGTGTTATGGACAGATGAATCAAAGTTTGAGGTGTTTGGATCACACAGAAGAACATTTGTGAGACGCAGAACTACTGAAAAGATGCTGGAAGAGTGCCTGACGCCATCTGTCAAGCATGGTGGAGGTAATGTGATGGTCTGGGGTTGCTTTGGTGCTGGTAAAGTGGGAGATTTGTACAAGATAAAAGGGATTTTGAATAAGGAAAGCTATTACTCCATTTTGCAACGCCATGCCATACCCTGTGGATAGCACTTAATTGGAGCCAGTTTCATCCTGCAACAGGACAATGGCCCAAAGCACACTTCCAAATTATGCATGAACTATTTAGGGAAGAAGCAGGCAGCTGGTATTCTATCTGTGGAGGAGTGGCCAGCCCAGTCACCAGATCTCAACCCTATTAAGTTGTTGTGGGAGCAGCTTGACCGTATGGTATGCAAAACGTGCCCATCAAGCCAATCCAACTTGTGAGTGGGGGGGAAGCATGGGGGGAAATATCTCCAGATTACCTCCGCAAATTAACAGCTAGAATGCCAAAGGTCTGCAAAGCTGGAATTGCTGCAAAGGAGCATTCTGTGACGAAAGCAAAGTTTGAAGGAGAAGAAGGGAATTTTGTTTACTTACCGTAAATTCCTTTTCTTCTAGCTCCAATTGGGAGACCCAGACAATTGGGTGTATAGCTATGCCTCTGGAGGCCACACAAAATATTACACTAAAAGTGTAAAGCCCCTCCCCTTCAGCCTATACACCCCCCGTACTGCTGCGGGCTCATCAGTTTTGGTGCAAAAGCCAGAAGGAGGAAAAAATTATAAACTGGTTTAAAGTAAATTCAATCCGAAGGAATATCGGAGAACTGAAACCATTTAACATGAACAACATGTGTATACAAAAACAGGGGCGGGTGCTGGGTCTCCCAATTGGAGCTAGAAGAAAAGGAATTTACGGTAAGTAAACAAAATTCCCTTCTTCTTTGTCGCTCCTAATTGGGAGACCCAGACAATTGGGACGTCCAAAAGCAGTCCCTGGGTAGGTAAATAATACCTCATAATAGAGCCGTAACGGCTCCGTCCTACAGGTGGGCAACTGCCGCTTGAAGGACTCGCCTACCTAGGCTGGCATCTGCCGAAGTATAGGTATGCATCTGATAGTGTTTCGTGAAAGTGTGCAGGCTCGACCAGGTAGTTGCCTGACACATCTGCTGAGCCGTAGCCTGGTGTCGCAAGGCCCAGGACGCTCCCACGGCCCTGGTAGAATGGGCCTTCAGTCCTGAGGGAACCGGAAGCCCCGAGGAACGGTAAGCTTCGAGAATTGGTTCCTTGATCCACCGAGCCAGGGTTGATTTGGAAGCTTGTGTCCCTTTACGCTGGCCAGCGACAAGGACAAAGAGAGCATCGGAGCGGCGCAGGGGCGCCGTACGAGAAATGTAGAGTCTGAGTGCTCTCACCAGATCTAACAAGTGCAAATCCTTTTCACATTGGTGAACTGGATGAGGACAAAACGAGGGTAAGGAGATGTCCTGATTGAGATGAAAAGTGAGCAAGGCAAATGGCCAGGGAGAAAACGCCTGAGCAGAGCACCACGACAGGAATATTTTCCACGTCCTGTGGTAGATCTTGGCGGACGTTGGTTTCCTAGCCTGTCTCATAGTGGCAATGACCTCTTGAGATAATCCTGAAGACGCTAGGATCCAGGACTCAATGGCCACACAGTCAGGTTGAGGGCCGCAGAATTCAGATGGAAAAACGGCCCTTGAGACAGCAAATCTGGTCGGTCTGGCAGTGCCCACGATTGGCCGACCGTGAGATGCCACAGATCCGGGTACCACGACCTCCTCGGCCAGTCTGGAGCGACGAGGATGGCGCGGCGGCAGTCGGCCCTGATCTTGCGTAACACTCTGGGCAACAGAGCCAGAGGAGGAAACACATAAGGAAGCTGAAACTGCGACCAATCCTGAACTAAGGCGTCTGCCGCCAGAGCTCTGTGATCTTGAGATCGAGCCATGAATGTTGGGACCTTGTTGTTGTGCCGTGACGCCATTAGGTCGACGTCCGGCATCCCCCAGCGGCAACAGATCTCCTGAAACACGTCCGGGTGAAGGGACCATTCCCCTGCGTCCATGCCCTGGCGACTGAGAAAGTCTGCTTCCCAGTTTTCTACGCCCGGGATGTGAACTGCGGATATGGTGGATGCTGTGGCTTCCACCCACAGCAGAATCCTCCGGACTTCCTGGAAGGCTTGCCGACTGCGTGTCCCACCTTGGTGGTTGATGTAAGCCACCGCTGTGGAGTTGTCCGACTGAATTCGGATCTGCTTGCCTTCCAGCCACTGCTGGAACGCTTTTAGGGCAAGATACACTGCCCTGATCTCCAGAACATTGATCTGAAGTGAGGACTCTTGCTGAGTCCACGTACCCTGAGCCCTGTGGTGGAGGAAGACTGCTCCCCACCCTGACAGACTCGCGTCCGTCGTGACCACCGCCCAGGATGGGGGTAGGAAGGATTTCCCTTTCGATAATGAGGTGGGAAGAAGCCACCACCGAAGGGAAGCTTTGGTTGCTTGAGAGAGGGAGACGTTCCTGTCTAGGGACGTCGGCCTCCTGTCCCACTTGCGTAGGATGTCCCATTGAAGAGGACGCAGGTGAAACTGCGCGAAAGGGACTGCTTCCATTGCTGCCACCATCTTCCCCAGGAAGTGCATGAGGTGCGTCAAGGGGTGTGACCGACCTTGAAGGAGAGATTGTACCCCTGTGTGTAGTGAACGCTGTTTGTCCAGCGGAAGCTTCACTATCGCTGGAAGAGTATGAAACTCCATGCCAAGATATGTCAGTGATTGGACCGGTGTCAGATTTGACTTTGGAAAATTGATGATCCACCCGAAACTCTGGAGAATCTCCAGAGTAACGTTGAGGCTGTGTTGGCATGCCTCTTGAGAGGGTGCCTTGACCAGCAGATCGTCTAAGTAAGGTATCACTGAGTGACCCTGAGAGTGGAGGACCGCAACTACTGTAGCCATGACCTTGGTGACAACCCTTGGGGCTGTCGCCAGGCCGAACGGCAGTGCCGCGAACTGAAGGTGTTCGTCTCCTATGGCGAAGCGCAAGAAGCGCTGATGCTCTGGAGCAATTGGTACGTGGAGATAAGCATCCTTGATATCGATCGATACTAGGAAATCTCCTTGGGACATTGAGGCGATGACGGAGCGGAGGTATTCCATCCGGAACCGCCTGGTCCTTACGTGTTTGTTGAGCAGTTTTAGGTCCAAAACAGGACGGAAGGACCCGTCCTTCTTTGGAACCACAAACAGGTTGGAGTAGAAACCGTGACCCTGTTGCTGAAGAGGAACCGGGACCACCACTCCTTCTGCCTTCAGAATGCCCACCGCCTGCAGAAGAGCCTCGGCTCGCTCGGGAGGCGGAGATGTTCTGAAGAATCGAGTCGGAGGACGAGAGCTGAACTCTATCCTGTAACCGTGAGACAAAATGTCTCTCACCCAACGGTCTTTTACTTGTGGCAGCCAGGTGTCGCAAAAGCGGGAGAGCCTGCCACCGACCGAGGATGCGGTGTGAGGAGGCCGTAAGTCATGAGGAAGCCGCCTTGGTAGCGGCACCTCCGGCGGTCTTTTTAGGGCGTGATTTAGACCGCCATGCGCCGGCGTTCCTCTGATCCTTCTGAGGCCTTTTGGACGAGGAGAATTGTGACCTGCCCGCACCCCGAAAGGACCGAAACCTCGACTGTCCCCTCCTCTGTTGGGGTGTTTTTGGTTTGGCTTGGGGTAAGGATGTTTCCTTTCCCTTGGATTGTTTGATGATTTCATCCAATCTCTCACCAAACAAACGGTCGCCAGAAAATGGCAATCCAGTTAAGCACTTTTTGGAAGCCGAATCTGCCTTCCATTCCCGCAGCCACAAGGCCCTGCGTATTACCACCGAATTGGCGGCTGCAACCGCCGTACGGGTCGCAGAGTCCAGGACAGCATTAATAGCGTAGGACGCAAATGCCGACGTTTGAGAGGTTATGGACGCCACCTGCGGCGCAGACGTACGTGAGTGCGTCAATTTGCGCCTGACCAGCTGAGATAGCTTGGAGTGCCCATACGGCTGCGAATGCTGGAGCAAAAGACGCGCCGATAGCTTCATAGATGGATTTCAACCAGAGCTCCATCTGTCTGTCAGTGGCATCCTTGAGTGAAGCTCCATCTTCCACTGCAACTATGGATCTAGCCGCCAGTCTGGAGATTGGAGGATCCACCTTGGGACACTGAGTCCAGCCCTTGACCACGTCAGGGGGAAAAGGGTAACGTGTATCCTTAAGGCGCTTGGAAAAACGCTTATCTGGATAAGCTCGGTGTTTCTGGACTGCCTCTCTGAAGTCAGAGTGGTCCAGAAACATACTCTTTGTACGCTTGGGAAACCTGAAACGGAATTTCTCCTGCTGAGAAGCTGACTCCTCCACTGGAGGAGCTGAGGGAGAAATATTCAACATTTCATTGATGGACGCAATAAGATCATTCACTATGGCGTCCCCATCAGGAGTATCAAGGTTGAGAGCGGCTTCAGGATAAGAATCCTGATCAGCTACCTCCGCTTCATCATACAGAGAGTCCTCTCGCTGAGACCCTGAACATTGTGATGATGTCGAGGGAATTTCATAGCGAGCTCGCTTAGTCGGTCTGGGGCTGCGGTCCGTGTCAGAGACCTCACCCTGGGATCCATGAGACACCCCGGGAAGACATTGCTGTTCCAACTGAGGGGAACCAGGGGACAATGATAACACAGTGCCCCTGGCTTGAGATGCCGGCCTGGACTGCAAGGCTTCTAATATATTAGCCATAGTCTCAGAAAGTCTTTCAGTAAAAACTGCAAACTCCGTCCCTGTCACCTGGACAGTGTTAACAGGTGGTTCTCCCTGGGCCACCCCTAGCAGAGGCTCCGGCTGAGAAAGTGCCACAGGGGCCGAGCATTGCACACAATGAGGGTCAGTGGAACCTTCCGGCAGTATAGCCGTACATGCTGCACAGGCAGCATAGTAAGTCTGTGCCATGGCACCCTTGCTATTTGTGGACGACATGCTGTTGTCTCCTCTGAGCAATACAGGAGGGTAAATAGCCACAAATCAACAGTGCACCCTACAGTGTAAAGTATAGACTATAATCATATAAACTATAAATACACTTCTGCACTAGTGGGGCCAGCACCACAGGTGCTGCTTACCGCCTGCGCAAAGCGTTTGTGTGGGCACCAGAATTCCTGCCTGGGTCTCTTTGAGCTTGTCTCTCCTCTCCAGCGTTAGCAGAGCTGAGAGGAATGGCTGCCAGCGTCCTGGGGAGAGGAGGGAGCCGTGGGCGTGACCCAGAAAAGTGCGGGAACTGGTGCCCCACTGTGCAGAGTGAGGGGGGTGGAGTATGCAAAGCATGCTCCAGCCCTCAGTGCTGCCGACCTGTACAGCGTCCCGCCCTTCCCCTGACTGGCAGGGCTGGGGGCGGGAAAAGAATGAGACTAGGCCGCAGAAGCCGGGGACTATAGTTATAAGCGCGGCCACTGTATAAGCGCGGTCGGCGCGGAAGTCCCCGGCGCACTAACAGTCCCAGCCGCGCCGCAGGCATAACCATGGCAGCGGCGGTCAGCGCGGCAGTCCCCCTACACAAATACACTCAGCGACGCTGAGTGTATAGTGGCACACATGCAGCCAGCGCTGCTGTCCCCGGTGCACTAGCACACCCAGCAATGCTGGAGTGTTGCTGTGCGCAGTCCCCACGGGGACACAGAGTACCTCCAAGTAGCAGGGCCATGTCCCTGAACGATACTCGGCTCCTATCCAGCAGGGTCCTCAGGAGCTGTGGATGGAGCACGGTCTCCTGTGCCTGGAGACCGAAAGGATCCCACTTCACCCAGAGCCCTAATTGAGGGATGGGGAAGGAAAGCAGCATGTGGGCTCCAGCCTGCGTACCCGCAATGGATACCTCAACCTTAACAACACCGCCGACAAAAGTGGGGTGAGAAGGGAGCATGCTGGGGGCCCTGTTATGGGCCCTCTTTTCTTCCATCCGACATAGTCAGCAGCTGCTGCTGACTAAGCTGTGGAGCTATGCGTGGATGTCTGACCTCCTTCGCACAAAGCATAAAAACTGATGAGCCCGTAGCAGTACGGGGGGTGTATAGGCTGAAGGGGAGGGGCTTTACACTTTTAGTGTAATACTTTGTGTGGCCTCCGGAGGCATAGCTATACACCCAATTGTCTGGGTCTCCCAATTAGGAGCGACAAAGAAAATTATTATTTCAAGTAAAAATCATTATTTCTAACCTCGTCAATGTCTGGACTATATTTTCTATTCAACATGCAACTTATTTCATAAATAAAATGGAAAAGACAATTGTCTGAGTGACCCCAAACTTACTGTATTTTTCGCTTTAGAAGACGCACTTTTGTTCCCCCAAAGAAAGTAGGGGGTGCGTCTTATAAGCCGAATATAGGGGGGGGTGTATATATATATATATATATATATATATATATATATATATATATATATATATATATATATATACACACACTGCAGGGTCCAGGGGAGGTGGGCGCTGCTGGGGGCAGGTGAACGCTGTGGGCTGCAGTCTTGATCTCCTGCTCCCACTCATATAATATGTACAGCCGCTGTCCATCTCCGGTGGTGCTGAAATCGCACCGCAGTGACGGGGCTGGGGGAGCGGTGCATATTATTTGTCCCTGCGCCCCCCTGTGATGGCACATGCTCCCCCCCCCTGTGTTAGATATGGCCCCCATGCTGCTACTCATTCTAAAAAAGCTTTACTTACCCCCTCCAGCGTTTCTCCCCGGTGTCCCTGCTTCCACTGTGATCAGGCACCCAGAGATCTCACTCTGCTGTGCCGATCACATGACCGGCACGAAGAACCAGGAAGTGGAGGAACAGAAGCATGGAGGGAGACAGGAGGGAGATCAGCGCTACAGGAGGTAAGGAAAGAGTGTTTTATTTTACTATGGGCAGCAGCATGGGGGCGATATCTAACACAGGGGGACTTGTGCGATCTATAGGGGCCATGGGCAGCACTATGGGGGCGATATCTAACACAGGGGAACATGTGCGATCTATATAGGGGCCATGGGCAGCACTATGGGGGCGATATCTAACACAGGAGGACTTGTGAGATCTATAGGGGCCATGGGCAGCACTATGGGGGCGATATCTAACACAGGGGAACATGTGCGATCAATATAGGGGCCATGGGCAGCACTATGGGGGCGATATCTAACACAGGAGGACTTGTGAGATCTATATAGGGGCCATGGGCAGCACTATGGGGGCGATATCTAACACAGGGGGACTTGTGCGATCTATAGGGGCCATGGGCAGCACTATGGGGGGCGATATCTAACCCAGGGGGACTTGTGCGATCTATATAGGGGCCATGGGCAGCACCATGGGGGCGATATCTAACACAGGGGGACTTGTGCGATCTATATAGGGGCCATGGGCAGCACTATGGGGGCGATATCTAACACAGGGCGACTTGTGCGATCTATTTAGGGGCCATGGGCAGCACTATGGGGGCGATATCTAACACAGGGGGACTTGTACGATCTATATAGAGGCCATGGGCAGCACCATGGGGGCGATATCTAACACAGGGGGACTTGTGCGATCTATATAGGGGCCATGGGCAGCACTATGGGGGCGATATCTAACACAGGGGGACTTGTGCGATCTATAGGGGCCATGGGCAGCACAGGGGAACGTGTGCCATCACAAGGGGGCTATATTCAATATAAGGGGGCCATATCCAGATTAAGGGGGGCTAATTTTAGGATGGGGGGCTATGAGGGACATATACCCTATATGATTTGTTAGATGAACACAGGCATTATAAGATGGACCCCATTTAACATTAAAAAAAAAAAAATTCTCTTTTCCTTCACCAAATTTGGGGGTGCGTCTTATAATCAGGTGCGTTTTACAACAATAGTCTTCACTACTTTTTCAAAAATTAAATTTTATTAGGTTAGAATACATACATACATAAACACTTAATTAAAAAGTGAGGAGGGAACGGAGAGATATTATCCCTGTCCTACTTCCTTCCTACACTACGGGGGTCGGCGTCCTATGTCAGTGACGCCCCCGTTCCACGACGACTTAGTCCCTATATCAATCCCTCCCTATAACAGGTATAGTGCACTCCCTCTAATGGAAGGAAGACCCCAAGGCAGTATCACCACGGTGAGGAGACAGTGCCCAGTCCAGGGTACCCAGTTATTTTATTAATATTTCAAATTCTAAGGGATTGGCAGTCATCTACTATTGTCAAATCAGTCCGTGTGCTCAAAGATAAATAGAATATTTGTGAAACATGATTTAGAGTACACACTACTATTCGGAAGAAGCCCA
Organism: Anomaloglossus baeobatrachus; assembly: GCF_048569485.1. NCBI lineage: Eukaryota > Metazoa > Chordata > Amphibia > Anura > Aromobatidae > Anomaloglossus > Anomaloglossus baeobatrachus. The sequence continues at coordinate 144,023,054 of NC_134354.1, forward strand.
AATGATAATGTCAGTGTGTTCAGTAGTTACAACATAATTTTGACACACTGTTCCGGATACAGATTTCACTATTCAGGAACGTCCTCCGGATACAAAATTCATTATACAGGAATTCCCAACGCGTTTCGCCCTTCAGCATCTTAATAGTGCAGGGCTCATCAGGGGCTTATGAATAATTTCTTGATAAATTCTGTAACATACAAAACACACAAAAATCCCTTATTACCAAGATGTCCAGTACTCCCACTCAGAATACGCTGAGTACATGTCTTCAAGAATACTTATACTGACCAATGTTGGTTAGATCCTAATATTCACAGTGCTAATGAGGGGGATACTGAAATCATATGTCCCGTCCGTTATGTCATCAAAATGGAGTCGCACCCCTACCTGTACACAGGTAATTTGTTAATGTTAGAACAGGTTTGATAGCCATTCCGTGTCTCATATCATTTATTAGGCTACATACCTACAACTGCTGGTGATGGCTCTAATGAAGTTGTATATCCACAAAGAGGCCACAAAAGTGCTGGAATATGTCTTAAAAGAAGAAGACATGGCATTTGTATACAAATAATGCAGTAGGTACCCAGTAATAAATAGGCTGGTAGTCCTCTAATTACCAGATAGAGCTCATAAGTTACCTTAGTATATCTGGGCCCAATCCAGCTTTAATACCACTACGACCAATTATATTTCTGTTACACGCGGCGGTTGTAACCACCACCGTGGAGGGGTAACCAAATGACCTGTCAAGAATCCAAATAGAGGAACCCTATAACATCGCTCCTTTAAATAGCGATGGCCATTTGAGTCTAGCATCCCTGTACGCCAGACCAGAACTCCTTACGCCATACGGACGGATATCAGGTAGGATTTTGAGCCTTTGAACGGGAAACAGTATATTTATGAGCTGCTAAAGGCGGTTTTTGTTTTCATTGCCAGGTACCGGGGTTGCCGTGATCATTATAGTATGATCTAACTGTGCCCTTATTCTGGGCTAGTAACCAGGTATGGTCTTAGCCTGGGACGGTGCATATTTTGGAAGCATAATTGCAGAGGGATAATATGATCTTATCTTTCATGTAGGACTGTTGGTTATATATACTTTGCTGCATAACACTTGATGGAGACTGGTCACGCTGGGGGATAGAAGGAATCACTCGTCATATGTGGATGAGGTACTGTTGATAGCTCCCTTGAATGGTCATTATGGAATGTGCTTTTAGTGGGCACATGTTATAGGGTTCCTCTATTTGGATTCTTGACAGGTCATTTGGTTACCCCTCCACGGTGGTGGTTACAACTGCCGCGTGTAACAGAAATATAATTGGTCGTAGTGGTATTAAAGCTGGATTGGGCCCAGATATACTAAGGTAACTTATGAGCTCTATCTGGTAATTAGAGGACTACCAGCCTATGTATTACTGGGTACCTACTGCATTATTTGTATACAAATGCCATGTCTTCTTCTTTTAAGACATATTCCAGCACTTTTGTGGCCTCTTTGTGGATATACAACTTCATTAGAACCATCACCAGCAGTTGTAGGTATGTAGCCTAATAAATGATATGAGACACGGAATGGTTATCAAACCTGTTCTAACATTAACAAATTACCTGTGTACAGGTATAGGTGCGACTCCATTTTGATGACATAACGGACGGGACATATGATTTCAGTATCCCCCTCATTAGCACTGTGAATATTAGGATCTAACCAACATTGGTCAGTATAAGTATTCTTGAAGACATGTACTCAGCGTATTCTGAGTGGGAGTACTGGACATCTTGGTAATAAGGGATTTTTGTGTGTTTTGCATGTTACAGAATTTATCAAGAAATTATTCATAAGCCCCTGATGAGCCCTGCACTATTAAGATGCTGAAGGGCGAAACGCGTTGGGCATTCCTGTATAGTGAATTTTGTATCCGGAGGACGTTCCTGAATAGTGATATCTGTATCCGGAACAGTGTGTCAAAATTATGTTATAACTACTGAACACACTGACATTATCATTTGGGCTTCTTCCGAATGGTAGTGTGTACTCTAAATCATGTTTCACAAATATTCTATTTATCTTTGAGCACACGGACTGATTTGACAATAGTAGATGACTGCCAATCCCTTAGAATTTGAAATATTAATAAAATAACTGGGTACCCTGGACTGGGCACTGTCTCCTCACCGAGGTGATACTGCCTTGGGGTCTTCCTTCCATTAGAGGGAGTGCACTATACCTATTATAGGGAGGGATTGATATAGGGACTAAGTCGTCGTGGAACGGGGGCGTCACTGACATAGGACACCAACCCCCGTAGTGTAGGAAGGAAGTAGGACAGGGATAATATCTCTCCGTTCCCTTCTCACTTTTTAATTAAGTGTTTATGTATGTACTAGAAGGTGGCCCGATTCTACGCATCGGGTATTCTAGAATTTACGTATTGTGTAATTCATGTATGATTTTTGTTATATATATATATAGATGTTGTTGTGTGTAGTTACCAAGTGTTTGTGTAGGGGCTGTACATGTTCTGGGTGTTGTCTGGGTGTGACGGGGGGTGAGAGCGGTGTTGTATGTGTGTTGCGTTGTTTGTGGAGCGCTGTGTGTCTGTAGCGTTGTGTGTGTGTGTGTTGCGCGGTTTGTGTGTGTGTGGTGTGTTTTGGGGGGAGGTATGTTTTGTGCAATGTGTGTGTTGTGCGGTATGTGCGTATATTTGTGTGTGCCGCGGTGTTTGTGTGTTGGGTGTTGTGTGTGTGCAGCGTTGTCTGTGTGTGTGGGTGTCTGTGTAGGGCAGTTGTTTGTGGTTCCCAGTGTGTGTGTGTGGTGTGTTGTGCAGTGCGCGTGCGTGTGTGTGTGTGTGTGTGTGTGTGTGTTGGGGGGAGGTGTGCACTTCCCATCGTGCTCCATCCCCCATGCAGCGCACTCCCCATCGTGCTCCATCCCCTATGCTGCGCACCCCCCATCGTGCTCCATCTCCCATGCTGTGCACTCCCAAACGTGCTCCATCCGCCATGCTGCGCACTCCCAAACGTGCTCCATCCACCATGCTGCGCACTCCCAAACGTGCTCCATCCGCCATGCTGCGCACTCCCAAACGTGCTCCATCCGCCATACTCCGCACTCCCCATCGTGCTGCATCCCCCATGCTGCGCACTCCCAAACGTGGTCCATCCGCCATGCTGCGCACCCCCAAACGTGCTCCATCCGCCATGCTGCGCACTCCCAAACGTGCTCCATCCGCCATGCTGCGCACTCCCAAACGTGCTCCATCCGCCATGCTGCGCACTCCCAAACGTGGTCCATCCGCCATGCTGCGCACTCCCACACGTGGTCCATCCGCCATGCTGCGCACTCCCAAACGTGCTCCATCCGCCATGCTGCGCACTCCCAAACGTGCTCCATCCGCCATGCTGCGCACTCCCAAACGTGCTCCATCCGCCATGCTGCGCACTCCCAAACGTGCTCCATCCCCCATGCTGCGCACCCCCATCGTGCTCCATCCCCCATGCTGCACCAGCATCAGCCTCTCTACCCGCAGCATCAGCCTCTCTGCCCGCAGCATCAGCCTCTCTCCTCCCAGCATCAGCCTCTCTACCCGCAGCATCAGCCTCTCTGTCCCCAGCATCAGCCTCTCTCATCCCAGCATCAGCCTCTCTCATCCCAGCATCAGCCTCTCTCCTCCCAGCATCAGCCTCTCTCCTCCCAGCATCAGCCTCTCTCCTCCCAGCATCAGCCTCTCCCCTCCCAGCATCAGCCTCTCTCCTCCCAGCCTACCCCAGCCTCAGCCTCCCCCAGCATCAGCCTCTCTCCTCCCAGCATCAGCCTCTCTCCTCCCAGCCTACCCCAGCCTCAGCCTCCCCCAGCATCAGCCTCTCTCCTCCCAGCATCAGCCTCTCTCCTCCCAGCATCAGCCTTTTCTGTCCCCAGCATCAGCCTCTCTCCTCCCAGCCTACCCCAGCCTCAGCCTCCCCCAGCATCAGCCTCTCTCCTCCCAGCATCAGCCTCTCTCTTCCCAGCATCAGCCTCTCTCTTCCCAGCATCAGCCTCTCTCCTCCCAGCCTACCCCAGCCTCAGCCTACCCCAGCATCAGCCTCTCTCCTCCCAGCATCAGCCTTTTCGGTCCCCAGCATCAGCCTCTCTCCTCCCAGCCTCCTCCAGCACGCCGTGCTCCTCTGCCGACACTCACACACCCGATCGCATACACTCACACACACCCGATCGCATACACTCACACACACCCGATCGCATACACTCACACACACCCGATCGCATACACTCACACACACCCGATCGCATACACTCACGCACCCACACATTGACGATATCGCACATACGCGCTTATACTCACAACATCCGGAGATACCACATGCTTCTGGTCATGTGATCCTCCGGCAGGTCCTGGAAGCTCACAGCACAGTATCGCTGCCGAGCAGCAAGCGATATCCCAGGATGTTGGGAGTATGTGGATGCGATGTGATGTGTGTGTGAGGTGTGTGTGTGTGAGTGTGTGTGATAGCGAGTGTGATCTGATGTGTGTGTGTGTGTGTGCTGTTATGTGTGTGCGTGTGTGTATTTTCCGCCGCTGCAGGACCTTGATGCGCTGGTAACTATGCTACCATGGTTACCAGCGTATCTCGTCCCCCGCTCGCACGGGAGCCCACACCAGCATACGCCGGCCAGCCCCAGCAATGCGAGGGTATGTGTCGGCTGGTTTGGCGGCGTACGCTGATGTGGGCTCCCAGGGGTACAGTACTCACCTGATAGTCGTGGCTCCCTGACCGTGTCGGTTCGGGGAATGCGTGGGGGGCGGCGGGGCAAGAGCTAGCGTGCATTGCGTGAGGGGGGCGGGGCGTGGCCGAGTTGCCAATGCCTGCAGGGTGCTGGGGCGAGAGGCCAATCTGTGGGGGGGGCGGAGCCTGGGCGAGCGGCCGGCCAATCCGTGTGGGGGCGCAGCCTGGGCGAGCGGCCAATCTGTGCGGGGGGCGGGGCCATGGCGAGCCCAGCGGCCAATCAGCTTTGTGTCACCGTAAGGACACAATTTTGGAGCAAGACAGACAGACAGAATAAGGCAATTATATATATAGATGTGTTCTGACCTAATAAAATTTAATTTTATGAAAAAGTAGTGAAGACTATTGTTGTGAGACAATATCTACTTTGTAAGACAGAAATTGGTAATTAATTTATCGTAATCAGGTGTGTCTTATCAAGTGAAAAATACGGTATATAGTTTTTTATAATTGCTCTACTCTGATCCACACTCTTCCAGGATTTAATATCACCCCTATTGTGTATTCTTAGTGATCCAAGGAGACACTTTAGTCCGATTCCTGCTTACCTTTACCTTCACCCTAACATTTATACTTATGTTCGAGCCTTATTTATGGGCCGTGGGGAGCTTATTTAGATCCCTATATGTATTATTATATAGTGATCAGATTTTCAGCAGAAAAAAAAATCTCCCTTTTTTCTGTTTTTTAAATGCTTTTCATTTCTTTATATAGAGAAAAAGACTGACGGCACTCACCAAACTGACGTGTGAACAGGTGCATAACTGAACATGACATAAAATAAAAAAAAAAAAAAAAGACAGTATGCACCCTGAAATCAGACTGCAAACTGTCTTTTTTTTGTATTTAATGTCTTTATGTCACCATGTTTCTTAATAGAATTGATCACTTATTCTTTATATGCTGTCTGCATTTATTTTTGGGGTTACTAGTGCCGCTTGCACCTCTTCCTTTCTGCTGTATACAATAACGTTTTGCAGTCACTGACAGCAAGCTGAGCTCTTAAGCACCAAAAGGAATTGATGGTCAAATTATACTACAATAGTTCACAACTTTTCTATTATATACTGGGAAGCTGTATTGATTAAAGGGGATGTTCGGTTTTCTCTGATTGGCATGGTTCTGGTCATATTCCGACTCAAACTGCGTGGGTACGTTTAGTCCACTGCGCTCCTGAAAATCCATCCTGCGACAACCCCTTTAAACTCATCAGGCAATATGCATGGGGTGATAATTCTAAGACCGGGGCCACACGGGGGACTACTGCGATCCTCACATGACACTCGGCTCACGTTGGCATCACAGCGGGAGCCGAGTGTCACTGCGACTGAGCTCCGATCATGTGTTCGGACCTCAGCTGTGGGGGACGGACCGGCGCAGAGGAGGGGCGAGCCAGCGTTGCGGAAGGGAGGACCGGCGCTGCGGAGGGGAGGGAGGATTTATTTCCCTCTTTCCTCCATTGCCGGCTATTGCCATTCTTGCACTGCGCTTGCAAACACCGGTGTAATGCGAGTGCAGTGCAACATTTTTCTCGCCCCATAGACTTGAATGGGTGCGAGAGAAACAAGGATCGCATTGCACCCGTAGCATACTGAGACGGTTTTCTCGGTTCGATTAGGGCTGAGAAAATAATCACTCATGGGCGCTGACACACAGGCTAATATTGGTCCGAGTGGAATGCGATATTTTATCACATTCCACTCGCTCCGATTTTCATGCCGTGTGTCTTAGGCCTAATTATTATTATTATTTATTATTATAGCGCCATCAATTCCAAGGCGCTTTACATGTGAGAGGGGTATACATAATAGGGACAAGTACAATAATCATAAACAATACAAAACACTGACAGGTACAGGAGGAGAGAGGACCCTGTCCGCGAGGGCTCACAGTCTACAAGGGATAGGTGAGGATACAGTAATCACACACATCGTTCAAGAGACTTAATATAAAACCTCATAATAGACATACGATTACATTCATGACATCCACTGTCGTGAAATACCATAGATATTCTGGATTTCCATTTTACAAATGGTCTTACTGCGCGTCCCACCACTTATTGCTATTTACAGTATTTGAACCTGACAGATATAACCACGTCTCACATGCAGAGTGAAAATAACAGGCTCATTTTACATTTGAATGATCCAGAAAGCCGCACAAATAATGTGATTATGGTTACGTGTGCAGAAATTTGGGGCTTTTCCAGCAAAAAATCACAGACATAGACAGAAATCCAATCCATTGCCACAGCTTTACTTAAAAGTAGCACTTAGCCATGCTTCTCAAGCAAAGCCTGCCGGCAGTTTCTTCAAAGCTGCAGTAATAGACGTAGCAAAGAGGGATATAAGATTATTTCCTATGCTAACACTTTTCTTATAAATGTTTAGCATTCTCAAGGTATTCTTTATATCCTGACCCAGGAATGCAATTCACACTTCAAAAACTATATGCACTTAGGGCTGAGCGGGCCCGGACTGTAAATGTCCGGATCCGCGCGATTTCAGCACTATTCCCGGGCCCGATCAGGGCCCGGGATTCCGGCTGCAGGATCCGGAACCGGCAATTAATAAAAAATGAAAAAAAAAAACAATAAATAAATAGCGTTTCATATTTACCAGACTCTGTCATGGCGGCACACTTGCTTCCGGGTCGCGCTTTCACTTCCTGTGCTGTCACACAGCTTTCCGTGTTTTCCCCGCCCACCGGCCGTCCTCTCAGCTGTGATTGGTTCCTGGCTGACGCGCCCCCAGCCTGTGACAGTGTCTGCCGTGCAGTCATCGCTTATCGCGGTCAGTACTACGCTGCACTCAGAGCAGGCGGTCGTGCTCTATGGCTGCTCACTCTAACATGTAGCAGAGCCGGAGGTGTCGCCGTGGGACTTCTCCTGTGGATTACGTCGGAGCTACAGGGTGTTTGGGGTTAATAAAGTGGTGAAGGAGGAGTGTTTTGTATTTTATTTCAAATAAAGGATTTTTCTGTGTCTGTGTTTATTTGCTGTCACTTACAGGTTTGTGTGATGCAGGTATCTGATAGACGCCTGTACCATCACACAACCTAGGGTTTAGCAGCAGCTATGTGCCCCTGCTAACCCCTGCTATTACCCCGACTGGCACCGCATCACGCCAGCGGGAAGAGCCGGTATCGCACACCGGTATGTCGCATCTAACAGATGAGACATACCGGACGGCTGCGGGCTGAGGATATACCAGCCCCCGGCCGGCGTTATCTTGGCTGGATGTGAAGATTAGGGGGACCGCACGTCGTTTTTTGTTTTTTTTTACTTTCACCGGAATCACAGGTGCGAGGGGCTCTGGCAGCACCCGGCAGCCTCGCACATGTGACTCTGGGCACTGGATAAACAGCACAGATACTGCGCGACGGCTGGGGCTGCAGCCGAGCGCTATAACTGTGCTGCCGAGTGTGTTTACCACCGTGACCCTCATTGCACTGCTTTCCCCGCCCACCGTCCGTCCTGGCGCCTGTGATTGGTTGCAGTTAGCTGACACGCAGACACTCAGGATGGGAGCGTGTCTAGCTGCAACCAACACATGCCGGTGGGCGGGGAAAACCATGAATATTGAATTGTTGGCTCCGGAAGGTAACAGCATGACCCGGAAGGAGTGTGCCGCCATGACAGCGCCTCGGTGAGTATGCCGCGCTCGCTGCTAGCCCCCTAGCCCCTCCACAAACGTTTTAACCCTCCGGATTCTGGTCCCCATTGACTTATATGGGCACCGGATTCCGGAGCGGATCGGACTTATTTTTAAGTCTGTTAACGACCCACCGGCCCCGGATTATTGCCAGCCCGCTCAACTCTATATGCACTGCTTAAAAGCTACGAATCCCCTTAAGTAGATTGTAGGCAAGTTATCCAGAGGACAGAAATTACAGCACAGGCTAATGGACAAAAAGCCTGCGAAGTGACTCTCGCATCTCCACTCCTGACATGTCTGCTTGCTCAGTATTGGGGTGCAGTTAGCCATCAATATAAATCGGACCACAATGCAACGAATGGCTGCAGGTCTCCTAACCGGAGCGTGAGAGCTTCCTAAAAATGTATGACTCTGTCCCGCACAGGTCAGCAGATCTCCGAACAATCCATGCACTGTGGCCTGATCTCAGACCAATTTGTACGGACATCTGAATGCACACTTAAGAGATAGTAGCAGGGTGGGCGAGGAGGTTATACACAGATTTCCCCAATGTCGAAAAGAGGAAAGCCATCTATAGTCTCTGGGAGGGCAGGAAACATAGGTTGTAGAGAAGACAAAAAGCACGTAAAGAAGTGCAGGATAAAGGCTGTAGTGACCTGAGAGCTATTAAATACCGCAGCATCATGGATATAGATCTCACATTCAGCATGTATTACATGAAGAGACACTCATGCAAGAGACATAATGTAAACTTGGAACAGGCTGCACGCTGCATATAAGGAGGTCTGAAAAGGAAAGAAGCAATGCAGACTGCAGAATTAAACGCAGTGTAGTTTTGTTACAGGTAACCACTAATATAAGTAAAAATACATTTTTTTTTCATATGAAAAGTGTCCTATAAAGACATAATTTGTGAAATGGATCTAAAAGGAGCATCTAATTCAACAGTGCTGTTAGCTCTTTCACTTCCAGATCGCCTGTACACTAGATTTCCTACCTTTATGTAATAACTGCACCGTACACCTGGAACTGTCCAAGTTAATCCTCTTACTTTAACATCACAGTGATCTGCTATCCAAATTCAAGGGAAAATCTAAAATTGTGCAGACATCTTCCAATATTTCTAACAGTAGTGTAGACTTCCTGCAGATGGCAGCTAATAGATATCTTGATAAAAGAAAACATATAAATGTCTATGTGCATACACCTAATCTTTGAATAAACTGTATATACAGCACATACACAGAGAACTCAGGACTAGAGATGAGCGGTGTTCGAATCGAACTGTTCGCCAATCTCAAATTCGACCTGTTTCAGGCGATGTTCGACGAACACGAACAATTAGCTTCAAGTTCGACAGTTCGAGGTTATGTTTGATAATGGTTCAATCACCAAAAGCATAACTGGCTTTTCACAGTAATACTGTCATTCAATGTTAATACAGTGGAACCTTGGTGAACAAGAACAATCCGTTCTGGGACTGTGCTTGTTAACCAAGTTACTCGTTCAGCAAAGCAAGATTTCCCATAGGAAATCATTGCAATGCAGACAATTTGTTCCACAACTTGTTAAATGTCTCATCCTGGTCCCATATTGTGCCATTCCACACATGCACAAACATGTACAAACACACACAAACATACACGCACACACACATATTATGCTCACCTTGCCTTCCGTTCCATCGCCGGTCTCCTGGGACTTGCAGTTCGCCGGTACAGGACGTGTATCGGGTAACATTGCGACCGATGCCGGAACTTCCGCTGCCAGAGCGCTGACGTCAAAGGCATGAGCCGCTTGCCTCTGATTGGCCAGCGCGTTGTCTTTGAGTAGCGTCTGACAGAGGAAGTTCCACCCTCATCGCGATGGTTTCCCGATACACGTAGTTCACTGCTACAGGATGTGTATCGGGTAACCATCGCGACAAGGGAGGATCTTCCTCTGTCAGACGCTACTCAAAGACAACGCGCTGGCCAATCAGAGACAAGCGGCTCCTGCCTTTGACGTCAGCGCTCTGGCAGCGGAAGTTCCGGCATCGGTAATGATGGTTACCCGATATACATCCTGTAGTGACGAACTACGTGTATCGAGTAACCATCGCAACGAGGGAGGAACTTCCTCTGTCAGACGCTATTGAAAGGCAGCGCGCTGGCCAATCAGAGGCAAGCGGCTCCCGCCTTTGACATCAGCGTGCAGGCAGTGGAAGCTCTGGGGCATCGGTCACATAGTTACCAGATACACATCTTGTACCGGCGAACTGCAAGTCCCAGGAGGCCGGCGATGGAACGGAAGGTAAGGTGAGCATAATATGTGTGTGTGCGTTCGTGTTTGTGCATGTTTGTATGTGTTTGTGTTTGCCTGCCTTTGTTTTCAAAGGTGTTCGAAAGTGTTCGACGAACGTTTGTCAAAGGTTCGACGAACACACCCACCGTTCGAACCGAACTTGAACACTAGGGTGGTGGCTCATCTCTACTCAGGAACTCACCTTTGATCACTGTCGCTCCAGCTGGGACTTTTTGGCTGCTCCAGTGCTTCACGGAGAGCGCCGAAGGTCGCAATTCAATGCAAATCTATGAGAGCCTCATTCTGGCTCTCAGACTTGTATTGTGCTTGTGACATAACTGGCTGGAAGACAGAAGTTACAAGTTACGGGCACAGGATGGCATCATGGGATTAATGTTACGCTAAAAAAAGTCAAGATGCCAGAGGTTGATTATAAGACCAGAGGGCAAGGGACTTAGATTTAAAGCACCATAACAGCATTAAAAAAAAAACTAAAACACTGGAGTGTTGCTTATAGTACTCCATACAAAGTGTACTCATAGAATTACTAATGCATCACCACAAGACAGAAAAGGATATCTCCACCATGGTAACCATCTTTGGTTTCAGTTTGACGAGTTCGTACAGTATGCCACCATCGCCTCCTCCTAGAATTAATACTTCTTTCCCACAGTAATCCTCCTTGCCGCTGCCCATAATAGCATTGGTGTACGCTAGATCACTTTCTGCTAGGTCTGCAATGGAAAAAATATGGTCTAGTGAGGAAAACGTTAAAATAAAAAAAAAACAAAGCCAAATGGCATTACATATTAGAAATACATCGACACTTCTTCATGACTTCCATTAGTAAAGAGGTTTTGAGGCTTGCAAGACTCTATGGCTGCAGATTGGTGAACCCGAGAGTGTATATTACACATATAGTCAGTATTCTCAATTGACAGAGCAAACAGCGGTGACATGACTGCCAGTATGGGGTCTGCATATGGGCGACCACATGCCAAGTGGATGAGAAACTAGTTGGACATGACCACCAGTATACAAATGGCGTTCTGGAGATCCCATGAAGATTTGGCAAATGAGAGTTTGCGTAATGAGAAATTTATGAGATAATGAGGATTCTCTGCTCCCTTCTCTTGTGCTTTGCTCCCCATCTATACTCTGATGGCCATGTACAGATATCTCTGATTTCCTGTGGATTTGGGTCTCTACAGTGATCAGTCGATAGGACGCCATTAAAGCCAAAGATGAATATTGTTACGTAAGTCACGTGATCCCCAGGAATATCTCAGACTAGGGGCCCTAAACTAATGACGTATTTAGATGTACCAACCGCAGGTCTACACAGGCCAAGGAACGCTCAATGCGCACAGAACGATCATTAGTCCGATCGTTCTGTGAACACAGATTATCACATTATCAGCCGCACATCTCCTGTTCACCCAGGACCATGTGCTGCTGACAAAAAATATTTTTAACACTGCTTAGAAACCATTGCACCCAATGTTCATCAGATCATTCCCAGACAATTTAAATAGGACGACAATCAGATTGTTACTAACACTCGTTCCCTCATTATCACGCAGTCTAAATGAGTCTTAAAGGGAACCTGTCATCAGAAATTTAGCTAGAAACCTAAAAGTTTCCCCTCTGCAGCTCGTGGGCTGCATTCTAGCAAGGTTCCTGTACTTTTTGTTGCCCCTTTTAAACCAAATTAAATACTTTATAAATTTTTACCTTTTGCTATGTAAATTTTGTAAATCGTCCATGGGGGCGGGCTCTCTGCTGACCGTTGCTGTTCCTCCAGCAGATTTACGACGCCCCCAACGCTGAATTTCATATCTCAGGACACCGCCCACTGCGCCCGAGGTGCCACCAACGCCAGGATCGCTGTGTGTCACAAGCACGAGTGACCGCTGGTGACGTTTTGCGCAGGCACGAGGTTATGGGCGGCGCTGTGATTGCATCGCAAGTGCCCGCCCATAATCTCGTGGACGCGCTTTCCCCCACTGCCTCCAGCATTCTGGGCAAGCGCTCGCCGGCCAAATGACCTGACGTCACCTCCTTCCCATCTTACCCTGCAGCAGGGCAAGATGGGAAAGAGGTGACGTCGGGTCATCTGGCCAGCAAGCGCTTGTGCAGAACGCTGGAGGAAGAGGGGAAAGTGCAGTCACGAGGTTATGGGCGGCACTTGCTGATGACACTCACAGCGCCGCCCATAACCTCGTGCCTGCGCAAATCGTCACCAGCGGTCACACGTGCACACAGTGCACAGTCCCGCTACAGTCGCACAGCCCAGGGGCGGCGTCCTGAGATATGAAATTCAGCGTTGGGGGGCGGCGTAAATCTGCTGGAGGAACAGCAACGGTCACCAGAGAGCCCGCCCCCATGGACGATTTACAAAATTTACATAGCAAAAGGTACAAGTTTATAAAGTATTTAATTTGGTTTAAAAGGGGCCACAAAAAGTACAGGAACCTTCCTAGAATGCAGCCCAGGAGCTGCAGAGGGGGAAACGTTTAGGTTTAAAGCAACATTTCAGATGACAGGTTCCCTTTAAAGGGGTTGTCCCAAGAACAAAGTTCATTTTAATCAATAGAGCTCGGAATAATAATAAGTTCCACAACTGGATGTGATAAAAAAAAAAGTGGTCCTGTGCTGCGATAATCTTATATATGTGCCTCTGTATGTACTGTGTAATGCCAGTGTCTGACCGTACAGGGACATAGTCTGATCATACCACATCTCCAGGGCCAGGGAGGACGCAAAAGAGTATACAGACATTACAGCACGGGATCGCAGATGATTCTGTGAGGTAAAACATTTCCTTACCTGTTTATAAGCAGTCTTTTACTTCATACAAAGAATCAGCTGTGATACCATGCAGTCCTGTCTGTAGTCTGATTCCCCCTGCCCAGGAGCTGTGATATAATCAGACCATGTTCCTGTATGGTCAGACACGGCCACTACACAGTACATAGCAGGGGCACATGTATAAGATTATCTCAGCACAGGAAAATTTTTTTTAAATCATATCCAATTCCGGAACTTATTTTTATTCCAAGATCTATTGATTAAAATAAACTTTTGGGGGGGTACAACCCTTTTCATGCAAATACCGGAAGAAGCCTGTGCGAAACATGGGTCAGGATGGTGGAAGATGCTGCCTGATTCCCTACAGCACCTACTGTTATCGCATTTATATATTTTTTAAATATTGCTTAGGGCAACTACTGCATGTATTATAGCATGAGAACTTGATGGGGATACATATCCTTCATATTAAATGTGACTGTTATTTATCAATTCATTATTTCTCATATATACTGTTTCTATCTTTGTGGTTCCTCAGTCTTTTGGTCTGTTTCTTCTTAACCCCTTCACGACTGGCCGTTTTTTCGCTTTCCGTTTTTTTTTTCGCCATTCTTTTTCTGAGAGACGTAACTTTTTTATTTTTCAGTCAATATGGTCATGTGAGGGCTCATTTTTTGCGGAACGAGCTGTACTTTTAAATGAAACCATCAGTTTTACCATATAGTGTACTAGAAAACGGCAAAAAAATTCCAAATGCTGAAAAATTGCAAAAAAAGTGCAATAGCACTATGGTTTTTGAGATATTTTATTCACTGTGTTCAATATATGGTAAAACTGATGTGTGGGTGTGATGCCTCAGGTCAGTGCGAGTTCGTAGACACCAAACATGTATAGGTTTACTTTTATATAAGGGGTTAAAAAAAATCGGAAGTTTGTCCGAAAAAAGTGGCGCACGTTTTACGCCATATTCCGTGACCCGAAGCGTTCTCATTTTTCGGGATCTATGGCTCAATGACGGCTTATTTTTTGCGTCTCGAGCTGATGTTTTTAACGGTACCATTTTTGCGCAGATGCTACGTTTTGATCGCCTCTTATTGCATTTTGCGCAAAAGTTGTGGCGACAAAAAAACATCGTTTTGGCGTTTGGAATTTTTTTGCCGCTACACCGTATACTGATCAGATTAATTGATTTTATATTTTGATAGATCGGGCGTTTCTGAACGCAGCAATACCAAATGTGTGTATATTTTTTATTTTTTTAACCCTTTAATTTTCAATGGGGCGAATGGGGGGTGATTTGAACTTTTAGGTTTTTTTTGTTTTTTTTTAATTTTTTAAAACTTTTCTTTTAACTTTTTTTTTTTTATTTTACTAGTCTCCGTAGGGGGCTATTGCGATCAGCATTCCGATCGCTCTGCAGTATCTGCTGATCACAGCTACACAGCTGTAAACAGCAGATACGCTCTCTTTCTCTTTTGCTGTGCCGCTGGCACAGCGAAAGTGAAAGCAAGTCAGGTGTAGTACAGGAGTCATCACATGACCCTGTGCTACCATGACAACTATCTGGAGTCACGTGATCGCGTCACGTGACTTCCGGTATCGGGCGGTAAGGAAATGTTTACCGCGATCGTGCTTATAATGGCGCTGTCACATATTGACAGCGCCATATAAGAGGTTAAACGGCACGAGCAGATAACGATTCTGCTCGTGCCTAGCAGGCACACATCTCAGCTGTGAAAATCAGCTGAGATGTGTGCCGATCGCAGCATGATGCTGCCGGCAGACCGCGGGCAGTAACATTATGACCGCAAGGACGTAATTTTATGGCCCGCGGTCGTTAAGGGGTTAAAGGGAACCTGTCAGGTCCCATATGCATTCTGAGCTATAGGCAGGGTGATGTGTGGCCACCCTTTCCTACCCATCCCTGTGTTGTAATATTGTGGAATATGAAAGTAATAAAAAACGTTTTATTACTTACATATTCCCTATGTAAATGTGCAGGGGCTGTAGCCCCATGGGTGCCACATCAACCTGTGGGCGTGATACCATGGATTTACATGAGCGATGTCACCATCAGCGTCTTCAGATCCCGCGCGTGCGTACTTACCATTCCCGCAGCCGTCATCAGGGTGCTTGCTTTCCGGCTTCAGACGCGCTCTGTGCATGCTCAGAAGACTCCTGTGGTTCCAGTCATGCACAGAGTGCGTCTAAAGCCGGAAAGCAACCACCCTGATGATGGCTGCGGGAATGGTAAGTGCGCACGCGCGGGATCTGAAGACGCTGATGGTGACGTCACTCATGTAAATCCATAGTATCACGCCCACAGGGGCGTGATACCACGGAATACATGCAAACGCTCACAGGGCGATGCGACGCCCATGGGGCTAGAGACCTGCTCATTTACATAGGGAATATGTAAGTAATAAAATGTTTTTTATTACTTTCATATTCCATAATATTACAACACAGGGATGGGTATGAAGGGGTTACTAGGCCACACAACACACGGCTTATAGCTCATAATGCATATGGGACCTCACAGGGGTTCCCTTTAAGAGCTTCTCCCTGTTTTGTATTGCTTTACTACATATTTTTCATTAATAAAGATTTACTTTTTTTACTATAAGCTATCTTTTGCATGAATTCTTTTGGTTTGGGACTACTCACCTCTGTCCTTTGTTGGTGTTGTGTTAGCTCCGGAGTGTCATGCGCTTTGCATTATTGATTGTGATGGTAGCTATAAGTCCCCTTACTTTACTGGCAGCTAGACTGGCTTGCAAAGTCTCCATAAGGAGAATAGTGTTCCCCCGTGGTCCCCACAAAGCTTCTCATGAGCCAGATCAGACACCCCATACTTTGCACTAATGAGGGGCAAGCACCCCGAAACACCGTGTCTGCAAATTGGGATTCTGATCTGGCATATATATCTTAACCCCTTAAGGACGAAGCCAGTTTTGTCCTTAATGCCCAGGCCATTTTTTGCAATTCTGACCAGTGTCCCTTTATGAGGTTATAACTCTGGAACGCTTCAACGGATCCCAATGATTCTGACATTGTTTTTTCGTGACATATTGGACTTCATGATAGTTATAAATTTAGAACAATATTTTTTGCTTTTATTTGTGAAAAAATCGGAAATTTGATGAAAATTTTTAAAATTTTGCAATTTTCAAACTTTTATGCCCTTAACCTATTTTGTCACACAAAATAGTTAATAAATAACATTTCCCACTTGTCTACTTTACATTAGCGCAATTTCTGAAACAAAATTTTTTGGGGTTAGGAAGTTAGAAGGGGTCAAAGTTCATCTGCAATTTCTCATTTTTTCAACAAAATTCACAAAACCATTTTTTTAGGGACCACATCACATTTGAAGTGACTTTGAGAGGCCTAAGTGACAGAAAATACCTAAAAGTGACACCATTCTCAAAACAGCACCCCTCAAAGTACTCAAAACCACATCCAAGAAGTTTATTAACCCTTTAGGTGCTTCACAGGAACTAAAGCAAAGTGGAATGAAAAAAAGCAAAAAATAAAATTTTACCTAAAATGTTGCTCTACCCCAAATTTATTCACTTTTAGAAGAAATAACACAACAAAATGAACCCCAAAACTTGTTACCCACTTTCTTATGAGCGCGCTGATACCCCACATGTGGTCAGAAACCTTTGTTTGGACAAATGGGAGGGCTCGGAACAGAAGGAGCAATATTTGAATTTTGGAAAGCAAATTTGGCTGAAATAGATTGCGGGCACCATGTTGCATTTACAGGTCCGCTTAGGTGCCTAAGCAGCAGAAACCCCTCACAAGTGACACCATTTTGGAAACTAGACCCCTCAAGGCTTCTATCTAGGGGTATAGTGAGCATTTTGGACCCACAGGTACTTCACAGATTTTGATAACGTTACATTGTCACATTGAAAATTTTCATTTTTTTCTCAAAAATGTTGCTTTAGCATCAATTTTTCCACTTTTTCAAGAGGTAATTCCAAAAATTTGACCCCAATGTTTGTTACCCACTTTTTTATGAGCGCGGTGATACCTCACTTGTGGTCTGAAACCTTTGTTTGGAGAAATGGGAGGGCTTGGAACGAAAGGAGCAATATTTGAATTTTGGAAAGGAAATTTTGCTGAAAAAGATTTCGGGCACCATGTCGCATTTGGAGGACCCCTAAGGTACGTAAACAGCAAAAAAGCACCACAAGTGACCCCATATTGGAAACTAGGCCCCTCAAGGAATTTATCTAGATGTTTGGTGAGTACCCTAAACCTCCAGGTGCTTTACAGACGTTTATAATATTGAACCAAGAAAATAAAAAAATAAAATTTTACCACAAAATTGTTATTTCAACCAGGTAGCTTTTTTTTCACAAGGGTAACAGGAAAAACATCACCATGAAATTTATTGTGCAATTTCTCCTGAGTTTGGTGATATCTTGTACATGGTGGAAATCAACTGTTTGGGCACACTGCAGGGCTCGAAAGAGAAGGAGTGCAATTTGACTGTAAAATTGGCTGGAATCAATAGCGGACGCCATGTTGCATTAGGAGAGCCCCTGAGGTGCCTAAACAGTGGAGGTCCCCCACAAGTGACCCCATTCTGGAAAATAGACCCCTCAAGGAATTTATCTAGATGTTTGGTGAGTACCCTGAACCCCCAGGTGCTTCACAGAAGTTTATAATGTTGAGCTGTGAAAATAAAAAAAATATATTTTTACCACAAAATTGTTACTTCAACCAGATAGCTTTTTTTTTTAACAAGAGTACACGGAAAAATATCAGCTTAAAATTTATTGTGCAATTTCTCCTGAGTATGCTGATACCTTATGTGTGGTGGAAATCAACTGTTTGGGTGCACCTCAGGGCTTGGAAGGGAAAAAGTGCCATTTGACTGAACAATTGGCTGGAATAATTAGCGGACGTTATGTCGCATTTGGAAAGCCCCTAAGGTGCCTAAACAGTGGAGGTCCCCCACAAGTGACCCCATTCTGGAAACAAGACACCTCAAGGCTTTTATCTAGGTGTATATTGAGCATTTTGAATCCACGAATACTTCATAGAATTTGATAAGCTTAGGTTGCCATATTGAAATTTTCATTTTTTTCACAAAAATGTTGATTTAGCGACATATTTCTCACTTTTTCAAGAGGCAACAACAAAATGTGTACCCCACAGGTTGTTATCTAATTTCTTGTGAGTGCAGGGATACCCCACATGTGGCCAAAAACCTCTGTTTGGATAAATGGGAGGGCTTGGAATGGAAGGAGCACCATTTGAATTTTGGAAAAGTTGAAGTAAATTGCGCGCACCATGTCACATTAGCAGGGCCCCTTGGGTACCTATACATCAGAAACCCACCACAAGTGTCCTCATTTTGGAAACTGGACCCCTCAAGGATTTTATTCAGGTGTATAATAAGCATTTTGAATCCACAGGTACTTCACAAAAATGTTGCTGTAGCAACAAATTTCTCACTTTTAGGCTATGTGGTCATGATCCAGCGACACGGCGTCTAGTACACAGTGTCAGCCTTCCTGCAGAGATGTGAGTGTTGTCCACGGGAGAACGCAGCTGCCTATGCCCACGATTTGGGTTCAGGCTGCTGTGGACTTTAGTTCTATTCTACCTGCAGAGAACACTCTTGTCTCCGCAGCATAAATTGACATGCTGAGGTTCGGGAAGCTGCGCCACAGGTCAGTGTATGCTGCGGAGAAAAGAAACACAGTGGGCATAAGATTTCTAAAAATCCTTCCACTGTGCTTCTACTGCACAACGCAGCGCTATGGATGCAGGAAAAACACTGCGCCCAAAACGCTTCAAACCCTGATTGTGGGCACATAGCCTAAAATGCTACAGTGGATGATTGGATAGATGTCAAACATATATAACATCCCACCCCCCTGCATATTCTAAGCTGGCGCCCTTTAGTGCCTTTCATGTGGCACTAAAGGGTGCCTAGCCTTGTATTTATCCCAAAAAAAAATAAAAAATAATTAAAATAAATGACGTGGGGTCCCCCCTATTTTTGATAGCCAGCTAGGGTAAAGCAGACAGCTGTAGCCTGCAAACCACAGCTGACAGCTTCATCTTGTCTGGTGATTAATTTGGAGGGCTCCCCAAGCTGTTTTTTTTTTTATTTATAAATAAATAATTAAAAAAAACAAAACAAACGTGGGGTCCCCCCAAATTAGATCACCAGCCAAGGTGAAGCTGACAGCTGGGGTCTGGTATTCTCAGGGTGGGAAGAGCCATGGTTATTGGACTCTTCCCAGCCTAAAAATAGCAGGCCGCAGCCGCCCCAGAAGTGGCGCATCCATTAGATGCGCCAATCCTGGCGCTTCGCCCCAGCTCATCCCGTTGCCCTGGTGCGGTGGCAAATGGGGTAATAAATGGGGTTGATACCAGATGTGTAATGTAACCTGGCATCAAGCCCAGAAATTAGTGATGTCACGGCGTCTATTTGATACCAGACATAACTAATTGACAGTAATAAAAAAAACAAAATGGACAACAAAAAAAAATTTTATTTGAAATAACATTCCCCAAAAACATTCCCTGATTCACCAGTTTATTGAAAAGAAAAAAAAAATCCGCTGTAATCCATTTGGACGTCCCACGTCGCCTCTGGACCTTCTAGAATATGGGGGACACGTTCAGGGAACGTATCCCCCATTTTCTAGGATTGCAGACCCTCCATTTGAGGAGAGTGGGTGCAAAGAATCTGCACTCACCCTCTCTGGGTCACAGCTGCAGTGTGCCGAGCAGCAGCAGCAGCAGCCAGCGTCTCTGAAAACAGGAAGCTGACAGCTGCGCTCTGCACATGTGACCGGCGTCTGCTGTGAAGGAGCCGGAGGAGGGGGCCACGGGGGATCAGCGCTCCGACAGGTATGTAGGACACCAGAGAACACCGGGGTGGGGATAGGGGTGACCCGGCAGGGCCTGGGGAGCAGGTTTCTGTCGTATGTGTTATGGCACATACGACAAACCATAGGAACAGTGTGAATGTGGCCGGCGCGCTGCTGTGCTCGCCGGTGCGCGCGGCCATCTTGGATTTTCGGGAGGGGGTTGGGGGTCAGGGGGGGGGGCACTTTGGGGACACTGGGGGACCGGAGGGAACCGGGAAAGAGATTTATCTCCCATCTGACATGTTTGATCATGCTAGATGGGAGATAAATCATTTTTTACCGGCGCGGTCATTTACTATAACTTGATGATCGGTATACGGTGTATACCGGTCATCACGTGACTGGGGACCGGAAAAACCGGCCCGAATCATGATCTCCAGGGTCTCAGCTACCACCCGTAGCTGAAACCTCGGAGATTTTCTGACGCTGGGGGGCGCTATACACTTATTTCTGCCCGCCGTTTTAAAACGGCAGAAAGGAATAAGGACCCTTTTTTGGTGCCGTTTTAAAACGTAACGCGGTCGTAATGGGGTTAAGTTATATGTAAAGGATTGTTAAAAATCCACATTTAACTTTTAGGATCGCTACTTCCAATAGGTGGCGCTGCGCTAGAGTTTGTCTCCTTTACTGGAGAGATAATTTGATTGGGATCGTGTAATTGATACAGTACAAAGTTTGATGATGGGCACTACGGTACATTAATTGAAATAGTCTAAACCTCCACCTAATACTCATCACTATGTAACAGGTCGGCAATCTTTTAGTGAAACAGATGTTTAACCAGGAGGAAGGAATGTCTGAGTTAACCTCATTCTTCTTCTTGTAGAATATGATAGTCGTCAAGAAAAAAAACTGAATAGCTGTCACAGCCCATACTGGGATGGATCCTCTTATCTGATCTACTGAATATCCCTTATAAAGCAGACAAAATAAAACTTCACTTACTAACATCTCCATTGAGGATGAGAATGTTTCCAAACTGAATGGAGTGGAGAATTTTGATGTTCTGATACGGTGAATCTTTACTGTAAACTATTTCATCTATGTCGTACTCTACTAAGCGCCCGTCCGCTGTGGGCCAGTATCTGTCAACCTTTGCTCCCCGAACAATGGCTGGTAATCTAAAGTAGAAAAGAAAACAGAATAAACATTGATATTTTTTTTTAATAAAGGGACAACCAAATAACAAGCAAGAAGTTATGGACTTGAGGACTAAATGTGGTGCTCTCTGGTGGAAAATGGAGTACACATTTCCTGGTAGGGTTAATACCTTGAGGGTGTAATTTTTTGCCCGTTTGTCCATGGTAATGAAGAGGTTAATACTTGGTGGTTAATTCAGCTGCAGTAACAATGTAACGTGTCCTGCACTGATTATAGGAAGTGACACCGGGCATTAGTGTAAGAAAATCAGCTAGAAACAGCCTAAGGCTATGGCACACGTTGCTTTTTTTATGTGCAGCTTTTCTGGACCTAAAAGAAGGGAATTTTGTTTACTTACCGTAAATTCCTTTTCTTCTAGCTCCAATTGGGAGACCCAGACCATTGGGTGTATAGGCTATGCCTCCGAAGGCCGCACAAAGTATTACACTAAAAGTGTAAAGCCCCTCCCCTTCTGCCTATGCACCCCCCGTGCTCCCACGGGCTCCTCAGTTTTGGTGCAAAAGCAAGAAGGAGGAAAAAATTATAAACTGGTTTTAAGTAAATTCAATCCGAAGGAATATCGGAGAACTGAAACCATTCAACATGAACAACATGTGTACACAAAAAAACAGGGGCGGGTGCTGGGTCTCCCAATTGGAGCTAGAAGAAAAGGAATTTACGGTAAGTAAACAAAATTCCCTTCTTCTTTGTCGCTCCATTGGGAGACCCAGACCATTGGGACGTCCAAAAGCAGTCCCTGGGTGGGTAAAATAATACCTCGTAATAGAGCCGTAAAACGGCCCCTTCCTACAGGTGGGCAACCGCCGCCTGAAGGACTCGTCTACCTAGGCTGGCATCCGCCGAAGCATAGGTATGCACCTGATAGTGTTTCGTGAAAGTGTGCAGGCTCGACCAGGTAGCCGCCTGACACACCTGCTGAGCCGTAGCCTGGTGCCTCAAAGCCCAGGACGCACCCACGGCTCTGGTAGAATGGGCCTTCAGCCCTGAGGGAACCGGAAGCCCAGCAGAACGGTAAGCTTCGAGAATTGGTTCCTTGATCCACCGAGCCAGGGTTGATTTGGAAGCCTGTGACCCTTTACGCTGGCCAGCGACAAGGACAAAGAGTGCATCCGAGCGGCGCAAGGGCGCCGTACGAGAAATGTAGAGTCTGAGTGCTCTCACCAGATCTAACAAGTGCAAATCCTTTTCACATTGGTGAACTGGATGAGGACAAAAAGAAGGTAAGGAGATATCCTGATTGAGATGAAAGGGGGATACCACCTTAGGGAGAAATTCCGGAACCGGACGTAGAACCACCTTGTCCTGGTGAAACACCAGGAAAGGGGCTTTGCATGACAGCGCTGCTAGCTCAGACACTCTCCGAAGAGAAGTGACTGCAACTAGGAAAACCACTTTCTGCGAAAGGCGTGAGAGAGAAATCTCTCTCATTGGCTCGAATGGTGGTTTCTGAAGAACCCTCAGCACCCTGTTCAGATCCCAGGGTTCTAACGGACGCTTGTAAGGAGGAACGATGTGACAAACCCCCTGCAGGAACGTGCGTACCTGTGGAAGCCTGGCAAGGCGCTTCTGGAAAAACAAAGAGAGCGCTGAGACTTGTCCCTTA
This sequence comes from Anomaloglossus baeobatrachus, assembly GCF_048569485.1. Lineage (NCBI taxonomy): Eukaryota > Metazoa > Chordata > Amphibia > Anura > Aromobatidae > Anomaloglossus > Anomaloglossus baeobatrachus. The sequence continues at coordinate 144,046,270 of NC_134354.1, forward strand.
AGGGAGCCGAGCGACAAACCCTTTCCCAGTCCAGATTGAAGGAAGGACAGAAAAGTGGGCAAGGCAAAAGGCCAGGGAGAAAAACCCTGAGCAGAGCACCACGACAGGAAAATTTTCCACGTCCTGTGGTAGATCTTGGCGGACGTTGGTTTCCTAGCCTGTCTCATAGTGGCAATGACGTCTTGAGATAACCCTGAAGACGCTAGGATCCAGGACTCAATGGCCACACAGTCAGGTTGAGGGCCGCAGAATTCAGATGGAAAAACGGCCCTTGGGATAGCAAGTCTGGTCGGTCTGGTAGTGCCCACGGTTGGCCGACCGTGAGATGCCACAGATCCGGGTACCACGACCTCCTCGGCCAGTCTGGAGCGACGAGGATGACGCGGCGGCAGTCGGCCCTGATCTTGCGTAACACTCTGGGCAACAGTGCCAGCGGAGGAAACACATAAGGGAGCTGAAACTGCGACCAATCCTGAACTAAGGCGTCTGCCGCCAGAGCTCTGGGATCTTGAGACCGTGCCATGAACATCGGTACCTTGTTGTTGTGCCGGGACGCCATGAGGTCGACGTCCGGCACCCCCCAGCGGCAACAGATCTCCTGAAACACGTCCGGGTGAAGGGACCATTCCCCTGCGTCCATGCCCTGGCGACTGAGATAATCTGCTTCCCAGTTTTCCACGCCTGGGATGTGAACTGCAGAGATGGTGGAGGCCGTTGCTTCCACCCACAGCAAAATCCGCCGGACTTCCTGGAAGGCTTGCCGACTGCGTGTGCCGCCTTGGTGGTTGATGTATGCCACCGCTGTGGAATTGTCCGACTGAATTCGGATCTGCTTGCCTTCCAGCCACTGCTGGAACGCTTTCAGGGCAAGGTACACTGCCCGTATTTCCAGAACATTGATCTGAAGCGATGACTCTTGCTGGGTCCACGTACCCTGAGCCCTGTGGTGGAGAAAAACCGCTCCCCACCCTGACAGACTCGCGTCCGTCGTGACCACCTCCCAGGATGGGGGTAGGAAGGATTTCCCCTTCGATAATGAAGTTGGAAGAAGCCACCACCGAAGGGAAGCTTTGGTCGCTTGAGAGAGGGAGACAGTCCTGTCGAGGGACGTCGGCTTCCTGTCCCATTTGCGTAGGATGTCCCATTGAAGAGGACGCAGGTGAAACTGCGCGAAAGGGACTGCCTCCATTGCTGCCACCATCTTCCCCAGGAAGTGCATGAGGCGCCTCAAGGGGTGTGATTGGCCTTGAAGGAGAGATTGTACCCCTTTCTGTAGTGACTGCTGCTTGATCAGCGGAAGCTTCACTATCGCTGAGAGGGTATGAAACTCCATGCCAAGATATGTCAGCGATTGGGCCGGTGTCAGATTTGACTTCGGAAAATTGATGATCCACCCGAAACTTTGGAGAGTCTCCAGGGTAGCTTCGAGGCTGCGTTGGCATGCCTCTTGAGAGGGTGCCTTGATCAGCAGATCGTCCAAGTACGGGATCACCGAGTGACCCTGAGAGTGTAGGACCGCTACTACAGTAGCCATAACCTTGGTAAAAACCCGTGGGGCTGTTGCCAGACCGAACGGCAGTGCCACGAACTGCAGGTGTTCGTTTCCTATGGCGAAGCGCAGGAAGCGCTGGTGCTCCGGAGCAATCGGTACGTGGAGATAAGCATCTTTGATATCGATCGATGCAAGGAAATCTCCTTGGGACATTGAGGCGATGACGGAGCGGAGGGATTCCATCCGGAACCGCCTGGTTTTTACGTGTTTGTTGAGCAGTTTCAGGTCCAGGACAGGGCGGAAAGACCCGTCCTTCTTTGGGACCACAAACAAGTTGGAGTAAAAACCGTGGCCCTGTTGCTGAAGAGGAACAGGGATCACCACTCCTTCTGCCTTCAGAGTGCGCAGCGCCTGCAGAAGAGCCTCTGCTCGCTCGGGAGGCGGGGATGACCTGAAGAATCGAGTCGGGGGACGAGAGGTGAACTCTATCTTGTAACCGTGAGACAGAATGTCTCTCACCCAGCGGTCTTTTATTCGTGGCAGCCAGGTGTCGCAAAAGCGGGAGAGCCTGCCACCGACCGAGGATGCGGAATGAGGAGGTCGAAAGTCATGAGGAAGCCGCTTTGTTAGCTGCCCCTCCGGTGGTCTTTTTAGGACGTGACTTAGACCGCCATGCATCAGAGTTCCTTTGCTCTTTCTGAGGCCTTTTTGACGAGGAGAATTGGGACCTGCCCGCGCCCCGAAAGGACCGAAACCTCGACTGCCCTCTCCTCTGTTGGGGTATGTTCGGTTTGGGCTGGGGTAAGGATGTATCCTTTCCCTTGGATTGTTTGATGATTTCATCCAAACGCTCGCCAAACAATCTGTCGCCAGAAATTGGCAAACTGGTTAAGCGCTTTTTGGAAGCAGAATCTGCCTTCCATTCCCGTAGCCACAAGACCCTGCGGAGAACCACCGAATTGGCGGCTGCCACCGCCGTACGGCTCGCAGAGTCCAGGACAGCATTAATAGCGTAAGACGCAAATGCCGAGGTCTGAGTGGTAATGGACGCCACTTGTGGCACGGACGTGCATGTGGCTGCTTCGATTTGCGCTTGACCTGCTGAGATAGCTTGTAGCGCCCATACGGCTGCGAATGCTGGGGCAAAAGAAGTGCCGATCGCTTCATAGATGGATTTCAACCAGAGCTCCATCTGCCTGTCAGTGGCATCTTTGAGTGAAGCCCCATCTTCCACTGCAAGTATGGATCTAGCCGCCAGTCTGGAGATTGGAGGATCCACTTTGGGACACTGAGTCCAACCTTTAACCACGTCAGGTGGAAAGGGATAACGTGTATCCTTAAGGCGCTTAGAAAAACGCTTATCTGGACAAGCATAGTGATTCTGGACTGCCTCTCTGAAATCAGAGTGGTCCAGAAACATACTCGGTGTACGCTTGGGGAACCTGAACCGGAATTTCTCCTGCTGAGAAGCCGACTCCTCTGCTGGAGGGACTGAGGGAGAAATATCCAGCATTTGATTGATGGATGCAATAAGATCGTTCACTATGTCGTCCCCGTCTGGAGTATTAAGATTGAGAGCGCCCTCAGAATCAGAATCCTGATCAGCTACCTCCGCTTCATCAACTCGCGATTCCCCTCGCTGAGACCCTGAACAATATGATGATGTCGAGGGAAAATCTAAGCGAGCTCGCTTAGTCGGTCTGGGGCTGGGGTCTGTGTCAGAACCCTCAGCCTGGGATCTATGAGATACCCCGGGAGGACATTGTTGGTCCAACTGAGGGGGGCCAGGGAACAAAGATTCAACAGAGTCCCTGTGCTGAGATACCGGCCTGTACTGCAAGGCTTCTAGTATCTTAGCCATAGTCTCAGAGAGTTTTGCAAACTCTGTCCCCGTCACCTGGACATTGTCAGCAGGTGGCTCCCCCTGGGCCCCTCTTAGCAGAGGCTCTGGCTGAGTAAGTGTCACAGGGCCCGAGCACTGTATACAATGAGGGTCAGTGGAACCTGCCGGTAGCGGGGTCGTACATGCGGCGCAGGCAGTATAATAAGCCTGTGTTTTGGCACCCCTGCCTTTTGTGGGCGCCATGCTATTATCTTCCCTGAGCAACACAATACGGTATATATTCAGAAATCAACTGTGCACCATACAGTGTAAAGTATATACCATAAACATATACAGTATAGTTACACTACTGCACAATGGGGCTAGCACCACAGGTGCTGCTTACCACCCGCTTCAAGCGGTTGTGAGGCCACCCAAGTCCCTGCCTGGGTCTCCCAGACTTTGTCCCCCTCTGCTGCATCCGAGGAGCTGACAGGAATGACTGCCTGAGGAGAGGAGGGAGTCGTGGGCGTGGCCGAGAAAGTGCGGGAACTGGAGCCGCACTGTGCACAGTGAGAGGGGTGGAGTATGCAAAGCATGCTCCAGCCCTCAGTGCTGCTCGTTCTGTGCAGCTTCCCACCCTTCCCCTGCCTGTCAGGGCTGAGGGCGGGAGGAAAAGGAAACTAGGCCGCAAAAAGCCGGGGACTCGAGTAATAAGCGCGGCCGCCGTATATGCGCGGCCAGCGCGGAAGTCCCCGGCGCACTACAAGTCCCAGCCGCGCCGCAGTGTTTCCGTGGCAGCGGCGGTCAGCGCGGCAGTCCCTATACATAAAACACATAAAACACACTCAGCAACGCTGAGTGTGTAATGGCACATTTTAACCCGGTCAGCGCAGCGGTCCCCGGTGCACTAGCACACCCAGCAAAGCTGTAGTGTTGCTGTGCGCGGTCCCCACAGGGATACAGAGTACCTCCAAGTAGCAGGGCCATGTCCCTGAACGGTACCCGGCTCCTATCCAGCAGGCTCCACAGGAGTTGTGGATGAAGCACGGTCTCAGTGCCTGGAGACCGATAGGATCCCACTTCACCCAGAGCCCTGAGGGGGATGGGGAAGGAAAACAGCATGTGGGCTCCAGCCTCCGTACCCGCAATGGATACCTCAACCTTAACAACACCGCCGACAAGAGTGGGGTGAGAAGGGAGCATGCTGGGGGCCCTGTTATGGGCCCTCTTTTCTTCCATCCGACATAGTCAGTAGCTGCTGCTGACCAATCTGTGGAGCTGTGCGTGCATGTCTGCCTCCTTCGCACAAAGCAAAAAACTGAGGAGCCTGTGGGAGCACGGGGGGTGTATAGGCAGAAGGGGAGGGGCTTTACACTTTTAGTGTAATACTTTATGCGGCCTCCGGAGGCATAGCCTATACACCCAATGGTCTGGGTCTCCCAATGGAGCGACAAAGAAAAGCATGTTTTGGCAGGAAAAACGCACATTTTTTATCGCGTTTGCACATTTTTTCATGCTTTTTTTTTTGGTCATGGCGATTGTGTGGGCTCAGGTGCTGTACACTCATGATCTCCGCTGGGTCTCTGGCTGATGTTACAGCCGGGACCTGACTCACTGCCCGGTCTGGTGCCCGTGCTGCTCCCGGTTGTTTAATTCCCCTGAATGCTGCGATCAATGTAATCGCAGCATTTAGGAGGCAGGGAGTGGAATCGCTTACCTCTCCCTGGCAATCGGGTCCCTGTAATTCAATCACAGGGACCCGATCACTGCCATAGTAACCCTGGGCATGGTGTGTGAGGCAAAGTGCCGCAAAATAATCCACTGTGGTGATAAAACGCTGCAGTGGATTACAGAAACGCAGAAAAAAAAAAACCCCAGAAAGGACAAGCTGCTTCTTTTTTTCTGCAACAAAATCTGCAAGGAAAAAAGCGTGTGTTCAGCAAGTCAGGATTCTCATAGACTTTGCTGGCATGCGATTTTCCTTGCAGTAAATATGCAGACAATCACCTGACAGATGAGTGACATGCTTGTGTGATGGGTGATTGGATTTTTAATATATATACATGATAAAATATCATCATTATCAGCAGGTTCTGCTCCCATTAGACGTCACAGCGACATCACTAAGCGGCCGCCCAATCAAAGCAACGGGGTGGAGATGAGCGGGACGAACATCCCGCCCACCTCCTTCCTTCCTCATTGCGGGCAGGACGCAGGTAAGGTGAGGTGCCTCGTTCCTGCGGTGTCACACACAGCGATGTGTGCTGCCGCAGGAACGAGGAACAACATCGTTACTGCAGCAGCAGCGATAATTGGGAATGGGGGGGATGTCACTGATTAGCGATTTTGAACGTTTTTGCAACGATTCAAAATCGCTAATAGGTGTCACACACAACGACATCGCTAACACGGCTGGATGTGCGTCACAAAATCCGTGACCCCAACAAGATCGCTTCAGCGATGTGTAGCGTGTAAAGCCACCCTAACATGTTGCTTATGAATAAGGAGTCTACTTTCTCCGAAACGCGTCAAGTGTAAATATATTCTGCACTTGGTTGGAATTACCTTTATTATGAATTTTGAATAAAGAATTTTTTTATTACGTCGGTGCTGGATCTTCTCTCCTCCCCTCCTCCTCATGATGTGACTGATTATTGAGCTGTGACATCAACTACTATAATTGGTGGATTTTTTATTCACTTGCACTACAGAAAATATCACTACTATGACAAGACCACGTGGGCAGCGCCATGAAGAAGCCGTCACGAGAGAATACCACGCTTTCGAGCTGGGAAAGAGGTTGGAATGTCATCTCCAAAACTGCCCCTAGAGGGCAGCAAATCCCTACACATCTCTAGCTACAGTGCAATCATCCGTGCTTCCTATGGTATGGGCACCACCGCTACCCAACGACATCGGTAACACACAATTACCTTTTAACTTGTGAGATACTGTTGTGCAAAATATCTTTCATCTTCTCCTCAACCTCGTCAAGTAGCTGAAGAAAGACAATGGTTATATCAGTAATGTATACATAAAGACTTTATACTGTATTCACTGAAATAAAGCAGCAATGTCTACCTGATACAATTAACTTATGTACATAGTTTCATGCCCATCTTACCGGAAACTGACAAGACAGGGCTCATTTTTTTTTAGATTATTTCAATCAACGGGTGCAAATTAAGTACCATTTTTTGTCAGAGAGGAAAAAAACTCTATGAAACATGCGCACGCAAAACATGCAGTTTTTGAGGTCTCCATGGTACAGTTTTTGTGTGACAACAAAACTGCAGCGTGTGCATGTAGCCCATAATATCCAACGTGACGGCAATATATAACTCATTCCCAATGATCCTGTGAGTTTATGGAATAATTACTCATTTATGGCTGGGGAGAAACGGTACCAACAACTGCAATATTATGTGGCCCAAAATGGTACCAGTAAAACATCAACTCATCCAGTAAAAAAACAAGTCCTCGTATGATTCTGTTAGTGGAAAAATAAAAAACAACTTTCTCCATAGACTACCATGTTAAAAAGAAAAAAAAGCTAAAGCTCCATAGACTTTGTTTGTCGTATTCCCTGGGCTACGTTGGAACTGTGTGTTTTTGTTTATTTTTTTAAATAAAATGGTGAACAAGGTTAAGGCTATGTGCACACGCTGCGTTTTTTTTCTGACCACAAAGATGCAATGTTTTTGAGCGTTTTTGGCCTTAAAAAAAAACGCACAAAAACGCACCCGTGGAGAAAAGGCATAAAAAAAACGCATGCGTTTTTGTGCATTTTTTTATGCGTTTTGCTTAGTTTTTTGGTTGCGTTTTCTCCCAATATATTTAATGGATTAAAAACGCAGAGAAAAATGCAAAAAGAATTGAGATGCTTCATCTTTGTGGTCACCACAAAAACGCAGCTAAAAAAAATTGCACGGTGCGGACAGCAAAAATGAAATCTCATAGACTTTGCTGGGGAAGGAAATTCATGCAGTTTTTAGAGCAAAAACGCATCTGAAAAAACGCGCAAAAACGAGGCAAAAAATGCAGCGTGCGCACATAGCCTAAGCGTTTTGTTTTATTTATCTGTTTTTATGCTTCTGATTTTTTTTCAGGTTTCCATTTGTGGACTACGTCAGATTCGCTGGACTACGGTGGACCTGAGTAGCATTTTTTTTGTTAATTAAGTGGTGAACAAGGGAAAGTGTTGAGGAGTGCTTATTTCAGTAAATTATTTTTTTGTGTGTATTTTTTTTCTATTGTTGGGCTAGTAATATTGGTGATAAACAACTCTCCATTAATAGCACCAGGGCTTGACGTTGGCTGTGCTTTTGGACAATTCACAGCTGATATCAACCACGAAAACCATTACCCAGACTGTCAACACACCAGGGCTATAGGAAAAAGCCAAGGTAAAGTGCAAAAATGAAATGCAGCACTTCTGGGGCAGCTGTGGGCTGCTATTTTTAGGCTGGAAGGGATCCAATAACCATGGACCTTCCCAGCCTGATAACATCAGCTCTCCACCGTCTGTCTTACTTTTGTTTTTTTTCCAAAAATTAGTGGGCACATAATTTTTTTTTTTTCTACCATGTTTTCCCAAAAATAAGCCCTAGCAGGGAATTTCAGCATTTTCGGAGCAAAGCTTAACACTAGAACTACTGAGGTAGTCATTTTGACTACTTTGCACCATGTATTTCTATATAGGTGTCACGAGTCCAGTAGTTCTAGTGTTAAATATAAGCCGCCCCCCCCCCCCCCCCCCGAAAATAAGCCCTAGTCGCAGCTCAATACTGAAGTGTCCGTGCAGCTAAAAAAGATACAGACACTGCAGGACACTTCATTATAGACAGCAGGCACCCCGCAATCACATTCACCGAAAGCCGAGCAGGAGGTCCTGCAGTGATCTCACACCCACACACATCTGATCTTACACACACACAGATTGCACAAACAAACATCAGATCACACACATACACACAAACATCAGATCACACACACATCGCATCACACACACAGTCACCACATCTAGCGACACCGTTTTCTTCTGGCTGGCAGAATCCTGGGAGGCAGAGCAGTGGAGCGCAAGAATGCTTCCTTACAGGACCTACGGGCCGGACACGTGACTTCCTCCCATCATTCCCTGTGGACAGAAGTATTCTGTAACGCTGGATGTAATTTGTGTGTGTGTCAGTCAGTCAGTCAGTTAGTCAGCCAGAAGCAGGGGAGGACAGCGTGCAGCACCCAGGGAGATCACACAGAGGACCTGGGAGCCACGCAGACGTACGGGTCTGGTAAGTATGAGACTCCTGGGAAGTGGGGGATCTGCTTTTTTTGGGGGGGTAAACTTACCCCAACCATGTTTCTCCAAAAATAAGACCTCCTCCAAAAATAAGCCCTAGTGCTTTTCTGGAGGGCAAAAATAGTATAAGACAGTGTCTTATTTTTGGAAAAATACGGTAATCATTTTTCATCTTGCTTAATAGAAAGCTCAACAAGCCATCTATCATCTTTGCACATCTTTAACACATGGAAATCTTTATTGAATATATTTAATTTTAGCATGTGTCACACGGATGGCACAAAGATGTCATACTGATGTCACCCATGTACTGTATTTTTCACGGAGTTACAAACTTCTATTGGCCCTGTTTATCCTTGTTGCCAGTTAAAAACGGACATGTGGTTCCCATGGACACACGATCCATGTGAAATCACAGACATGTGAAGATCACTATAGATTATAATTAAAGCTGGTTGAACTCGCAAAAAAAGCGAGTCCCTGCTAAATTTAGAAAAAAAACAAAACGGATCCACTCCAGAATCCGGTACCATATAAGTCTATGTGGACCAGAATCCGGAGATTAAAAACGTTGGTGAAAGGCATAGGCGGGTAGGAGCTCGCGCAGTGTACTTACCGAGGCTGTGTCATGGCGGCACACGCCTTCCGGGTCACGCTTTCCCTTCTGGAGCCGACAATTAATCTTCATTGAATATTCACTGCTTTCCCCGCCCACCGGCGTGTGTAATTGGTTGCAGTTAGACACACCCCCACCCTGAGTGGCAGCATGTCAGCTGACTGCAAACAATCACAGGTGCCAAGACGGCCGAAGGGTGGGGAAAGCAGCGCAAGTGTCTGCGGGTCAGTATTGGGGTATAAAAATAAATGAATAAATAAAACAATCGGCGCAGGGTCCCCCATATTCTGATGCCAACACAGATACAGTCCACGGCTGCAGCCCCCAACTGTTGGGCTTTATCTGTGCTGTGTATCAAAATTAGCCCAGAGTCACACGTGCGAGAGACTCGCATCACATCACCCGGCATGGCTGTCGCTCTACGAATATGAGCATGCAGGGACTTAGAAACACATGCGGCCGACCCGCTCCTGTCAGAAGAGTGTGCAGCTGTGCCGAGTGATGCGATGCGTGACTCGTGTGAGTCTGTCATGCCATGAGCGTGCAGGAACATAGAAACACATGCGGCCGACCCGCTACTGTCAGAAGGGTGTGCGGCTGTGTCGGGTGATGCGATGCGAGACTCGTGCGAGTCTGGCATGCCATCACCCGTCATGGTCTGCCGCTCTCCAAACATGAGCTTGCAGGTACATAGAAATACAACAGCCGATACACTCCTGTTAGGAGAGTGTGCGGCAAAGCCGGGTGATGAGATGCGAGACTCACGTAAGTCCCTCGCAAGTGTGACTTTTTTATTTAAATAAATGATTTTAAAAAAACTCGATGTGCGGTCCCCTCAATTTTGATACCCAGCCAAGATAAAGCCAGCTGGGGGCTGGTATTCTCAGCCTGCAGCCGCCCGGTATTGCCGCATCCATTAGATGTGACAATCCCAATGCTTTACCGGCTCTTCCCGTTGCCCTGGTGTGGTGGTAATAGCAGGGGTTAATAACAGCGCACAGCTGCTACTAAACCCTACGTTATTGATGGCACAGGCGTCTATGAGATACTTGCATCACTAGCCTGTAAATGAAAGTAAATAAGGACAAACACAGAGAAAAAATCCTTTATTTGGAATAAAATACAAAAACACACTGTCTTTCACCACTTTATTAACCCCAAACACCCCTCTAGGTCCAGTGTAATCCAGACGAAGTCCTTTGCCACTTCCAGCTCTGCTACACCTCATAGAGAGCGGCCATAGATAAGACTGCCACCTGTGGCTGCAGACAATGACTGAGCTGCGATGAGCAACAACTGCAGGCAGACACTGTCACAGGCTGGGGGGGTGTCTGACTGCAACCAATAAAAGACGATATTACAGCCGGGGGACGGAGAAAGCACAGAAAGCTGTGTGTATGCGATGAGCCTATTGCACAATACAGGAAGTGAATGCGCGACCCAGAAGCAGTTTGCCGCCATGACACCGAGTCTCCGTAAGTATGAAGCGCTCGCTTAATTCTTGTTTTCTTTAATTTTTCCTTTAAATTTTCCCAGTGCCAAATCCAGATCGTACACTCGGAATCCCGGGCCCAGGTCCGGCCCACATGCATCTTTGAAACCGCGCGGATCCGGACTTTTACAGCCCAGGTCTGCTCAGCCCTAGTTATAATGAGAGAGACCAAGAACTTCCAACAAGCTGGTAGTAGATGCAAAAATAGATGAATACCTTATTCCAAAGCATAAAGACGCAGACGAAACGTGTGTCATTCTCACTCCTTGCAGACAATATATCACCTCTGCCTAATTTAATATCTGTATGTGGATTACTTTTTTATACTCTTTGGTATAAAGTATTCACCTATTTTTGCATCTTCTGGCTCGCTGGAAGTTCCTGTTCTCTTTCTTATTAAGTGCGGCATGAGCTCCTGCCTCTGATCCAACGCTGAGCCTTTAACGGGGAGAGTGGCATACAAGATGGACATTTATAAGCGGTAAGGCTAGTTTCACACTTGCGTTCAGCGCATTCCGTCACTATGGGGAATAGCGCAGTCCATTAACGCACTGCGCTATTCTCCATAGACTTGTATGGACGACGCACTGTAACGCAAGTGTCTGCGTTGCATCCGCTGGACGACGCAGCGTCGTTATTTTGACGCTGCGTCGGGCGGATGGAACGCTGCATGTAGCGTTTTTCTGCGCTTGGCGGAGTGTCAAAAAAACTGCAGGAATCCGTTTGGCGTCCGTTGTTTATATAATGGACGCCTATGGTGGCGGATTCCGTTAGAATGCGTCATTTGACGGATTCCGTTAATGCAACCGTCTTTACACAACTGCGCATGCTCAGATGTGTAAAGTCAAGGAAAAAAAGTATAACGGATTGCGTTATTTTGTACGATCCGTAGCATCCGTGTGCCACTATATGCAACGCATCCGTTGCATGCGTCACACAACGCAATGCTACGGATCCCATCCAACGCAAGTGTGAAACTAGCCTTAGCTGGCAACTCTTGTTTTCTTCTAATAGGTTACATGTGGTATCCATGGAAAAAAACAAATACAACACAAGTAACAAAAACACTGACGAGTGAAGGGAGCCTCAGTTAAACTTTACTTCTATAGGAGGATGTGCTACACAGAAAATCCCATGTTTGGGGACATTATATACTCACTTGCCGAACAGAAGCATTTTTATCCGGCTCATCAAGGCTTTGCAGATCAAGCAGCACTAAGCCATGAGGATAGATTCTCACAGTAGCAAAACTGAAAGAGAAAACACAGAGAAATTTATGGCAGGATTAGTCACAGATATGTTTATTACAACGCTCCATCCTAACAACCTTTAGCACAATGGTAATATCAAAGCAGGATCAAAACCCAGTAAAAGCAATGGCTGCAAAGTCTCCAACATATTTGAGATCTCGGTTACATCTCCTCAATGCCAGCAGGCTGCAGAGTCAGAGCACAATACTTTTTTGGTTCTGTGCATTTTAAACCAGGCACTATGTAATTCTACCGGGGTTTCATTGCACGTGAATATATTAAATATTAAGGAAATTTCTTTAATAAAATAAAAAATTAATCACAAGTTGTGTTAGGCCGGGGCCACACGGGGCACTGGTGCGATGCTCACATGACACTCGGCTCGCGCTGGCAGCACAACAGGAGCAGAGTGTCATGCTACTGTCCCTGCAACTGAGGTGCGACCGTGCGAGCGGACCTCAGCTGCGGGGAAGGGGGGGAGGCGGCATGGAGGAGGGGAAGAAGGGATTTATCTCCCTCTCCCCTCCGTAGCCGGCTATTGCGATTCTCGCTCTGCACTCGCGGAACACCAATGTAACGCGAGTGCAGTTCGATTTTTTTCTCGCCCCATTCACTTGAATGGGTGCGAGAGAAAAGAGTCTCGCATTACAATCGCAGTACGCTGCGATTGTTTTCTCGGTCCGATTAGGGCTGAGAAAATAATCGCACATGTGTGCTGACACACAGGCTAATATTGGTCCGAGTGGAATGCGATGTTTTATGGCACTCCACTCGCACCAATTTTCTCGCCGTGTGGCTTAGGCCTCTATGTTCACACTAGAAAAATGATTTTTCTTAAGAAATTTAAGAAAAGAGTGAAGGATTAGCGCACCTGCGTTAAAAACGCACCAATAACGCAGGTGCGTTTTCGGTGCGCTTTTCATGCGTTTTTGGTGCGTTTCCTTTCATGTTGATCCCTGCATTTTTTAATGCCTTTACAGCAATAAAGCACATTGAAAATAAAAAAAAAAATAGATAATACAGAGATAGATATATGATAGATAGAGGGATAGATAGATAGATAGATATAGATATTTAGGGGAATAGATAGAGTATAGAGGGATAGATATAGATAATAGATAGAGGGATATAGATAGATAATAGATATTTAGGGGTATAGATAGATAATAGATAGATATTTAGGGGTATAGATAGATAGATAAGATAGATAGAGGGATAGATAGATAGACAGATAGATGATAGATCGACAGAAGGATAGATAATATAGAAAGATAGACAGATAATATAGAAAGATAGATAATAGATAGATAGATATAGATAGATAATAGATAGATATTTAGGGGTATAGATAAACAAATAATATAGATAGATAGATAGATAGATAGATAGATAGGATAATAGAGGGATAGATAGATAGATAGATAATATAGATAGATAGAGGCATAGCTAGATAGATGGATAGATAGAGGGATAGATAGATAGATAGATAGATAGATAGATAGATTATCTATCTATCTATCTATCCCTCTATCTATCTATCTATCTATCTGATAGATAGATAGATAGATAGATAGATAGATAGAGGGATAGATAGATAATATAGATAGATAGAGGGATAGATAGATAGATAGATAGATAGATAGATAGATAGATAGATAGATAGATAGATAGATAGATAGATAGAGGGATAGATAGATAATATAGATAGATAGAGGGATAGATAGATAGATAGAGGGATAGAGGGATAGATAGATAGATAGATAGAGGGATAGAGGGATATAGATAGATAGATAGATAGATAGAGGGATAGATAGATAGATAAGATAGATAGATAAGATAGATAGATAGATAGATACTATAGATAGATAGAGATAGATAGATAGATAGATAGATAGATTAGATAGATAGAGGGATAGATAGATAATATAGATAGATAGATAGATAGATAGAGGGATAGAGGGATAGATAGATAGATAGATAGAGGGATAGATAGAGGGATAGATAGATAGATAGATAGATAGATAGATAGATAGATAGAGGGATTGATGGATAGAGGGATAGATGGATAGATATATAGATAGATAGAGGGATAGATAGATAGATAGATAGATAGATAGATATAGGGATTGATGGATAGAGGGATAGATGGATAGATAGATAGATAGATAGATAGAGGGATAGATAGATAATATAGATAGATAGAGGGATAGATAGATAATATAGATAGATAGAGGGATAGATAGATAGATAGATAGATAGAGGGATAGATAGATAGAGGGATAGATAGATAGAGGGATAGATAGATAGAGGGATAGATAGATACAGGGATAGATAGATACAGGGATAGATAGATAGAGGGATAGATAGATAGATAGATAGATAGAGGGATAGAGGGATAGAGGGATAGATAGAGGGATAGATAGAGGGATAGATAGAGGGATAGATAGATAGATAGATAGAGGAATAGATAGATAGAATGATAGATAGAGGGATGGATAGATAGATAGAGGGATAGATATTCCAGCTTTATTTATGATGTTTCCCCCCACACACTGCACTTCTCATGGCCGGTAATGTGTTCACATCAGCGGCCGTGAGAAATGTCCTGTAGTTCCCCGCAGCCACGCTCAGGAGCCGGATTCAGCAGTCGCTCACTGACCCGTGGAGAGCTGTCACACGCGGCTGGAGCAGGGCTGGAAGCGCCGGGGGACATCGCTGTGGATTACGTCGGAGCTGTGTCTGGGAGGGGTTAATACAGTGGAGAAACAGGGGCTTTTTGTCTTTTATTCAAAATAAAGGATTTTTTGGTGTGTTTCTTTACTTTCACTTTCAGATTAGTGACGGCGTGTCATAGACGCTGCCATCACTAATCTTGGACTTAGCGGCAGCTATTAGTTGCCGTTAACTCCATATTACCTGGATAGCCCCCCGCATCACGGCATCTGGAGGAGCCGGTAACACGCCGGGATTGTCGCATAATGGATGCGACAGTCCCGGGGCAGCTGCGGCTGGTATTCTCGGCTGCAGGAGGGGGAGGGGGCATTAACCCTGTCCCTCGCTCTCCCCAGCCTGAGAATACCGGGCCGCCGCTGTGTGCTTACCCGGCTGGACGGTAAATATACGGCGGAGCCCACGCTTTTTTTTTTCTCTTCTCCTTCATCTTCCTGTCCTAGTGACATCACTTCCCTGCAAAACGCAGTGCAGGGAAGTACACAATGTCCCGAAAACGCAAAATAACGCGGGAATAACGCAGGTATAACGCAGGAATAACGCACATCACTTCCTACCTGCGTTATTCCTGCTCTATTTCATGATTACATTACAGTCAATGGAGTGAAATAACGCAGTTAGCTGCAGAAAAGAAGTGACATGCTCATTCTTTTTAACAAAATCTACTGAAAGAATTTTCTTAAGAAAAAAACGCAGTGTGCGCACAGCTAATTTTTTTCCCCATAGGTTTTGCTGGGGAATGTCTGCAGAAAGATTACAAGAATTTCTCAAGAAATTTCTGCAGCAAAAACGGACCAAAAACGCAGGTAAAAAAACGCAGTGTGTGAACATAGCGTCCTCTGTCTCAGGATCCGGCATTGTCAGCAGCGTACAAGTACCATGTATAGAAACTGTGTCCTTTCAATAACTAAAACAACAACCCTACTGATCATCAATTCCCCAAAAATATAGGTATACAAAAATTCCCACTACTTACTATCGCTCCCTGCAATAATAACGTGATGGTAAGCTGTCATTTACAGAAGCCAGGAGTCTGGTAACAGATCATAGACTGAAAAAAGATGCAATAAGACTAATAAGACAAACTAATAAAAAAAGACTATAGACCAATTAAAAAACAAACTGGAAGTGCTGATGGGGTTATATTATACAGGAATGAACTATTTGTTCCTCTAGAATCAGCCAAGACCAGTTGCATTTGCTTGCACTGTATTTCTTGGACGGCTGTGCAGTCACGCTGACCTATTTGTGTGTCTTACACCCGGAGCGAGGTGTGGATTGTTTTCTGTTTTCCTTCCACCTAAACATGGGTGCGTCTTATCATCAAGTGCATCTGAGAGTTCAAGAAATAAGTATATTGTTTCCAGAAATAAATCCACAAAATGTCCTTTTTGTTAAAAACAATGTAACTTGTATCATTTTCATCTATTTAATTCTCTGAAATCCCAAACTATTTTCAGCTGGAGAGGAACAATCAAACAATAGGCAAAAATGTCCTTCCTAGCAGGAAAAATTATAAAATGTAAACAGCAATGCGTAGAGCCAGACACAAGGGGTAAGTGGTACCAATTTAATGTCTGCACATGCATTTTTCCTCCTCTTCTTCCAAGAGCCATAACCTCATGAGAGCGTGGTTTTTGAGGAACAAGTTGTAACCAGGAAGAAAATTCCAAGTGGTGTGAAATGGTGGAAAAAAATGCATTTTCAGCATGGCTTTTTTGCTTTGTTTTTACAGTGTTTATTGTATGGTAAAAACTACTCTATATACAGAATGAGCCCCAACAAAGCCCCTCTATATACAGTATGAGCCTTCACATAACCCTTCTTTATACAGTATGAGCCCCCAGATAGCCTCCTATATACAGTATGAGCCCCCACATAGCCTCCTATATACAGTATGAGCCCCCACATAGCCTCCTATATACAGGATGAGCCCCCACACAGCCTCCTATATACAAGATGAGCCCCCCACATAGCCTCCTATATACAGGATGAGCCCCCACATAGCCTCCTATATACAGGGTGAGCCCCCACACAGCCTCCTATATACAGGATGAGCCCATATATAAATCCTGTATATACAGAATTAGCCCCCACATAGCCTCCTATATACAGGATGAGCCCCCACATAGCCTCCTATATACAGGATGAGCCCCCACATAGCCTCCTATATACAGGATGAGCCCCCCACATAGCCTCCAATATACAGGATGAGCCCATACATAAATCCTGTATATACAGAATGAGCCCCTACATAGCCTCCTATATACAGGATGAGCCCCCACATAGCCTCCTATATAAAGGATGAGCCCCTACATAGCCTCCTATATACAGGATGAGCCCCTACATAGCCTGCTATATACAGAATGAGCCCCCACATAACCTCCTATATACAGGATGAGCCCCCACACAGCCTGCTATATACAGAATGAGCCCCCACATAACCTCCTATATACAGGATGAGCCCCCACATAGTCTCCTATATACATGCAAACATCTGATACACATATGAAGAAAACAAAAACACATTCACCTAGATCTCCCGTTTCCTCAACACTGCGGTCTCTGATGCACTGACTCTCCGTACAGCAGACGCAATTAAGTGACGTTATTGAGTCTGCTGAGTTGCTGGGTCACATGCTGATTAGCGTAAGAAGTGACTGGCAGCTCCATCTTCTAACAAACTATTTACTACTATCTGCATCCTGAAGATGTGGATAGTGGTGATATTGCAGATTGGGCGGTGGCGAACAGGCGGTGAGCATGGTGCGGTGAGTAGGTCAGTGTCTGAAACAGCCCGAGGCTTGGATGTAGCCAGTGGGCTGCACTTCACCCAGCTCTGCCCTAGAAGACTTGAACCTGGAACTGATTGACCTTGGTTGTCACCATATAATGCAACAGTATTGCAGTATGTAGTGAAAACCATGGTCTCCTGCTCAGCCTTTAACAGATCTGGCGCTGTGGTAATCCATCAGTACCCAGATATCGCATCACAGTGGGCTGATGGGAGCCTGTGTACGCCAGTAAGCACTCCATTTAAACCCCTCAGTGCTAAATCTGTGACATGACAGACACCATTTCAGAGATCACCATTTCCTCCTTCTCTATGCCATAGTATGTTATCAATCCTATAATGCTTCAGGACAGCATGAGATCAGAGCATCCTGAGACAGTAAGGCTGGGTTCACACATAGCGACAGCGATAACGACGTCGCTGTTATGTCACCATTTTCTGTGATGTAACAGCGACCTTATAAGTCGCTGTTATGATCGCTGCTTAGCTGTCAAACACAGCGACGCAGCAGCGATCATAACGTCGCTACATGTGCAGAGAGCAGGGAGCCGCACACACTGCTTAGCGCTGGCTCCTTGCTCTCCTAGCTACAGTACACATAGGGTTAATTAACCAATGTGTACTGCAGCTACATGTGCAGAGAGCAGGAGCCGGCACTGGCAGCGAGAGCGGCGGAGGCTGGTAACGAAGGTAAATATTGGGTAACCACCTTGGTTACCTGATGTTTACCCTGGTTACAGCTTACCGCAGCTGCCAGACGCCTGCTCCTGCTCTATGCTCGCTTCATTTCGTCGCCCTCTCGCTGTCACACACAGCGATCTGTGCGTCACAGCGGGAGAGCAACAATAACAAAACGAACCAGGGCTGTGTGTAACGAGCAGCGATCTCACAGCAGGGGCCAGATCGCTGCTCAGTGTCACACACAGCGAGATCGCTAATGAGGTCACTGCTGCTTCACAAAAAGCGTGACTCAGCAGCGATCTCAGCAGCGATCTCGCTGTGTGTGAAGCACCCCTAACATGTCTTGTGGGAGGACACTGAGATTATCCTCACTCTATATCTACACAGAGGTTACAAAGTGGGTTCAGGAGCTACGTCCATTGCAAATACAATGGGGTCTGGCTGTGTTACACAGCTGACACTTTCTGCTACTTACCGTAGATTGTTAAAGTTTATCCCTAGGATGCCATAGTCAATGCAGTTTTTTTTTTTTTTGTCCAGGCTAAATTCACAAGTGTGCAGTCCCTCTATGTCTCTGTGTGACTACAGACTTGTGAATCCTCACATCGCTCGCACTGTGCACTATGATGATTCGCCGGTGTACGAGTTGGGAATGGCGATCACATGGCTGCCGGTTTGCGATATGTACACTCCCAGACAGAATCTGACTAGATGGGAGCGGCCTCACTCCAAGAGCCATAACTTTTGAGGTATATAGGATGGTTGGATCGCCTATTACCACATTTTTTTCTGTTGTTGCAGCGCCCGAAAAACTGCAGCTCTGGCGTGATTTTTTTTCTCTTTACGCTGTCTACCGATTAGCTTACTTTATTTTATATTTTGATACAGTGGACATTTCTGAACGGACAAATAACAAATTATATATACACTAGAAGGTGGCCCGATTCTACGCATCGGGTATTCTAGAATTTACGTATTGTGTAGTTCATGTATGATTTTTGTTATATATATATATAGATGTTGTTGTGTGTAGTTACTAAGTGTTTGTGTAGGGCGCTGTACATGTTCTGGGTGTTGTCTGGGTGTGGCGGGGGGTGAGAGTGGTGTTGTATGTGTGTTGCGTTGTTTGTGGAGCGCGGTGTGTCTGTAGCGTTGTGTGTGTGTGTGTGTTGCACGGTTTGTGTGGGTGTGTGTGTGTTTTGGGGGGAGGTATGCTTTGTGCAATGTGTGTGTTGTGCGGTATGTGCGTATATTTATGTATGCCGCGGTGTTTGTGTGTTGGGTGTTGTGTGTGTGCAGCGTTGTCTGTGTGTGTGGGTGTCTGTGTAGGGCAGTGTTTGTGGTTCCCAGTGTGTGTGTGTGGTGTGTTGTGCAGTGCGCGTGTGTGTGTGTTGGGGGGAGGTGTGCACCTCCCATCGTGCTCCATCCCCCATGCTGCGCACCCCCCATCGTGCTCCATCCCCCATGCTGCGCACTCCCCATCGTGCTCCATCCCCTATGCTGCGCATTCCCCATCGTGCTCCATCTCCCATGCTGCGCACTCCCCATTGTGCTCCATCCCCCATGCTGCGCATTCCCCATCGTGCTCCATCCGCCATGCTGCGCACTCCATCGTGCTCCATCCCCCATGCTGCGCACTCCCAAACGTGCTCCATCCCCCATGCTGCACACTCCCCATCGTGCTCCATCCCCCATGCTGCGCAATCCCAAACGTACTCCATCCCCCATGCTGCGCACTCCCCATCGTGCTCCATCCCCCATGCTGCGCACTCCCCATCGTGCTGTATCCCCCAAGCTGCGCACTCCCCATCGTGCTGTATCCCCCAAGCTGCGCACTCCCAAACGTGCTCCATCCCCCATGCTGCGCACTCCCCATTGTGCTGTATCCCCCAAGCTGCGCACTCCCAAACGTGCTCCATCCCCCAAGCTGCGCACTCCCAAATGTGCTCCATCCCCCATGCTGCGCACCCCCCATCGTGCTCCATCCCCCATGCTGCGCACCCCCCATCGTGCTCCATCCCCCATGCTGCGCACCCCCCATCGTGCTCCATCCCCCATGCTGCGCACTCCCCATCGTGCTCCATCCCCCATGCTGCGCACTCCCAAACGTGCTCCATCCCCCATGCTGCGCACTCCCCATCGTGCTCCATCCCCCATGCTGCGCACCCCCCCCATCGTGCTCCATCCCCCATGCTGCACCAGCATCAGCCTCTCTTCCCCCAGCATCAGCCTCTCTGCCCCCAGCATCAGCCTCTCTCCTCCCAGCATCAGCCTCTCCTCTCTGTCCCCAGCATCAGCCTCTCTGTCCCCATCATCAGCCTCTCTCCTCCCAGCCTACCCCAGCATCAGCCTCTCTTCTCTCAGCCTCCCTCCTCCCAGCCTCCCCCAGCATCAGCCTCCCCCTCCCAGTCTCCCCCAGCATCAGCCTCCCCCTCCCAGCCTCCCCTAGCATCAGCCTCCGCCTCCCAGCCTCAGCCTCCCAGCCTCCCCCAGCATCAGCCTCTCTCCTCCCAGCCTCCCCCAGCATAAGCCTCTCTGCTGTACGTATGTGCGTATATTTATGTATGCCGCGGTGTTTGTGTATTGGGTGTTGTGTGTGTGCAGCGTTGTCTGTGTGTGTGGGTGTCTGTGTAGGGCAGTGTTTGTGGTTCCCAGTGTGTGTGTGTGGTGTGTTGTGCAGTGCGCGTGTGTGTGTGTTGGGGGGAGGTGTGCACCTCCCATCGTGCTCCATCCCCCATGCTGCGCACCCCCCATCGTGCTCCATCCCCCATGCTGCGCACTCCCCATCGTGCTCCATCCCCCATGCTGCGCACTCCCAAACGTGCTCCATCCCCCATGCTGCGCACTCCCCATCGTGCTCCATCTCCCATGCTGCGCACTCCCCATTGTGCTCCATCCCCCATGCTGCGCATTCCCCATCGTGCTCCATCCGCCATGCTGCGCACTCCATCGTGCTCCATCTCCCATGCTGCGCACTCCCAAACGTGCTCCATCCCCCATGCTGCGCACTCCCCATCGTGCTCCATCCCCCATGCTGCGCACTCCCAAACGTGCTCCATCCCCCATGCTGCGCACTCCCCATCGTGCTCCATCCCCCATGCTGCGCAATCCCAAACGTACTCCACCCCCCATGCTGCGCACTCCCCATCGTGCTCCATCCCCCATGCTGCGCACTCCCCATCGTGCTGTATCCCCCAAGCTGCGCACTCCCAAACGTGCTCCATCCCCCATGCTGCGCACTCCCCATCGTGCTGTATCCCCCAAGCTGCGCACTCCCAAACGTGCTCCATCCCCCAAGCTGCGCACTCCCAAATGTGCTCCATCCCCCATGCTGCGCACCCCCCCATCGTGCTCCATCCCCCATGCTGCGCACCCCCATCGTGCTCCATCCCCCATGCTGCGCACCCCCCATCGTGCTCCATCCCCCATGCTGCGCACTCCCCATCGTGCTCCATCCCCCATGCTGCGCACTCCCAAACGTGCTCCATCCCCCATGCTGCGAACTTCCCATCGTGCTCCATCCCCCATGCTGCGCACCCCCCCATCGTGCTCCATCCCCCATGCTGCACCAGCATCAGCCTCTCTGCCCCCAGCATCAGCCTCTCTCCTCCCAGCATCAGCCTCTCTCCTCCCAGCATCAGCCTCTCCTCTCTGTCCCCAGCATCAGCCTCTCTGTCCCCATCATCAGCCTCTCTCCTCCCAGCCTACCCCAGCATCAGCCTCTCTTCTCTCAGCCTCCCTCCTCCCAGCCTCCCCCAGCATCAGCCTCCCCCTCCCAGCCTCCCCCAGCATCAGCCTCCCCCTCCCAGCCTCAGCCTCCCCCAGCATCAGCCTCTCTCCTCCCAGCCTCCCCCAGCATAAGCCTCTCTCCTCCCAGCCTCCTCCAGCATCAGCCTCTCTCCTCCCAGCCTCCCCCAGCATCAGCCTCCCCCTCCCAGCCTTCCCCAGGATCAGCCTCTCTCTTCCCAGCCTCCCTCCTAACAGCCTCCCCCAGCATCAGCCTCCCCCTCCCAGCCTCCCCCAGCCTCAGCCTCCCCCAGCATCAGCCTCTCTCCTCCCAGCCTCCCCCAGCATCAGCCTCCCCCAGCATCAGCCTCTCTCCTCCCAGCCTCCCCCAGCATCAGCCTCTCTCCTCCCAGCCTCCCCCAGCATCAGCCTCCCCCAGCATCAGCCTCCCCCAGCATCAGCCTCCCCCAGCATCAGCCTCTCTCCTCCCAGCCTCCCCCAGCATCAGCCTTCCCCAGGATCAGCCTCCAGCATGCCGTGCTCCTCTGCCGACACTCACAGATCCGATCGCATACACACACACACACACACACACACACACCCGATCACATACACTCACACACACACTGACGATATTGCACATACGCGCTCTCACTCACAACATCCGGAGATACCACATGCTTCTGGCCATGTGATCCTCCGGCAGGTCCTGGAAGCTCACTGCACAGTATCGTCGCCGAAAAGCAAGCGATATCCCAGGATGTTGTGAGTGTGTGGATGCGATGTGATGTGTGTGTGAGAGTGAGTGTGATCTGAAGTGTTGTTATGTGTGTGCGTGTGTGTATGTTCCGCCGCAGCAGGACCTAGATGCGCTGGTAACTATGCTACCATGGTTACCAGCGTATCCCGTCCCCCGCTCGCACGGGAGCCCACACCAGCATACGCCGGCAACCCCAGCAATGCGAGGGTATGTGTCGGCTGGGTTAGCGGTGTACGCTGATGTGGGCTCCCGGGGGTACAGTACTCACCTGGGAGTCGTGGCTCCGTATCGCTTTGGGGAATGCGTGCGGGGGGCGGGTCCAGAGCGAGCGTGCATTGCGTGAGGGGGCGGGGCGGGGCCGAGTTGCCAATACGTGCAGGGTGCCGGGGCGAGAGGCCAATCCGAGTGGGGGGCGGAGCCTGGGCGAGCGGCCGGCCAATCCGTGTGGGGGCGGAGCCTGGGCGAGCGGCCAATCGGTGCGGGGGCGGGGCCATGGCGAGCCCAGCGGCGAATCCGCTTTGTGTCACCGTAAGGACACAATTTTGGAGCAAGACAGACAGACAGACAGACAGACAGACAGAATAAGGCAATTATATATATAGATATATATATACATATATATATGTTATTTTTTATTATTATTTCTTAATTTTGAATGTGATACAAAGGGGCTGACTTGAACTTTAATATTTTTTAAAATCAGCTGACATGTGCAGGGAAAGATGTGGGCTCGGTGTGCAAGCCCTTATCACACGCAGGGAGACAGCCCATGGATGGACATTGCACGTAATGGGTCGTTAAGGTGTTTTAATATTTCAAGAACATTTGTACATTTTCACAAGCCGTACATTTCAAAATTGCTTGTATTTACTATCACTACTCGACAATGCCCATATCATTTAACTGTTTGTAAAGGGGTTGGCTAATTCTTTCTAAAGGCCCCGTCACACTAAGCAACATCGCTAGCAACATCGCTGGTAACGAACAACTTTTGTGACGTTGCTAGCGATGTTGCTGTGTGTGACATCCAGCAACAACCTGGCCCCTGCTGTGAGGTCGTTGGTTGTTGCTGAATGTCCTGGGCCATTTTTTAGTTGTTGCTGTCCTGCTGTGAAGCACAGATCGCTGTGTGTGACAGCGAGACAGCAACAACTAATGTGCAGTGAGCAGGGAGCCGGCTTCTGCTGAGGCTGGTAACTAATGTAAACATCGGGTAACCAAGAAGCCCTGTCCTTGGTTACCCGATATTTACCTTTGATACCAGCCTCCTCCGCTCTCACTGCCTGTGCTGCCGGCTCCTGCTCTGTGCACATGTAGCTGCAGCACACATCAGGCAATTAACCCGATGTGTGCTGTAACTAGGAGAGCAAGGAGCCAGCACTAAGCAGTGTGCGCTGCTCCCTGCTCTGTGCACATTTAGCTGCAGCACACATCAGGCAATTAACCCGATGTGTGCTGTAACTAGGAGAGCAAGGAGCCAGCGCTCAGTGTGCGCTGCTCCCTGCTCTGTGCACATTTAGCTGCAGCACACATCGGGTTAATTAACCTGATGTGTGCTGTAACTAGGAGACTGGGGGCTGGTCACTGGTTGCTGGTGAGCTCACCAGCAACTCGTGTAGCCACGCTCCAGCGATCCCTGCCAGGTCAGGTTGCTGGTGGGATCGCTGGAGCGTCGCAGTGTGACAGCTCACCAGCAACCTCCTAGCAACTTACCAGCGATCCCTATCGTTGTTGGGATCGCTGGTAAGTTGCTTAGTGTGACTGGACCTTTAAACACAATGCTCGCCAACCTACTAACTTCCCGTTCTCCCCAGCATTAACCTTGGTAAGGAGCAGTTAAGAAAAAACAAAAAACAACTTTTTGAATGGACAGGATATATAATAACAAGTAAATTGCAGAAGTGTCTGATTTTACAAGAACTTTGCAATTCTAACCATTTAATAGGAATGGCCTTGTTTACACACTGTGTTTTTTTGCCATGTTTATTTCTTCTGTGCGTTTTTTACATCAAAGTGAAGGTGATTTCTAAAATCTCCTGCACATTGCTTATTTTTTCCTTGCAGATTTGAACCATTAAAGCGTTGGGGTTTTTTTTCCAAATCTTCCTCATGTCAAAACGCACATAAAAACACGTCAAAGATGCATCAAACACAAGATATTTCAAGCAGCATTTTTCCTGCCATCCGCAAAAGCTTGCGATATGTGAGTATATAGCACTCTTATACCACAATACATATACATTTAGCCTGGGTTAGGGCATAAAAAATTTATTTCTGGTGCTTCTTTAAATTGAAAAGTCTAAAATATAAAAGAAAATGAATTTCTGTGTCTATCATTTCTGAACTAATAAAATACTAGGAATTATAAAAATATTTTATTTTTTAATATTCTGTTACCGTCATAATAAGGGGGAAAAAAAATAACATTTATGTTTTTGTTTTCTGAATTTTTTTTTTTTTTTTTAGTGAATGGAGAAACGCAGTCCAGGAAATTGTGACTTCACATTAGGTTGGTATAAAAGATGTCCACGGCAGATTTAGGGTCCGTGCCCACGATCAGTATTTGCAGCCGTGTGGACGCAGCAAGTTTCAGCTGCGTCCAAAACGCTGCGGTGTACAGGACAAGCACAGTGGATGGGATTTCTAGAAATCCTGTGCCCACTATACTTCTTTTTTAACCAAACACTGACCTGTTGTGCGTGTTTCCAGACCGCAGCATGTCAATTTTTTGCTGCTGAATTGCCTGCGTCCTCCGTAGGGAGAACAAAGCGAGGAGACCACAGCACACGGAACCCTGATCGTGGGTACGAGGAGCTGCGGTCTCCTGCGGAAGAGACGCGCGGTGCCCCCGCTCAGGACTCGCTGCATCCAGTACGCAAGTGAGTCCTGATCGTGGGCACATACCTTAATAATTTCTCCCATATCTTGTCATTTATGAAGCCCAGAGCCACTATTTGGGTAAATGCCACTGTTATACATCATGCAGCACGGCTCCCTCAAGTCTCACTTCTGTTACGATGACAATGTGCATGTTAATCACATTCCCCTCATTTTTGACTTTTTGCCACAGAGCTTTAATAAAGGCTCAGTCCAATAGCATTAGCAGAGTATTAATCGAGGGCCCGGAGCACGGTGGGCACTGCACGTACGGGCAAGAGCTGTGAAGATGAATTCTCCAACATCTTACTGAGTCAGCCTTCTGCACTTTTGGACTGCAGATGTCGAATGGATGTCGGACTCCTGGGATCTGCACCAATAGACAGAACAAGGAGCGTTTAGAGGGGGCCGCAGAGCACATGCCCGACCTGCGCCACATTCATTCCCTATCAGACTGTCCAGTGCTGCGCTCGGCGCCTTCTGGCAGCCCCATAAAGAATGAATGGAGCAGTGGGTGAACATCCAAACTACCATTCCATTTTGTAACCGGAAAAAATATCCTCCATTCTGACTATACAATCATATAGGTGATAACTTGTTTTGACTGGACAGTCCCTTTAAGCCTGATGCCTGCATAGCCTTCCGGTCTTTTTCATGTATATCTACAGCCTCCCACCCTTTCCACTTTCTAATTTATGAAAGCATAGTATAGATGTAATCCAATCTACTTTGTAATCCCAATGAATCTAGGATGATGCGGAGCAGATTGGTGGTATAGTTATTATGACAGAAGGCAGATTTACTTGATCCAACAGCTATTTCCCTGCCACCCTTTCATTTCCTGAATACTGGAGTGACAGTAAAGATTGGGCATTTGCTACACTCCTTCACATGAAGCCTAGAGTAACGCAACTAATGGTGAAGACCATTCCTTCAAATGATTAGAAATGATCAGTTTGTGCCAAGACAATAATCAGAGTGGAGCCGAGAGCTATCTGATGTTTCATTGGATAGCACTCATCCCAATGTTATACTACAGGGCAGTGCCATGCAGCGCTTTTTTTCTCATGCCGAATTGATGTGTGACCAGAATCGGACAAACTGAGCAAGGCATGTCACTCAGATCATTAGATAGTATATCACATTGCACGATCTGCACAGCGCAGCGCCTGAACATCAAAGCATTGCACTGTAAATCGAAGCTGAGAGGAGAGAGAAGTGTGATCTGGGCATGTTTGTCAAGACTGCTGTCAGTCACAGAGTGGCAGCCCCACCTTTGATGTGCCCTTCTCAGTTTGTCTGATTGCGGTCTCCAGACCAAAAAGATAAAACCCAGAACATCAACAGAGGAATATATGCGCTGCAGAAAGATCATCTTACAGGAGCAGCGTAGGTAGCAGACGTATACTGGGAAAGTGTTGGTTAGGAAGAGTTAGGACAAATAAAAGGGGGTTAAATTAGTAGTGGAAATCCTGTGGTGTGCATGCTCATTTTCTAATCCATTCAGATGGAGCTTATGATCGGTAGGATTCCACAAGTTGGTCCCTCAGCAATCAGTAATCCTTTAACCCTGAACATTTTAACATGTTCATAATACTTTATAATATCAAAAACTGTGCCCATCACCCTTATAATTCACTAGTGGAGGTCCACTAATTCTGTGTACACTGTGCACAAGTAAAACGCTGACAATCAGTGGTAGGGATAGCGTTATTCAGAGCTCATGAATATGAAGGACAAAATGGCAGTGAATTTATTAGTCTTTAAGTGATCAATCAATCTCCTGCTGATAAAACAATGGTTTTATAAAAGCTACAGCAAGCAGCCCAGTAAGTGACATAGCTGGAATCAGGGTCTCTGCCTCTACATCATTCTTCTCTCTAGCAAAAACCTGGTGACAGATTCCATTTAAGTCTAAGGAAGCATTATCAGGGATTTTTCTCTGGGGCATGTACTTCTTCCCCTATAAGACGTTGATCAATCATAAACAGGAAGCCACAGACAGGCAGAAAAAAAACACGCTCCCGCAATAACTTGGAGAGGCTTTCGCAATGTGGGACAAGTTATGACAGTCTGCTCTCCATATTGCTTCTTATTACTTGCTTATTGGTCCTTATAAGAATACTGCAAAATTGTGTGAATACATACACCTTTCAGGTTGCATCACAGCAGCCATCTGGGAGAAGGGAATACTGCAGAGCTGACCGCACTTTGAGAAAACAGCTGCACAGGTGATTGTAATGAGAGAAAGCTCAGCTCTGCTGTACAGCTGCTCCTGCCACATGGACTGCTGTGAGATGAAAGGTCTATGTAACCGTACCCAGCTCTACTCTACTCATGGTACTCTGTAATCACACAGCTCTGCAGTGATATCAGTGAGGGCAGAGTGTCTGTCATGACATGTCTCACACTGAGCAACCTGAAATAAGCTTTTGTGTGGGTGTGTTCTTTTTTTCTCCTGAATACTGCAATGTGCTTATGCAGTGGTCAATCTCATGCAGAGGAAAAAGTACACACCCCCTGAGACTAATCTCTAGTAACACCAAGAAATGGTTAACACTACTTATACACTAAAATTAACATTAGCTATAACTTAAACTATACAAGCTAAGATTTTCACACAGAGAGAAAAAAATAAAAAATATTGTTTTGCTCAGCTGTGCAGCCATTATGCCATGATCTGGCCAGTTTTACCATACAAAAACTAGTGAAAGGTCCCCTTTAATAATAGAATTATCATTCCTCTATCAATGACTGAAGGAGGTCACTTGTGATTTTGAGACAACTTTTCTCCATAACCTATTAGACCAGACCTGGGCAAGGGGCGGCCCGCGGGCCACTTCCGGCCCGCCTTCTCTCTGTGACCGGCCCGCCTGGCTCAGGGCGTCCTTGCTGGCCGATCAGTGATGAGGGCAATCTGACCTCTTGTCCAGAGCTGCAGGCTCTGGGAGACCCATGGTCAGATTGCCATCATCACACGCTGCGTGCCGGGCAGGGAGCGATCCTGCAGTGCCGCAGAGTGTAGGCAGCGGAACGCAGGAACCTTTCTCTGTAACACACACGCGCTCTGATGATGTCAGTACGGCGCGTGTGTGTCATTTGAAAAGTTCCCGCCCGGCAGGACAAGAAGCTGCAGCAGCCGGGGCTGGTACGGAGAGAAGCAGCGGCGGGGGCCCGTACAAGAACTGCAGCGGCGCAGCCAGGGCCCGTACAAGAGAAGAAGCAGCTGAGCGGGGGTACGTACGGAAGTGCCTGAGGAGGGAGAGGTGAGTGGTGACTAGTAACCAGCGGGCACAATGGGGGAGGGGGGGGTAACTGGTGACTAATATTTGGGTGTAGTGATGTAGTATATGGGAATGTAATTTTACAGGTGTAGTATATTGGGGTCTAGTGATGTATATGGGGATGTAGTGATGTATATTACAGGTGTAGTATATAGGGGTGTAATGATGTAGTATATGGGGATTGTTTGTGTATATATGTATATAGTGCGTGTGTGTGTGTATACGTATGTATATGTGTGTATATATATATATATATATATATATATATATATATATATATAATGTACGTACACAGTATATATGTGTGTATTTGTGTGTATGTATGTGTATATACATATATGTATATATATATATATATATACACATACATACAATATCTGTGTG
The DNA here is from genome assembly GCF_048569485.1 of Anomaloglossus baeobatrachus. NCBI lineage: Eukaryota > Metazoa > Chordata > Amphibia > Anura > Aromobatidae > Anomaloglossus > Anomaloglossus baeobatrachus. Next base: position 144,075,477 of record NC_134354.1, read on the forward strand.
TGTGTGTGTGTGTGTGTGTATTTATACTATATGCAGCTCTGTCGCCATAGAAGGGGGTCCAGATACAATTTCTTGCACAGGGGCCCCAAGCTGTCAGTGTCCGCCCCTGCTGTTGAGAGCAGACACTTGATTGTGGTGCCCCCGACACGAGTCTGTGAAATAAAAAGATTTTCCATATTCACCTGCTTTCTTCGGCTCTGCTGCCTCCCGCTCTTGACCCCCGCTCATTCATCGATTATTCACCGCACTCAGGACCTGGAAGCCGGAGCATCGCGGTGACAATGCCGGGCACAGCACTGTTGAGGACATCACCGCGAGGACAGGTGAGTATTCTGCAAGCACAGTGACCTCCAGGAGGTCAACTGAGTTTCCAATGAACTCTGATGACCCCCCTGCGACACCTACGCTACAGCTTCACGGGTTCATCAGAGTTCATTGGGAACTGTGACGAGTCCCCGAGATGCTCCGGCTTCCAGGTTCTCAACACACACACACCTGTATACTCACCCAGCGATGCGGTCCCCAGCGCTGTCCCTGCTTCCAGCTGCTCACTGCAGTGAATATTCAGTGAGTATAATTACCAGCGATAAGGAGCGGGAGGCAGCAGAGCCAGAGACAGCAGCGGTGGAGAGAGGTAAATATAGAAAATCTTTTTATTAAAAAGACCCGTGTTTTCTCTGGTACTTGTCACACTGATGTCACACAGATCCCAATGTGCCATCCGTGTGACACCCGTGCTGCTGGAGAAAAAACGGACATGTCTGCGTGTGTGCGTGCAGGGCCACGAGGGGTCACACAGTCCGTAACTTACTATTTGTTTATGAAGGGATAGTATATATACTGTATACAGTATTGGGTAAAACTGAGTTAATTATATTAGTCCGGCCCTCTAAAACCATCCCAATTTCTCATGCGGCCCCATGGGAAAATTAATTGCCCACCCCTGTATTAGACCATGTGCACATTATAAAATGGAGTGCTCCATGAGTTATACAAAATAACTGACCAACAAATGGTTCATGTCCTGGAGGACTAATGCCATCTATGTATTAGTTGGATGACCAATCATCTGAATCACCACCATGTTTATTATATTTGCAATGCAAAGAATGATATATTCAGCAAATGTGTAGCCTGCAAAAAAAAATCATCTTTCTGTGAATTGCTGCAGCAGCTCTTATCTGCAAAAGGTTGTTTTGGATAAGACAACCCCCTCAAGAGTGATTTACTTATATCTCACTGAGCTGAATAATAATACATTTGTGTTAATCTCATTGTGGCAAAAATGACTGACAGACGACTTAATTAACTCTATAGTAATATTAAGAGAAGAAGGGGATTCGGAGCTTTGTATTCAGATATTAGGGTTGCCATGAATGTTTCCAATCAAATTAATCAGTACCAAAATGTTGGACTAATTTAGTTAAATAAAAAACTGAATGATATATACACTATTATGATAAAAAGCAAAAAATGTAGGATTTCATCTTCTTTATGTGTCAGCTTTCACATCAAAGTTCTTTTAGGTTTTAATGCTTTGGACAATAAAGAACCTACATAAACGGCCAAAGAAACAATGCTGTTTGCTTTGGACAATCCCTACATTAGAAAAGGCTCTTAAGAGCTGCTGAATATATTTCCCCAACCTAGAACCCGAGTGATCAATTGTGATCTGTGGGAAAACCTGGTAACAAGTGATTCATCTCAATGCATTACCACCAAAGACAAAATTACCCTATTACCCCACATATACCAAGATGAGGGACAGAAATACAAGGATTAGGGGCATAAATACCAGGATGGGGGACATATATACCAGGATGGGGATCATATTTACAAAGATGAGAGACATGTATACCAGAAGGTGCCCAGGATAGGGAACATATTAATGTTTGCAAATGCACAAAGGAACAAAGACCTTAATTTTTGGAGACATGTCCTGTGGCCTGACGAAACTAAAATTGAACTGTTTGGCCATAATGACCATCGTTATGTTTGGAGGAAAAAGGGAGAAGATTTGGAGCCCAAGAACACCATCCCAATTGTGAAAAATGGGGGTGACAGCATCATTTTGTCGGGTTGTTTTGTTGCAGGAGGGACTGGTGCACAAAATATATGACATCATGAAGAAGGAAGATTATGTGGCACTACTGAAGCAACATCTCAAGACATCAGCCAGGAACTTAAAGCTTGGGAGGAAATAGTACTTACAAATGGACAATGATCCGAAGCATACTGCCAAACTGATTACAATGTGGCTTAAGGATAACAAAGTCAATCTTTTGGAGTGGCCATCACAAAGCCCTGATCTCAATTCGAGATGAGCAGTTCCAGCGATGCTTGGTTCGACGGTAGCAAACGAGCCTAGCTCCACAGGCTCGAGCTTGACCCAAAGCTAGGAACAAGTCCCTGATTGGCAGTTTGAGTCTCCGCCCACATACAGCCAGCCATAAGCAGATTCCTTCCGGGGAAGGATGGGAGAGCTTTCTCAAACTTTTTTTTTTATTACACACTACATCTGATCACGCTGTTGTTACCCCGAGTGCGAGTGCGAGCCGTTCAAACACTGCAAGCTGCTCACACAGGGCTGAGCACCAAGCGTACCTAAGCACAGCTTTGCTCGTGCGAGTTTTGTTCGCACAAAAAGCATCCGAACTCGAACCTTGATTTTTAAATTGTGTTCAGTTCAAAAACCAAACCTCAGGTTCACTCATCTGTAAACTCAATCCTTTTGAAAATTTATGGACAAAGCTGAAAAGGCAGGTGCGAGCAAGGTGACCTACAACCACGGCTCAGTTACACCAGTTCTGTCAGGAATAATGGGCCCAAATTCCTACCAACTATTGTGAGAAGCTTGTGGAAGGATATCCAAAACGTTTGACTCAAGTCATACAGTTTAAGGGCAATGGTACCAAATACTAATGTAATGATGATAAGGTAAGAAAGAGGACCGCACTCCTTCGCTGTGCTGGAAACTTTATTCAAACAGGTGCAAGGTAAAAAGCTGGAGGCAACCTGTATGCCAGCTCCTGCAAAGGACGACGGCCGTTTCGCCTATTCATTAGGCTTCCACGGGTCCACCCGGTTTTGGTGGACCCGTGGAAGACTAATGAATAGGCGAAACGGCCGTCGTCCATAGCAGGAGCTGGCATACAGGTTGCCTCCAGCTTTTTACCTTGCACCTGTTTGAATAAAGTTTCCAGCACAGCGAAGGAGTGCGGTCCTCTTTCTTACCTTATCATCATCCTTGGATCTTGTTTTGTGACACGCACCCCGCTCTGGACTGAATCATCGGCAAGTAAATACCCCGGGCATATGCGGTACCGCAGGTGACAGGCAGTGGTGCACGACCACTCTTGATTTGTAAATACTAATGTAATGTACACTACCGTTCAAAAGTTTGGGGTGACCCAGCCAATTTTGTCTTTTTCATGAAAAATAATATTTTTATTTATCAAATGAGTTGCATAATGAATAGAAAATATAGTCCAGACATTGACGAGGTTAGAAATAATGATTTTTACTTGAAATAATCATTTTTTCCTTCAAACTTTGCTTTTGTTACAGAATGCTCCTTTGCAGCAATTCCAGCTTTACAGACCTTTGGCATTCTAGCTATTAATTTGCTGAGGTAATCTGGAGATATTTCCCCCTATGCTTACAGAAGCCTCCCACAAGTTGGATTGGCTTGATGGGCCCTTTTTGCGTACCATACGGTCATGCTTCTCCCATAACAGCTCAATAGGGTTGAGATCTGGTGACTGGGCTGGCCACTCCATTACAGATGGAATACCAGCTGCCTGCTTCTTCCCTAAATAGTTCATGCATAATTTGGAGGTGTGCTTTGGGTCATTGTCCGGTTGTAGGATGAAATTTGCTCCAATCAAGCGCTGTCCATAGGGTATGGCGTTGCAAAATTGAGTGATAGCCTTCTTATTCAAAATCCCTTTTACCTTGTACAAATTTCCCACTTTACCAGCACCAAAGCAACCCCAGACCATCACATTACCTCCACCATGCTTGACAGATGGCGTCAGGTACTCTTCCAGCATCTTTTCAGTTGTTCTGCGACTCACAAATGTTCTTCTGTGTGATTCAAACACCTCAAACTTCGATTTGTCTGTCCATAACACTTTTTTCCAATCTTCCTCTGTCCAATTGTCTGTGTTCTTTTGCCCATATTAATCTTTTCCTTTTATTAGCCAGTGGCAGATATGGCTTTTTCTTTGCCACTCTGCCTTGAAGGCCAGCATCCCTGAATTGCCTCTTCACTGTAGAAGTTGACACTGGTGTTTTGCGGGTACTATTTAATGAAGCTGCCAATTGAGGACCTGTGAGGCGTCGATTTCTCAAACTAGAGACTCTAATGTACTTGTCTTATTGCTCAGTTGTGCAGCGGGACCTCCCACTTCTCTTTCTACTCTGGTTAGAGCCTGTTTGTGCTCTCCTCTAAAGGAAGTAGTACACACCGTTGTAGGAAATCTTCAAATTTTGGCAATTTCTCACATGGAATATCCTTCATTTCTAAGAACAAGAATAGACTGTCGAGATTCACATGAAAATTCTTTTTTTCTGACCATTTTGAGAGTATAATGGAACCAACAAATCTAATGCTCCAGATAGCTTCTCTAATTAGCAAAACTGTTTTCAGCTGTGCTAACATACATACATACATAATAACGGTTTTCAAAAGGATTTGTAAACATCCATTAGCCTTCTAACAAAGTTAGGAAACACAATGCACCATTAGAGCACTGAAGTGGTGGTTGTTGGAAATGAGCCTCTATACACCTATGTAAATATTGCATTAAAAACCAGACGACTACTGCACAGTGTATATACAGCTCTGGCAAAAATTAAGAGACCACTGCAAAATTGTCAGTTTTTCTGATTTTTCTTTTTATCGGTATATTTTTGAGTGAAATGTAAATTGTTATTTTATTCTATAAACTACTGACAACATGTCTTCAAATTTACAAGCAATACACTTTGCATTTATTTTCTGAAATGAGAAATGGTCAAAATAACAAAAAAATGCAATGCTTTCAGACCTCAAATAATTCAAAGATAAGTTCATAATCAATTAGAAACAACAATACTAATAATGTTTTAACTCAGGAAGAGTTCAGAGATCAATATTTTGTGGAATAACCATGATTTTTAATCACAGCTTTCAAGTGTCTTGGCATACTTTCCACCAGTCTTTCACACTGCTTTTGGGTGACCTTATGCCACTCCTGGCACAAAAATGTAACAAGTTCTTCTTTGTTTGATGGCTTGTGACTATCCATCTTCCTCTTGATTACATTCCAGAGGTTGTCAATGGGGTTTAGGTCTGGAGATTGAGCTGGCCATGAAAGGGTTTTGATGTGGTGGTACTTTATCCACACATTAATTGACCTAGTTGTGTGGCATGGCGCATTGTCCAGCTGGAAAAACCAGTCCTCACAGTTGGGGAAACATTGCCTGAGCAGAAGGAAGCAACTGTTTTTTTTCAGAATAACCTTGTATGTGGCTTCATTCATGTTCGCAAAGTTTAATCCTCCCAATTCCAGCCTTGCTGAAGCATCCCCAGATCATCACCGATCCTTCACCAAATTTCACAGTGGGTGCAAGACACTGTGGCTTGTACGCCTCTCCCATTAGACGACCAGGTGTTGGGCACAGCTGAAAATTAGACACATCAGAGAAGATTACCCTAATCTAGACCTCTATGGCCTAATCCTTATGGTCTTTGGCAAACTTCAGCCTGGTTCTCCTTTGCTTCTCATTGATGAAAGGCTTTTTTCTAGCTTTATATGACTTGAGCCCTGCCTTTAGGAGCCTGTTAAAAACTGTTCTTGCCATGCAATTCACAACAGCTGCCATTTGCCATTCCTTTTGTAGGTCACTTGATGTCATTCTGCGGCTGCTAAGTGACATTCGAATGAGATGACGGTCATCCTGGTCAGTGTAGAGTCACTTTCGCCCTCTGTCAGTCTGTACTCTGGTTGGAATTCAGCTGACACTGGAATGGAATGGCTGTCAGATGTAGAGAAGCTGATTTTCATAAAAATGTGCAGTGGTCTCTTAATTTTTGCCAGAGCTGTATATGCCTGTATATTGGCCACATAGAGGATTTGTTCACCTGTATATTAATTTAACACTAAAGGTGAGCGGGCCCTAATTTTTTGTTTTTAATGTCATATACGGTACTTTAAATCCAAAGATATACAGAAATACAACAGCATTTTTTCATATAAATACATTAGATCTGTCTTAATTGATATTATCTCTTCATATGAAATAAGGTGAAAACGAAGATGTGGAACAACATAGGTTATACAAATAATATTAGAATAAATGTAGGTTAGTATCACCTGGATGAGAGCTTCATCTGCGCACGCGTCGCTAAGGGCATCATTTCTTTGAAGCCCGGACCGCCGACAGTGCATCTGGGACACTCGCCGCAGCGGCCTGCTCCACTACACAACCACCGCAGGTCCGCTGCCAGCACACACCCGCTGCCAGCACTGACCTGCCGCCGCTGCCTGCACAGCCTCTGCCTCCTGTGACCCTGCTCCACCACCGCTGTCGCCCCCCTCCAGTAAGACAACACCGGAATATAAGACGGATCCCTATTTTGTTTTGTTTTTTACCTGTTGTTATCTCTTATCTCTAAATTTGGGGTGCGTCTTATAAAATGAAAAATAAGGTAAATAAATCTATTTATTTATATATATATTTATATATATATATATATATATATATATATATATATATATATATATATATATTATATATATACATACATACATATATAAATATATATATATATCTGTGCATTGTTAAACGGCACCGACCTTGTGATAACACAGGAATAAAATGCCCCTCGTGCTGCTTTGATCATATCTGATGTAGAGATCTTTTATATTTGCCTCGTGTGACGTTTCCAAGCAGGACGCACATCTCCCAGAGCTCATTCCAGCTAAACTGAAAACTCCAATTGTCCACCAAATTCATTTTGGCGTGTAGAGCATTAGTTTGCTGCAGGGACACAGCTAAAAGCACAATACATAGTGCAATCTGTTAAATGGTTCATTGACAGATGCATTCAAGGAAATTTAAAAAAATGAAAAACAACCAAAGTGAGAAAATACCCTAGAGCTTTCCATGACCTAGTAAGCAGATCACGACCATCCTCGGGATGGAGCAGAGGAAAGCAATGAACGATACATTCATTAGAGCTTGTTAATCCTTTCATTATTTTTACAGCATCAGCAAATTAAGGAGCATAATCATATGCTGGAGGGATCATTATAGGGGAAAAAAGGGGGAACAGAAAATCATTATGGATCCATTCATTTCATTAATACTGAATAATGAGTAACAGCACCAGAAAATTGCAAGTGCTATTACAAATACAGACACTGGCCAAACTGTGATGGTAAATACCGACACTGACAAAACTCTGATGGTAAATACCGACACTGACAAAACTCTGATGGTAAATACAGACAGTGACAAAACTGTGATGGTAAATACAGATAGTGACCAAACTCTGATAGTAAATAGTGACACTGACCAAACCGTGATAGTAAATACTGACACTTACCAAACTGTGATGGTAAATACCGACAATGACCAAACTCTGATGGTAAATACAGACAGTGACAAAACTGTGATGGTAAATACAGATAGTGACCAAACTCTGATGGTAAATAGTGACACTGACCAAACCGTGATAGTAAATACTGAGACTGACCAAAATGTGATAGTAAATACTGACACTTACCAAACTGTGATGGTAAATACCGACAATGACCAAACTCTGATGGTAAATACCAACACTGAGCAAACTTTTAGGCTATGTTCACACACTGCGTTTTTTACCTGCGTTTTGGGTCCGTTTTTGCTGCAGAAATTTCTTGAGAAATTCTTGTAACCTTTCTGCAGACATTCCCCAGCAAAACCTATGGCAAAAAAAATTAGCTGTGCACACACTGTGTTTTTTTCTTAAGAAAATTCTTTCAGTAGATTTTCTTAAGAAAAAGAATGAGCATGTCACTTCTTTTCTGCAGCTAACTGCGTTTTTTGCCATAGATAATTGGCACAATAACGCAGGGAGCAACCAGCGGTAAAAACGCACCAAAAACGCACCGAAAACGCACCAAAAACGCGGCAAAAACGCAGGTGCGTTTTTGATGCATTTTTTAACGCAGGTGCACTAATCCTTCACTCTTAAGAAATTTCTTAAGAAAAATCATTTTTCTAGTGTGAACATAGCCTAATAGTAAAGCCGGACGTGACCAAACTATGATGGTAAATACAGGCTGTGACCAAACTCTGATGGTAAATACCAACACTGACCAAACAGTGATGGTAAATACCGACACTGACCAAACAGTGATGGTAAATACAGACAGTGACAAAACTGCGATGGTAAATACTGACACTGAACAAACTCTAATAACACTGATTAAACTTTTTTTCTCTAATTAACTGATAAGAAACTATTCAGAATTTTGGAGAGAAAAAAAAGTTGTCATACTCCAATATCGGTAATGGTTTTATTTTTCTAATCATGGAGTCGAGTAACGGCTTATTTTCTGTGTGGTTAATCAACTTGTTTATGCCAATTTGGGGTGCATATAACATTTTGATTGCTTTCTATTACATTTTTGTAGGGGGTGGGTTTCCAAAAAAGGACATTTTTGTGTACTCACCGTAAAATGTCTTTCTTGGAGCCTTTCATTGGGGGACACAGACAGTGGGTTATATGGTGTCTCCAGGGGAGGCTTGACACTAGGTTTGAAAAAGGTGTTAGCTCCTCCCCCCACAGCATATACCCCAGCTAGGCGGGAACTAGCTCAGTTTGTTGTAAAAGCAGTAGGAGAAGGACAACCAAAACCACAAGGGTGGGAGCTGTGTCCCCCAATGAAAGGCTCCAAGAAAGACATTATACGGTGAGTACACAAAAATGTCCTTTCCTTTCTCGCCTTTTCATTGGGGGACACAGACAGTGGGACGTCCCAAAGCAGTCCCTGGGTGGGAACTGAACTATTAACAGTGTATAACATCAGAGTAAAGGCCCCTTTACACACTGAGACTTTCTAGCGATCCCACCAGCGATCCCATCCTGGCCGGGATCGCTACAAAGTCTCTGGTGAGCTGTCAAACAGGCAGACCTGGCCAACGACGCAACAGCGATCCGGACCTGCAGAACGACCTAGCTAGTCATTGGGGACGTTGTAAAGCAGCTTTTTGAAAGGGAAGTCGCTGTAAAGTCCCCTTTACACACAGACTTTCTAGCGATCATGCTGCACAGCGGGAAACAAAGGACCAAAGAATGGTCCTGAACGATTTGTAGCAATCAGCAACTTCACAGCAGGGGCCAGGTCGCTGATGTGTTTCACACACTGCAATGTCGCTGGGGAGGTCGCTATAACGTCACAAAACCGGTGACGTTACAGCGATGTCGTTTGCGATGTTGCAGTGTGTAAAGCCACCTTAAGAGCTGACTAACGACTGCAACTGCAGTGAACCCATAACAAACACTGTCAAAAAAACGAGCAGTGGCCACTTATAAATGGGCCACTGCCGTCTGAAGGACTTGTCTTCCAAGAGCAGCATCCGCGGATGCATGCGGATGCACTCTGTAGAATTTTGTAAACGTGTCCACACTAGAGCAGGTAGCAGCCTTGCAAAGTTGGGCCGCCGAAGCCTGATGGCGGATAGCCCAGGAGGCACCCACTGCTCGTGTAGAGTGGGCCTGCACAGATTGAGGAGGAACAACACCTCGTGTTTTGTAAGTTTCACACATGGCAGTCCTGATCCATCAAGAAATCGTGGATTTAGAAGCCCGGTTGCCCTTTTTTTGTCCTTCTGAGAGGACAAAAAGGGCATCGGACTAGCGCAACGGCGCTGTTCTGGAGATGTAGATCCGCAGAGCCCTGACAAGATTGAGAGTGTGAAGGGCTTTCTCAAAGGAGTAGACCGGGGCCGGGCAGAATGACGGCAACACAAAGGCAACTTTCCAAGACAGCCGTTGAAGAGAGATTTCTCTCAAGGGTTTGAAAGGAGGAAGCTGAAGAGCTCCGAGAACCAAATTCAGATCCCAGGGATCTAAGGGGTGACGATAAGGGGGGACCAAATGCGCCACCCCTTGAAGAAAGGTACGGACCTGAGGGCGAGAAGCCAGCTGCTTCTGGAAAAAAATTGACAAGGCAGAAATTTGTCCTTTAAGGGTATTGAGAGCAAGACCCGAGTCCATACCGTCTTGCAAAGAGGGAAGAACATTAGGGATTGAAAAGGTCAGGGGCGACCGAATATGACGGTCGCACCAGGACAGATAGGTCTTCCAGGTCCTGTGATAAATGCTGGCGGAGGAAGGCTTCCGAGCATTAAGCATGGTATGAACTACCCTGGAAGAAAGATGAGACTTGGCTAGAATCCAGGATTCAAGCGCCATGCCGTCAAATGCAGCTGTGCTGTATTCTGGTGGAATATTGGACCTTGCGACAGAAGATCCGGGCGGTCGGGAAGACGCCAGGGAGTGTCGCCGAGAAGGTGAAGGAACTCTGGAAACCAGGCTCTTCTGGTCCACTCCGGGGCCACGAGGATCGCCGGGATTCCCTCCGCTTTGATTTTCTTGATTACTCTCGGAATGAGAGGGAACGTAAGGAAAACGTATGGCAGGCGAAACTGCGACCACGGGAGGACTAGAGCGTCGGAGCCGAGCGCTAGCGGGTCTCTCGACCGGGATACGAAGGGATGTACTTTGGCGTTTAGCCGAGACGCCATGAGGTCCACATCTGGGAGCCCCCAACGAAGAGTGATCTGATGGAACACCTCGTCGTGGAGGGACCATTCCCCTGCCACTAGACCTTGCCTGCTGAGAAAGTCTGCGGCCCAGTTGTCTATCCCCGTAATATGAACAGCTGAAATAATGGGAATGTGCATCTCTGCCCAAAGAAGAATCCTGGAGACTTCTTTCATCGTTGCCCTGCTGCGAGTTCCTCCCTGACGGTTGACGTAAGCCACAGCCATGGCATTGTCTGACTGGATCCGAACCGGGAGGCCCAGAAGCAAGGGTTGAAAGGTCTGAAGGGCCAGAAATATGGCCCTGATCTCCAGAACGTTGATATGAAGGGATCGCTCGGGGTGAGACCAGCGTCCGTGAGCAGTGTGGTGGAGAAACACCGCCCCCCAACCTAACAGGCTGGCATCTGTCATGACTACGTGTCAGTGGACAGGGCGGAAGGACTTCCCCTGAGATAGGGATAAGACCTGAGTCCACCAGACGAGAGAGCTGAGGGCAGTCCGAGATAAGCGGACTGACCGGTCTAGAGAGGCTGGATTCTTGTCCCAAGAGGACAGAAGATCCAATTGCAGAGGGCGCAAATGGAATTGGGCAAACGACACGGCTTGCATGACTGCTACCATCTTGCCTAACACTCTCATCCCACTCCGGAGGGATGGGTAACGGCGGGAATGGAGGGATTGGGCTGCCCAGATCAGGGAAGACCTCTTGTCTTCTGGAAGAAAAACCCCGGGCCTGAACCGTGTCTATCAGCATACCTAAAAAAGGTGATGCGCTGATGAGGAATGAGGGATGACTTGTTGAAGTTGAGAAGCCACCCTAGCCTTGAGAGCGTGTCTGGGCAAATTTGCACGCTTTCTGAGCAAACTTGAGGAGAGCTCCCCTTGACACGTAGGTCGTCCAAATAGGGAACGACCAGAACGCCTCTGGGGTGCAAAATGGACATGACGGCCGCCATGACCTTTGTGAAGACCCGAGGCGCAGTAGCCAGTCCAAAGGGAAGGGCCCTGAATTGGATATGACGATGTCCTACGGCAAAACGAAGGAACCGTTGATGCGATACACATATGGGAATGTGTAAATAAGCATCTTGAATGTCTATGGAAGCTAGGAATTCTCCCGGTTCCATAGCAGCTAGTACGGCTCTCAATGATTCCATTCGGAAGGTCCGAATCCGTACGGACCTGTTTAGCCTTTTGAGGTCCAGGATAGGACGGACAGAGCCATCTTTTTTGGGGACGACAAAGAGGTTTGAATAGAAACCTTTGCCGCGCTGTTCCAGGGGCACTGGAATGATAACGTTTGCTTTCTGTAAAGAGGCTATGGCCTGAAATAAGGCCTGGCTTTGCGTTGTGGACTTTGGAAGCCGAGAACGCAGAAACCTGTTGGCCGGTAGGGAATGGAAATCGATCTTGTAACCTGAGGTGACGATTTCTCGAACCCAAGCATCGTGAGTATGGTCTAGCCAGATATCCCGAAAAAGCAGAAGCCGCCCTCCAACAGGAGTCGGCTCTGAGGGGCACCCGGCGTCATGCTGAAGGGGCCTTCGCGGGGCGAGGTCCCGTGGGTTTAGATTGCCTGGAGTGGGAACGCCAGGAAGAGTCCCTTGGGGGACCGGATCCCCGATCTGAGCGTTGCGACGACCCCTGTGAAGGTTTTTTGGGGGGGGCGGGCCAAAAGGACTGCCTGCGCCAAGAAGACTTTTTAAAATTTTTGGATACAGGCCGCTTTTGTGGTAGAATGGTACTTTTACCACCCGTCGTCTCAGATATAAGCTTGTCCAGGGATTCTCCAAACAGACGAAGACCCTGGAAGGGGAGTGTGGACAGGGACTTCTTGGAGGCACTGTCCGCGTTCCATATCTTTAGCCACAGGACTCTGCGGGCAAAAACAGCGTTGGCTGCCGTTAGGGCTGACAAACTGCATCTAAGGAGTGGTGAAGCAAGTAATTAGAGGCTTGAGAGAACAAATCAAGGATCTCAAGAGCCTCTGAAGGAATATTGCAAGAGCGAAGCAACTTGCGCAAGTTCCTACTCCACACACTCATAGGTCTCGCCACCCATGTCATGGCAAACGGGGCGCAGAGAGGAGCTGGAAGCCTGGAAAATAGATTTGACCGCAGCATCAATTGCGTGGTCAGACGAGTCCTTGAGAGACGCGGTGTCTGAGACAGACATAACCGTGTGTTTAGCCAGCCTGGATACTGGCGGATCCACAACGGGGGGTACTGACCAGAGCTTAACCAGTTCCGATGGAAAGGGATAAGCGAATGAAGAGGAGGATTTTTTTATTAAACCTCCTATCAGGGTGATCCCACCGTTTTAGATATGATTTGATGAAAAATTTGGATCCTGGGCAAAGGACTTAGGAGGCTTCTTGGCCCGCTTGATTGCCGACTGAGAAGTCGGGTCCGAAGGCTGATCAGAAATCGACAGAGAGTGATTGACAGCCGAAATTAATGTGTCTTCCATATGTCTAGACTCAGAAGGGACATCTGAACCAGAGTCAGAGTCTTGAGAATCGTGACTACTAAAGGTCACGGAGCCAGAGTCAGCCTGATCATCGTCCGAGTCGGACAAGACGCAACGGTCGCAATGGCGCCTTTTGGAGACAGCCTTTTTACGTACTGGGAACGAGACACCAGACGAAGGCGGGCTCCCCTGGGGGAGCTGAGTCGGGGGGAGGCTGTGAGAGCCTGTGGAAGGCTGGGATATGTGAGCGGCCAGGTCATCTAACCTCTTAGACATTAGAAGAGCCCAGGCAGGAATAACGTCATCAGACTGGGGTACTGCCTGGATAGTGGCCGCAGCCAAATCCACAGACTGCACGACCTCCTGGTCCGGCAGCGGAGGCTGTTGTGACACGGTAGTAGGGGCATCGCAGCCCCGGCATAGTGGATAGCTTCGGCCATTACAAAAATGAGCGTCCACAGGTGGTACAAGCATAGTACAGGTCCATAGAGGATGCCTGGGAAGCTTTATCACCCTTGCGGTTACGCATGTCAGCAACAGTTCCACAATAAGTACAGTAAGCCTCTAGCAGTATTATAAAGGGACTGCTGTGGGTGAGGAGCTGCTAGCAGTATTATAAATGACTGCTATGCAGAGCCGGTATATCCCGAGTAAAGTAGCACACCCTGTCAAACAGTCGGTATATACCTACAGGCACAGTTAGTATATACTCCTAAAAGCTGATATACACCGCCAGCCAGCAGACACACACCACTAGAAAGACAGTGATAACCACTGAGCAGAGCGGTATATAGTGCTGCAGAGTTGCAGAGCCAGGAGGCGATCTCACCCGTGTCTGCTCCCCACATGTAATGGCGTCCAGTGTTCTCTGGCAGCATGGAGGGGAGAGACGGCCCACTAGAGGGAGCGGCTTCTGGAGCAGTGGAGGGGGCGTTGCTAGAATGCAGGCAGACGGCGGGAGCTAAATTAATGATGCTTCCCCGGGATCACGGCCTGCATCGTCCCACCGGCGCCTTTCCCGGTGGCGGTTTGGATGCAGGGGACTGACTCGTCGTCTCCCTACCTGCTCCTGGCTCCGTCTGAAGATGGGTCGGTCCTGAGATGCGGGGATCTCGGGGACGCATCTTCGGCTCAAGGCTGAAGCAGGTTCTCGGCTCTGCTAGCCCTCTGGAGCTACCTTTGTGAGGTGCTTCCAGGGAGCCTGGAGGGGTACGCAGACCCGACCACTTGGGCGCGAGGGAAGATTGACAGCTTGTGCATGCCAGGTTTCCTCTGCCCGTACACGGGGGGAACGGGGGTGGCAGGGCACCCTGGTATTGCCCCTATCAAAAATAGAATGAATAAGAAAAGAAAAACAAAATAAAAAGTAAAAATAAGCTGGCCTGAGGCATCTCTGGTGGAGCTCAATCCAGACATGTCAGCCTCCCTGCTGACACTAAGAAAAAACTGAGCTAGTTCCCGCCTAGCTGGGGTTATATGCTATGGGAGGGGGAGCTAACACTTTTTTCAACCTAGTGTCCAGCCTCCCCTGGAGACACCATATAACCCAATGTCTGTGTCCCCCAATGAAAAGGCGAGAAAGGAAAAAGGAATGCCTTGATTCATTAAGACTAGCACTTTGTACGTCAATGTTAATGATGGGCGTGCATGAATATGGTGTGCCAAATTGATTAGGAAGTGCTCCCCACTTAATGAAGGTATCTAGAAATTGCACCCAAGGATGAACCAGACATGGCTGTTTTGTTTTTTTTTACTTTCCCATGATGCTACACAAAGAAGCAGTGTGTTTCAGGTGTGCATTAAAATACATCCACAGGTGTGTTTCTTATTAACTCAGATGTTGACAATAAACCTATCAGAAGCTTCCAAAGACATGAAATCATCATATAGGCTGTCCCATATTGTTTAAAGGCACAATACTCTTAGTGGATGTAAACTTTTAACTTTGAAGAAAGTAGTAAAAATGCCTTAAAACATTCTTGCTCTCTCAATATTCTGGCATTTGGCAAATATAAATATATTTTCTAATCCTTATAAAAAAAAAAAATAAAACGGTAAAGCCGCCAGCGAAATTGCTTCCGAAAAAAGACTGCTGGCGTTTTCCTGAAGTGGCTTTGCCTAGAAAAACTCAACTGAACAATGACATTGTGAGAACATACCCTTACCAGTAATTTGCTATAAACACTTTCGCTCATGTTAGCAAAATATTCGTGTACATGAACATGATCCAATATTATAGAGACAGCTGGAACACTCAGCTCTCCAGATATACAGATTTGCATTCATTTGCATTAAGCAGAAGCTTGGACCCGGACAACATATCTAAAGCAAAGCAGACTGCAGGCACTACCAACACCACAAAACAGTGACCCCACCATAAGAGCAAAGACGTTACCAACAAACCCAGACCCTGGTGCCAATGGGCATCCAAGAGGCCCTCTCCACTGGCCTCCCTCTAGCACTGGCACATGTTCGCCCTGTGGCCTCAGTTACCGATCCAGGATATAGTGGTGGCAATGAGAGTAGAAAGGGAAATGTGAAAACAATACAGAAAAGGCCATAGTCATGTGGGTTTCTATGAATTACAGTACAGCAATTGTTCTTTTGCACGAGGAGGTAAAATATAATTGTAAAGAAGAAAAAAAGTGTAAAATTGTAGTACACAAGACAACTTTTTGTTCACTGATAGAGAAATGCAAAGATCAACTAACACATAAAAATTTCTAAATGTAAAAGCCGTAACATTGTAGGCACGTTGTCATCTCTTAAAGCGAACCAACCACCGGGATTTTCATATATAAATTAAAGCCCGTGCTCTACTGGTGCTAGGATGCTGATTCTAAATATATCTCTGCTATTACAGAGGGAGGAAGGACAGGGGGAGGAAGGCCAGGCAGCAGACAAGGGTGGGAATAACTAGCAAAACCCAACCTATTGGATATTCCGTTGCACCTCACATGAAATAACAGTGCATTTCACAAACTTTACTTGCCTATATTTCAGAAAGTATACATCCGATCTCACAACTAATGGTATATATAGAATCAGTATGATAGCGCCAGTATGACACTGACTTTAGTCTGTATATGAAAATCCTGCTGGTTCATCCTCTTTAACTGGCATTAAAGGAGTTGTCCGACTAAAACAAACCCTATTGAAATGAAATCTACCTAAAAAGCAGCTGATCACCGAGGGATCGTTCTATCAGAAGATTTTAAGTTGTGCTGGCAACTGCAAAATAAATGTAAATGTTCTTACTGTATCGGCCGTTCATAGCGGGAAAATATGTGCAGGAAATCAACTAAATCCACTATTGAGCCATGCTGGCAAGTGTCAAAGGGCAATGCCAAGACAGGCAAGTGCCAAAGCTTCGAGTCAACCCAACCCATGTTCTCTTGACTAAGCGGTCCAGTGTTTCCTTACAGAACTATTCTAAAGTTTGGAAGTTATCCCCTATGCACTGTTTGTAAACGAGTCGGACCCCCAGTGATCAGGAAGTTAACCCCTATCTAATGGATAGGGAATAACTTCTAAACTTGAGAATATGCCTTGAAGTCATCACTGATTGTAGTGTAATTGCACAGTGTATCCCTTTTATGATGAGCATAATCCCCAGGTACTGCATATGTATAGGGGCTTTGATATGACAAACCCTTTACAGGGAAAGGCTTTCGCTACCTCATCTGAAGGAAGCATGATGTAGGGGCAGAGACCCCGATTATAGCGATGTGTCACTTATTGGCCTGCTTGTTGTAAGTTTGATCAAATCTGTTTTACCAGCAAGATAATATCATAAGCTCTGTATACTGAATATCACCTTTATTACTGATTTACAGTGTACACAGAAAGCTGTCAATCAGCGGCGTAGATAGGATTATACAGAGCTCTCTAGATCTGCAGCAGATATCAGTGATTTTATCAAAACTGCAGCGAGCAGCCCAGTAAGTGACACATTGCAGAAATAAAGGTCTCTGCACCCAAATCATGCAGGTCTCAGATGGGGTAGCAAAAGCTAGTGACAGATTCCCTTTAAAAAATGTGATACATTTGATCAATCCTAACAATAAGGGGTACTTTGCACGCTGCGACATCGCTAACCGATTGTAGCGATGCCGAGCGCGATAGTCCCCGCCCCCGTCGCAGATGCGATCTTTTGTGATAGCTGCTGTAGCGAACATTATCGCTACGGCAGCTTCACAGGCACTTACCTGCCCTGCGACATCGCTCTGGCCGGCGACCCGCCTCCTTCCTAAGGGGGTGGGTCGTGCGGCGTCACAGCGACGTCACACGGCAGGCGGCCAATAGAAGCGGAGGGGTGGAGATGAGCGGGACGTAAACATCCCGCCCACCTCCTTCCTTCCTCACAGCAGGCGGGACGCAGGTAAGGAGATGTTCCTCGCTCCTGCGGCTTCACACACAGCGATGTGTGCTGCCGCAGGAACGAGGAACAACATCGTACCTGTCGCTGCAGCGAAATTATGGAAATGACCGACACTACACAGATCACCGATTTTCAACGCTTTTGCGATCGTTTATCGGTGCATCTAGGCTTTACACATTGCGACGTCGTTACCGGCGCCGGATGTGCATCACTTTCGATTTGACCCCGACGATATCGCAGTAGTGATGTCGCAACGTGCAAAGTACCCCTTACAGTTGTGTCACAATCTACACTTACTCTCCAAGCTTAGGAGAGTGTAACTAACAGACATGTAATGGAAGGACATTCTGTTACGGTTATGTTTCTTACCTCCCGTTCTTTGCCGTGTATGTGGCCAGGTAGCCATGGTCTGCCCAGCTATGTACAGTCTCTGTCATTCCATGCTTTTGGAACAAGGGCTGCAGCTCTCTGATAATGGCACTTCCGTCAGCTAGAAATAGTGAGATGAAAGCAATTAACCACTTCGGAAAGTAAACACCACACACGCAGAACGCCCCGTTATCACCTGCCACATGCCGTCATTTTTAGCCATGGCTATAAATGGAGGTATATTCAAAAGGAATAAGAAATAGAATGGGTTGTGGCTAAGGCTCAAAACTATACAAAAAAACTTCATGTACGATTCCTTAACAGGGGCATACCCTTTCAAAATTTTGTTTTTTACCAAGTTGTCCTGGCCATAATAATACAACAAGTGAGAACTCATCTTCCGCAGGTCCAATTCTCCTTCTCCACACATGGTCCATTGTTTACAGGCTGCAGATGTGACATCACTCTTCAACAGCGCTGCAGCCAATCACCAGGCTCAGGGGTGGACACCACAAGCCACTGAGCCCAGTAATTGGCCGCAGCGCTGTTCACTTGACATCAGAGGTGGATTCAGGGGAGGTGAGGAACTGCTGAGTATATTTTTTATTTGGCTCTAGGACAAAATGGCGGAAAAAAATGTTCTTTTTAGATATATATATATATATATATATATATATATATATATATATATATATATATATATTTATTCACTAAAGGCCCAGGTCTCTCTATGCTAGGCTTACTCCGGTTAGTCTTGTCACTACCGGTTGGGTCCGCAGGTAATATAAACATTGTTGGAGTCAAATTTAAAGGAATTATCGCCTACCTGGAAATCCCTTTTAAGGCTATGTGCGCACTAGAAAATGGACTTTTCTTAAGAAAAATCTGCACCCTCTGGTAGAATACCGCACCCGCGTTTTTGCCACGTTTTTTTCACGGGTTGGTCCCTGTGGTTTTTTTACCATTTATCTATGGCAAAAACCGCAGGTACCTGCAGAAAAGAAGTGACATGCACATTAATTCCGCAGCGGAAATTCCGCGGGTAAATCCGCAGGGATAAAAAACACAGTGTGCGCAGCATTTTTTTTATACCCTTAGGTTTCACTGGGGAAGGACTGCAGAAATTTTATAAATATTTTCTGTGGCAAATCCGTGGTAAAATCCGCAGTAAATCCACAGCGTGTGCACAGGGCCTTAAATGCAGAAGTCCTCCTTATATAATGAAATAGCAGATACTCGCCTTCCCCTCAGGCCTGTGCTAACTAAGTGACTGCCAGAGCCCGCGTGAGCCCTGCTGCCAATCAGCATCTGCTATTCACTTCCTTTGGACAAAGCGCAAAACACAGAAAAGTGAGAGCGCAACAGTCAAATAGCCGCCACTGATTAGCTGCAAGGTGCATGTGGCATAACAATGTCTGGGAAACTCAGTGTCAACATACGTGGATTGGCGCTAGTGCAGGAGGTGAGTATATGGTTTTTATATTTGGTAAGGGGGAGAACTTTATATAAAAAAGAATAGTCCCTGTAGTGGAAACCCCTTTCAGGCCTTGTACACACGCTGCTTTTTTTGCTGCTTTTTTGGTGCAGCTTTGCGTGCAGTTTGTGGTCCTAAACTGCATGTCTTTCCTTCCCCAACAAAGTCTATGAGAAATCTGAAAGGCCGTGTGCACATTGCTTCTTTTTTTGCCTGCAGTTTTGGTTGCAGAAAAAAGAAGCAATACGTCACTTCTTTTCTGCCTTTTTCCAAGCGGTTTGCCATTGACAATGTTAACAAAAACAAGGGGTAAAAACACGGCAAAAACAAATGTGTTTTTTTATGCGTTTTTCTGAGATAGGGTGTGTTTTTCGCTGGAGAAACAAATCTGCAGTGTGCGCACATACCGTACAATAGTTACCCTACTCATGGATCACAGCAACATCACAACATCTGTACGGTGTCAAAATATAAGGATAAACGGCAACAGTAAGGAAAGCATGGTGAATAGTAAGCATGGTAAATAGCAGATTTCCCTGTGGCCCAGGTATTGCACGATCCCTCCACGTATGTTTTACCTGTGGCTCTTCTAAGAGGTAAGCGATTCACTAATTTTGAAAAAGCCACAGGGGAAACATAGTTCAAGGACTTATCTCTGTAACCAGGAGATCAGGTAATATGTGGCTTTTAGTGGAGAAATGTGTCAAATATTCCATCAGCAGTCTCATGAGAAGCAGATTCAGCTGTCTGTCAGCCGCTCTTACTCGCTCCGCCCAGCAGGAGGCGCCTGTGCCCATCTCTCATGGGTCCTAGGACAATGTCTATATAGAACAATATCCCGACTCCGTATGTAATCACCCGAAATAACATCTTCATAAGGTCCTACTGTTAGTGTATAAGGCCAGACTGGTGGCTGGGCCTGGAATAAAGGCTACTTTACACGCTGCGATATCGGTCCCGATATCGCTAGCGTGGGTACCCGCCCCCATCTGTTGTGCGACACGGGCAAATCGCTGCTCGTGCCGCACAACATCGCGCAGACCCGTCACACATACTTACCTGTCCGGCGACGTCGCTGTGACCGGCGAACCGCCTCCTTTCTAAGGGGGCGGTCCGTGCGGCGTCACAGCGACGTCACTGAGCGGCCGCCCAATAGAAGCGGAGGGGCGGAGATGAGTGGCCGGAACATCCCGTCCACCTCCTTCCTTCTGCATAGCGGCCGGGAGGCAGGTAAGGAGAGCTTCCTCGTTCCTGCGGCGTCACACATAGCGATGTGTGCTGCCGCAGGAGCGACGAACTACATCGTTACTGCTGCAGTAACGATAATCGAGAATGGACCCCCATGTCACCGATGAGCGATTTTGCACGTTTTTGCAACGATGCAAAATCGCTCATCGGTGTCACACGCAGGAACATCGCTAATGCGGCCGGATGTGCGTCACAAATTCCGTGACCCCCAACGACTCCGCATTAGCGATGTCGCAGCGTGTAAAGCCCCCTTTAGTGCCATTTGTGGGCCTAGATCCATAGTCTCACCAGGGTTGAATTGTAAATGGGAGGCAGCCATTTCACTTTTCATGTGTTTTAATATTTGTATTATTGGCTGATGATATGTACATTGGATACCTAAATCAGGCCTGTCATTTCAGGTAACACACTTACAGGGGTTTCCCACAAAGTTATTTTTAATGAATAGATCTTGAAATAACAATAAGTTCTACAATTAGATGAATTTAAAATAAAATGTCCCTGTGCTGAGATAATCTTATATGTGTCCTTGTTATGTACTGGGCAATGTCCGTGTCTGACCATACAGGGGCATGGTCTGATCATACCACATCCCCCGGGCAGAGGAGGACAAATTCTTTCTTTGAGGTAAAACATTTTTAAAAAACAGGGAAATGTTTTTACGTCACAAAAATAATCATCTGTGATCCTCTGATGTAATGTCTGTATTCTCTCTTTTGAGCCCCCCCCGGGCCCAGGAGCTGTGGTATGGTCAGACCATGTCCCTGAACGGTCAGACACATCTATTACACAGTACATAGCAGGGGGATATATAAGATTATCTCAGCACAGGAACATTTTTTTAAAGACATCCAATTGTGGAAATTATTATTATACCAAGAACTACAGTATCATCTTAAAATGTACTTTAACACTAGAAATACTGGACTCGTGACACCTATATAGAAATACATGGTGCAAAGTAGTCAAAATGACTACCTCAGTAGTTCTAGGGTTAAGGCCCTGTGCACACGTTGAGTATTTGGTGAGTTTTTTATCTCAGTATTTGTAAGCCAAAACCTGGGTGTGAACAGTAGAAGTGGTGACATGTTTCTATTATACTTTGCCTCTGATTGTTCCACTCCTGGTTTTGACTTACAAATGTGGAGGTAAAAACTCACCAAATACTCAATGTGTGCACGTGACGTAAAATTAATTTTCTTTATGGGAAAGCCCTTTTAAGGCCTCCTTCACACATCCGTGTCTCCGGTACATGTGACGTCCGTTTTCACACATACCGGAGACACACGCACATGTAGACCCATTAAAATCAATGGGTTTGTGCACACGCGCTTGTTTTGCCATGGACCGTGTGGAGCATACATGTATCCATGTACTCCACACGTTGACATGTCAGTTTTTTCTCTGGCAGCACGAGTGTCACACGGCCATCACACATCTGATTTGTGTGACATGTACCGGAGAATACACCGTGTCTGTGAAATAAAATTATTTTCTACACACACCTTCTCCAGCCCTGCTGTGACTGCCGCTGTTGTCACATGCTTCCGACCCCCGCTCATTATGCTCGTCGCATATGCACGACACAGAGGACCGGAAGCAGCAGCAGCAGCAGGGAGTCAGCAGGGCCGGAGACTGTAGATCAGCACCACGGACAGCAACGCCAGGGACAGGTGAGCACAAAGTTCCTGTGCTCCATGCGTTATCACGGATAGCAAACGGAGAACACACGTGTGCTAAAATCATGGCACATGGAGGGCAATATGCAGCTTTTACACGTCCGTGCAAAAGGTGCGTGATTTTCACGGACGTGTGAATGAGGCCTAAAGGAAAGTAGAAAAACAATCAGTGTGTGTCGCACTTCGCACTCTGCCCCTCCCTCCTACTCCATAGACTTCAACAGACAGGTGTAATCTGATCCACTGTCTAGCTTTGACCTATAGGGGTTTTAGCTGTTTTTTGTAGTGCGTAGGGGGGGGGGGTTATTATTTCTCCAATAAGATACATTATAAAGGTTCTTACATGTGCTTGTAGCATTGATTTACGTAAAGTTTCTTGAATTTTTGTTTGGACAAAATATGAAGGCTATGGTTGATCATCAACTTTAAAGAGGTTGCAGTGATCACATGATGCCACCCCCACACCCCCAGATTTTGATACCAGGTATATAATGGGGATTGCAGAGGTGCGGCGCCTGTCCAAGAGGTGAGGGTAAGTTTGAGTTTTGGGTTTTCTTACATCACATTTGGCCTGCACCACTGATTGACGGGGGTGCCGGGTATCACACTCCCACCTATGAGATATTGATGACCTATTCTAATGATAGGCTATTACTGTAGAAGTCGCGGATGACCCCATTAAACATTTATTACAATACGTGCCTGTTTAGCAGCTCACCAGGCAACTTTAGGTCACCTTTAAGAAAGTTTTACATTCTAGCATACATCGTACCTAAACAAGTGTGGGAATTTTTGGGAAGAGAGCTTCAGATAAGTATGTCAGCAATGAACTAGCAACATTTATAGCAGCGACTGATAAGTTCATGCCAGCATTGTTCTATTTAAATGCCTTGGCTGCTTTCCATCAGGAGGAACTAACGAGGAATACATTACATTTCACATCATTAGCCAACCAAATATGGTCAAAAATAAACACACCGCCTAAAAGGAGAAGGAATGTCTGCGTTTGTGAAGAACCAGTACCAGAAACAAGTAATACAATTATCAGGTTTAAAGCTACAAATGACACAAAGATTAGATTGAGGACAAGGTCAGACAGCAAAAGGTCCAGAATTTACTAAATGTCGCCATGAAAGCTTGAGCACACAGACAAGAGAAAAAAATAATAAAAAAGGAATATAATAAACACATAAAACACAACTATAACATGACACAATTACGTGACATAACACACTAGGAAAATTGGCTTTTATCACTCCCTTTATGACCTTCTATTGAATCTGTACAGACGGCCACAGATGGTGACAACAGTTATTAGCCCGTCTCAATATTGGCACAGGCCATAAGGTCATGTGCCCACAAGACTCTGTTACCGCGGAATTTGCCGCGGAAAACCTGAGGATTTATCTGGCTTTTCTAGATAAATCCGCAGGTTTTAGCAAGTACAGACACTCCCCATGTTATCCTATGGGACATGGGGAGTGCTGTGTCCATGCTGCGGTATGTGTGGCTGCCGAATATGCTGCGGATGTCCCACAGCCGTACGTAACTGCATGTTAATTATTCCTGCGGAAATCCAGGCCCTCCACTATGGAGAAAGAGGTCAGGACTTCCACAGGTAAGTCGCACGAATGGCTGCAGGTTTCCCGCAGCTATTTTGCTGGAATACCGCAGCTATGGATAGCTGCGGTTTTCGGGGATCAGCTGCGGGAAACCTGCGGCCGTACCTGCGGATATATCCACGGGTACAGAGTCCCGTGGGCACAAAGCCTAAAGGCCCCGTTACACGCAACGATGGATATATTGCCGGGGTCACGGTTTCCGTGACGCACATCCGGCATCGTTAGCGACGTCGTTGCGTGTGACAGCAAGGAAAGATCGTTAACGATGGAAAATACTCACCTAATCGTCCAACGTTGACACGTCGTTCCTTTTTAAATAATCGTTGATTGTTGAGCACACAGGTTGTTAGTCGTTCCTGAGGCAGCACACAACGCTACGTGTGACACCTCGGGAACGACTAACAGCAGCTTACCTGTGGCCGCCGGCAATGAGGAAGGAGATGGGCGGGATGTTACGTCACGCTCATCTCCGCCCCTCCGCTTCTATTGGGCGGCCGCTTAGTGACGCCGCTATGACGCCGCACGAACTGCCCCCTTAGAAAGGAGGCAGTTCGCCGACAACAGCAACGTCACTAGGCAGGTAAGTACGTGTGACGGGTCCTAACGATTTTGTGCACCACGGGCAGCGATTTGCCTGTGACGCCCAAACGACGGGGACGGGTGCTTTCACCAGCAACATCGCTAGTGATATCGCTGCATGTAACACCCCCTTTAGACTCTTTTATCTGTCCAACAGGCTAATCTGTCCAAAACATTGACTATAATGTTGGAAGTTTGGTACTGATAATTAGGGTTCCTTTTCAAGAGCCGGTAATTGGCCATGCAAGCGTTTGTAACAACTCTCATTCCAAATCATTGGCAGCAAAAGAGCAAAAGGTCTGGTCGTGGGAAGACTGGATTGTTTATGCAGCCTTAGGGGCACTTTGCACACTACGACATCGCAGGTGCGATGTCGGAGGGGTCATGTCAAAAGTGACGCACTTCCGGCGTCGCACTCGACATCGTAGTGTGTAAATCCTAGATGATACGATTAACGAGCGCAAAATCGTCGTAATCGTATCATCGGTGTATTGTCTGGGAATTCCATAATTATGCAACTGCGACAGGTACGATGTTGTTCCTCGTTCCTGCAGCAGCACACATCGCTGTGTATGAAGCCGCAGGAGCGAGGAACATCTCCTACCTGCGTCCTGCAGCTCACGCCGGCTATGCGGAAGGAAGGAGGTGGGCGGGATGTTTACGCCCCGCTCATCTCCGCCTCTCCGCTTCTATTGGCCGCCTGCCGTGTGACGTCGCTATGACACCGCACGACCCGCCCCCTTAATAAGGAGGCGGGTCGCCGGCCAGATCGACGTCGCAAGGCAGGTGAGTCCATGTGAAGCTGCCGTAGCGATAATGTTCTCTACGGCAGCTATCACAAGATCTCGCTGCTGCGACGGGGGCGGGGACTATCGCGCTCGGCATCGCAGCATTGGCTTGCGATGTTGTTGCGTGCAAAGTGCCCCTAAAGGTGGTGTTACACGCAGCGATATAGCCGTATGAGAGGTTGTTTTTTTGAAGAACGAGTTGTACTTTTGAATGACATCATCCATTTTAAAATACAGTACACTGGAAAACGGGAAGAAAATTCCAAGTGTGGTGAAATAGAAAAAAAATAAGTGCAATAGCACAATTGTTTTCGGTGGGTGGTTATTTACCATGTTCACTATATGGTAAAACTGACCTGGCAGTATGATTCTCCAGGTCAGTATAAATTCATGAATGCCAAACGTACATTTTTTAAACTAAAATGGTGGAAAAAAATTCAGAAGTTTGGCTATTTTCCAAGAACAGTAATTTATTTTTCGGGATTTGGGGCCAAGTGTCAGCTTATGTTTTGTGCCCTGAGCTGACGTTTTTACTGATTGCATGTATGGGTAGATATAATGTTTTAGGCTATGTGCGCACTAGAAAAGTGATTTTTCTCAAGAAAGTTTCTTGAGAAACTTCTGGGAGTTGAAGATTTCCGCACCTGCGGAAAAATCCGCGGGAAAAACGCATGCGGATTTGCCGTGGATTTACCGCAGGTTGGTCCCTGCGGTTTTGCAATAAATAATATAGATAATCGATAGACAGATAATGGATAGAGGGAAAGATGGATAGATGAATAGATAGATAGATGAGAAAGAGTTCTATAATGTCCCACCTCCCTGCATTTTCTAAGCTGGCACCCTTTAGTGACTTTCATGTAGCACTAAAGGGTGCTTAGCCTTGTATTTAGCCATAAAATAAATAAATAATTAAAAAAAAAAACGATGTGAGGTCCCCCCATCTTTTGTAGCCAGCTAGGGTAAAGCACACGGCTGCAGCCTGCAAACCACAGCTGGCAGCTTCACCTTGGCTGGTAATCCAAAACAGAGAGCACCCCACGCTGTTATTTTACATTAAATAAATAATTTAAAACAAAAAATGTGGGGTCCCCCCCCAAATTGCATCACCAGCCGAGGTAAAGCGGACAGCTGTAGTCTGGTATTCTCAGACTAGGGAGGTCCACTGTTATTGGACACTCCCCAGCCTAAAAATAGCAGGCCGCAGCCGCCCCAGAAGTGGCGCATACATTAGACGTGCCAATCCTGGCGCTTCGCCCCAACTCATCCCGTTGCCCTGGTGCGTTGGCAAACGAGGTAATATATGGGGTTGATGCCAGATGTGTAATGTCACCTGGCATCAAGCCCTGGGGTTGGTGAGGTCAGGCGTCTATCAGATACCCGACATCACCAACCCAGTCAGTAAGAAATAAAAAATAGACAACAAAAAAGTTTTATTTGAAAAAACATTCCCTCTTTCACCAATTTATTGAAAAGAACAATCAATTCCACGTCCGGCATAATCCAATAAGGGGGGGGGGGGGTCCCACGGCGATCCATACCATAGTCGCTGTCCCAGTCAATGAAGAACAGAATGTTTCCCATTGGCTGGGAGAGTAGTGCATTGACCTGAGCTAACATCAATAGCCAAGGTCACTGCATGGGATGCCGAGCGCTGCTGCCAGGAGGATAGATGAGATCATTACCTGCTGTGATCATCTCCTGTACTGCTGACGTCAGCGCTGTCACTGACTTCTATGCCCGCCGCGTTGTCAGAAGTATCGCGAGAGCCCGTGACGTCACCACTAGTGACAGTCTCGGGCCGCTCGCGAGACGGGCGTAGACAGCAGTGACCGCGGTGACGTCAGGAGGCAGGAGATCGTCACAGCAGGTAATGATCTCACCTCCTGACAGCAGCGATCGTCATCCCCGCGGCTGCCAGCACTGCAGGGTGTCAGTGTTTGCCTGCGCTGCCGCGTGACAGGCTGCTGACACTGCGGGCAGACACTGACACCCTGCAGTGCAGTGTCAGTGTCTGCCTGTGTCAGTGTCTGCCTGCGCTGCAGGGTGACAAGCTGCTGATACTGCGGACAGACACTGACACCCTGCAGTGCAGGCAGCCGCGAGGCTGGAGCGGGACACAGACTGCATGGGCACCTAGAGGTCGCACGGAAGTGCTTCTGTGCGGCGTCCAGGGAGTGTGACGTCTGTGTTTACTCTGCTCCGCTTCCTCTTCCTGGCATAATGACATCCCTCCCTGCAAAACCGCAGGCAGCGATGAGCATTACCGCAGGTAAATCGCGGCTATACCGGGGGTATACCGCACATCATTTGCTACCTGCGGTATACCCCCGGAATTTCGCGATTACATTACAGTGAATGGAGTGAAATTCCGGGGGTATACCGCAAGTACCTGCGGAAAATAATGGACATGCTCATTTTCTCAAGAAATTCTTCTCAAGGAAATTTCTTGAGAAAAATCCGCAGTGTGCACACAGCTATTTTTTTTTCACATAGGATTTGCTGGGAAATGTCTGCACAAACATTGCAGACATTTCTCAAGAAATTTCAGCGGCAAATCCGCGGGTAAAACGCAATAGTGCGCAGCCTTAGTCGCCTTCTACTATATTTTATTGTAATTTTGCGGAGGCAAAAAAACCCCTTAAATCTGGTGTTTTTAATTTTTTACCGATCAGATTCATTTATTTTATATTTTGATTGATCAGACATTTCTGAAAGTAGCAATTCCAAATATGTGTTGTAAGGCTTTTTTAACTGTTTTATTTTCAATGGGGCAAAAGAGGGTGATTTGAACTTTTGTGGGGATTTTTGTCATTTTTTAAAAATGTGTTATTTTCTTACATTTTTGTTGTATTTGATAGTCTCCTTAGGGGTCTTGAAGCTGCTATCATTTGATTGCTTGCACTATACAGAGCAGGGCATCAGCACTGCTCTGTAGAGCAGAAATGATGGTCTCCTGTGAATGTGGCAATTAGCCAGCGTTTGAAGGAAGAGCGTCATGTCATCGCTGACCCCCCCGCTGTCATGACTACCAATCAGTACCCCACAATCAAATCACAGGCGTGCCAATGAGAGCAGGCAATGGCACATGTTAAATACCGCTGTCAAAGATTGACAG
Organism: Anomaloglossus baeobatrachus; assembly: GCF_048569485.1. Classification (NCBI taxonomy): domain Eukaryota; kingdom Metazoa; phylum Chordata; class Amphibia; order Anura; family Aromobatidae; genus Anomaloglossus; species Anomaloglossus baeobatrachus. Next base: position 144,104,007 of record NC_134354.1, read on the forward strand.
CGGGACTATAGTGGTAAACAGCTGCAGCAGCTCTCCGATACCACCCACGGCTGTTAGAGGCACATGATGCATCATATACGGGAATGATCCATGCTCAGCGTGTGAGCCCGCATCAAAGCAAGAAACATGACCAAGGACGTACCGATATGTTCAAGGTAATGAAGAGGTTACAGCGTAACCATCGTTTTAATTTTAATTTCATAAATCAATAGTAGACATTAAAATAAGCAGTTATGGAATATATCTTAGACAGATTTGCTTATTTCTCTCTATGTCAGAATTGATCGGTCATTATCAAAATTCTCAATTCTGAGGTAAAATCTGAATTCAGTGAAGACTTTCCCATTACTGAGATTGGAGATGGCAGCTGCTACTGATGAGATTCTATAATGAGGGGAGGAGGGAGGAGCTAGGGACAGAGGCAGGAGCTAATGGCAGGGGGAGGAGCTAATGGCAGAGCTCCGCCCCTTCCTCCCATCATCATAAAATCTTATTTCATGATGGTGCAAAATCTACCCCTGTACAGAATAATGCGGGCGTCACACTAGACGATCTATCGTGCGATATGTCGTCGGGGTCACGGTTTTTGTGACGCACATCCGGCATCGTTCACGACGTCGTCTCGTGTGACACCTAAGAGCGACTCTTAATTGGTTGTAAATCGTGTATCGTGTACACGTCGCTCATTTTTAAAAAATCATTTAATCTTATTTGCGCAGATTGTTCATCGTACCCGAGGCAGCACACATCGCTCCGTGTGACACCCCGGGAACGATGAACACAGCTTACCTGCGTCCCGCCGGCTGAAGGAAGGAGGTGGGCGGGATGTTTACGTCCCGCTCATCTCCAACCCTCCGCTTCTATTGGGCGGTCGCTGTGACGCCGAACAACCCACCCCCTTCAGGAAGTGGATGTTCGCTGCCCACAGCGACGTCGCTCAGCAGGTAAGTACGCGTGACGGGGGTTTAACGACTTTGTGCGACATGGGCAGCGATTTGCCCGTGACGCACAAACGACGGGGGCGGGATAGATCGTATCGTGTGACGCCCGCATTAATCCTATATAGACATGAAGAATCTTGTGACATGTCCACCTATCCCTATTACTGCCTGTATCCTAACATTTGTTATATTAAAGGAAACCTGACAGCTGAAATTTGCTGCCCGATCCACTCATGTATCAGATCCCAGCTGCATGATGTCAACCAGGTATGTTTGACTTGGAAATGCTGCTACGTTCCAGTCCAGGTAAGAGCAGGCTTTAAAAACCAGCATGGACCAAGCTGCACCGCACGGGATACTAGTAGGACAGGTGGGTCCGTGGCGGTTCCTCTCTGCCTGCAGCCATTGACTGACAGGTCTGTCCCTATACAATCATGCAGGAGAGCCAGTAACTCCAGAGCGGGAGGAAAGTGTCTCGGTCGCCAGCTATTAAAGTATATCTATCTGAAACTTCAACCAGAGTCAAACATACCTGGCTGATATCATGTATCTGGTATCTAATATTTGCTGCTCGAATCGTCTGTAAAGTTCCCTATAATTATTGCTCTAACACTAAACCTTATACAGGGCAGGTAACAGAACGATTGTGGTTTTGGGCTCCTTACAATCCTCCAAATTCAAAGGAGTTTTCTCCTACTTTAAGGGCTCATTCACACTCACACTAGAGTAAGGCCCCTTTCACACATCAGTTTTTTGCCGTCAGTCACAATGCGTCAAATTTTGAAAAAAAATGATCCAGTGACTGATGCCGCTGGATCAGTTTTTTTTTTCATTGACTTGTATTAGCGACAGATTGCGGCGGATGGCCTCACATTTCATCCATCGTTCAATTGTACGTCGGATGGAGACAATGGACAAAGTAACGTTTTTTTCCTACGTCAAAAAAAGGACAGTGACAGATCCGTCGCCGTTTGGTAGAATGGAAGCCTATGGTGCAGGATCCGTCGTAATCCGTCAAATGATGGAATCCGGAGACAAATTCCGTCTTTTTAAACTCAGCATGCTCCAATTATTATTTAGCCCCCAGCTAGTCGGATCTGTCGAAAAACGGATCCGTCGCATCAGTTTTGCCACAATCTGCTACGGAGCCGTTGAGAAAATGGATTGTAACTGACGGCAAAAAACTGATGTCTCAAAGGGGGCCTAACTGGGACCGGTGCAATGGGAGGAAAAAGGGATTACATTCAAACCCATTATTCAATGCGGCAATGCAGATCTGCCATTTTTTTCTCAGTTGTATTCGGCATGAGGTAAAATGCTCAGCATTCTGCAAGTGGTCGCATAAATTGGACGAGACTCGCCTATTCAAGTCTATGGGTGCGAGAAAAACAAAAATTGGATGTCACATGGACCATCCTAGTGGTGTCCATTTTTTACTGATACATTATCATTCTATAACGTAGGACAGTGTAAATGGTCCTGTAAATTATTGTGAATAATAGCTGTTGAGAAAAAAAAATACAATGCATACACATGGCATATGGACGGCATATGAGAAAAAACTTGGCGTGCACATTACATACAGAATACAATACGGATTTCACTCGTCCAACTTTCCCAGATGATAATGGAGACCGATTTTTCCTTTATATGCCTGTGTGAGGAAACCCTAAAATTTATTCTCAAAAAAGGTCTAAAGTGGGGTAATGAAAAAATATCATATGTTCAAATTTCGAACTGACACGGCTCCTCCGAATCCGCTAGTGTCTCCTGTCAGTCTCATCCACAAGGGGCATTACATGACTGCTGTAACCAATCACAGGCAAATGATCGGCTGCAGCCTACACTTTTTGTCTAAACCAGCGTTTTCTGGAAGTCTGCAGCTATTCAGTGGTTAGTGATCGGCTGCAGCAGTCACCACATGCCCTAAGACTGGTAGAGATTGGGAACATAGTTGCAAGAATATTTGATTTTTTTTTTATTATCCTACTATGAGCCCACTGGAAATAAGGCTGCTTTCACATTACGTTTTTTTAACATGCGTCAAGAACGTTTTTTTAACGCAAAAACGGATCCAGTATAAATGCGTTTTCATTTCAATGCATTTGCAATGGACTCGCGTCAACATGCGTTCACCTGCGTTTGCGTGCGTTATAGTGAGGATCCAGCGACTTGCAGGTTTTAACTTTTTTCAAAAACACTACTTGTAGCGTTTTTGAGCTGCGTCCAAATACTGCAAATTGCTGGATCCTGACTAAACAGCACGCACCGCATGTGAACGCTGGCATGCTGATAGTAGACCAAGCAGGATCCTGTCTGAGCATGCCCAGAAACCAGCCTGTCGTGATCAGCCTCTCTCTCCCTCTCCCCCGCCTGAGAGCGGCGGATGCTCGTAACCAAGGTAAATATCTGTTAACCAAACAAAGTGCTTCTTAGTTACCCGATGTTTACATTGATTATGTGTGCAGGGAGCCGGCTCCTAGCAGCTGCGGACGCTCGTAACCAAGGTAAATATCGGGTATTCAAGCAAAGCACTTCGCTTAGTTACCCGATGTTTACCTTGGTTACAGCTTACCGCAGCTGTCAGATGCCGGCTCCAAGTCTGTCACGTTCAGTTCCCCTCACTCCCGATCACATGACTCCAATGCCCTCCCATAAACTTCAAGTGACAGGATCCTGCAAAATAACACATGCGTTTTCATGCGTTTTTCTCTGCAAAAACAGGATCCGCTTTTGCAGCAAAAAAACGTTCATGACGCATGCTAAAAAAACGCAGTGTGAAAGCAGCCTAACTTTATAACGTGGGGAAAAAGCCCTTTAAGCTACATACATTATGTGGGAAGTAAAACAAGGGGAAATTTACAGAAGTGTAAGTTTTTCAAGAACACATAATTTAGAACAGGTTCATGAAATGAGATTTTGTAGTTTTTTGTGGGGTAAGACTGCGCCTTTATACAAGCGCTCACATGGTCAGGAATATAAATGATCATGCAAATCAAGTCCATTTTGTATCTACAGAAAAGGGTTCTCTGCATTTCTTGGACTGTTTGTCTTGAAAAGTCTCCAACGCAACTGTGAGATCCAAGTTGTTCTTAAAAAAAAAAAAGTAATTCTAATGCCAAGCCCTGAACTTAATTAGGTTTTGAATGGATGCCTCACAAGAAGCAAGAAAATCAGCGCATTCATTCGGCTGCCAGGTTCTTGCCATTTCTAAATGTATTCTCAGGGTCTGCCTCAAAATCGTCACCATTAATTTAACAAAGGTTACCTGTACTAAGTAGTAAAATATTCTGCCCGCTACAGAGCCTAAATGTAAAGGTAAAGTGGTGGTGAGGAACAACGGGGCACTTCCACAATGGGCATTTATCAATGCAATACAATGGGGGGCTAATTGCCGCCAATTCTAAGCAATGGTAGACAGGAGACAGTTGTTTATGAGGGATCATCCCCGTTAATGGGGAAAGAACAGAATTAATTTAAAGCAAATTTACAACAGACAGTAAAAGAGTTTATATATATATATATACATATATATATATATATATATATACATATACATACACACACATAATATATATACACATACATACACACACATACACACACTGTTTATATACAGTATTTATATTTTTCAAAACTTGTTCATTGATTTGAGGACAGCCATCTTGGATGTGAGCATTTACAGCATTTAGAGATATGCTTTACAGCCGACACATGGATCATAGGAAACAAGAGTCTGCAGAAAACTCATTGACCTCAATGTAAGAGCTTTCACAGGCATAGAATGGAGATTGAGAAGGGAGGGAGGAGGTTAGCTGTGACCATAACCTTCCTGTATTATGAATGGTGGATAATATCTGCCTCCAGCGGTATCATCAAAGTGTTAGGCCATGTGCCCACGAGAGCCTTTTGCTGTGGAGTTTTCCGCGGAAAACCTGCGGATTTTTCTGAATTTTCCAGATAAATCCGCAGGTTCTAGCATGTACAGGCACTCTCCATGTTACCCTATGGGACATGGGGAGTGTCTGTGTCCACGCTGCGGAAAGTGCGGCTGCGGAATCTCCTGCGGAGATCCCTCAGCCGCACCTAACTGCATGTCAATTATTCATGTGGATTTACTTGCGGAGATCCCGGCCCTCCGCTATGGAGATAGAGGCCGGGACGTCCGCAGGTAAATCGCGTGAAAGTCCGCATGTTTCCCGCAGCTATTCCGCTGGAAACTCGCAGCTAAAAATAGCTGCGGATGCCGGCGGGCAGCTGCGGGAAACATGTGGCCGTACCTGCGGATACATCCGCAGGTACGAGCGCCCGTGGGCACATGGCCTTAGGCCTTGTTCACACACACTGCATTGTTACCCGCGTTTTTGCTGCAAAAATTTCTTGAGAAAATGGCTGTAACCTTTCTGCAGACATTCCCCAGCAAAACCTATGGAAAAAAAATAGCTGTGCGCACGCTGTGTTTTTGTTCCTCAAGAACATTCTTTCTGCTGAATTTCTTGAGAAAAAGAATGTGCATGTCACTTCTTTTCTGCAGGTACCTGCATTTTTTGCCATAGATAATGGTAAAAAAAACCGCAGGGACCAACTTGCGGAAAACGCATCAAAAACCCAATAAAAAACATGCGTTTTTCGGTGCGTTATTGGTGCGTTTTTTGACCGCAAGTGTGCTAATCTTTCAGACTCAAGAAATTTCTTGAGAAAAATCCTTTTTCTAGAGTGAACTCTTCATGGTAATCATGCTTGTAATGAATTGCTGAAAAGTGATTTCCACAATCATGAAGTCTTCGTAGATTGCGAGGCTCAGTGGTCAGTGCAATACTGCGGAATTTCATAAAAACTGCATAGTAACAAGGAAAATCTTAATTGGAAGTGTAGAAGCTGTTCTTCCGATCATGCGCCTCTCTAAGGCCGGGACGCATACACCCGGCTTCAGAGGCACACTGACGCCGCTGATTTCCAGGAGCTGTGGTGACACTGGCTCATGGAAATCATGTTATTACACTCACAGGGGTGTGATAACACGAAAAGAGGGACGACTAGTCTGGGGAAACAACGCCCTATAGACTAGTCAAAGGTTTAATTAGCAGAGTGAGAGGCAGAGTGAGAAGCGTGGGCACAAGATTATGGGCGGGTACTTGTTGATGACAATCACAGCGCCGCCCATAATCTCACGCCTGCACAATCACCTCACCAGCGGTCACACTGTGCACAGTGCTCAGTCCCGCGAGAGCGGCACTGGGCATGCGCGGGGACCTCTGGAGCACTGAGTGGCGTCCTCATGTATGGAAATGAGCGATGGGGGACGGCGTAAAGCGGCAGGAGGGAGAATAAGGGACGAAAGACAGCCAGCCCCATGACTATAAAAAAAGTTTTGCATACAAAAAGCTAAGACTTTATAAAGTATTTATTTAGGTCTCAAAGGGGGCACAATAACAACAGGAACCTTTCTAGAACGCAGCCCAGGAGCTGCAGAAGGGGAATCTTTTAGGTTTAGTGCGAAATTTCTGCTGACAGGTTCCCTTTAAATATGTGGCAAATCTCCAGCAAAACCTGCAAGAAACACGCATAGGAGAAACTTTTCTCTTTGCATACAGTGACTGGTTCAGGGACTTTGCACTTGTCCCTCTACTGCTCTGGTATTTGCTTGGGGATGAACAGTCCAGCCATAACGTGATTGTGGTGGAGGGGTCGGAGCTCATGTGACTGGAGGGTTTGTATGAAAATGGAGAAAGCAATTCTGTAGACAAGTTCATTCCACACCTTGGTGCAGGAACATACAGGTACCCAACTGGTCTTCTATTGGGGAAAAAAAAAAACAGACTCAAAATTTAATCTACTTTTCTTCTTCGACGACTCTCTTTATGCCCTGACAAAGGTTTTTTTAACACGCGAAACAATGCTACTGAGCTTTCACCTTGAACTGCAGAAATAGTGGATTGAAGCATATTCAGAGCTGACTTTTGATATTTAAGCACCACTGCAGTATTTGTTGGTTTTTCAGTGTCTAAGTGGTGTTTTTAATTAAGATCCCTACTCTTAGTAATATACACGTCCTCCGGCATCTTTACCTCTTATCAACTGTACTCCAGTCCCACGGCACCATTTTGTGACTGCAACTTCTGACTTGTCAGAAGTGAGCCAGAATGAAACCAGAAAGAGGCTCTCATAGACTTGCATTGAAAAATGACTTCAGGCTTTCTCCATGAAACACTGGACTAGCCAGCATGTCACAGACTGCAGAAGACTGATGGGAGTGGCCAGCAGCAGGTGAGTATAAAGGTGCATAGCCACGATCAGTGTTTGCAGCACTTTATGCAGTGTTTTTGCTGCATCTAAAATGCAGAATTGTACAGTACAAGCACAGTGGATGGGATTTCTAGAAATCCCATGCCCATTGTGCGTGTACGGAAAACTGACCTGTGGTGCGGCTTTCCGAGCCACAAGCATATCAATTCTTTGCTGCGGAGTCGCAAGCATTCTCCATAGGGAGAACACAAGAGAGAGACCGCTGCACCCCGAACTCTAAGGGGTACTTTGCGCGCTGTGACATCGCTAGCCGATGCGAGCGATGCCGAGCGCGATAGTACCCGCCTTGTCGCACATGCGATATCTTCTGATAGCTGCCGTAGCAAACATTATCGTTACGGCAGCTTTACACGCACTTACCTGCCCTGCGACATCGCTCTGGCCAGCGACCCGCCTCCTTCTTAAGGGGACGGGTTGTGTGGCGTCACAGCGACGTCACACGGCAGGTGGCCAATAGAAGCGGAGGGGCGGAGATGAGCGGGACGTAAACATCCCGTCCACCTCCTTCCTTCCTCATAGCCGGTGGAAGCAGGTAAGGAGATGTTCCTTGCTCCTGTGGCTTCACACACAGCGATGTGTGCTGCCGCAGGAACGAGGAACAACATCATATCTCCTATTGGTGCGACATTATGAAAATGTCCGACGCTACACAGATCACCGATTTACGACGCTTTTGCGATCGTTTATCGGCGCATCTAGGCTTTACACGTTGCAACGTCGTTAAAAGTACCCCTAATTGTGGGTACGAGCAGCTGAGCTCTCCTGGGCTCTCCTGAGGAGGTCTCGCGGCCCCGCAGGTAAGGACCGCCGCGTCCAGGTCCTGATCGTGGGCACATACCCTAAGACTGGAGTCAGGGAACTTCGATAAGAAGTACAACCTCAGAGTAGAGGTGATTCATAAAAACAGCTTGAGTGGCGTTTTAATACTGGATGAGCCTAAGTGGTCCGCTCTTAAGTAATTGGCACCCCTTCAAAATACCACATCCTGAGATTGTGCTCCTCGCATACGGAAGTTCAATTTTTGGGGTCAGCTTTGAGAGCTCAGAAGAAGAGGTGGTGGGGTGGGACAATGAGGCGGTTACATGGTGGTTACATGGTAAGCTAAGCTTACACATACTTTTTGACATTGAAAATACATGTAAAAATCTGATTAGGGTCCATCTGGATTCCAATGTGTCACTTTTTAGAACAGAAGAAAACTCACATGATGCAGAACTTTACTTCCGCTCTAGAAACTGACATATAACGGAACCCAGAGAAACCCCAAAATAATCAGTGGGGTCCCTCTGCCTCCGTTTACATCAGGATGCATTTCAGACCTCTACTGAATATGTCTGTTCCTAAAACTGAATGTCCGGATATCTGAATATAACCTCTGATCTGTGTCCTGTAACCTGGGAATAAGGAACGCTCAGGCTCTCCATTTTGTGTATTTGAGGTCACTAGAGCTGGGTAACCATCGGGGCTTCTGTACTTTGATGTCCATGTCTAAATGGCAGTGGAGAAATAACTTTATATTTCATAGACAATGAGAGACTAATCATATGACCCAGTAAATAGGATGAGTGAAATAATTGATTTATATGAGAAAACCCCTAAGCAATCATTTATTCCAAGAATTAAATACTGTGTGCCCTGAAGTGTTCCAGCAAATGCCATGGGGTAACATTCGTATGACCCCTGCTGCTAATCATGAGGCAAACAGTGTGTATTATGTGACATTATAGTCTGAGGCAGGTCCTCCAGTCACAGCTATGAGGCTGCAGAAAGCACACAACCCTGATCGCAGTACACACAGTGGGTACAGTAAATATCAGACCCCTTTACATTTTTCACTCTGTTTCATTGCAGCCATTTGGTAAATTCAAAAAAGTTAATTTTTTCTCATTAATGTACACTCTGCACCCCATCCTGACAGAAAAAAACCCAGAAATGTAGAAATATTTGCAAATTTATGAAACAAGAAAAACTGAAATATTACATGGTCATAAGTATTCAGACCCTTTGCTCAGTATTGAGTAGAAGCACCCTCCTTTTGAGCTAGTACAGCCATGAGTCTTCTTGGGAATGATGCAACAAGTTTTTCACACCTGGATTTGGGGATCCTCGGCCATTCTTCCTTGCAGATCCTCTCCAGTCCCGTCAGGTTGGATGGTGAATGTTGGTGGACAGCCATTTTCAGGTCTCTCCAGAGATGCTCAATTGTATTCAGGTCAGGGCTCTGGCTGGGCCAGTCAAGAATGGTCATAGAGGTGTTCTGAATCCTTTGTTATTTTAGCTATGTGCTTAGGGTCATTGTCTTGTTGGAAGGTGAACCTTCGGCCAAGTCTGAGGACCAAAGCATTCTGGCAGAGATTTTCTTCCAGGATATCTCTGTACTTGGCCGCATTCATCTATCCTTCAATTGAAACCAGTCGTCCTGTCCCTGCAGCTGAAAAACACCCCCATATCATGATACTGCCACCACCGTGTTGCACTGTTGGGATTGTATTGGCAGGTGATGAGCAGTGCCTGGTTTTCTCCACACATACCGCTTACAATTATCATCAAAAAGTTCTATCTTCGTCTCATCAGACCAGAGAATCTTATTTCTCATAGTCTGGGAGTCCTTCATGTGTTTTTTTGCAAACTCTATGCATGCTTTCATGTCTTGAGGAGAGGCTTCCGTCGGGCCACTCTGCCATAAAGGCCCGAATGATGGAGGGCTGCAGGGATAGTTGACTTTGTGGATCTTTCTCCCATCTCCCTACTACATCTCTGGAGCTCAGCCACAGTAATCTTGGGGATCTTCTTTACCTCTATCACCAAGGCTCTTCTCCCACAATTGCTCAGTTTGGCTGGACAGCCAGGTCTAGGAAGACCATTTAAGGATTGTGGAGGCCACTGTGCTCTTAGGAACCTTGAGTACTGAAGAAATTCTTTTGTAACCTTGGCCAGATCTGTGCCTTGCCATAATTCTGTCTCTGATCTCCTTGGGAAGTTCCTTTGACCTCATGATTCTCATTTAGACAGGTGTGTGCCTTTCCAAATCAAGTCCTATCAGTTTAATTAAACACAGTTGGACTCCATTGAAGGAGTAGAACCATCTCAAGGAGGATCACAAGGAAATGGACACCATGTGAGTTAAATTTGAGTGTCTGAGCAAAGGGTCTGTGAAAAACACATGGCATCAATGTGCCACCTGTGTTCTGTATGGGTTTAACTTTGCGAAGTAATAGGAGAAGCTTTGTCATTTATTTATTTTTTTGTTTATACATCTATATATATAATTGCCTTATTCTGTCTGTCTGTCTTGCTCCAAAATTGTGTCCTTACGGTGACAAACAGTGGATTGGCCGCTCGCCTCGCCTCGGCTCCGCCCCCCCGCACGGATTGGCCGTTCGCCTCGCCTTGGCTCCGCCCCCCGCACGGATTGGCCGCTCGCCCAGGCTCCGGCCCCCACACGGATTGGCCTCTCGCCCCGGCCCCCTGCACGCATTAGCAACTCGGCTACGCCCCGCCCCCCTCACGCATTGCACGCTCGCTCTGGCCCCGCCCCCTGCACGCATTCCCCGAAACAGGTGAGTGCTGTACCCCCGGGAGCCCACATCAGCGTACGCCGCAAACCCAGCCGACACATACCCTCGCATTGCTGGGGTTGCCGGCGTACGCTGGTGTGGGCTCCCGTGCGAGCGGGGGGCGGGGTACGCTGGTAACCATGTAATATTGTGTAGCTTGGTTACCAGCGTACACCGGCTCCCAGGTGAGCGCATCAAGGTCCTGCAGCGGCGGAACACACACACACATAAGAACAGACACACACACATCAGATCACACTCACTCTCACACACACCTCACACACACATCAGATCGCATCCACACACTCACAACATCCCGTGATATCGCTTGCTTCTCGGCGGCGATCCTGTGCGTGCAGTGACCTTCCAGGACCTGCCGGAGGATCACATGGCCAGAAGCATGTGGTATCTCCGGATGTTGTGAGTGTGTGAGCGCGTATGTGCGATATCGTCAGTGCATGTGTGCATGTATGCGATAGGATGTGTGCGAGTATGCGATAGGATGTGTACGTGTCGGTAGAAGGCAGAGGAGCACGGCGTGCAGCGCAGCTGCTGGGACTGCCCACCAGAGGGCACAAGCAGAAGTGGGGTGTGAGTGTATGCGATCAGATGTGTGCGTGTATACTGTCTGATGTGTGACTGTGGAGCACGATGGGGGGTGCACAGCATGGGGGATGGAGCACGATGGGGGGTGCACAGAATGGGGGATGGAGCATGATGGGGGGTGCACAGCATGGCGGATGGAGCACGATGGGGAGTGCGCAGCATGGGGGATGGAGCACGATGGGGGGTGCGCAGCATGGGGGATGGAGCACGATGGGGAGTGCGCAGCATGGGGGATGGAGCACGATGGGGAGTGCGCAGCATAGGGGATGGAGCACGATGGGGAATGCGCAGCATAGGGGATGGAGCACGATGGGGAATGCGCAGCATGGGGGATGGAGCACGATGGGAGTGCGCAGCATGGGGGATGGAGCACGATGGGGAGTGCGCAGCATGGGGGATGGAGCACGATGGGGAGTGCGCAGCATGGGGGATGGAGCACGATGGGGAGTGCGCAGCATGGGGGATGGAGCACGATGGGGAGTGCGCAGCATGGGGGATGGAGCACATTTGGGAGTGCGCAGCATGGGGGATGGAGCACGTTTGGGAGTGCGCAGCATGGGGGATGGAGCACGTTTGGGAGTGCGCAGCATGGGGGATGGAGCACGATGGGGAATGCGCAGCATGGGGGATGGAGCACGATGGGGAGTGCGCAGCATGGGGGATGGAGCACAATGGGGAGTGCGCAGCATGGGGATGGAGCACGTTTGGGAGTGCGCAGCATGGGGATGGAGCACGATGGGGAATGCGCAGCATGAGGGATGGAGCACGATGGGGAGTGCGCAGCATGGGAGATGGAGCACGATGGGGGGTGCGCAGCATGGGGGATGGAGCACGATGGGGGGTGCGCAGCATGGGGAATAGAGCACGATCGGGAGTGTGCATCATGGGGGATGGAGCACGATGGGGGGTGCACAGCATGGGGGATGGAGCATGATGGGGGTGCGCAGCATGGGGGATGGAGCACGATGGGGGGTGCACAGCATGGGGGATGGAGCACGATGGGGGGTGTGCAGCATGGGGGATGGAGCACGATGGGGGGTGCGCAGCATGGGGGATGGAGCACGATGGGGGGTGTGCAGCATGGGGGATGGAGCACGATGGGGGGTGCACAGCATGGGGGATGGAGCACGATGGGGGGTGCACACCTCCCCCCAACCACACACACACACACCGCCACACACGCACTGCACAACACACCACACACACACTGGGAACCACAAACACCGCCCTACACAGACACCCACACACACAGACAACGCCGCACACACACAACACCCAACACACAAACACCGCGGCACACACAAATATAAACACATGCCGCACAACACACATTGCACAAAACATACCTCCCACCAAAACACACACACCCCACACCCACACAAACCGCGCAACACACACACACAACGCTACAGACACACAGCGATCCACAAACAACGCAACACACACAACGCAACACACAAACAACACCGCTCTCAACCCCTGCCACACCCAGACAACACCCAGAACATGTACAGCGCCCTACACAAACACTTGGTAACGACACACAACAACATCTATATATATATATATATATATATATATATATATATATATAACAAAAATCATACATTAACTACACAATACGTAAATTCTAGAATACCCGATGCGTAGAATCGGGCCACCTTCTAATCTTTTATAAACACTGATGGTAAAAAAGGATGCATGGACCGTACACCGATAACACACTGATCCATAAGGCTATGTGCGCACGTAGCGTTCTGTCCCTGCAGAAATTTCTGCAGCGATTTGAACAGTCCCTTGTCGTATGTGCTGCCAGAAAAAAATGAGTGTCTGTGTGTGTTTAGCATGGATGGTCTGTACTAAGATAAGGGAATGTGAATAGCACTATCTAATATATAAAGCTGAGTGTGTGTGTGTGTGTGTGTGTGTGTGTGTGTGTCCGCTAAAGGAATCCGCACCGTCGCATTTACAATCACGAAATTTTGCAGACGCCCCATGTGACCCAGGGAGCGTTGTAGACTATGTTTTGACAGAAAAATGTAACCCTGTGCTTTACAGTTAGTCTCTAAAATCCTGCCGCCATTAAACTGAATGGAGGTGGGAGCTGTAGGTTATTAATAGCAACTGTCAGTGGTTGCTATAGGAACATAATAAACTGTTAGTTGAAGCTTATGCGTGAGGTTATATGATGTCGGTGGAGAGATGGATAGAGAGATAAAAAGAGACAGACAGACAGAGACACAGACAGAGAAAGATGGGGAAAGAGACAGCCCTGGAAATAGACAGACGGGCAAAGAGACAGCCCGGCAAAGAGACAGACCGGGCAAAGAGACAGACCGGGCAAAGAGACAGACCGGGCAAAGAGACAGACCGGGCAAAGAGACAGACCGGGCAAAGAGACAGACCGGGCAAAGAGACAGACCGGGCAAAGAGACAGACCGGGCAAAGAGACAGACCGGGCAAAGAGACAGACCGGGCAAAGAGACAGACCGGGCAAAGAGACAGACCGGGCAAAGAGACAGACCGGGCAAAGAGACAGACCGGGCAAAGAGACAGACCGGGCAAAGAGACAGAGCTGGAAAACAGACAGAGCTGGAAAACAGACAGAGCTGGAAAACAGACAGAGCTGGAAAACAGACAGAGCTGGAAAACAGACAGAGCTGGAAAACAGACAGAGCTGGAAAACAGACAGACCTGGAAAACAGACAGAGCTGGAAAACAGACAGACCTGGAAAACAGACAGACCTGGAAAACAGACAGACCTGGAAAACAGACAGACCTGGAAAACAGACAGACCTGGAAAACAGACAGACCTGGAAAACAGACAGACCTGGAAAACAGACAGAGCTGGAAAACAGACAGACCTGGAAAACAGACAGACCTGGAAAACAGACAGACCTGGAAAACAGACAGACCTGGAAAACAGACAGACCTGGAAAACAGACAGACCTGGAAAACAGACAGACCTGGAAAACAGACAGACCTGGAAAACAGACAGACCTGGAAAACAGACAGACCTGGAAAACAGACAGACCTGGAAAACAGACAGACCAAGACAGATGGAAAGTGACAGATGGGGAAAGTGACAGACAGACACACACATAGAGACAGACACAGTGATAGAGACAGAGACGGAGACCGATAGACTGATACAAATATAGACAGAGATAGAAATAGTCAGACAGAGACATAGACAGACAGATAAGGAAAGAGACAGACAGACAGCGACACACAGAGCCTGGGAGCGAGACAGAGAGACAGTTACTATCCCGGGCAACGCCGGGTACTACAGCTAGTAGATTATATTGGTTATGTGTTGTTTTCATGAATATATCGGATACAACATGTACGTGCCACACGAACGTCTGAATGAAGCCTTAGGCCATGGTCACACGTTGATTTTTTTGCTGAGCTTTTTGTAACCTTTATTGATTAGTTATGCAAATTAAAGCTGTTCTTTACATTACCAGCAAATCTCACACACACATCTGCTTTTTTTTTCCTGACTGAAATGGAAAACGACTGCGTTTTTGAAAGATGCAGTGTCAGTTCTTTCACAGTTTTAGCAGCTTTTTCACAATTGAAAGCAATGAGAAAGTGCAAAAACGCACGAGTCTTTGCTGCTTTTGTAGTCAACAAAACTAACTTTATTAAACATGCACTGTAGACAAACAACACACCAAAAACGCAGCTTAAAAAAACGCAGCAAAATCTGCTTTTTGGAAGCAGCTTTTTTTTACTGCCAAAAGAGCAGGTTTTGGCTGCATAAAAATGCGACGCGTGAACATAGCTTAAGAAAAATGTGTGCTCAGTGATGTAACCATCTGCAAGCATCGGTACACAGTGATAACAAATCTGCTCGATCCACAGCTATCTCCATAACGGGGTCTCCTCTTCCCACATGCAGGTGCAGAATGAATGTGGGCATCGCTCTATTCCCCTCTACAGGAGTTAGCCAAGCAGGTCCACAGGCTGGTTTATGTGACATAGAAGTCATGGGTGAATGATGCCCACGTGTACGCTTTTATCTACTCATTTTCTGACAAGATGGGATGGCCACCAACAGCCTCACCAAGCAAGACTGGGCTTAGGCCCGTTTCACACATCCGGAATTTCGCCGGCACACATGCAGT
Organism: Anomaloglossus baeobatrachus; assembly: GCF_048569485.1. Lineage (NCBI taxonomy): Eukaryota > Metazoa > Chordata > Amphibia > Anura > Aromobatidae > Anomaloglossus > Anomaloglossus baeobatrachus. Next base: position 144,119,550 of record NC_134354.1, read on the forward strand.
ACAGTACATTCATTTTCAGTGGAAGTGCGACACCATGCAAACGCGGTTGTGCATGAAGCACACAATCGCATGGTGTCGCACTTCCACTGTAAATGAATGTAACTGTACTGCATGTGTGCCGGATCCGGCGAAATGCCAGATGCGTGAAACGGGCCTTAGAGGACACAATTCTGGAAATAGATCCCAAATGTTAGACCTGCATTTATCACACACTTAGGAGGACTTTGCACACTACGACATCGCAGTTGCGATGTCGGTGGGGTCAAATCGAAAGTGACGCACATCCGGCGTCGTTGTCGACATCGGAGTATGTGAATCCTTTTTACTGTGATTAACGAGCGCAAAAGTGTCGAAATTGTATGATCGGTGTAGTGTCGGGCATTTCCATAATGTCGCTGCAGCGACAGGTACGATGTAGTTCCTCGTTCCTGTGGCAGCACACATCGCTGTGTATGAAGCCGCAGGAGCGAAGAACATCTCCTTACCTGCGTCCCGGCTGCAATGAGGAAGGAAGGAGGTGGGCGGGATGTGTACGTCCCGCTCATCTCCGCCCCTCTGCTTCTACTGGCCGCCTGTCGTGTGACGTCGCTGTGACGCCGCACGACCCGCCCCCTTAGGAAGGAGGTGGTTCGCCGGCCAGAGCGACGTCGCAGGGCAGGTGAGTGCATGTGAAGCTGCTGTAGCGATAATGTTCGCTACGACAGCTATCACAAGATATCACATGTGCGACAGGGGCGGGGACTATCGCGCTCGGCATCGCAACAATCGGCTTGCGATGTCGTAGTGTGCAAAGTACCCCTTAGTCCTTTTCTTCATGCTATCAGAGTCGGGTCACAAAAACATTTTCTCTCCAACCAACAAAAACAGGCCGATTATGTTACTCAGACGGACCCTATAAGGGGTGATCAGAGTGGGAACAGTTTTTTCAAAGGTGGAATTCTGACTTGCATGTCTGAAACTCCAATCATAATAGGGCATGTCACCGATTTTGTCATCGCACCACTCGATCCGACATATTAAACAGAAATGTGCACAGAATACCACAGGTCGGAACGCTGTGTAAACCACATATAGCACTCGGATGAGAAAATCGGTCATGTGCATGAGTCCTTAGGCTGAGTTCACCCAAGCGTATAAAAACTTGCCGGGTTTTTCACACAGAAAAATCTGTATGCCATCTGTATGTTCTTTTTTTGACATCTGTATGACATCCATCTGACATCTGTTTAAATCTAATGCCATACAGATAATGTCCATAAGGCATCCAATTTTTTACAGCACCCATTGAAATATAATGGCGAATCTCATTCCTATAAATGATCAGACTAGCGCACGCTGCGACTGATTTCACACCGACTATTGCACGTTGCGACATCGCAAGCCGATGCTGCGATGTCGCACACGATAGTCCCTGCCCCCGTCACAGGTAAGATATCTTGTGATAGCTGGCGTAGCGAAAATTATCGCTACGCCAGCTTCACATGCACTCACCTGCCCGGCGACTGTCGCTCTGGCCGGCGACCCGCCTCCTTCCTAAAGGGGCGGGTCGTGCGGCGTCATAGCGACGTCACACGGCAGGTGGCCAATAGCGGCGGAGGGGCGGAGATGAGCAGAATGTAAACATCCCGCCCGCCTCCTTCCTTCCGTAGAGCCGCCGGCGGCAGGTAAGGTGAAGTTCCTCGCTCCTGCGGCGTAAGACACAGCAATGCGTGCTGCCGCAGGAACGAGGAACAGCATTGTACCTATCGCGGCAGCATAATTATGGAAAAGTCGGAGCCTGCAATGATGATACGATAACGACGCTTTTGCGCTCGTTCATCGTATCATCTAGAATTTACACACAATGATGTTGAAAGTGACGCCGGATGTGCGTCACTTTCGATTTGACCCCACCGACATCGCACGTGCGATGTTGCAACGTGCAAAGCCGCCCTTAGTCCGTGTAGGAAATCATTCATGTGAATGTGATTCACTAAACTTAGTCCATATATGGCTGTGTTACCCACGGACTGAAATAGGCTCATCTCTAACAGGTGAGAAAACAAGTCCTCTGAAGACGGGAGAGGAGAACGTGAGTACTGTACAATCAAGCCCTTCCGCAGAACGCCGGACCCTTCCCACCTCCCCACAAGTACATTTTTATGTATTTATTAAAAAACATTACAATCTGGTGCAAAATTGCAAGATGAGGCCAACAAATGTATTAAATTTAATAAATTGTCTACTTTCAAACGCTATATGGGTAAAGGGGTACATCATGATGGATATTTCAGTCATACGTCAGCTATTTTGGAACATATGCTACCCAATATTGTATAGATAGATCACAGATCCATTGCAATAATTTCCTTTTTCACACATATTTTAATTGTAGACAGATTGTAAAGAAAAAATAATAATAATGGAGATGTCCTACATTGATCCGTGTTGTGGAGCAAACTTGTCAATGCAAGTCAATAGCTACATGAAAAAGAAAACAAAAAACAGTGTATCCATTTGATGTGCATATTTTGCTGTTTACTGGGTTGAAGAAGCGAAGATATTTATTTTTTTTCATAAGAAAAAAAACGGATACAACAAGAATTGTAAAAACTAACAAAAGGACTAAAAATGGAGCATGGATAAGACGGAGTGACGAAACGCGTAGGTCTGCACCTACGATTATATACTGTGCGGTGCCATTACTATCACTACTGCAAATCTCTTACATTTTGTGTATTTCAATACTGAATAAATGTTATGTTATAAACGATCACTTTGCACATTCCCGAGGCTGCTCCTGCTAGATCCGTGTGCAAATTATCGTATCCGGAAAGTGGAGGATACACAATGGGAGTGAGATGACCTTTACATTTATTTATGCTGCATGTGAATGCACCTTTGGAGAAGGACTGCAGAGCCTGCGGCCTAGAGCCCTCCTCAGACCTGCTCGCCCATTCTGTGCTGCCTACAATCGCCTGGTCACAAAAATACTGGCGCCTATGTGTGGTTATTACATGTAGTTCCCATAAAGAAAAGAGAGGTAGCACACAGTCATCTCTGTGTCTTCCATACATTTTAGTCTCGTCACACCTCATTTATGTACATGGCTTTCCCCTCTCCTAAGTATTAGATGGTGTCCACACAGTGCGGTTTTGATTATTTCTTTGTGTTCTTTATGCAGATTTGTCAATGAGAATTCTGAAGTGTTGCGCACGTTGCTTATTTCTTACTTGCTGATTTGGTGCAGAAAATAATCTGTATCCTATCAATTGTTGGTGAGTTTTTCAGCTCTTCCACCCATTGACGTTCATCAATCTTCCACCCACACATGCGTTTTTTTGTGCGTTTTTCTGCCTCAAGGTGCAAGAAAATGTCTGCACCAAATACTCAGCGTGCGCACATACCCTAACTGGGGTAAAAGGGAACTCTATTCCCATAGGGGCAGGTTCCGCTTTCTGGACAACTGTCAGCCATTCAGGGCTTATCATTTTAATTTGCTGGCGATGCCTCAGATAGGTATATCCCTATAACTTTTATTGCGGGCATTTATAGCAATTTGTTGATAATGTGGTCACAACATCCAGATTTTATGAGTTTTTATGGACGGTTGTTTTGCAGTGTAATAGGCCCTTCTGTCGTCCTATGGATAATTACTATGCGTTCAGAATGAGCAGATGTTTGCAGGCTGCCCGCAGTAAATGGCTACAGCTATCATCTGCCTCTCATGAGTATTTAGAGCTGTATACAAAGGAAAAAGTAAAAATGGAGACCGGGGACTAAGAAATGACAAAGCCTGATAATGTCCTGGAAGAATATTTCATTGTATATCTCCACCTTGAAACTGGATGTTCGGAAGAAGCAGGATGAGTATGTGGCCCGGACATTATGCATTCATGCAGGAGTGTAAATTACCAGCCCTCCGGGGAGCCCATCTAATACAGCGTTACCATCTGAAATGTAGGTTATGTGCAGTTCAGCAGATATATGGCGTTAAAAAGGAGATCAATGACTTCCACCATCTTGTATGCGGAGAGTAAGGGTAAGCTCACAGGTGCCGTGATCGCCCCACCTCCACCCATACTGTCCACATACATGGGGTTGTAGTGAATCAGTAAATGCATCTCATCCACGTCCACACACAATAGCCAAAAACAGGAGTGCAACTAATACAAAGAAGTGTTTAAAGGGGTATTCCCGTCTTCTAGATCCTATCCCAATATGTAGTGTAATAATAGTAGCAAATACCTCCAATTAGAAATGTAGTCTAGTTTTACTGATAAGCTGTCACTTACCTCATGTGCAGGGCATTGCAGTATCTTAGGTATCCATGTTTACAACCACTAGCGCAGGGGTCGGGAACATTTTTAGCTGAGAGAGCCATAATTGCCACATATTTTAAAATGTCATTCTGTGAGAGCCATACTCACCAGGGGGGAGCGGCGGTGGTGGAGCGGCTCTGAAGGTCCCAGGAGGCAGGGTAGGCGATGCTGTGGGAACGGAGGGGGGGGGGGGTTGCGACTCAGGAGGGTCAGTGATACTGATGTGGGCTCGTGGGGTGTCACAAGGGCGGGCGCTGTTGATCTGCCAGTGTGCTGCTTTGAATCTCCCACAGTTGACAAGATCGACGTCAAGAAAATGGCCACGGTGCGTGCGCAGATTGAAGTGATGGACTTCAGGAAAATGGCCGATGATACCTATCTGCGCACACGCCACCTCCATGGCCATTTCTTGAAGTTGATCTTGACAACTGCAGGAGATTCAAAGCAGCCCACAGATCAATGGCGCCCGCCACCGTGATACCCCACAAGCCTGCAGTATTCCCGACTCTGCGCCACCACTGCCGCCCGGTAAGCCATATGCGGTTTGTAAGACGCACCCCCATATTCCCCCTAGTTTGGGGGGAAAAAAGTGAGTCTTACAAACCGGAAGATTTGTCTGCGAGCCAGATCCAGCCATCAAAAGAGCCACATCTGGCTCGCGAGCCTTAGGTTCCCAACCCCTGCACTAGCGACTAACTTACTCGTTCATTATATGCACTGCTGTAACTTTAAATACCTAAGCTACTGTAATGCCCTGCACATGGAGTAAGTGACATAGTGAATCAAGAGAACTATACATTTCTAAGTGGAGAGATTAGCTAATATTATTATTTATTATTATTACACCTATTACATATTGGGATAGGATCTTAGAGATGGGACTAACCATGTAAGGCCCCGGCTCTCCTTTGCATCCTTTCGGACCTGATATGCCAATGACCCTTGGTTCCCGTTCTGATGCAAGCCTGAGCTGAGGGTAATGCGACTGTGATCCGATCTTGTGATCACATCACATGTATGGAGAAGAGGGAGGGAACGCTTTCTCACCATCTCCTCCGCTGCTGGTCTCTGCATACATCGCACTGCAGTCGGATGACATGCGAGTACAGTGAGATGTTTCACACATACACTTGTATGGGTGCATATGAGCCAAGACTCACTCCAAAAGCAGTATGCCCAGATTCTTTTCTTAGGCCAATTTAGCATGACAAAAAAAAATCGCAGAGGGACACTGCCCCTTAGTTTTACACTGGAGCGAGTGTAATCCAATGTTTTATCGGATTGCACTCGTCCATGTAAAATGCAAGTGGAGCCAAAGCCTTATACAAAGTATTGCAGCGCTTCCACAATTTTAGCCCACTCCGGGTTTGGCATATGAATACTGCTGTGGCCTATTTGTGCCATGGTAAGTATGTCAATAATGTGGTATAATTTCAGTCACCATTTACACCCTACAGTCATAGCAATAATAGCCATCATCACAAACACAAAACACAATGGGACAATTGTCGTCGGAGGGAAGCGCCTGTTTACCCCCTGGCACACAGAAGGATGGCCGTATTGTCAATACCCCTCCTTAATATCTGTCACCAGATTTTTATTACCCTATCTGAGGGCAGCATTATGTAGGGAGAGAGACCCTGATTCCAGTAATGTGTCACTTACTGGACTTCTTCCTGTTACTTTAATAAAAGCACAGTTTTATCCACTGTAAGTCTCCTAGTTCTTGGAATGCTGGGTTTTGTATAACCCCACCCACACCACTGATTGACAGCATTCTGCCCTTATACAGTGTACACCGAAAACTGCACATCAGTGGTTGGGGGCTGGCTTATTCATCGCTCATGAATATGGAAGACTACCTGGCAGCAGGTTTATTAGTGATAATCTCCTGCTGATTAAAGGGATATTCCCATCTCCAAGATCCTATCCCAATATGTAGTAGGTGTAATAATAATATTAGCAAATACCTCCAATTAGAAATGTTCTCTTGATTCACTGTGTTGCTTACCTCATGTGCAGAGAATTGCAGGACCTTAGGTAACTATGGTTACGAGCACTAGCAACTAACTGTCAATATATGCGTGGTCGTAACCATGGATACCTAAGGTCCTGCAATGCCCTGCACAAGAGGTAAGCAACATTGTTAATTAGGAAAAATATACTACATTTCTAATTGGAGGTATTTTGCAATCTTTGAGATGGGAATACCCCTTTAAACAGGGATTTTGTAAAAATTACACTAAGCAATACAGTAAGTAACACATCACTGGAATCAGGGTCTCTTTCTCTACATTATGCTGCTCTCAGATTAGGTGGCAAAAACCTGGTGACAAATTCCCTTTAAGCCCTAATGACTAAGGACGTACTGGTACGTCCTTGGTTGTCTCCCTCTGGTTACCGCGGGCTCCGGCAGTGAGCCTGGTGATATTACCGGCACATGTCTGATGTGATCAGCAGACATGTACAGCTAACAGGCGCGAGCTGATCGGAGAGCCACCCCCGCCTCTTAACCCCTTAGAACACGCTGTCATACACTGACAGTGCGATTTCAAGGGCTGCAGAGATCGCGTCGTTCCCCACCATCATCAACGATTGCGATTACGGGGTGCCATGGTAGCACGGGGTCATCTGATGACCCCTGACGCTGCCATGACTTCCTGTGAGAGCTGACAAAGCGCCAGCACTCACAGGAACAGTGCATTTCTGCTGATCAGAGCGATGAGCACAAGCGATCGGATGGTGCTATCATAAAATCCAATAGGGGGTCTAATAAAATCAATTAAAAATGTTTTAAAAAATATGAAAAAAATAAAAAACCTAAAAGTTCAAATCACCTCCCTTTTGCCCCATTGAAAATAAAACAATTAAAAAAAATACACATATTTGGCATCACCGCATTCAGAAATGCCTGATCTATCAAAATAAAATCAATTCATCTGATCAGTACACGGCGTGGCAATAAAAAAATTCCAAATGCCAAAATTACATTTTTTGGTCATCGCAACATTGCATTAAATGCAATAACAGGAGATCACAACATTACATCTATGCAAAATGGTATCATTAAAAATATCAGCTCAGGAAGCAAAAAATGAGCCATCACTGAGCCCCAGATCCCAAAAATGAGAACGCTACGGGTCTCGGAAAATGGCAACAAAAGCGCTATTCTTTTTTTTGGACATACGTTGGAATTTTTTTCACTACTTACATAAAAGTGAAAGTATACATGTTTGGTAACTGCGAACTCATACCGACCTGAGGCATCATACCGACAGGTCAGTTTTGGGATTTTTTGCCTTCCTCAATGGATCAACATGTTAGGCTATGGGTTGAACTAGATGGACTTAAAGTCTCCCTTCACCCTTAAAAACTATGAAACTATATTGTGAACACGGTGAATAAAAAAAACAAAAAAACAATTGTGCAACTGCCCTTTTTTTTTTTTTTTTTTTTTTAGGAATTTCACTGCACTTGGAATTTTTTTTCCCATTTTTCAGTACACTATATGCTAAAACTAATGGTGTCATTCAAAACTACTGTACAACTTGTAACACAAACAACAATCCCTCACATGGCAAGATTGAAGGACAAATAAAAAAGTTATCGCTCTCGGAAAAAGGGGAGGAAAAAACGAAAATGAAAAATTGCCCGAGGGTGAAGGGGGTTATAGCTGCTGCCACAGATGCCAGGCTGTGTGGGATACTGGGAATGTGGAGAGAAGGGGTTAATCCGTGCTGCTGTAGAGAATGGACAGTAGACAGAACCCTGGTTCGTGACTTATTGGTCAACGCGTTTCAGAGAATGGAACGTTTCTTTAATCAGGACAAAAGGAGAAGTTCCATTCTCTGAAACGCGTTGACCAATAAGTCACGAACCAGGATTCTGTCTACTGTCCATTCTCTACAGCAGCACGGATTAACCCCTTCTCTCCACATTCTCGGTCTTCAATCCACGTGGGGCTGTACATGTTTTTACAGTTGTCGTTACTCTCACAACCATTTCAGGTGATCCTCCGCTACTTAACATTCATAATAATAATAATAATAATAATTTATTCATTTATATAGCGCTATTAATTCCACAGCACTTTACATACATTGGCAACACTGTCCCCATTGGGGCTCACAATCTAGAGTCCCTATCTGTATGTCTTTGGAGTGTGGGAGGAAACCGGAGAACCCGGAGGAAACCCACGCAAACACGGGGAGAACATACAAACTCCTTGCAGATGATGTCCTTGGTGGGAATTGAACCCAGGACCCCAGCGCTGCAAGGCTGCAGTGCTAACCACTGAGCCACCGTGCTGCCCGTCCCCCAATATCTTGGGTGAGACCCTATTTGAACTTTTTGTCTCTCCAGCTCTTTTATATTTAGGTTGTGTGGGATATACAGAGAAAATCGGATGAAAACTGTCAGTGTGTATGTACCTTACAGATTATGTTCACACGCTGTTTATTGTTTGCTGTGGATTTTTCTGGCTGAAAAATCAACGTGCAAAACCATTTTGAACCAAAATGAAATTTGGGAGCACGAAGAAATGTCTCAAGAATTGACATGTACTTTCTTTTCGGAAATGGGAATTTTCGGAGCGCACCACTATACTCAATGGACTTTCTTTTCAACATGAAAAAAACATGTGGACAAAACATCATGTGCACATAGGCATGTTCCCATTGAAATTGCGTATTCAGAGTATTGGACGTGTTTCTTACATGGATTTTGAAGTGGATATGTGTGTGTTTATGCGAAAATACCCTAAGGGGACGTCACCCGACATTATCACGCGGGAGAACCTGACAAGTTTTTCTAGAAGATGCTTTTAGGCTATGTGTGCACACAGCGTTTTATTGACGCTGCGTTTTTACCGCGTTTCGGTGTTTTTGGCTGCGATTTGCTGCTTTTTTGATCACTGCGTTTTGCTGAAATTTTCCAATGCATTACATGGGTGAAAAACGCAGTAAAACACAGGAAAGAGTCCACTTTTTTTTTTTTTAGATCAAAAACGCAGCTAAAAAAAAAGTTGTGTGCGGACAGCAAAAATGAAGTCATAGACTGGTGAGTTTAAATCATGCAGCTTTGAGCCCAAAAACGCACCCGAAAAACGGAAAAACCGCCGCAAAAAACGCTCAGTGCGAACATAGCCTAAGAAGGGTCTTTTTTAGCTTTGTTTGATGTTTCTTTAGGGGCATTGTCAATGTTTTTGGTCGCTGGTGGGTTGTTGTTTGTCTTTAGAGCTTTACAGAGTTTTTAACTCCAGTCTATTTGTTTTTTCAAGCAAAAATGTTAGGAAAATGCTCAAAAATATGCTCAGCTTTTCCATCAACTTGGAAGGTACAGAGCTTCTTCAAAGCAGAAAACGTCAGAAGAATGGACACGGCACTCATTAAGTTCTATGGGACTGTATGTTTTTTCCTTTAAATATTCATGATAAAAAAAAAATACACGTCTGAATGATGTCTTGGGTTGATTTTTAGGTTGTGATCAACTACTGAGCTTGTTCGCTGGCTGAGCTCTTCTATATTTACATAGACAATGGTGGGAAACAAGCATTTGGCTGACTATCGGTCGGGTAAGGGTACTTTCACACTTGCGTTTTTTTCCTTCCGTCACAATCCGCCCTTTTGGAAAACAGCGGAATCCGTTAACAGATTCCGCTGTTTCCCATAGACTTGTATGGATGACGGATTGTGCCAAAAGTACCTGTGTTGCTTCTGCTGGCCGACGCTGCGTTGCATCCGCCGGGCGGAAGGAACGCAGCATGTAATGTTTTTTGAGCGGCGGAATCCTCTATTTTTCACTGCGCATGCTCTTCTTTTTTTTTTTTAATCACAGAAACTTTATTTTGTCTCTCGGTGGCCGAACGTTCAGCTGAGCACCCGGCTGCCGGCATGTGATAGCGATCAGCTGAGCACCCGGCTGCTGGCATGTGAGAGCGTTCAGCTGAGCGCCTGGCCGCCGGCATGTGAGAGCGTTCAGCTGAGCGCCCGGCCGCCGGCATGTGAGAGCGATCAGCTGAGTGACCGGCCGTGGCATGTGATAGCGATCAGCTGAGCACCCGGCTGCTGGCATGTGAGAGCGATCAGCTGAGCGCCCGGCCGCCGGCATGTGAGAGCGTTCAGCTGAGCGCCCGGCCGCTGGCATGTGATAGCGATCAGCTGAGCACCCGGCTGCTGGCATGTGAGAGCGATCAGCTGAGCGCCCGGCCGCCGGCATGTGAGAGCGATCAGCTGAGCGCCCGGCCGCTGGCATGTGATAGTGATCAGCTGAGCACCCGGCCGTGGCTTGTGAGAGCGTTCAGCTGAGCGCCTGGCCGCCGGCATGTGAGAGCGCTCAGATGATCGTTCACAATAGTCTGCTGCCGGTAAAACTGTAAAAAAGAAAAAAAAAAAAAAAAAGCTTTCCGTTGTTTTGTCCGATCCGTAGCATCCGTTGTGCCATTATATGCAATGCATCCGTTTCATCCGTCACACAACGCAATGCAACGGATGCCATTCAACGCAAGTGTGAAACTAGCCTAAGACGGCCTGGACAATGGTGGCAGTCAGGTGGCACTGGTCTTGGTGTCCCGATTGTCAGATTTTACAATGGTGGCAGTCAGGTGGCACTGGTCCTGGCATCCCGAATGAGTTTGGGGCTTTATAATGGTGGCAGTCAGGTGGCACTAACCCTGGTGTCCCAAATGAATGTGGGGATTTAGGCCTCATGCTGTTTTTTTCTGGGTTCAGTTTGTGTCACCACACTGCATGCATTTCCATCCCAGCAAAGTCTATGAGATTTCATTTTTGCTGTGCGCACGTTGCAGCTATTTTTGGCTGCATCTTTGTGGCGACCAATGATCATAAAGGCATGCGTTTTTTGGATGCGCTTTTGAGCCCCAGGCTGTATTTCTGTAGTCACCACTAGGATACAGCCTGCGGACATAGCCTAATGGGTTCCTCAACCCTGCATCAACCATTTAGGCCAAGTCAGACGTCTGTCAGTGTCAGTCCCAGTGCAGACCGCCCGGTGGTCTCATGCCTGACCTCATATATGCCCACCGGCACTAGGCTCGGGCCTGGGGGCCGCGGCCGGTCCTGACATGGCGCTCCATTCTCGCACTGCTTTTCCTGGACCTCTGAATTCGGCCTCATTACCGCTGCGACCCATCATTACCGGTGACAATCTGTCACTGCTCGGCCTCCTACTGTGTATAATAAATCTGCTGTGCCCGTGGATTTCAGTGGCACACAGGACTAAGGGGCACACCGCAATGGGACAGAAAAAAGGGGCCATCCTGTCATTTCTAAGTATCTATACACTGCACCCACAGCTCTAGATGCCCCTATGGTTTGTGTCTGCCCCTCACTGCACCATGCACCTGTACCACCGCTGTCAGTGCACCCTCTGCTGTGCCAGCATGCACAAAGGTCATGCGTGCGGCGAGACTAAACATGATAAGCCATAATAACAGCCCGGTGTGTGGCCGCCTAGGCCCGGCGTGTTTCTTCCACGTTATACACAACGTGTCTCCACATTCTGAAGGTGAAAGAACAAGCAAGCCCTGTGTAATGCGCTGCGGTACATGACGGCGGCCGGGCCCAGCAAATAAACATGCCCGCCCGAGCCACTTCCATGCTATCCGTGAACCATGTAATGAACCGTGGAACAGCGGCGCCGGCAGAGCCCGTGCACACAGCGCTGTATGTCAGCGGCTCCACATACACCGGCTGCAGAGGGGACATTACAGCTTCCTGTGCGCCCGGGGGCAGAGGGCTGTGCCTGGCACCAGAAATACAGCGGGCGCTAATACAGTGAGGGAATGAACGCCGCTCGCCCTCCCCTCATTATTAGGCAGAGCCCCCTCCCCGCAGTGACCCGGCCGTGCACGGTACCTGTGCCACCGAGCTGGAAGTCAAGGGTGTTTTGTCGCACTGCTGCCATGGTGAGCCCTGTGCCATGCCTGGGGGAGGCGGCCGCTGCTGCACTGCCCGGTGTCACAGACTGACTGAGTGCGCTCGGCCGGCTACACAGCTGAGGGAGGAACTGAGAGCAAGGGAGGAGCAGGGAGAGGGGCAGGGACAGGGGCAAGAGAGGGGCAGGAGAAGGGCAGGGACAGGGGCAAGAGAGGGGCAGGAGAAGGGCATGAGGGGCAATGAAGATGGGCAAAGGTGAGGAGCAAGGAGCAGGGCATGAGAGGAGAATGGCAGGGAGAGAGGCAATGGTGAAGGGCAGGGAAAAGGGCATGAAATGAGAGGGGCAAGAAAAGGGCAGGGAGAGGGACAGAGGCGAAGGGCAAAGGTGAGGGGCAGGAGAAGGTATGAGAGGAGAGGGGCATGAGAGGAGAAGGGCAGGGAGAGAGGCAAAAGAGCGGGGCAGGGAGAAGGGCATTAAAGGAGAGGGGCAAGAGAAGGGCAAAGGTGAGGGGCAGGGAGAAAGGCATGAGAGGGGCAGGGAGGGGGCAAAGGTGAGGAGCAGGGAGAAGGGCATGAGAAGAGGAGAAAAGGAGAATCGCATGGGAGGAGAAGGGTAGGAAGAGGGGTAAAGGTGAGGGGCAGGGAGAAGGGCATGAGAAGAGAGGGGCAAGGAGAAGGGCATGAGGGGAGAGGGACAAAGGTGAGGAGGAGAGGAGAGGGGCAAGAGAAGGGCAGGGAGGGGGCAAAGGTGAGGGGCAGGGAGAAGGGCTTGAGAGGAGAGGGGCAAGAGAGACGGGCATGGAGAGGGGCAAAGGTGAGGGGCAGGGAGAAGGGCATGAGAGGGGCAAAGGAGAAGGGCATGAGAGGAAAGGTGAAAGTGGCATGGAGAGGGGCATGAGAGGAGAGGGGCAAGGGAGATGGGCATGGAGATAGGCAAAGGAGAGAGGCAGGGAAAAGGGCATGAGAGGAGAGGGGCAGGAGAAGGGCATGAGAGGAGGGAGCAAGGAGAAGGTCATGAGAGGAGAGGGGCAAGGGAGAGGAGAGAGGCAAGGGAGATGGACAGGGAGAGGGGTTAAGAGAAGGGCATGAGCTGAGAGGGGCATAAGAGGAGAGGTGCAAAGGAGAAGAGCATAATAGGAGGGGAACAAAGGAGATGGGCAGGGAAAGGGGTAAGGAGAAGGGCAGGAGAGGGGAGGGGTAGGGGCAAAGGAGTGGGGCAGGGAGAGGAGGATATAGGAGAAGGGCAAAGGAAAGGTGCAAGGGAGAAGGGCAGGGAGATAATATTTATTCCCTTATATAGTGCCATTAATTCCACAGTGCTTTACATACATCAGCAACACTGTCCCCATACCGCGCTGCCCCTGCAACCCTGCACCCCAGCCATCCAGCCTCCCCGGTACACCACCGGGCCCCGAAATCACCAACCCCTACCCACGGAGGGGACAACATCCTAGCTGCTCCCTACCATCGCTCCCGGGATCCCCGTCACCAGCAGCGATGGTGCCCTTTATCACCACGACCCGGGTGGCGTCACTAACTATCTCCCAAAACAAACCACCCCCTTTTCACTCGTGGACGAGGAGCGCTGCTCGAGTCCCCGGGTCCGGCCCGAGCAGCCGCGGACCCGAGCGCGTCCCCTCCGCCCGCGACACATCACAGAATGCAGCGGGCACCCTGGCACAATACTGTGCGACAGGGACCAGGGCTTGCCTCTAGGCCATGCTCACCTCTGACATATAGCCAAATATGTTTGCAGGGTCACAAAGCCAGACGGTCTGTGTACCTCATGGTTATCACAAGAGCATGTACAAAAAATCATCCGGTTTTTTTTCTGGATGAAAATTGGACAATTGTTTATCTGGATTATCACCTGTATGGCACAAATGAAAAAATGTTACAAGACCAAATACAGTTTTCTATGTAATCATAATGTATCAATAAAAATTGCATATTAAGGGATGATCCCTATGGGATCCGATTTTTTTTTTTTTTTTATACACCCATAGACTTTAATAGGTGAGTTTAAACTGAAATACGAAAAAGACTTGTGTATGCTGTGATTTTTTCATGTTGACTTTTAGTTTTGGTGCTGATACTTGATTCCATTTTTTTCTTTGATCATCACTAGGGCCAAAAATACAGTGTACCCTATTGAAGTTCTCTATTTTGTCTGCAAGAGCCATATCACTCGCACCCATTCAAGTGTATGGGTGCGAGAGAAACATGGGACTGCACTCTGATGTTATCCAAGTGCAGTACGATATACGCACAGGCTGACAATGGAGGTGGGCATAGGGAGATTAATCCCTCCCTCTTCTCTGCAGCGCCCGCCCCTCTTCTTTGCAGCTGTGACCCGATTCGCAGCAGAGCAGCAGCCGAGTGTCATTAGTATATCGCATCCATTGCTCTCGCATCAGATGTCATACACTAATGTGACCCCAGCCTTACTGAGTTTCCCATGTGGCTGTCACATTTCTTCCAGGCTGCTCATTAGCTTTCATGCACATTCACTGCTTCTCACGCCCACCCTCTGTGATAGTTTCTGTGATTGGTATTAGTCAGACTGTCGACATCTGTCATTGGTTGTGGAGTGTAAATATAAATAAATAATTGGGGAAAAATGGTGCAAAAATACCTAGCAAAGATAAAGCAAACAGCTACTGGCTGCAGCCCCAGCTGTGCATGTTATCTTTGCTGTGTATCAAAATACTAGTGACCCCATGCGGCTTTTTAAAAATTATTTAAACAAATAATTAAAAAACACGGCTTGCAGTCCCCCCTAATTTTGATACCCAGCCAAGATAAAGCAGACATCTAGGGTCTGGTATTCTCAAGCTAGGGAGACCCATGGTTATTGGCCCCCCAGGCTAAAAATAGCAGCCTGCAGCCACCCCGGAATTGTCGCATCCATTAGATGTGCCAATGCTGTCATTTTACCCTGCTCATCCCGATTGCCCTGGTGTGGTGGCAATCAGGGTAATATAAGGGGTTAATGACAGCTGAGAATTATCAAAAAATCACAGCTGTCTTCAAGCCCGAGGTTAGTAATGGAAATAGGTGTCTCTGACCCCCCCCCCCCCACATTACTAACCCTGTAAGTCAAAAGAAATATATACAAAACAGAGAAAAATCCTGTATTTAAAAAAACACCCTCGTTCTCCAATTTAATAACCCCCAAAACACCCTGCAGGTCCGACGTAATCCACACGAGCTCCCACGACAATCCTGGCTCTGCTACATCCTGAGGTTGCAGCACGCTGTCACATTAGAAAACGTGACCATTCACTGCGGTCATCAGGGACACACTGATTCAGCCGCAGCTGTGAGTGGTGATATCACTGAGTTCACCTGACGTCACATCTGGGGTTCCCACGGATTCCCAGCTGTGACCTCAGGTGAGCTGACCTGAGTTGAACTTATTAAACTCAGTGACCTAACCTCAGGTGAATCATTGAATACAATGCTGGATTACCGAATTAGGCTATGACATGCGATGAAACTCCACCTACAGCCCAGTCACGCACGGGTCCCGCCTTGGTGATGCTGGGTCAACTTCCAAATCAAATAGCAGAATACCCAAGGGATCCACAGTATCAACCTAAGCAAATAGCTGAATCCAGACAGAAAATTAGGTACTAAAGGGAGACCTAAAATATAACTTTTATTTCACGTGCTTAATAAAAAGTGAACCTAGGCTCACTAAGAGTAAAACCAACAAACCACAGACATAAATATGTCCTGTTATGTACAGGGACAAAGAAACAGACTAATAGATTCTTGGCCCTTGGTGATAGGGTACGGCAAATGATGGCCTCAAAGTTGAACTGAGGATACTACCAAAAAGAGGACCCCCACCATAAGAAAGTTAACAATAACTCTGAGACACATCCCTACTCATTCATAGGCTGAATATAACAGACTTGGGGCATGTGTCACAGAAATCAAAGGTATATGTTAACAGTTATCCTGGAACATATCCCTCCTCACTCATAAAGCTGAATTCAAAATCAGCATAAGGGCATGTGTCACAGGTATCAAACATGGACCATAGGGAATCATAATCAATTGTCCCATCAAGGAACGATCTTACCCGGTCCAGCTGATGTTTTGGAAGGGCGGCAATTGGGAGGACCACCAATGATGGCTTATCCAGGGGGGGCTGTCCACCAGCTCATCAGATCCCACAATGATAATGCCAGACGGTCACTTCCATATTACGGCAGAAACTCACTCCCAACGCGTTTCATGGAAAACAATCACCTTTGAATGGGCGTATGACTGACGCACCTAGGAGTGCGAATCTCTTTGGGCATATGGAAATGGCCACATAGGATGATATGGGCCATATATGATTTAACTCACCTACTCCCCTGATGATTGTTTTCCATGAAACGCGTTGGGAGTGAGTTTCTGCCGTAATATGGAAGTGACCGTCTGGCATTATCATTGTGGGATCTGATGAGCTGGTGGACAGCCCCCCCTGGATAAGCCATCATTGGTGGTCCTCCCAATTGCCGCCCTTCCAAAACATCAGCTGGACCGGGTAAGATCGTTCCTTGATGGGACAATTGATTATGATTCCCTATGGTCCATGTTTGATACCTGTGACACATGCCCTTATGCTGATTTTGAATTCAGCTTTATGAGTGAGGAGGGATATGTTCCAGGATAACTGTTAACATATACCTTTGATTTCTGTGACACATGCCCCAAGTCTGTTATATTCAGCCTATGAATGAGTAGGGATGTGTCTCAGAGTTATTGTTAACTTTCTTATGGTGGGGGTCCTCTTTTTGGTAGTATCCTCAGTTCAACTTTGAGGCCATCATTTGCCGTACCCTATCACCAAGGGCCAAGAATTTATTGGTCTGTTTCTTTGTCCCTGTACATAACAGGACATATTTATGTCTGTGGTTTGTTGGTTTTACTCTTAGTGAGACTAGGTTCACTTTTTATTAAGCACGTGAAATAAAAGTTATATTTTAGGTCTCCCTTTAGTACCTAATTTTCTGTCTGGATTCAGCTATTTGCTTGGGTCAACTTCCAATTCCGTTGACGTGATATCTCCGGACATTAGAGGTCACTGCAACTGGGGGTCACGTGATGGGGGATGAGCGGACAGTGATAGCGCTGCTTACAGGCAGAATTGACAACAGAAGGTACTTAAAAAAAGCCTTCTGTCTCAGCTTTACATCGATCTGGCCACTATGCTTTGTAGTGGATCACCTCTTTAAGGTTATCTGCAAGCAGCAACGTTTTGAGGTAGGATACGAAAAAACTTCCAAACCTCCAAACCTTGCTGTACATATCTTCCATCTATTAATGTCACGTTTTAATAACTTTAGGCTTCTAAAGCCAGGAAACAGTTAAACAAAGAAAAAAGTAGCATACAAACCTTTGGGGGCGGCTCGCTTGTAAAGGTTTAAATTGCAAAAAAAAATAAATAAGATACTGTTGACAAAATCGCATAAACTATAGAAAGAAAGCTGCTGGAGACGCTTTAGGAAAAACACTGCTGGCATTTTCCTGAAGAGTCCTTTCTTGGAAAACTCGTCATGTATACCGACGTCTAAAAGATGCCATTGTGCAAAAACCTTAAAGTTTCTAGTCCAATTGCTATGGAGCAGAGATTGATGGCAGTGATGGATCAATCAAATGATGGGCACCAGCATCACCACCTGACAAAACCAAGTGACTATTATGAGGTTCATCAGGTTTCTGCCATGGTGTTCCTACCTTTATCGGACACAATACCGCAGCATGCAGCACTATTTTGTCTGGTAGCTTTGCCCAGAGCTGCTGTGTGCTGAAGAATATAGTGCACACTATGTTTTACAGGAAATGCAGTCACAATTTTTAGATATTTGTCCTCCAACATCAGTTGCAAAATGTAACTCCATCACAAACAGTCATTTATATAGAAAGTATACCTCTATGGGCTCTTTCACACGTACATGCAAAACACATGTTTTGCACAGTCCATGGTCTAGGTGCATGTGTGTGTGCGTGTGTCCGTGTGTGTTCTGCATGTGATGTAAATGTGCTATGTGTATGACATCCGCATAGCACACAGACAGCATGTACTTGTATACTCACCTGTCCCCCGGCCCTTCTGTCTCCGGTGCTGACACTGCTTCTGGGTCCACGGTGCAGTGAATATGCATGAGCATAATGAGCAGGCTTGGAAGCAAAAGAGATCAGCGCCGGACACAGCAGCTGGAGACAGGTGAGTATAGAAAATCATTTTATTTAAATGACAGGTGTTTTCTCTGGTACGTGTCACACTGATGTCACACGGATCACATCCATGTGACACCCGTGCTGCCGTTGAAAAACAGACATGTCACCGTGTGGAGCACATGGGCACGCCTATGCTCCACACAGACACGCGATCCGTGTGAAAACACGTACATGTGCGCAGACTTATTGATTTTAATGGTCTTCGTGTCTCCGGTACTTGTGCAAACGGATGTCACACGTATCAGAAACACGGACGTGTGAAGGAGGCCTCAACAATATGCTAATTACAAAATACATTTACACAATAGCTAGTAGTGTAGTTACGGGAGGGGTCTGTTACCATAGGCCCCATGATCTCAAGGGCCCACCAGAAGCTCCTCTACTTTTAACTGTATCGGCGTGCGTAGTGCTGAGACAGTTAGCTATGTGCACACGTTGCAGATAATCTACTCGGTGGGTGATAAGTATGGATACACCCTGGGTGGGCCAAATGTATGGATACACCTTACCGTTTGAGGTATATTAGTACATGGGAGGCGCAAAACATTCGAGGCCGGGTGACGCCCACGGCGGCCATCTGCAAAGCCGCCATTTTGAATTCAACTTTCCTTTTTTTTATCAGGGTGTATCCATACTTATGACCCGCCCTGTACATCCAAATCTGCATGTTCTGGCAGAAAAAACGCTGCGGGGGAAAAAAAGTGTGTTTCTGCCGCTTTTTCAGCATTTTTTTCATTGCTTTCAATGGTGAAAACGCAGAAAAGAACGCAGAAGCAATTGACAACGTGACAACATACCTGCGGATTTTGCCTCGGAAAACCTACGGATTTATCTAGATTTTCCAGCTAAATCCGCAGCACAAGTACAGACACTCCCCATGTTATCTTATGGGATTTGGGGAGCGCTGTATCAATGCGTATGTATGTGTGCCTGCGGAAAATGCTGCGGATTTCTCGCAGCCGCATGTAACTGCATGTCAATTTTTCATGCGGAAATATCTGCGGATGTCCCGCTTTTCCGCTTTTTGGAGATAGAGGGCGGGATGTCCACAGGTATTTCCGCACTTTTTCCGGAGGTTTACCGCAACAAAAATGCTTGAATCCCGCAGCAATGGATAGTTGCGGATTCCGGGCAGCAGCTGCGGTAAACCTGAGGACAAACCTGTGGCAAAGTCCTCGGGTACGTTGTCCCTTGGGCACATAATCTAACACTCTGTGGTTGAGCAGGAACACATGATCTCCCTGCACTATTGGTATCCGTTCTGTAGACTGTAGGTCAATTTAGACCTGCGTTCTACAGAACAGCAGGAAGGCTGACTGATGCGGCAGGGGTGTGGAGCAGTGTTATGATGTCATCAGATTGGGACTCTGCGTGTCCTGGCGCAATGACATCATACGTTGGCCCTGTATGACTCCACAAGATCCATGGGTAGGTGAGAATAAGATGTATTGATTTTTTTTTTGCTAATGGGAGAATACTAAAGGCCACTATACAGTGTGAGAGAAATACTGGGGGCTATATTACAATGTGGGGAAAATACTGGGCACCATATAACAGTATGGAGGGAATACTGGGGGCCGTTTTACAGTGTGGGGGATACTGGGGGCAATATCACAGAGTGGGGAAATACTGGGGGCCATATTACAGTGTGGGGGATACTGGGGGCCACATTACAATGTGGGTACAATACTGGGGACCATATTACATTGTGGGGGGATACCAGGGGCCATATTACAGTGTGGCAGATACTGGGGGCCATACTACAGTATTTGTGAACTACTGGCAGTCATATTACAGTGTGGGGTAATATTGGGGGTCACGATACAGTGTGGGGGTATACTTAGAACCATATTACAGTGTGATGGAAATACTAGGGGTCATATTACAATATGGGAACTACTATGGGCCATGTTACAGTGTGGGGGAAATACTGGGGGCATATTACAGAGTGTGAGTAATACTAGGGGTCATATTACAGTGTTGGGAAAATGATGGAGGCATATTACAGTATGGGAGATACTAGGGGCCATATTATATTGTGGAGGAAATACTGGGGCCATTATACAGTGTGGGGGATACTGGGGTCATATTACAGTGTGGGGGAGAATACTATGGGCCATTATACAGCGTGGGTGAAGTACTGAGGGCCATGATAGTGTGTTGTAAAATACTGAGGGCCATGATAAGGTGTGGGGGAAATGGGCACACTGGGGGCATTACTACATTCTAGGGTGCAAAATTAAGGTACTGTTTTCTAGAACAGTTGCAAAGAACATTATTTATTTTATTAATGGGGCAATTTTACCTTCTACAGGGCACAAAGGAGGCATTTTACTTTGTAAGGCCCTGTGCGTACACTGCTGTTTTGCTGCTAGTTTTGCTGCAGAATTGGTGAAGTTTTTGTTCATAAGCTTCATGCAGTCCTTCACCAGCAAAGTCTATGAGAAATTCAAAATACTGTTGCTTTTTTTCCTTACAGGTTTTGCGTCAGATTTTGTGCAGCAAAAAGAAGCAGCATGTCACTTTTTTCTGCCTTTTTCTCTATGCTTTGCCATTGGTAATGTTAAAAAACTGCAGGGAGAAAACCGCTGTAAATCTGCACCAAAACCGCACCAAACCGCAGTAAAAACACATGCGTTTTTGGTCCAGTTTTTCCGCAGGTAGGTGCGTTTTTCTGCCAGAAGGTGCGTTATTCGCTGGAGAAACAAATCCGCAGTGTGCATGGGGCGCCCCTGGGCTTCAGGTGCCACAGGGTATTACACCACTTTTCAAGCGTAATATCTATCCCGGGTCAGAAGGGGGTTAACCTGCCGGTGCCTTCACAAAACACACACATACAACAGTAAGATGCTTACACACATGGGGTTGGACTAGGGCAGACAGGATAGTTAGCCATCATGAAGCATGGGACTTTCCCAGTCGCTAGGACAACCACCGGGGACGGGCACCACATGGGGTAGAAGTAGGCGCAACCAACACACTTACAGCAGAACCTTCCTGGGCGCAGCTTAGGATAACATCTAGCACTGACAACTGGAGTTACTGTTCCTCTCTCTTCGTGGGCCCGTGGCTTGGAGCTGGAGGCTCGGGCCGGGTTCTGGATATCAATCGAGGGACACCACTAAAAGACTTTCATGGGAATCGGCGGTGACTGCCGAATATCCGGGATCGTCTGGAGCCCATTGTGGCAGAGATCAGTACTCTGGGGCAGCGCCTGAACTACTTGTGAGTAAAAGATCTTAAAGCACAGCCCCTGCCTCTGCCTCTCCTTTACCGACGTCGCCGACCAGCACTGCAGCACCAATGGGGACCACCACCACCCCAGTCCGTCCTCCATCATCCTCCCAGGGATAATCCCGCTCTGCCTGTGACACCATCCCGGCTGCGACCCTCACCATCAGCCCCAGAGAGCAGCACTCGCAGCGGCGGCCTCCATCTCTGGCCACGTACCACAGGTGGCGTCATGATCATTTTAAAAGACTTTCCTGTCACTACTACCCCCATCCTTCGTCCTGCCTCCAAAAAAACATCTGCCCTGTGGGGCTCTACATGCACACATAGCCTAAGAGGCACAGTGGTGGACATTATGTGGGGTGCTAATAGATTACTAATAGAGACACAGCGGCACAGCATCGAGGTATTAGAAGGATGAGGAGTTTGTGCAGGTTGGGAACAGATGGAGACAGGGTAGGAAATGTGACAAGTCAAGTCTGTCTTTTTTTTGTAATCTCTGCAGATGGACACGTCATGGCTGGAAGAAGTTGTTATGTCGTTCTGGGACAGATGGAAAAGACAGGAAAAGTGAACAACTTCATCAGAAAGAACATCATCTGTAAGTCAGCATCTAACTGTGCTGTAATTTCTTACATTTTCTGAAAGTCTGATATGTACAACTATACAGTCACCGTATTGCGCTATATTGGTGTTAATCTATGTATAGTGATATTCAGTTGCAGCCCATCCATCTTCTGAGGTTCCCATATACCTACGATTAGGCTGTACTTCTGCTGTTGTAATCAGGGTTAGGTTGTTAGGGGCCTACTCAGATGTTTCGCCTCCTCCCGAGCTGAACCCCTAGCTATGCCTCTGACAAGAGGCAAATATCACCTCAGCACCATAACCAAATATACCCATCATATAATACACAGAGTGAATAATACTACAATACAGAGAATAAAAAATACTGCCATGCTGCAACTAAATAATGATGAACCCATACACAAATGAGTAACACTATCATAGAGTGACTGAATAATACCACAATAGATCAAATTAATACTAGTATTACCAGATACCATGTTCCTGATTCATGAAAGCTTTCATGCCAATGTTCTGATGTAAATAGTTTTGAAATCTTACAAAATTTGGGGGCAACTCGATGCTGGGCTAAAATTTAGTGACTTTTGGCATTCTACTCCATTTCCATACAGCTCCGACAAAGTGGACGTGACGGGTGTGCAGAGACCACCATTTGACAGAGGGAGAGGGAGAGAAAAAAATGAACCGGATCTACCGCTGAAACCGCGCGGATCCGGATTTTTCCAGTCCCGGGCCGGGCCGCTCAACATTAGTGGTGAGTTGTATACAGTGGTGTTTGCCGCTCCTGAGTCATGAAGAGGCATATGCCAGCATGTCTCCTCATCAACACCTGCATGAATACTGCATGATGAATCAGGCCCCAAGTTCATACAGGGGGTTTGCAGATTATTATTATGCTGGAGACTATACATGAGAATACAGAACTGGGCTGATACAATCACACCAGACTAAAAGATTAAGTGACTGACAACAAGGCTGTGTTCACACAATGTGACTGAGGTGTGTGTTTTCTTTTTTTTTATCACAGCAAAAACGCACCCTTTGAACACAATTTAATAAATCCTAAATCTCGTGATTTGCTATCTATTTCTTATTTTTACAGTCCAGATTATCTTTCCAACTTCTTGTAGGTGTTAATTATTTCTGTTGAGCTCTTGAAGGATAGAGACCCGGGCCATAGGGGCTCTGCGCTCCTTCACCAGAGAGAGTCAGTGTGTGTGTGTGTGTGTGTGTGTGTGTGTGTGTAGGTTTTCAGGTGGGGTGTGCGACATTTAATATTTTCTTTGGGTTGGTGTCCATCACACCGCAGCCGGACCCCATCGTAGATGGAGTAGACAAAAATGCGACACCAGAGTACACTTAGCAAAGCAAAACTTGTACAGTTTATTCTTCCCACAATATGACAGACATAGCCTCACTCATGACGGTTCTGCGGTTCGGTTACTGTTTCTTTGGGGTACTTTAATTCACCCTATCCCCTCTATCTTGGAACTAGTCTGCAAGCTTCCAGACAACTGTGTCTCCATTCCCTCACTCTTCTCACCACTTCTGGGCCCCAACGGCTGTCTAGCCTGACTGCTTCCCTGAGCCCGTCGAGGTGAGCCGCAGGCTCCATACCTTTAGGAGGTTACCTAAGGGTTCTCTGACCGCCCCTTACTCCATACCACATCTTTAGTCCTCAAGCCCTTCTGCAGAATTGACTCTCCCCAGGCCCATCTCTCTAATCAACCCCTCTGGTCACCTGTTATTCCTCCTCCTAGCTTATCTAACATATAATCTAATGCTGCTCCTACCCGACAGATAGGTTGCGCCGGCCGCTACCTGGCCCTGACTGTGCTACATCGGGGACCCGTACTTCACTAGCAGCAGTAATTCTACCACGTACAATAGCAGCATACTGTGTACCTAAAACACAATATCTTCATAACACAGACACATGCATGGAACAGTAAAGGGGAGGAAAGATCGCAATCAGCTCCTACACTCTTGCACAGTCATATTTAGGGTCTGTCTTTAGAAGCACATCCCCGCCCTCTCCAGGGACACAAACTACATCCTGCCTCCTTCTAACAGTGCCAGCCTCCATTATTGTATCTGCTTTGCTGCTTGGTGCCCCAAATACTGTATTGCAGAAATATCATTGTATGAAATAACTATAGCACTCCCAAATATTATAGGAGATTACACTATATGTAAGTATTAGGGCACACCTTTTAATTTAGGATTTTAATTAAAGGGGTGGTCCGAGATCTAAAGTAATTGTCCTCCTAAATCCCTATCTATTTAGTGCCACGATCTAAACTATTTTCTAATATACCTGAATAAAAAAATGTCCTCTCCTTCTCTAGCTAAACGACTCATATTTCCCCCAAAAAGAAGACAGAGTCTTTCCCCAAAAGGAGTGCTAGGGCTTATTTCCCGGAGATGTCTTACATTTTCTCATGAACAACAATCCACATTTATTCTTGAACCAAAAAAATCCACATTTATTCAAATATATTCATGTCATCACATTCTGGAACATCAAGATTTTATATTGATCCGATTTCTGGTTCAGATGCACATTTTCTTATCTGATCTGCTATTCTAATGGTGCAGAACCAGTTCTATAGTGGCGGGTACATACCATGTTTACAATGGTTTAATTTACCTGTTTAAATTTATTATTCTCTGTGTACTGCTAAATTTACCCTAAAAAAAGCAGACACCTCCTAAAAGAATTGCACTTACCAGACCCCAAACAGTTTGCGATGGCAAGTGAATGGGCTCTCACATACAAATCTGCATCGCTGTCAGGTCCCCCTGCATTTTACAGTAGTTGGCTTCCCCTGGTGACTGGAAGCAGTATTGTGGTGCCCCTGAGGCTTTGGTCACCACAGGGTACTGCACCTGACTTAAGGTGTAGTGCCTATCCTGGATCCAGAGGAGGTCGGTACCAGTTCCATCACACCATCACAAACATACAGCAGGTTATCCCTTCCCCACTGGGGACCGGGCTAGGGTCCGGTATAACAGGGGTCTTGTAACTGGGTGGTGTTTACAGGACACCATCACGGTGGGAATCCCAATCCACTAGCTCATGGACCTGGGTGAGGGGAGGAGCGGCCACCGGGAAGAGGTAGGAGCCAACACTACAAACAAAAGGCAGTTCTGCAGTAGGAGAGGAGGAGAGAGGATGTGTTACCCGGTAGCTCTAGTGGGAAGGAGTTTATTGGTTGCCAAGGGGAGAGCTTGATTGCTCCCTCGGGGCCAGCGCAGTGAAGGGTGCAGAGCCCTCATGGTGGGGTATATTCCAAGTTGCCCCATTGAAATCTGCCGGACAGGGGGGTTCCATGCCCCTCTGACTACCCACGGTTCCCGGAGTCAAGTGACATACAGGGTTTTGGAGCTTTGATCCCGGTCGAGTCCAAAGGATACCCGTGCCACCAACATACGCGATAGAACTTTAACTTAGAGGAGACGGGACCCTGAGTCCTCCACGCCAAATGGACCCGCAACCAGTAGTGCTAGAGGCAAGGTCTACCGCGCCGGATCCAATCTCCAATGGATCTGGGATTGACCAGAGTCCGTGACGGCAGAGACTAGTACCTGGGGTGCAGCATCCAGTCATTGAGTAAAGAAACCTGGAACCGCAGCTGCTGACTGAGACTCTGATTACCGACGTCGTCGCCCTGCGCGTCGGCGCTCCCAGGGACTGCTATTCCTCATTGCACCACTACCACTACTATCATCCTCCCGGGGCCCGCTCCGCCTGTAGGGAGCGACAATACCTCAGCTGCATTAACACCGGCCCCAGTGAGGATCCCTGCAGCGGCAGCTAAATACCTGGCAGCGTACCATAGGTGGCGTCATGACAAACTATCCCAATCACCCCACTTCCCCCTCCATTTGTGCACACCTCGGGGCAACGGAACCGGGCAAGGCCACCCGTGACATCTCCAGACCTTACCCTCAATGGCCCGGCTACGAGTAGGCTAACCCCCTGCCCCGTGGGGCGCTGCAGTATCACTCATGCACAGTAATACTGGTATCCGATCAGTTTGTGAGAGCTGCAGTGCAATGGAGCTGGAACAGCAAGGGACCTGACCGCAATGCAGATCTCTTTGTAGGAACCCATCCACCATCGACACTTGCTAACTGTTATTGTTTAAGGTCTGGTGCAATTTTTCTTTTCCTTTTTTTTGGGTTGGTGGTGGTGGTGGGGGGGTCTTTTGGGGGTATCTGCTTTCTTTCATGAAGAGTCCTGCTGTATTCTTTAACTTATTTAGCCACTTGGACACTTCCTTATGGAAGGCAACTAGGGCTTATTTTTGGAGTACGACTTATATTTTAAGCATACTTCAAAAAGGCCCCAAAAATCCAACTAAGGCTTATTTTTGGGTTGGTATGATGTCCTATTTTTTTTCACTTCCTTTTTGATGATGCTTTGTTTAAGAACCCCAGAGCATGCTGGGATACTAAAGTTTAACTGTCATTTTAATTTTTATCTCATAAAATAATTAAAACAACGGTTAGCCCCAAAAAATAGACACAACCACAGCATTTCAGCTTCATCCAGGATGTTTTATTAACCAGATATGCAATGTTTCAACCATACCAGTCATTGTCATTCATTGCTTGTCAAGATGCTTGACAAATACCGTTGTGGTTTAAACATTCCATGTCCGGTCACAAAAACACCTTGGATGAAGCTAGAGTGCTGTAGTTTTCTCCAGTAGTTGGATCTCACGTGTGGCTCTGGATCACGGTATTTTAGTGCTTGCACCCATAAGACATACAGTATATGTGACTGGAGAGTGTTCTGATTTTTTTTCCTTACAATTGAATACTTAAAGAGATTGTATGAGAATGAGATAAAATAGTGTCCCTGGCATAATTCATACTGAAGTCCGTCATAGTGATGCATCAGTACGCTACAGTCTGATGATATATAGCTCCCAAGACATCTGTGTCAACTGATAAGAACTGTATCACACATACCACAGTTAGCTGCCTGTTTGCTCTTAAAAATCTAAGTTTTAATTTGTATTATTTTGTTAGTATTTAGTAATTCATCTTTGGCTTTCAATACTGTTTGAATCCTTCTGGGGATTCCCTCTATCAAAATTAAGCATGTGTCGACTGAAATCTGATCCCAGGTCTTTTCTACATGTTCCCAATGTTGGTGCATATTAGTCGTGTCACTTGTGTATGTATACTGCTTTTTCTTCAGCTCTGCCCATAATTGTTCGATTGGGGTGAGGACTGGGAAATGTTGGGGCCAATTCTGAACCTCTACTTCATTTGCATTGAACCATTTCTTAGCCAATCTTGACATACAGTGAAGAACATAAGTATTTGATCCCTTGCTGATTTTGTAAAAGGTAAGATAAATAGCAATCTGTTTAAGGATCCGTTTTCCATAGACTCCAATGTTAAAAAAAATGGATCCGTCAGACATCACTTTGCCAACGGATCTCTGCAGGATCTGTTCTAATGGATGATTACAGGATATGTGAACTGTACATTGTAAAAGCCACTTCTGGGTCTTGCAGTGTGACCTAGAGAGTCTACGAAGGGGGTGACGTCACTGAGAAGCGGGGAGGAGAAGAACGGCGCTGGATACTGGAGAACGCAGCGGTGAGTTTACTAACCACTTACCGCCAAAGCCTGTTTTTCACCTTCCTGACCAACCCAATTGTTACAATTCTGACCATTGTCACTTTATGCAGTAAACGCTGCAGATCCCAGTGATTCTGAGGTTGTTTTTTTCATGACACATTGTACTTCATAATAGTGGAAGATTAAGGTCAAAATCTGTTGCGTTTATTTGTGAAAATATCGGAATTTTGGTGAAAACTTTGCAATTTTCAAACTTTCAATTGATATGCCTTTTAATCAGACAGGTCACACAAAAACACAAAATAGTTAATAAATAACATCTCCCACATGTCTGCTTTACATCAGCACTAGAGTTGAGCGAGTATCTAACTATTCGTACTCGCTATACTCATAACGAGTACTGTCTAATACTCATATTCATTCCGAATAACGTGTGCAATTCTAGTCAATGGAGAATAATTGCAATGTAACAAGTAAACCGAATTCCACACTATTCGCTACTCGCACGAAAAGTACAGCTTTCAGGTTATTCGTTGCATTTTTAGAGTTTTTCCCCTTTGACTTGCATTGCACACGCTATTCGGAACGAATACGCAAGTATTAGACAGTATTCGTTATGGGTATAGCGAGTACGAATAGTTAGGTACTCACCCAATTCTAATCAGCACAATTTTTGAAAGTTTTTTTTTGTTAGGAAGTTAGAAGGGTTAAAAAATTATCAGTAGTTTCTCATTTTTCAACAAAATTTACATGAACAATTTTTCAGGGACCACATCACATTTGAAGTGACTTTGAGAAGCCTAGGTGACAGAAAATATCCAAAAGTGGCACCATTCTAAAACTGCACCCCCCAAAGTGCTCAAAACCACACCCAAGAAAGTTTATTAACGCGTTAGATGCGTCACAGTAATTAAAGCAATGTGTGGCTTGAATAGATAGCGGGCGCCAAGTCGCGTGTGCAAAGGCCCTGATGTGCTTAAACAGTGAAAACCCCCCACAAGTGACTCCATTTTGGAAACTACACCCCGCAAAGAATTTATCTACATGTGTGTTGTGTTACACAGGTGCTTCACAGAATTGTATAACGGTAAGCCGTGAAAATGAAAAAAATACATTTTTCCCACTAACATGTTGCTTTTACCCCAATTTTTTTTAATTTTCATAAGAGTAATAGGAGCAGATGGACATTTTATATGACATTTTGGATCATATTTATCCTTTGCTTCACGCTGAGCACTTACATCAGGATTTAAGGTTAAATCTCCCAATGACGTGATTCAGACGACAACCCTTAAGGGATCCATTCCCTATAATGAGGCAGGCAGAGATATTTTGGACTGTGTTCAGCGGTGTCCGTCATATATAAAACTTGTTGACCATGCTTTTTATGAACGTTTACAAACACTGACAACGCTGGTTCATAAATCAGAAATAATCTAAAATGGCTTGCTCTGTCTCCTTATAATGAATCTTCATTTAGGGGCTCTGTCTGAATCATATATTTCAAAGATTTACATATAAACCAAGATGTAAGTGTGCAGCATAGAGAGCAGGATAAATCTGATGCAAGCCTTACTGCGATCTTTAGAATGAAGACTTAAGGGTGCTTTACACGCTGCAACATCGCTAGCGATTGCTAGCGATGTTGTGCGCGATAGCACCTGCCCACGTCGCTGTTTCGTCATGGGGGTGATTGCTGCCGTAGCGAACAATATCGCTATGGCAGCGTCACGCACATACCTGCTTAGCGACGTCGCTGGAGACACGAAACAATCTCTCCTTTAAGGGAGAGGTTCGTTCGGCGTCATAGCGGCGTCATTAAGCGCCCGCCCAATATCAGAGGAGGGGCGGAGATGAGCGGCTGGAACATGCCGCCCACCTCCTTCCTTCCTCATTGCCGGTGGACGCAGGTAAGGAGATGTTCATCGTTCTTGCGGTGTGACACATAGCGATGTGTGATGCTGCAGGAACGACGAACCACCAGTGGCATGCACCACCAATGATATTATGAAAAGGAGAGACGTGTCTACGATCAACAATTTTTGACGTTTTTGCGATCATTGATAGTCGCTCCTAGGTGTCACATGCTGCGATGTCGCCAACGACGCCGGATGTGCGTCACTAACGACGTGACCCCGACGATATATCGTTAGCAATGTCACAGCGTGTAAAAGCATCCTTAAGGCTATGTTCACACACTGCATCTTTTTTTTCTGAGTGCATCTTTTTCCTATGGACACAGGAAATCCAGTTTGTGGCCCAAAAAATGCATGACATTTTGCTGCGTTTTTATTAATGCATTTTTTAAAGGAGAAACAAAATATAATAGGATAATTGATAGATAGCTAGAATAGATAGAGATAAAATACAGTTAGGTCCAGAAATATTTGGACAGTGACACAATTTTCGCGAGTTGGGCTCTGCATGCCACCACATTGGATTTGAAATGAAACCTCTACAACAGAATTCAAGTGCAGATTGTAACGTTTAATTTGAAGGTTTGAACAAAAATATCTGATAGAAATTGTAGGAATTGTACACATTTCTTTACAAACACTCCACATTTTAGGAGGTCAAAAGTAATTGGACAAATAAACCAAACCCAAACAAAATATTTTTATTTTCAATATTTTGTTGCGAATCCTTTGGAGGCAATCACTGCCTTAAGTCTGGAACCCATGGACATCACCAAACGCTGGGTTTCCTCCTTCTTAATGCTTTGCCAGGCCTTTACAGCCGCAGCCTTCAGGTCTTGCTTGTTTGTGGGTCTTTCCGTCTTAAGTCTGGATTTGAGCAAGTGAAATGCATGCTCAATTGGGTTAAGATCTG
This sequence comes from Anomaloglossus baeobatrachus, assembly GCF_048569485.1. Classification (NCBI taxonomy): domain Eukaryota; kingdom Metazoa; phylum Chordata; class Amphibia; order Anura; family Aromobatidae; genus Anomaloglossus; species Anomaloglossus baeobatrachus. Next base: position 144,150,235 of record NC_134354.1, read on the forward strand.
GTGCTTGACTTGGCCATTGCAGAATGTTCCACTTTTTTGCACTCATGAACTCCTGGGTAGCTTTGGCTGTATGCTTGGGGTCATTGTCCATCTGTACTATGAAGCGCTGTCCGATCAACTTTGCGGCATTTGGCTGAATCTAGGCTGAAAGTATATCCCGGTACACTTCAGAATTCATCCGGCTACTCTTGTCTGCTGTTATGTCATCAATAAACACAAGTGACCCAGTGCCATTGAAAGCCATGCATGCCCATGCCATCACGTTGCCTCCACCATGTTTTACAGAGGATGTGGTGTGCCTTGGATCATGTGCCGTTCCCTTTCTTCTCCAAACTTTTTTCTTCCCATCATTCTGGTACAGGTTGATCTTTGTCTCATCTGTCCATAGAATACTTTTCCAGAACTGAGCTGGCTTCATGAGGTGTTTTTCAGCAAATTTAACTCTGGCCTGTCTATTTTTGGAATTGATGAATGGTTTGCATCTAGATGTGAACCCTTTGTATTTACTTTCATGGAGTCTTCTCTTTACTGTTGACTTAGAGACAGATACACCTACTTCACTGAGAGTGTTCTGGACTTCAGTTGATGTTGTGAACGGGTTCTTCTTCACCAAAGAAAGTATGCGGCGATCATCCACCACTGTTGTCATCCGTGGATGCCCAGGCCTTTTTGAGTTCCCAAGCTCACCAGTCAATTCCTTTTTTCTCAGAATGTACCCGACTGTTGATTTTGCTACTCCAAGCATGTCTGCTATCTCTCTGATGGATTGTTTTCTTTTTTTTCAGCCTCAGGATGTTCTGCTTCACCTCAATTGAGAGTTCCTTAGACCACATGTTGTCTGGTCACAGCAACAGCTTCCAAATGCAAAACCACACACCTGTAATCAACCCCAGACCTTTTAACTACTTCATTGGATTACAGGTTAACGAGGGAGACGCCTTCAGAGTTAATTGCAGCCCTTAGTCCCTTGTCCAATTACTTTTGGTCCCTTTAAAAAGAGGAGGCTATGCATTACAGAGCTATGATTCCTAAACCCTTTCTCCGATTTGGATGTGAAAACTCTCATATTGCAGCTGGGAGTGTGCACTTTCAGCCCATATTATATATATAATTGTATTTCTGAACATGTTTTTGTAAACAGCTAAAATAACAAAACTTGTGTCACTGTCCAAATATTTCTGGACCTAACTGTACATAGAAAAAATAGATAGAAAGAACATATAGAACAGATAATAAAGAACATATAGAATAGATAATAATAAAGAATAGATATAAAGAAATAACAGAATAGCTCGATAGATATAGGGATAGCTAGCTTGGCCAGCTGTTATTTAATTTTTTTTTTGTTAAAAAAAATGACGTGGGGTACCGCCATTTTTCATATCCAGCACAGGAACAGTAGCAGATGCAGGCTGCAACCCTCAGCTGTCTGCTGAACCTTAGCTGGTTATGAAAAAGAGGGGACCCACGCTTTTTTAAATTATTTGAAGAAAAAAAATGACATAGGGCCCCCCCCCCATTTTTCAAAAATCAGCCAAGGTATGACAACTGGGGGCTGATATTATTAGGTTGGGAAGGGCCATGATTATTTGGCCCTTTCCAGCCTAACAATAGATGCGCCAATTCTGGTGCTGGTGGCTCTTCCTGTTGCGCTGGTGTGGTGGCAATCAGGGTAATAAGGAGTTAATAGCAGCCCATAGCTGCCACTAAGTCCTAGATTAGTAATGGCAGGCGTCTACGAGACACCCTCCATCATTAATCTGTAGGTGAAAAGAAATAAACACAAACACTGAAATAATGCTTTATTTGGAATAAAACAAACAAAAAAAAAAAGCACTTTCACCACCCCCCAACACCCCTCCAGGTCTGACGTAATCCACGCGAGGTCTCATGACGCTTCCAGCATGGCTACATATCTGAAGCTCACAGTGAGAACCATACAACAAGACTGCCTGCTGTGAGCTCCACTCAGCAACTAAAGTGAGCCACACGATAAGCGGTGACGTCACTCAGGTTAGCACTGCCACAGCTGGAGCCCTCCATCTGTGACAGCAAATTACCTGAGTGACATCCCACTGATTGCGCTGCTCACTTCAGTCGCAGCTGACTTGAGGTCACATGTGGAGGACTCCAGCTGTGATAAAAAATCAGGCCGCGACTGAAGTGAGCCGCGCAATCACTCAGGTGATTTGCTGTCACAGGTGAAGGACTCCAGTTGTGGCCGCAGCTAACCTGAGTGACGTCACCACTTATCACTTCAGTTGCTGCATGGAGCTCACAGTGGGTAGACTTGTTCTATGGCGTTCGCTGTGAGCTTCAGATATGTAGCAGTGCTGGAAGTGTTGTGGGATCTCATGTGGATTATGTCGGACCTGAAGGGGTGTTTGGGGGGTTAATAAAGTGGCGAAAGAGGGTGCTTTTATGTCTTTTATTTCAAATAAAGGATTTTTTGGGTGTTTGTGTTTAATTACTTTCTTTTACAGATTAGTGATGGGGGAGTCTCATAGACGCCTGCCATCACTAATATAGGACTTAGTAGCAGCTAAGTGGGCTACTACTAACGCCTTATTACCCTGATTGCCACCGCACCAGCGCAACGGGAAGAGCTGGGTCCAGCGCCAGAATTGGCGCATCTTATCTCTAAAAAGAATTGACATGCTGCATCTTGCTGCGTCTTCAAAAATGCAGCCAAAAAAAGATGCACTGTGCGGACAGAAAAATAGAAATCTCATAGACTTTGCTAGGGGAAGGAAATGCAGGCATTTGGGTGCATCTTTGTGACCTCAAAAATGCACCAAAACCGCAGTAAAAGATGCAATGTGTGAACATAGCCTTCATGAAGTGAATACATCCCTCACATTTTTGTAAATATTTCATTATATCTTTTCATGGAACAATACTGAGATATGACACTTTGATACAGTGTAAAATAATCAGTGTACAGCTTGTACAACAGAAAATTTGGTGTGCCCTCTAAATAAATCAACACACAGTTAATGTGTAAACTGCTGACAACAAAAAATGAGTACAACCCTAAGTGAAAATGGCCAAATTAGACATTTTGCCTTCCCGATGTTGTGTGACTCACTAGTGTTACAAGATCACAGGTGTTAATGCGGAGCAGGTGTGTTAAATTTGGTGTTATCGCTCACACACTCTCTCGTACTGATCACTGAGAGTTCAACATGACACCTCATAGCAAAGAACTCTCTGAAAAAAAAAAAAGAATTGTTGCTAAAAGAAGATTGCCAACACTCTGATACTGAGCTGCAGCACCGTGGTCAAGATCATACAGCAGTTTAACAAGACAGGTTCCACTCAGAACAGGCCTCGCCATGGTCGACCAAAGCTGTTGAGTGAACATGTTCAGCATCATATCCAGAGATTGTTTTTTCAAAACATACATATGAATGCTGCCAACATTGCTGCAGAGGTTACCAGGGTGTGGTGTCCGCCTGTCAGTGCTCAGATCATATGCCAGACACTGCATCAAATTGGACTGCATGGCTATCGCTCCAGAAGGAAGCCTCTTCTAAAGATCATGCACAAAAAAGCCCACAGTTTGCTAAAAATGAGCAGACTAAGGACATGGAATACAGGAACCAAGTCCTGTGGTCTGATGAGACAAAAATAAAATTATTTGGTTTAAATGGTGTCAAGCATGTGTGGCGGCAACCAGGTGAGGAGCACAAAATGTGTCTTGCCTACAAACAAATATGATGGTGGGATTGTCATGGCTTGGGGCTGCATGAGTACTGCCAGCTGATGAAACCATGAATGCCAACATGTACTGTGTGACATACTGAAGCAGAGCAGGATACCCTCACCTTATAACTGGGCTGCAGAGCAGTATTCCAACATGTGAATGACTCCAAACACACCTTCAAGATGCCTACTGCCTTGCTAAAGAAACGGGCTACAAAAGTGCTAGACTGGCCAAGCATGTCTCCAAACTTAAATCTTATTGAGCATCCTGTAGCATCCCCAAATGGACGGTGGAGGAGTACAAGGTATCTAACATCCACCAGCTCCGTGACGTGGAAGAGGATTCCAATGGCAACCTGTGAAGCTCTAGGGAACTCCATCCCCAAGACATTGCTTGAAAATAATGGTGGCCATTTTTACTTAGGTGTGTACTCCCTTTTTTTTTAATAATACTATTTTTTTTTTAAAAAAATATTTTTTCTTACATAGACTCTCTATAGGACTTTAACTGTTATTAATCTGATTGCTGGCGTAATGTATTACAAAGCACACACATTGCAATATATTGCACCTGTAAGTGTGACAATAATAGAATGCCTATTAGACCATGCTCTTGCAGTGGTTTAACAGGCCACTAAACCTGACAGATCAGGAGTAATTGTTTTATTTGACCTCCTGCTGTCATGAGAAACATTGGGCCCCCGTGATCAAGTTGCGGGGGTCCCAATTAAGTGAGAGAGCTCCTTCGCTCATGCTTCTAAATGCTGTGAACATTATTGATTGCGGATCCTGTGCCTGCACGATCGCCAGGACACACCAGTATATCCATATGTGGAAACGCAGTGGAAAATTGGACGTACAGGTATGTCCAATGTTGGGACGGGGTAATACACTCACACTACATTACATGGATATATAGACAAATTTAAAGAATAAAAAAATAATGATAAACGATAGATAGTATTTCTTTATTGAATCAAGAGCCTTGCACTCTACCCCGCCCCCTCATCAAGACTGGCATGAAAAACGCCAATCTTGAGTAATCGGGGCTTAAATCCTCTACCTGTGCTGAAAGGTGCACTACCTGGTGATAGTTGGACCCTCACTTAGTCCAGATTTACACATCAGTACATGTAAAAATTTGGGCACCTGTTGGCAAAATTCCTGGTATTGTGAACAGTTAAACAAGTTGAACATTAAATGATTTCCAAAAGGCATAAAAAAGTTAAAGATGCCACATTTCCTTTGTATTTATAGCAAAAAATAAAGAAAAAATAAAACATTTATTTTTTCATATTTTACATATTAAAATGAACAAAAGAGGAAAATGGGCCAGTGCAAAAGTACCCAGAATGACCCTCTTTGGTAAGTATCACAGCTTGTAAACTCTTTGTAGCCAGCCAAGAGTCTTTAAATTCTTGTTTGAGTGATTTTCATCCAGTCTTCCGTGGAAAAGTCTTCCAGTTTTGTGAGATTCCTGGGTAGTCTTGCATGCACTGCTCTTCTAAGGTCTAGCCACAGGATTTCAATGATGGTCAGATCAGGGGACTGTGAAGGACATTGTAAAGCCTTCAACTTGCACTTTTTAAAAGGTAGAGAATTGTGGATTTTGTTTTTTACAGATAGTGTTATGTTTGTATTAAGTGTTTGATGAAATTTCATTGAACCCATTCTTCCCTCTACCTGTGAAATGTTCCCTGTGCCATTGGCTGCAACACAACCCCAAAGCATAATTGATTCACCCCCCCATGCTTAATGGTTGACGATATGTTCTTTTCCTAAAATTCTGTGCCCTTTTTTCTCTACACATATCTTTTGATCATTGTGTCCAAAGAGTTCTATTTCGACCTCATCGGTCCACAGAACTTGTTTTCAAAATGCATCAGGCTTGTTTAAATGTTATTTTGCATATTTCTGACTCTAAATTTCATGATGAGGACGCATGAGAGGTTTTCCTCTGATGACTCTTCCGTGAAGGCCATATTTGTTCAGGTGTCTCTTGACAGTATAACAATGTACCAGAGTCTGCTAAATCTTCCTGAAGGTCTTTTGCAGTCAAACAGGGGTTCTGATTTGTCTAGCAATCATATGAGCAGCTCTCATATAAATGTTGCTTGGTCTTCCACACCTTATCTTGACCTCCACTGTTCCAGTTAACTGCCATTTCTTAATTACATTTCGAACTGAGGAAAGGGCAACTTGAAAACTCTTTGCTATTTTCTTATAGCCTCCGTCTACTTTGTAGACCTTCGCTATTTTCTTTTTCAGAGTGCTAGGCAGCTGTTTAGAAGAACCTATGGCTGCTGTGTTTTGGCACAAGTTTAGAAGAATCTGGGTTTTTATAAGGCCTGTTTCACACGTCAGTGATTCTGGTACGTTTGTGCTTTTTTTTAAACGTACCAGAATCACTGACATACGCAGACCCATTATAATGAATGGGTCTGCTCAGACGTCAGTGATTTTTCACTGCACGTGTCTCCGTGCGGCGTACCCGCGTGTGCGTGATTGCCGCACGGAGACATGTCCATTTTTTTCTGGCATCACTGATGTCCCACGGACCACGCAGTGGTGTGGTCCGTGAAACACGTGCCAGAAAAAAACGTGCATTTAAAATAATAAACATTTTTACTCACCCGGCTTCAGCCGCGCTCTCTGCAGCCCGTGCAGCCTGCTGCTTCTAAGCCGGCTGATTACTGTCGCGCATATTAATGATGCACGACCCAGCCGAGTCGGAAGCAGCTGCTGCGGGGGTCAGCGCCGGCCGGATGCTGCACCGCGGGAGCGATCAGCACCATGGAGAGCGGGAGCGGGCACAGGTGAGTTGATTTCTAAGTGCAATCACGGGCCACGGAGAACGGAGCCCGGATTGCACTTAGACAACCCACGTGTGCCGTGATTCACGGCACACGCAGGGACATGTGCGTGTTTTTCACGCCAGTGAAAAACATCTGTGTTTTTCACGGACGTGTGAAACGGGCCTAAAGCTGTGAAATTTGCCTCGCCTGTCCTTTCCTAACAATAATAGGGAACAAGCCATACCCCTAACAGGCTTATTAAGGTCTGAAACCTTGGTCAAACATTATATGAACAGCATCCAAACTTTTGTATTGGCCCATTTTCCTATTTGTAACATTTCAAATGTAAAAAGATTAAAATATTTTTTGGGTGATAAATTACAAAGGAAATAGGTCATCTTTAATTTTGTCTTTTAGAGACCATTTCATGTTCAACTTGCTTAAAAGGAATCTGTCACCAGATTTTTGCTGCCCCATCTGAGAGCAACATAATGCAGAGACAGAGACCCTGATGTCAGTGATGTGTCATTTACTGGGCTGCTTGCTGTCATTCAATGTTTTCTCTGTTGCAGATCTAGCAGTTATACAGAGCTCATGAATATTCTGGACTACCTGGCAGCAGGCCAAGTAGTACTTTAATGATAATCTACTGCTGATTAAACAATGATTTTATTAAAACTACACTAAGCAGCTCAGTAAGTGAACCAGCCCGGTAATCAGGATCTCTGCCCCTATGTTAAGCTGCTCTCACACAGCTGCCAGGATCATCTAATAGGGTCAAAATCTTTAATGCTTCTAATAAATTTTCCTTAAAAACGGATACATTTCCAAGTACACAGAATTGCAACTATGGTCCATCTTCAGCACAGCAGTCAAGTTTATTTTGACATTTCTAAACCTACTAAGGCCTCAATCAAAACGTCTGTACAATATATACATGTTCTGTGTTCTTTGTTACTCTTTTGCTTGTCAGTGTATATGCACAATGTTTTGAACTTTATAATTTCAGGCTCCATATCTCACCATCCAGTACAGCTCCAAATCTGTAACTACCTTCAGTTTATAAACAATCATCTTGGCTATCTCATACTTAAATTTGACTTGCAACTATTTAGCATATGATTAGTTATACAGATTTTTGTCCTATCCCTGCATTGTTACTGTTTTGCTCCTAAAATCTAAATTTTAATTCAAACCTCTATGGGCCTTTCACAACTTCGTTAGGGCAGTAGTGTACATGGGTCCTTAGATTGATCACATAGAGGTAATGTGGATCCATGCACTATTATTATAAGGCTATGTGCCCACGCTGCGGAAAAGCCGCGGATTTCCCGAAAATCTGCAGCAGCGGCACTTCCCAGCCATTTCTATGGCATTTTGGAAATGCTGTGCCCATGCTGCGGATTTTTCCGCGGCGGATTTGGTGCGGATTTTGATCCGGAAAAATCTGCAACATGTCAATTATTGTTGCGAATTTTGATCCGGATTTTGGCTTCAGAATTGGGGGGGAAAAAAAAATTCCGCACCAAAATCCGCGGTAAATCCGCACCTTTGAAAAGGTGCGGATTTTGCGGGAAAGCCGCGGATTTTCATGCAGAAAAATCCGCAGCAACATTTTCCCGTGGACACATAGCCTAAAATTAGCACAGACCATTTTTTTTTACAACATACCAGTAAAAAGTTTGGAGTAAAGAAACACAGGTGAATCAAACCAGGATATGTGTTAAAACTCAGTTTCCTAAAAAAAAAAAAGCCCATCTGATGACAGATACCACTTACAATTCTCACATGCAGCTTCATCAGGTGGTTACCGGGAATGAGTTTCCAACAGTTTTGAAAACATTCTCAGAGGTTTTAATGGGTTATTCCCATCTCCAAGATCCTATCTGAATATGTAGCAGGTGTAATAATAATAATAGCAAATATATCCAGTTAGAAATGTAGTATAGATCTCCTGATTTACTGTCACTTACCTCATGTTCAGGGCATTGCAGCTCCTTAGGTATCCATGGTTACGACCACACAGTCACAGTTAGATAGTTGCTAGTGGTCATAACCATGGATGCCTAAGGTCCTGCAATGCCCTGCACATGGGATAAGCGATATAGTGCATCAGAAAAACTGTACTGCATTTCTAATTGGAGGTATTTGCTAATATTAGTATTATTACACCTACTACATATTGGGATAGGATCTTGGAGAAGGGAATACCCCTTTAAGCACTTTCGGGCTGTTTTGCATTCAATCTGTAGTCCAACTTATCCCAAACCATCTGAATTGGTTTGAGTTTGGGAGATTGTGGGGGCCATGGCACTTCACACAGAACTCCATCCCTCTCCTTCTTCCAAAAGGTGAATTTCACATGAACCAAACAGTATTAGTAAACGACAGCTGATCAAAACATGTTTCCCTATCAGCAATCGTTTACTTGCCAGTTTCTACCGCTAGACTGCAGTCAACTATGTGCACTGAATGATCTGTAGTAAATAGTTCAGTGCGCATAGGCTGCTTCTATTCTTGGCAGTGCGCGTCCCATTTACTCAGCACGATGCACTGCCAAAAACGATGATATTTTGTGTTGCACAATATATCATTCCACATGATTAACAAGTGTTTTCCTCATTCATTGGTTTATCGTTAGCCTGTTTACACTGAAAGATTATCATGAATGAGCGTTCTCAAAAAGGGAATCTGATGCCAGGTTTTCCTACATCATCTGAAAGCAGCATAAGGTAGGAAAAAAAAAAAAGACTGATTAGAACAATGTATCACTTAGTTTATTGGGTGCAGCAGCTGTTACACAAGCAGGAAACAAAACTAAGAAAGTAACCCCACCAACACCACAGCTCTCTCTATCCATTGTCTATAGACCGTGAGCTGCTCATCAAAGAAGAGGATGGAGTTGCTAGTCACAGCAACGATAATTTCCTAATGATAAAATCTTCATGTAAGTAAATAACAGCACACTGTTTAATAAAGGACACATATTTCAGTGTTTTTGCCACCATCTCCTGCGGAATTCAAATTACATAGAAAATTCTGCTGCCAAATTCCCTTCCAAGAAGCTTGGAGGTATGTTTTGGGTCATTGTCTTACTGGAGCATAAATGTGAGTCCACTAATTGCAAAGTAAGTTGGATGCCATGTCATTGCAGAATGCGTGGTAGCCATGCTGGGTAAGTGGGCATGGAATTCGGCATAAATGATGTTTCACCAACAAAGCACCTCTACACAAATACACCTCCCCTTCATGCTTCACAGTGGACTCCACATATCTAGAAACCATCTGTAATTTTCCAGATTTACTGACCTTCATGACTTAAAATAATGATGAACTGTTTATTTTTACTTAGTTAAGTGATTCTTCCCATACTCTGGCTTAGAACAGTTGTGGAATTGGTTTCAGACCTGTCTGTATACACCTGTGCACCAAACCCTGCGTGTACAAAACACACCTGATGGTCACAAACACTTTTTGAAGGTTCCAACAATTAACTCCCAATGAGGTATATCTGTTCAAAGGAAGCCATTCAAGGTGACTACCAGATGAAGCTGCTCCAAAGATTGCCAAGCGGATTAATGCTTTCATCAAAAAAGGCAAAAGGAGTATAACTTAAAGGAAACCTGTCACCACTTTTTGGCGTAAAAGCTGGGCCACCACCACCGGTCTCTTATATACAACATGTTAGAATGCTGTATATAAGAGCCCAGGCCGCTGTGAGAACATAAATACTTTATAATATTATAATACTTACCCAATGGTCGCGCGGTTGGCCATATGGGCGTCTTCGTTCTCCGGTGCCGGCGCCTCCTCTTTCAGCCATCTTCGTCCTCTTTCTGAAGCCTGGGTGCATGACGCGGCTACGTCATACACAGGCGCACTACAATACTTTAATCTGCCCTGCTCTGCCCTGTAAGTATTATAAAGTGTTTTTTTTATGTTATACCCCCAGCCTGGGCTCTTATATACAGCATGTTAGAATGCTGTATATAAGAGCCCGGTGGTGGTGGCCACAGCTTATAGCCCAAAAAAGTGGTGACAGGTTCCCTTTAAGGAATCTAAGGTTTAACACCTACTCTGATCTGTTTCACAGGTTTCTTTACTCCTTGTTTCCATATGTTTTCTTCCATGTTTTTTTGCTGCCTTCAGACTAGATTCAAAATGCCAGAATTACGTTTTATTGGCCACCACAAAATTACAATAAAATGCAATAAATAAGAGGCAATCAAAACATTGCATCTATCAAAAAATGGCATCTGTAAAAACATCAGCTCAGGGCGCAAAAAATAAGCTACCACTTAGCCCCAGATCCACAAAAATTAAAATGTTACAAGTCACAGAAAGTAGTACCAAAAGCAATGTTATTTTTATTTTTTTTTTCTCAAAACGTTTCCATTTTTTTTTTCTTCACCAATTAAATAAAAGAAAAAACTATACATCTTTGGTATGTGTATTCATACTAATCTGGAGAATCAGACTGCCAGGTCAGTTTTACAATATAGTGAACATGGTGAATAAAAACCCCAATACAATAGTGGAATTGCACTTTTTTTTGCAATTTCAGTGAACTTTGATTTTTTTTTTCCTGTTTTCCAGTACATTACATGGTAAAATTAATGATTTCATTCAAAAGTACAACTCGTCCGGCAAAACAAAACAAAAAAAAGCCCTTATATGGCTATGTTAACGTAAAAAAAAAAAAAAAAAAAAAAAAGTTATGGCTCTTGGAAGAAAGAGAGGAAAAAACTAAAAACGAAAACCAGAAAATTGCTGGGTGATGAAGAGGATAGTGTACAATGTGCACATTCCAATAAGAACAAGGAAAACCATTACGTGCTCCTGTGTATGCAAAGTATGACATGTTCTTTACAATCCATATATTTTGAACCTATTTATTTTGGTCATCTGTCCCATACATACTGTCCTGAGGATACCGGAGATACATTATGCAGAGAATGGCATCCTGGCAGCTCTCAGAGTTCATTTCCCTTTATACCCAGCTATGCTGCACTCATCTTGATCCTTTGTATATTCCCCATACAGCTATAGATAATTTATAGACACATACTGGTAAATGTAGAAAGAATATAATGGGTGAGTCTCTGTAATGGCGATTGCAGTTATAACACTCTCCTGACTTACACTAACTGGACGCAGTATCCCTAGGTTATTTCTATTTGATGTATCGTCTGTCTCCTCTTTATAAAAGTTGACAGGGAGGAACTTATCACAAACTGAAGCCAAGGGAGCTCACGCTAAACTGCATCATACAAGAATACACAGACTACAGTCTGAGTCATGCAACAGCAGATCTATAAAAATGATCAATCACTGTTGTCATTAGAGGAAACTCAGAGCAAGTGCAATGGGGTGAGACTGCACCCTCTCCGCAAATCCAAAAGGTATAAAAAATTGTAGTCTGGATTAAAGGGGTTGTCCTCTACTAGGACAACCACTTCTGATTCTACTTGTTTACTCCAGTTAAAAGACCCTGTACACCTCTCCCGTTCTGGCACCATTCCAGCGCTATCAGTAACTAGTAACCGCGGTTCGAGGTCATGTCACATTCTGACCTCTCGCAAACCCTGCGTCCAATGACCGCCAGCTTCTCTCTCCCCGCCTTCGGACCAAATGAGTAATCAACAGGAAGTGAGCAGCAGCCGCAGTGTCACTTCCGGTTAATTACCTCATTTGATCTGAATGAGGGGAGACAGAAACCGTTGGTGATAGAATGAGATGCTCACATGACGTCACAATGTCACCTGAGCCCCGAACCGCGGTTACATACAGTGCTGGAATGGCGCCAGAATGGGAGGGGAGTACAGGGTCTTTTATTTTAACTGGAGGCAAGTAGAATCAGAAAGGGTTGTCCTAGTAGTTGACAACCCATTTAAGGGAACCATATTACAGGGGAAGAAGGAATAAAGATTAGATTCAAATCAGAAATAGAGCAGCAACAGACATACACATATACACAAAGCATTCACAAAAACCTCTACATCTTTATTGGTCTATGCACTATTTGGGCAGAAAACATTAGCTGGGGTGCTGCTGTCACCAAAATGAAAAGGCAGAAGAAAAGATTTACCTGTTATGAATATATTTTGTTCTCACATTTAAATATGCACAAAATCTGCACGATATTGTAATGGGAAACCTGCTTATAAAATGAGCGAACAAAGTTACATAATGTCCGGACCCTCAAAGCCTTATTCAAATGACTGTAGATCTGTAATGACGGCAGAAATGTCTGACCATTTAAGAGACACGTTAGGGCTTCTAGAAACAGTTTTCATGAAGTAAATATAGGAAAAAACATTTTATTACAGAACAATGTATCTTTCGTCATTTAGAAATCATTTATCACCTTCTAGACTGTAAACAAATTTTATTAGTATATTGAAAGGAAAAAAACCAGACAAATATTGACACAGAACTGTTGCTGAAGGTCATAGTAAGTGTTTTCTATCAGACTAATGGTGGACTCACAGCTATACTGCTCAGTAGTGCTGTTTAATGTCCTCCATGCTGAAATGCTTCAGAGGATGTGTTGCAGAGAGTAAGGAGGAATGTAGCTTCTTTTTCTCTGTATGCAGTTTGTGTTTGTCCCGAAGTTGTGAGACAACCGTAAACATAAACAGTACATGCGAGACATCCAGGACTTTCGTGACAATAAAGCATACCTATTTTTGACTAACAAGACACTCCAACCCCAGGCACATATTGACATCTCCTTCACGGATACCGAGGTATCCGACGGTGAACAAGGAGGTGGGGATTATAATTATTGTGGCAGAAACAGGAATAGAGGGAGAGGTCGCGGACAAAGGGGGAGAGGTAGATCTCAGACTACCCATAATTCTACTTTTTTAGACAATTTTTACCCTCTGAGAAGTCGAACGGTAACGAGGGTCAAGAACAAACGTAGGCCCTAAAGTTATTAATCTGTCATCCCGGTCCTTGAGCGGAACTGAGATGACGGTACTTGAGAAAGGACTCTCATTTGTCCCCACAACAGATTTCGACCTCTTCTCTTGTATAAAGGACCTTAACCTGTTTGCACGAAAGCTCAAATGGAAGAAATTCTTTCATAATAAGGACAACAAATTAAGTGAGGAGCTTGGTTTTCCCCCTGATAGGTTACCGGATGTCAGATTGTTGGAAGGTCTATCTGAAATAAGTCCAAATCTTTCGGGACTACATTTAAGAATAAAAGTACGAAAATGCCCCCCCGTGCAAAATGACATGTCAACGATAGACATATTTGTGAATCTGGTATCTAGAGATCTTCAAGAAATGAGTGAGCATAAAATCTTCACAAAATACAATTGCACTAGAGATGAGATCACGGCTATCCGGAAATTGGAGCAGGACTGCCACATTGTCATAAAACCCTCTGACAAGGGCGGCAATGTGGTAGTCCTGGATCCGGCACAATATCGTACGAAGTGCCTTGATCTTCTAACGGATGGGGAGGTGTTTGCTGTACTAAGAGACAATCCAACGGAGTCCCTTTTATTTAATCTAAAGAGACTGTTGGATAAGGGTCTCGCCGACAAGGCGATTGATAAAAAAAAAAAGAGCATGAATTCCTGTCACCACAGCACCCAATTATGCCAACATTCTACGGCCTACCCAAAGTCCATAAAGGACTTAGTCCATTAAAGGGTAGGCCGATTGTTTCCGGTATTGGTGGAATATGTCACAATCTAGGCTCATACGTGGACGTGATTTTGAGACCATTCGTCGAATCACTCCCTTCCTATACAAAGGATACTACCGATCTCCTCTTGAAAATCGATGGCATCTCGGTGGAGGAGGGTAGTTTCCTTGCAAGTATCGACGTTGAGGCACTATATTCCTCGATCCCTCATCATATGGGACTCAAGGCGGTTGAACATTACCTCTCCATGAGGGGCTGCCAATACCATCTCCATAACGAGTTCGTATTCCGGCTCTGGAATTCTGTCTGAAGAGCGACGTCTTTACTTTTGATGGGAAGTTTTATCACCAGCTCAGGGGCACAGCGATGGGGAGCCCTTGTGCTCCCTCGTACGCTAATTTGCTCCTGGGCTGGTAGGAGGAGACTATTGTCTTCTCCGAGGAGGGTGAGTAGAAACGGACAATCTGGAAGCCTTCGTTAATAATCTGAATAACAACGAGATAGGCTTATGCTTTACCCATGAAGCAGACTCCACTGTTCTGCCATTTCTAGATGTCCTCATACGTAAGACTGACGAAGGTACTCTGAACACGTCCACCTACAGAAAGCCAACTTCCACCAATTCCCTCCTGAGATGGGACAGTAACCATCCGGCTCCCCTCAGGAGAGAAATCCCTAAGGGTCAGTATTACAGAATCCGCCATAACTGTTCAGACGATGCTTCTTTTGTGACACAAGCTAACGATCTTAGGAAAAGATTCCTGGATCGTGGGTATCCCAACAAAATCCTCCTGTCAAGCCTTTAATGAGGCAAAATCTAAAACAAGATCTGACCTATTGAAACCTGCTAAAAAGGAAAAAGGTGACTTAATAACTAGATTTATTACCACTTTTTCAAATGGTGCCGGTCTGGTTAGGAACACCCTGAGAAGGCATTGGTCAGTTTTGACGATGGATAATGATTTGGGTGCAACAGTGGGCCCCTATCCTCAGGTCACCTATTGTAAAGGGAGATCTCTTGGTGATAGGTTGGTCCACAGCCACTTCATGGCACCAAAACAGGAAACATGGCTTAGGTCTAACCTAAAAGTGTGCCATAGATGTGGCAATTGTGTGTCATGCTCTTCAGTCTCACCAGGTAAGACTTTTACCTCTAATGTCACTCAAGAATCCTTTGTTGTTCATTCACTTCATCAATTGCCGTACTAAGGGCGTCATCTATAAGACAACTTGCACATGTGGACTCGAATATGTCGGAAAGACAAGGAGGGAGTTCCGCAGGCGCATTGGCGATCACATGGGAGACATTGAACATGACAGAGACACGCCTCTCGCGTGTCATGTCAATATCTCCCATGGGTGGAAAAAGGACGCTGTCAAATTCATAGGCATTGAAAGAATTGAGAAACCAATTGGGGGGGGGGGGAGACTGGGACCGGTTGATCCTTCAGAAAGAGGCGAGATGGATCTTCCGGTTAAACACGGTCTCTCCCTCCGGTTTGAATGAACAACTTAATTATGGATTTTTTATCTAACATCTTAAGATACTGTTCCTATGTGCTGGTTAGCTTTACTCTGTTGAGTTCTCCTACATTAATCTGACATTTGTTAATGGGATTCCCTCTGGATGGATTTTCCATCCATTTACCCTATTGGGATATTTAAACTATTTTAGTTGACTAATTTCTGCCAGTTAGTCAACTTTACTAATATTTATAGATATGGGCCTGGCGATCTTACCCAGTTTTCCTCCCCCTTAGCCGCTCTATATTGTGACGTTTCCTTTACCTCTTGTATCTCATAGGGTTAATATATGTGCGCATCATATGTGTCATGTGCTTGGTCACATGATTGCAAATGTAAGAAGTGTCTATTGGTGCTGGCGTATCCACTGTTCGCCAGTGTCTTTGTTAATAAAGTTTATTATACCCTTATTCCCACCCACCATGATGACGACGCTGTGATGCAGGCTTTGGGATTGGCCTCTTATGATTTGGTACCGCCCGCTGCCGATCACGTGATTATTCATGTGACCGGCTAACTAGGAAGTCCTGCGTTCCAGTAGGCTTTCACTACTGACTGGCGTGCGTTCCACCTAAGTTCCAGTTATCCGGTAAGAACGCTATTAAGTATGTTAATCGGTTTCTACTAAAACATGTCCAGGCCGTTCCCAGCCTGGTCGTTTTATACATGGTACATTTGTGGGTATTCCGGATTTTCCTGGACACTCCCGCGCAATTTGCCTAATGATCAGAGGTGGGGCAGCTGATGGGGTGAGTAGCAGGGGCCCTACTTATAACCCCAGTACTTCGTACACTCTCATTGATACCAGGCTAAATAGGGATGAGCTCTGACTGGAGCCACCGCTGTTAATTTAATTTAGGTGCTGCATTTTTCTCCCCTGATGAGCATATGTAGCGAAACGCGTCGGGAGGCACCTGGTTTGAAGACTAGGGTCAGTCACAACAGGGTTAGCTGTGGACTGCCCTTGTGAGGGCGGGAGTCTTGTGGGTTATATAAGGGTCAGCTTAAATCCCTGACAGGGTTAGCGACCGGACCACCACTCCCGCTACGCTGGTATTTGGATCAACAAATACAGGAGGGGCTCGATCCATCATCTGAAACACAAGGATCGGGGTGAGATCTGTCCACTTTGTGTGGTTTTCTTATTATCGTAATAATTTTTGATATTTACTTGCATTTTTATATTATTCAGCAAGCATATCTATAGGGTATTGACTATGTCCAGGGGTTCTATATTGTGACATCGTATGTACTACCCCATGTAAAAAACAGTGTTGCTTTCTGTAGCCAGGCACGATTCTATCTATTTATAGATGTGTTGGAGGCTCATAATCAGCCACGTAAAAAATCGGAAGCAACACATGGTGTATTTCAGTCGACCTATATGATCTATCTACATATATAGGTGAATTTGTTTCTATATTATCAGATCTTACTATCTACCCCTCCTATGTTGTTTTGAGCGGACTAACAATCCTCTCTTCCTTTGAAAATGGTGATGCTAGACTAGTGTAACTATTGGATTGGCCACACCATTTTCAGGTTTTTAAATGGGTGTTGTGATCACTGTGTGCATTTCTATTCTATTTTAATATATACCCAATTAAAGGTTACATTTTAACAAATACATGCTGCTTATCTGATAGTTATATTACATGTTGGAATCTTCCCGATACCTACTGGTTGTGGATTAGTGCTTTTTTTCACCGAAGTTGTGAGACAACTAACAATTTAGAGGTGGTGCCAACAAATGCCATATACAAGTAAAAAAAACTTAGCTGTTCCCTAAAAAGAAATAATCTTTATTTCTAGTGCAACCTATTGGAGGTAGACACCCAACAAGTCAAGGTCCGACCCTTTAATGAGCCTAACCTCATGACTTATGATACGTATACAACTGTTATAATGGTCAGAAATAATGCTACTCCTATGGAGTCCCACATGGTAGCTGATGCTACATGACAGGCACACTTTAGCACAACTGTAGAACAAAGAGTCAGGTACACAGGACCTTACAGCAAGTTTACAGTGAACAAGCAGATAGGTTGAATGATATAACAGTAACGACTGGAGGAAAGCTATTTGCTTCCGTCATAAATCTCCTTTGTATCCTCAGCAATGATACCCATGCTCACGAACGAACGTATAGTATAGTAGACACTAGTATCACAGTAGTATTAGTCTTGAAGAGACACTCCTTTGGATTTTGTGTTGCACAGCATTTGTCTCCGTCCTTGACCACCAGCCTCTGATCAGTCTTATTGTTATGTGGAATTTCAACACCCCACATTGTGGAGCTCCTCACTTGTCAGTCATTTAACCGTTCCCAAAAAGGATCAGGCTGTTTTGGTCATATATGCAGCAATTAAAAATAATCTAAAGAATAGTGCATGGATTTGGAATTCATTTTCATTACGAGTGATTTTTTTCAGTTTAGATATTCCAGAACTAAAAAAGGACATGTGGCTACCGAGCTGTCACCATCCAAAGTCCCAGTGCCACATTAGCAGTTAACAGAACACTGCCCGCAAGAAGGATGAAAAAACCCAAAAGTTCTCTGTTCTCCTTCTCTACTATAAGAGAACTCAGCGTAGCTTCCAGGAAAGAGTTCAGTATCCACTGTCCATCCAAAGCAAAGCAGGGAACGGCATTGATTACCGCCAGAGCCCCAGAGAGGGAAATCACATATCTTACTGCAATTAAGGAAACACAACCAAGTAATATGTTAGCTACATATAAATGCACAAAACCTAACTAGGGCAAGGAATTTTCCATTGTGCTCCAGATTCTTTTTCAGATCATTCAGCTTCTAAAAGGGCCCATACACCTATAACACCTATTGGGTGAACACTTGTTTGGCTGACAACTATTCTACCTGACCAACACAATCACATATGTGCTGGGTTTGGCTGGGCATGTATATGTTTTGAATGAAGAGTGAGGAGAAAGCTGACACCAGTCACAATATTTTTTATGGACACATTGGAAAACACTATAGACACTACTTGGACAACCCCTACTCATTCACCTTGTTCACCCCCCGTAAAAATAAATCAGCCTATACTCCCCCACAGTGTGGCTGCGGTTCCAGCAATGCCTGAAGTTGAATTTCAGGGGCCCACGTGATATTGTTATGACACACGGGCCCCACGACCAATCAGCGCCCGGCGTCTGTCTCCCCGCCTTTGGAAATTTGAGCAAGATGTGAGGTGAGCTCTGTGCCGACTTCCTGCTCAAACGTCAGAAAGCAGGGAGGAGGAAACAGTCACTGATTGTTATGACACACGAGCTCTGCAACCAATGTCACATGGGCCCTGGGAATGGCGGCTTCAGACATCGCTGGAACTGCGACCGCAGTAGAGGAGAGTATAGGCTTATTTATTTTTATGGGGGTGAACAAGGAGAGTGAGTAGGGGTTGTCCAAGTAATAGACATCCTCTTTAACTGTAACACGCCTGATACTTCTTTTCGCAAATGTCTCTTCGGGGTAAAACCAAGAGGTCCACCATATGTGCACGATATCAGCAGGCTCAGATGTGTTTGCTCTAATTTGTATGGGGGCCTTCAATAGGAATTACTAGCTGTGCGATTCCCTGACATTATCATCCCTGTGGCTTTAAATCATATATTCTCCTCTCTACTCCGATGCTGCTGACATTTTTGCAAAACTACCAGGACTTCTAATGAAGTATTATCCAGTTTCTGGTGCCAGGTCATTAACCTGACCAGTAGATGGCTATCACCTCATGGTGCGGAGGCAAAGGACAAGCGCAGTGGAACTGGTTCTAAATTTCAGGTTATGTTAAGTTCAGTTTTTTGAGAGTTTCTTTAAAAAAAAAAAAATCTAAAAAAGGAAAAGTATTTGTTCTATAATCAATTTTAGTTAACTCAGCAGTGAAAGTACTTAAAAGAGATTATCCAGGCAAAATTAAAAAAAAAAAAAATTTAGCCAGGAAATGGGATGTGGAAAAAAAAAAAAGTAAGCCGTACTCACCCAGGAGTACCCGCTTGGATCAGTATAGGCCGCTCCATGGGTTGTGTGGAGACTGGAAGTGGTAATGTCACCGTTCAACTGGCTTCCGGACTGAGTGGCTGCAGTGGTCAGGATACTTGAGTCATCAGATGTTTTATAATGACACAATGTCTAAAGTCACCCGACCTCTGCAGCCAATCAAAAAAGGTTGCAGGAGTCTGGCAGATGGGTGAACTTGTGACATTAACACTTCCTGTCTTTACGCAGAGGCCAGAGTGGCCTCTTCTGAATCCAGGTGGGTACCGGTAAGCATGTCATTTTACATATCCCATCCTCTGGGCAAAGTTTTATTCAGCCTCGACACTTTTATAAATTATAATGATGAAAGTCTGTCCACGAGACTCGATCCCAGGAACCGAGATGCAAGCACAAAGCAATGCACACATAGTATGTATAAATTATGCAGATAAATATTACTGTAACATTTCAACTACATTGCTATATAATTCTGTGCATATCATCTCCCCTCTCTGCAGCAGCGATGCCCATGGAGCAAGTGTCTAGATAATATAGAGCAGAAATTAAGATTTTAGTGCTTAGGCCGGGGCCACATGGGGCACTAGTGCGATCCTCGCATGACACTCGGCTCATGCTGGCAGCACAGCAGGAGCCGAGTGTCATGCGAGTGTCATTGCGACTGAAGTCCGATCATGCGATCGGACCTCAGCTGCGGGGGGAAGGCCGGCTCTGAGGAGGGAGGGCCAGCGCTGTGGAGGGGTGGGCCGGCGCTGTGGAGAGAGGGATTTATCTCCTCTCGTCCATTGCCGGCTATTGCCATTCTCGCACTGCACTCACTATACACCGGTGTACCGCGAGTGCAGTGCAATTTTTGAATGGGTGCGAGAGAAAAAAGGAACGCATTACAGTAGCAGCATGCTGCAATTGCTTTCTAGTTCTGATTAGGGCTGAGAAAATAATCACTCGTGTGCCGACACACAGGCTAATATTGGTCCGAGTGGAATGTGATGTTTTATTGCACTCCACTTGCACCAATTTTCATCCCGAGTGTTTTAGGCCTTAGGGGCACTTTGCACACTACGACATCGCAAGCCGATGCTTGCGATGCCGAGCGCAATAGTCCCCGCCCCCGTCGCAGCTGCGATATCATGGTGATAGCTGGAGTAGCGAACATTATCGCTACGCCAGCTTCACATGCACTCACCTGCCCTGCGACGTCGCTCTGGCCGGCGACCCGCCTTCTTATTAAGGGGGCGGGTCGTGCGGCGTCATAGCGACGTCACACGGCAGGCGGCCAATAGAAGTGGAGGGGCGGAGATGAGCGGGACGTAAACATTCCGCCCACCTCCGTCCTTCCGCATAGCCGGCGTGAGCCGCAGGACGCAGGTAGGAGATGTTCCTCGCTCCTGCGGCTTCACACACAGCGATGTGTGATGCCGCTGGAACGAGGAACAACATCATAACATCGGTCATTTCCAAATTATGGAAATGACCAACGCTACACCGATCATACGATTACGATGATTTTGCGCTCATTAATCGTATCAAAAAGGCTTCACACACTACGATATCGCCTGCGACGCCGGATGTGCGTCACTTTCAATTTGACCCCACCGACATCGCACCTGCGATGTCGTAGTGTGCAAAGTGCCCCTTAGTCTTTTAGTGCAATGAAATATTACACATCTAACCCCACAACAAATTAGTGAAATCTTCAAACCTAAATTTCTGAGAATGACTGTATACTGAGGAACTCAGATAGCTAGCAGATAAAAAAAATGTAATTACTTTATATTTTCTGCTGAATCAAGTGCTGTAAAGGATACTTGCAGAAGGTCTCTATGACCACTGGTAGGTCAACGCTAAGAAACTTGTATCGAGGAATGAAGCTGCTCAGACTTACTGTGAAGAAAACAGGGTAACCGTCATTAATTGTAGATAGGTGAGATTTTAGGTACAATACATCGTGTATATAAAGGTAAACATTTACTGTTTTAAGATTTAAATCAACAAATATACCCTAATGAGGATTACACAGATTATGCTGAGACATATGTACAAATTGTATCAGTCTTAATAAAAATGCAGTCCGATCTGCAGGACTGTAGAGCAAAATGAGCTGAACAGATTGATTTACATATCTGTGGGAAAAGATTCAGTAAAAATAGTAAATCCTTCATTAAAGAACGGATTATTCTAGGCTAATGAGTCCAGTGGTGGTCCTACTCAGAGACAGTCTTCTCTGTATGCAGTCAGTGAGTAGTACCACCACTGGACTCCTCTTTCTGTATCCACACTTATACAGGAAAGGCTGTCAATCACGGATTAGGGCAGCCCACTGGACTTTTAGCTTATAAAATTAGCAAAGGCTTAAATGAATAAATTAGCAGTTCAAATGAAACTGTTTACACAGATATGGTACCGGGCAGGTGGCACCTGCAGATTGGAATGTATTTTTTGCAATGTGAAAGGTTTTCATAAAAGGGGTTGTCCACTACGCAGACACACAACTCAGTCTCAATTACTATATTCTGCTGTGTAAAATAAAAACAGCCTATACTTACCTTACCTGCACCATTCTAATGTCAGTATCGG
Source organism: Anomaloglossus baeobatrachus (assembly GCF_048569485.1). Classification (NCBI taxonomy): domain Eukaryota; kingdom Metazoa; phylum Chordata; class Amphibia; order Anura; family Aromobatidae; genus Anomaloglossus; species Anomaloglossus baeobatrachus. The sequence goes on from NC_134354.1 coordinate 144,172,508, forward strand.
GTCTCCCAGGGCTAGCGTGACATAACATGTGAGCCCTGCAGCCAATCAGTAGCCGCTAATGGACTGTTTCACGCTCTCACTTGTCGTGGATGTCAATTTGGGTGAAGAAAATGGTGGCAGCAGCAGTTCTGACTTCCTCTGGAAATCAGTGTCATTCTTAGAAAGCAAGAGTGTGGAGACCTATTGGCATCAAATGACGTAAGAATGTCACACGAGGCCTGGGAGACACCACACCAATGTTGCTGGAATTGAGGCAAAGGTGACTACAGGTTAGCTTTATTTTACATCGAGGAGTATAGTAATTGAGACGACTGAGTATTGGACAACCACTTTAAAAACAACATGCCATTAATCCAGGCATACATATCATTGGGATCCTGACAAGCACATTTCCAATCAGTTCCAAAAAAAGAACTGACCTAGTATAAGAGTGGTACACCACTGCACACCTTTCTTATAGTGTATACTGGATTTTTCTTATGTAACCTATAACTACTCATCTATAGCAATTAAGCTTTCCATGGTGAAGGCATTGTAATTAAGCAGCATTAGGTACCATAATGCCTAAAAAAATGTAATTAACACAGAGCACTGAACTGCTAAGGAATTTATTATATAAGAAAAGGGACCGATTTCTGTGCGCTGCAGCTTCACAATCACACATTTCTTGGCATGAAACCAATCTGCTGCTTAGCATGCCCATACACATTACATAAGCATGAAGGTCATCAGACTGGCCCCTGTCAGAAAATTCTGAGGGAAAAAGGTGTTGGGCACTGTGAATTTCAACTATTTCTGGCCATTATATGACGTGTATCCTTCACGTTCACCAATTTTCCCGTCTGCAGGTCCAATCTCTTAATTTGCCATTGAATGAGCTGGTGGGACGCGACCATCTGCTGTTATGTCTCCATACACAGCACACACAGATGGCATCCTGCTCTTCACTTCCTAGTTAGTGTACAGACAGACTGGAGGGCAATGTTCTGCAGTGCTGAGCTGAGAGTATGTAAATCCAGCTTTCAGGGGAGGTAAAAGACTTGTTAGAAAACTCAATACTGTTTGTCTCCTTTTGCTTGCTTTGTTTCTTCTTGCTCCCCCACCCCATTGAGTATAATAGGAGGTGTAACCTGACATCACAGTCAAGCTTGTCTTGAGCAAAGGTACAGTCACACTAAGCAACTTACCAGCGATCCCAACAACGATAGGGATCGCTGGTAAGTTGCTAGGAGGTTGCTGGTGAGATGTCACACTACGACGCTCCAGCGATCCCACCAGCAACCTGACCTGGCAGGGATCGCTGGAGCGTGGCTACACGAGTTGCTGGTGAGCTCACCAGCAACCAGTGACCAGCCCCCAGCGCCGCGTGGAAGATGCTGCGCTTGGTAACTAAGGTAAATATCGGTAACCAACCCGATATTTACCTTGGTTACCACCGCACGGAGCTACACGTGCAGAGAGCAGGGAGCAGCGCACACTGAGCGCTGGCTCCTTGCTCTCCTAGTTACAGCACACATCGGGTTAATTAACCCGATGTGTGCTGCAGCTAAATGTGCACAGAGCAGGGAGCAGTGCACACTGCTTAGCGCTGGCTCCCTGCTCTCCTAGCTACAGCACACATCGGGTTAATTAACCCGATGTGTCCTGCAGCTAGCTACATGTGCAAGAAGCAGGAGCCGGCACTGACAGTGAGAGCGGGGGAGGCTGGTATCGAAGGTAAATATCGGGTAACCAAGGACAGGGCTTCTTGGTTACCCGATGTTTACTGTGGTTACTAGCCTCCGCTGAAGCCGGCTCCTGCTGCCTGCACATTTAGTTGTTGCTGTCTCGCTGTCACACACAGCGATCTGTGCTTCACAGCGGGACAGCAACAACTAAAAAATGGCCCAGGACATTCAGCAACAACCAACGACCTCACAGCAGGGGCCAGGTTGTTGCTGGATGTCACACACAGCAACATCGCTAGCAACGTCACAAAAGTTGTTCGTTAGCAGCGATGTTGCTTAGTGTGACGGGGCCTCAAGACAAGTTCAGCAGTTTTTAAAGAGTGAATGTGAGTTTAGGAGGTGGGGGAGTAGCTCATATTTGGGGAAAAAAGCAGAATTCTCTGATAACATTTATTATAAAAGTTTCTTATATTCACTTGTACTACTGATTTATGCAAAGTTTGTAGAAAGTAAAGTTCCCATTTAAGTCTATCATGTTCTCACCTCCATATTCTAAGTGTACAGGATATCCAATAAATAACATCTCTAGTTGAGGAGGATGCTTTACTCTGATCAGGCGAGTCTGATTCTCTATGGATGGGATGGCACAGACACTGGCAGCAGATGACTTCTGACAGTCTGCATTAGAATGACATTCTGGACTTGATTGTATTGCTTTCCTTGCTGCCAGACAAGCATACTGCAGATATGAACAGTAAGGTTATTACATTTTCTTGCATGTGAAATAAACTAAAAAGCTTTTAAATATATGCAAATGTCATAATTCGTACTAGCGTGCAATAACACCAATTACAGCAATATGTACATTAATGTCAGTGCTGGGAAACATTTTTTGTAAATCCCTGTGATGCTGAGAAATGTGTAAAACCACTGGTGGTGTGTGATCAAGTACAGTATATGTGTGTATACTATACATGGAGCTAATAACTGCTCTTCATACATATATGCTGACATATTACATTCCCTAGGTTTCTGTTGACTCGACACTACTGTACAATCAGTGTTGGTGCAAAGTGTAAAAGGTCAGCGTCCATGGCACATATCCTATATGAATCCCAAGCTCTTACATAGACAAGTGATATTTTATTACAGCACAATGATCACAGACCGATAAAGATAAAAATTCTGATATAGTGAAGTTATCAACATACAGAATATGTGAAATATAACTCAAATAATCTGCAAAAAGAAATAATCCAAGACATATACAGAATCAATGCTCTAATTTATATACACACACAGTATATCATAAAAGTGAGATTTTTGTAAATATTTTATGATATCTTTTTATGGGACAAAACAGTCATGCAGACCCAAGCCATGACTTTACCACCGTGCTTGACTGTCGTGAGTTCTCTTGTCTTTGTACTCCTCACCTGGTTGCTGCCACAAGTGATTGAGTCCATCTGAACAAAATAAGTCCATCTTGGTCTCATCAGACCGCAGGACATGGTTACAGTACTCCATGTCCTTAGTCTGCTTATCTTCAGCAAATGGTTTGCGGGCTTTCTTGTGCATCATCCTTAGAAGAGGCTTCCTTCTGGGACAGCAGCTGTGCAGATATATTTGATGCAGTGTGCGGCGTATAGTCTGAGAAGCAGCACCCATACATTTACTTTGCAATACATTATACCAGCGATCAAACTAAGAAAAGTCTATGTCCCATATAGAGACTAAATTAAAAAATTGTAAAAAAGTAATCAGAAAAAAAAAAAAAAAAAGAAAAATAATACATTATACCAATACATATGTATATTTATGTAAACAAAAAAGGGTAAAAAAAATAAATATACATCTATATATACACATTTTTTTTAATATATATATATATATATATATATATATATATATATATATATATATATATATATATATATATATATAAATATAAATAAAACAAGTATACACATTTGGTAATCACCTACAAAACTGTCACACTAGCAAACCCCTTCAGTGAACACTGTAAAAAAGTAAATAAATAATAATCGTAGCAGAAAATATATGTATCTTTTCATCATAAATCTCATATAAAAGTGGAATAAAACAAGATCAAAAAGTCATATGTAAATAAAAGGGTATTGCTGAAAATGTCTTGTTCTGCAAAAATACAACCTGGTAACCACATAGACCTATTTGCAATTTTTTAATTCTGTAACATTCCATGCGTTTGACACCATGGGTATTTTCCAGAGGAAAAAAAAAAATAAATAAAATCACCAGTCGATGAATTCCCATAGCGCTGTAATTTAAAAAATATGGTCATGTGAGTGGGTTTTCTGTTCTGGCTCTTAGGGGTCTGCAAATGGAGTCCAGAAACTATTCTACGAAAATCTGGTGCTCCAAACAGCGCTCCTCCCCTCCCGAGCCCTGTGGTGCGGCCAAACCGTACTGTACAGTCACATGTGGGGTATTGACACGTTCAGGAGAAATTGTGTAACACATTATGGGGCCTTTTTTACCTATTCCCCATGTGAAAATTCAAAACCAGGGGGTTAAACATATTTTATTGTTAAAATGTAAATTTTTTCTTCTTCACGGCCCAATAGTATACAATTTTGTGACAAATCTAGTGTTAATATGCTCACTGGACCCCTAGGTCCATTGAAGGTTGTAGTCTGTAAAATGGGATCACTTATGGTGAATTTCTGTTTTTCAGGCACCTGAGGAGCTCTGCCAATGTGACATAGCACCCGCAAACCATTAAAACTAAATCTGCACTCCAATATGGCACCCCTTCCCTTCTGAGCTTTGCACTGTACCTCAATAGTAGTTTTTCATCACATATGGGGTATTGGTGTACTCGGGAGAAATTGTGTAAAATTGTATGGTTCATTTTCTTCTATTATCCTCCAAATCAAAATTTTAATGGAAAACATTTCATTTTTTTATTTTTACAGACCAATGTTATACAATTTTGTGAATCACCTGAGCATTAAAGAAGTTGTCCAGTTACCAAAACTGATTTTTTTTTTTTTATGATAAATCTTGCTAATATGTGCCCCTCAACACATCTATTATGTTTTTTCAGCAAAATTAGGTTTGATTGTGCACTAGCAGCACATGCTCATTGCTGGCTCCAGCTCTGATGGGGTTAATCTCTCCTCTGACTTCCTGTGTTCAGTTCCTACAAGTTCCAGAATTCTTTGTGGCTCTAGGGCGGTGTCTAGCTTATCTAACACACCCCCCTCAGATCTCCACCCAAAACATCCTCCCTGCCTCTTCCCTGTGTGTATGAGAGAAATCACACAGAGACATCCGAAGCTGCCAGCTCTGCACACAACCAGGGGAAGAAAGTGTGTGTGAGTGTTTGTGTGTGTTTGTGAGTGTTTGTGTGTGAGTGTTTTTGTGAGTGTTTGTGCGTGAGTGTGTGTTTGTGTGTGTGTGTACACAGAAATTATGATTATTAGCCGGCGCAACATGTGAAAAAAATAATTGGGGAAAAAAAGTGACGGGGTGATGAGATTGCTTTTTTCCCCCTTGCCTAGTCTGTGTGACGTCCGTATCATCCGCAAACCGCATATGACCGGATCCTGTGGATTAAATGTGCAGCGCATGCAACCGTTATTTTACCGGATCCTTCTGCAGCGGGACACAGAATTTATCGGCCGGCGCTGGAGTCAGCTGACTCCTGATCTCACAGCCCGAACACGCTGCAATGGCTGCAGGAGGGCTCATTCACATGACCGTTCCGTGTGTCCTGGTCAGTTCCTGTTTTTTTGCGGCCCCACAGACAGGACCATCTTTCCAATGTCTTTTGTGTAGGATCGGATGGCACGCGGTAGCACTTCCATGTGCATCCGATCCTACAAAAAAAAACACATCGGATGCTGTATGTCCGCTTCGTTATTATGGAACATGTCCTATTCTGTTCCGTAATAACGAACCGTGACTCAATACAAGTCAATGGGTCCGCAAAATTCCCGGAAGCAACACGGAAGCACTTCCATGTGACTTCCGTTGGGTGCACGTGCAGTCAGTGTCCCGCTCCAGCCCCAGCCCCGCGGCTGCCCGCTCAGCAGTGTCAGCAGCGGCCCGCACTGCAGTGTCAGCAGCCGCGGGGATGACAAGCACTACCGTCAGGAGGTTAGTAAGTTCATTACATACGGTGATGAAGTCCTGCACTCCTGACGTCAGCGGTCGTCACTGCCTTCTATGCCCGCCGCTTGTCACATCACCTCTCGCTGTCGACCCGAGACTGTGACTAGTGGTAACGTCACGGGCCGCTCGGGATACTTTGTTTGTGAAGGTGGCGGTAATTGAACTCTGTGACAGCGCTGCTGTCAGGAGTTCAGCGATCATCGCAGGTAATATACCTCGCTAACCTCCTGATAGCAGCACTCGTCATGCCCTGCAGTGACCTGGGCTGACCTATTGATGTTAGCTCAGGTCACTGCACGGCTCTCCCAGCAAATAGGGAACATTCTGTTCTTCATTGACTGGGACATTGACTATGGTATGGATCATCGTGGGATTTGTTTTTCTTTCTAATAAATTGGTGAAAGAGGGAATGTGTTGGGGAGTGTTTTTTCAAATAAAAATGTGTTTGTTGTCTATTTTTTTTTTTTTTATTACTGCCTGGGTTGGTGATGTCGGGTATCTGATACACGCCTGACATCACTAACTCCAGGGCTTGATGCCAGGTGACATTACACATCTGGTATTAACCCCATATATTACCCCGTTTGCCACCGCACCAGGGCAACGGGATGAGCTGGCGCGAAGCACCAGGACTGGCACATCTAATGGATGCGCTACTTCTGGGGTGGCTGCAGCCTGCTATTTTTAGGCTGGGGAGTGTCCAATAACGGTGAACCTCCCTAGTCTGAGAATACCAGACCACAGCTGTCCGCTTTACCTTGGCTGGTGATCCAATTTCGGGGGACCCCGTATTTTTTGTTTTAAATTATTTAGTTAATTTAAAATAACAGTGTGGGGGGGCCTCTGTTTTGGATTACCAGCCAAGGTGAAGCTGCCAGCTGTGGTTTGCAGGCTGCAGCCATTTGCTTTACCCTAGCTGGCTACAAAAGATAGGGGGACCGCATGTCATTTTTTTTTATTTATTTATTTTTTGGCTAAATACAAGACTAAGCACCTTAGTGCCACATGACAGTCACAAAAGGGTGCCAGCTTAGAATATGCAGGGGGGTAGGACATTATATATGTCTTTCTTATCTATCTATCTATCTATCCAGCCCTCTATTCATTCATTCATCCCTCTATCCCTCTGTCTCTATATCTATCTATCCATCTCTATATCTACTCATCTATTTATCTTTCTTGCTGCTTCCATTTTTTGCGGTCCGCAAAAAAACCCGGAAGGCACACAGATGTCACACGGATGCCACTAGGATGCATCCGTGAAACAAAAGGACCGTTTTTTGTGGCCTGCAAAAACGGAACGGTCATGTGAATGTAGCCTTAACAGCAGTCGCTGCCTGCTGCCGATCACATGTGACCGTGTGCGGGCTGTGTGTGCGGGCTGTGTGTACAGGAGTTCAGCTGAGTTCAGATCAGCTGACTCAAGTGTCGGCCGATTAGGCTGGGGCCACACGGGGATTACTGCGATCCCCTCGCATTACACTCGGCTCACGCTCAGTACAGCAGAGCTGAGTGTCATGCGTGTGTCCCTGCGACTGAGGTCCGACTGTGCGAGCAGACCTCAGCTGCGGGGGGCGGTCCGCCACTCGAGGGGTGGGCCAGCACTGAGGAGTGGTGGGAGTGATTTCTCGCCTTCTCTCCTCCCTAGTCCACCGATGTACCGCGAGTGCAGTGCGATTTTTCTCTCACCACATACACTTGAATGGGTAAAAGAGAGAGTCCTGCATTACAGTTGTAGCATGCTGCGATTGTTTTCTCGGTCCAATTAGGGCGGAGAAAATAATCACTCATGTGCGCTAACACACAGGCTAATATTGGTCCGAGTGGAATGCGATGTTTTATCGCACTCCACTCGCACTGTGTTTCTCGCCGTGTGTCTTAGACCTTACTTGTTCTATGTCCCCCTGCATCCATCGCAGTGTGTGCAGGCTGGAGTTCAGCTGCGTTCAGATCAGCTGACTCCAGTGCTGGACTGAACTCCGCTGACCTCACAGCCCGTACACACTGCAATGGATGCAGGGGGACACAGAACAAGTAATCGGCCGACACTGGAGTCATCCGATTACTTGGGATGAATTGAGCAGTAAAATGTTCTGGTGCTCGATGGGCGAAGCCCATGTCGATTTTTTTTTTAAAAAAAATTCACAAAAAAAAAAAAAAAAAAAAAAAAAAAAAAAAATCACATTGTTTGTGGGCTCCCGCTGCATTTTCTATTGATTGCTAAGGGTAACCCAAGCAGCTACTGGCTGCTATCCCCCGCTGCTTGGTGTTTATTTCACTGGCAATAGAAATCCAGGGAAGCATTTTTTTTTTATAAAGGTTTTTGCCTGAAAACTTTTTTTTTTTTTTTTTTTTTAATCCAATTCGTTTTTATTGAAAACACGGCAGATACAAAATCATACATGGTAATTTAAGAGAACAATTGTCAACTGCCCGCACATGAGGGCTCCATACATTAGTATACTCCGAGACAATCCAGTTACAATTCCTCTGCCTTACACTTTAACCACACAACAACATGGGGAGGGAGGAGAGGGGAGGAAAGATGGGGACTTCATTCAAGTAAGGGGGAACAAGAACAAAGGGGGAGGGGAAGAAGGTAGGGTTGAGGGGGAAGTGGGGGGGGGGGTTAGTAGGGGTACAGGGTTAGATGCCTGCCTGCATTACCAACCCCAGTCCACCAGCCGGGGCCATCAACTCCTCCTAGATTTCTCTCATAAACTGCTGCCTCAGTCAGGGTCTCAATGCTTTAGCCCCCTGGCTAGCCGAGCCAGGACTATAATTCCATCGGCTCTATCTCAACTAGCCTGAAAACTTTTTTAAAAAAAATGACGTGGGCTTCACTATATTTTTGTATGCTAGCCAGGTACAGCAGGCAGCTACGGGCTGCCCCCAACCCCCAGCTGTTTATTTGTACCCAGCTGGAAACCAAAAATATAGAGAAGCCCTTTTTTTTTTTTTTTTTTATTTCATGAAATAATTAAAAAAAAAAAAATGACATGGGCTTCGCTGAATTTTTGAGTCCAGCCAGGTACAACTAGGCGGCTGGGGATTGGAATCCGCAGTGAAGGGTGCCCAAACTTTCTGGGCCCCCCGCTGCGAATTGCAGTCCACAGCCGCCCCAGAAAATGGCGCTTTCATAGAAGCGCCATCTTCTGGCGCTGTATCCAACTCTTCCAGTGGCCCTGGTGGCAGGTGGCACGCTGGGTAATAAGGGGTTAATACCAGCTATGTTTTACCAGCTGGTATAAAGCCCGAGATTCTTAATGTCAGGCCAAGTTTGACCTGGCCATTAAGAATAATAAAGGGTTGAAAAAAAAAAAAAGACCACACAGAGAAAAATACTTTATTAGAAATAAATACACAGACACAGTAGAGAGCGCGGGCGGAGGAAAAGAGAGCGCGGGGCGGAGGAAAAGAGAGCGCGGGGGGAAGAAAAGAGAGCACGGGAGGGGAGGAAAAGAGAGCACGGGAGGGGAGGAAAAGAGAGCGCGGGGGGGAGGAAAAGAGAGCGCGGGGGGGAGGAAAAGAGCGCGGGGGGAGGAAAAGAGCGCGGGGGGGAGGAAAAGAGAGCGCGGGGGGAGGAAAAGAGAGCGAGTGGGGGAGGAAAAGAGAGCGAGGGGCGGAGGAAAAGAGAGCGAGGGGCGGAGGAAAAGAGAGCGAGGGGCGGAGGAAAAGAGAGCGAGGGGCGGAGGAAAAGAGAGCGAGGGGCGGAGGAAAAGAGAGCGAGGGGCAGAGGAAAAGAGAGCGAGTGGGGGAGGAAAAGAGAGCGAGGGGCGGAGGAAAAGAGAGCGAGGGGCGGAGGAAAAGAGAGCGAGGGGCGGAGGAAAAGAGCACGGGGGGGAAGAAAAGAGCGCGGGGGGGAGGAAAAGAGAGCGCGGGGGGGAGGAAAAGAGAGCGCGGGGGGAGGAAAAGAGCGCGGGGGGAGGAAAAGAGCGCGGGGGGAGGAAAAGAGCGCGGGGGGAGGAAAAGAGAGCGCGGGGGGAGGAAAAGAGCGAGTGGGGGAGGAAAAGAGCGAGTGGGGGAGGAAAAGAGCGCGAGGGGCGGAGGAAAAGAGAGCGAGGGGCGGAGGAAAAGAGAGCGAGGGGGGGAGGAAAAGAGAGCGAGGGGGGAGGAAAAGAGAGCGAGGGGGGAGGGAAAGAGTGCGGGGGGGGGAGGAAAAGAGCGCGGGGGGGAGGAAAAGAGAGCGAGGGGGGGAAGAGAGCGATGGGGGGAAGAGAGTGAGGGAAAAGAGGGGAGAGGAGAGAGGGATAAGAGGGGGCAGAGAAGAGGGGGAAGAGGGGAGGGGGAGAAGAGTGGGGGGAGAGAAGAGAGTGGGGAAAGAACGGGGGGGGGGCAGAGGTGCTCTGTCACCAACTGTCTCAACTCTGTGACTTGTGGTGCAGGTGACAGAGTGCAGACAGTTGGTCCCATGCAGCAGGACAGATGGCAGAGCACAGCGGTGACATGCTTGTCAGTGTCTTGCTGCTGGGAGGAGCAGATGATCACACTGCCCGACACCGGCCGCTCTCCTGACATCGCAGCAGAGCGGGCGGGTGGACAGTGTGATCAGATACTTACGTGCAGGGGGGGATTCAGCTGAAGAACCCCCCCCCCCCCTGTACTGCACACTGGCGCCCCGTGCCTCACCATCTGCAGGACGCCGGCTCCACACTGACGTCCTCCGGCTCCTCCCCTCGATACTGGGCTGTGATGTGCGGTAGTCACCGCCCACAGCCCTGTCACTCAATCTGAGTGGTGCCAGCCTCCTCTGACGTACCCGTCTTGTTTGAGAGCCCGGAAATGCTGGGACGTCAGAGGATGCTGGCGGCCACATCTCCAGGGGGTCATGTGACAGGCACTGAGCGTGCAGGATAGCGCCGCTCAGTGCCAGAACTGGAAACAGAAGACAATGGAGAAAACGCCTAGAAAGGTAAGTAGAACTCCTACAGAAAATAAAAAAAATGGGTGAACCACCCCTTTAAGCTATTTATTAAGATAAATTCCTTGAGAGTTGTAGCTTCCAGAATGGGTTCACTTGTCTGGGTTTCTGCTGTTTTGGTATGTCAGGGAATTTTCAAATGTGACATGGCATCTGCAATCTATTCCAGCCGTAATGGCGTTCCTTCCTTTCTGAAGGCCTATTTACACACAATGATATTGCTAACGATATGTCGTTGGGGTCACAGAATTCGTGACGTACATCCAGCCTCATTAGCGACGTTGTTGCGTGTAACAGCTCCGAGCGAGTGTTAACGATCAAAAATACTCACCTAATCGTTGACACGTCGTTCATTTTCAAAATCTTGTTGGTCGTTGTGGACGTAGGTTGTTCGTCGTTCCTGAGGCAGCACACATCGCTACGTGTGACACCCCGGGAACAGCGTTCCTGCGTCCTCCGGCAACGAGGTGGGCGTGTCGTTAATGCGGCTGGTCTCCGCCCCTCCGCTTCTATTGGTCAGCCGCTGTGTGACGTCGCTGTGACGGCGCACGAACCTCCCCCTTAACAAAGAGGTTGTTCGCCAGCCACAGCGACGTCGTAAGGCAGGTATGTGTGGCGGGGACTAACGATATTGTGCGCCACGGGCAGCGATTTGCCCGTGACGCACAAACGACTGGGACGGGTGCGATCGGCAGCGACATCGCTAGCGATGTCACTGTGTGTAAAGCAGCCTTAAGTCCTATGTTCAATCAGTACCACATATGAGGTATCAGCGTACTCTGCAGAAAATGCTATAAAACTCTGTGAAGCACCTGGGGGTTCAAAGTGTTCAACCAACATATAGATAATGTGGATGAGGGGTATAGTTTAAAAAATGAGGTCACTTGTGGAGGGTTTCCACTCTTTAGGTACATTAAGGGTTCTGCAAATGCAACATAGCGTCCGCTAACAATTTCAGCCAATTCTGCTTTCCAAAAGTTAAATGGTGCTCCATCCCTTCCGAGCGCTGCTGTACAACCAAACAGTAGTTTTCCACCACATATGGGGTATCTGTGTACTCAGGAGAAATTGCATATTGTATGCTGAATTTTCTCCTGTTACACTTAAAAAAATGCAAATTTGGGACTAAAGTAACATTTTTGTAGGAAAGAGTAACAATTTCTTTATTTCATTCCACAATGCTTTAATTGTTGTGAAGCACTTGAAGGTTTCATAGACTTATTGGATGTGGTTTTGAGCAGCTTAAGGGGTGAAGTTTTTTGTAGAATGGTGTCACTATTTTATATTTCCTTTCAAGGTCACGTCAAATATCACGTGGTCCCTAAAACAAACGGTTTTATATATTTTGTTGGAAAAAAGAGAAATTACTGATAAACTTTTAATCCTTCTATCTAACAAAAACCACTATTATACCACCATACACCTTAAAGAGAGACAATATCCCCCCCAAAAATATAGAAAACCTGCAGAGATAATGCAAGGCATAAGCCCTAGTAACCAGCCACAGCCAATTTTACCCAGCAACAGGGGACGGAGGGTAAATGGTATAATAGTGGTTTTTATATGACCAATTGAAATTGCATATTTAACCTATGTGCCTTGTATGTACTATATGCTTCTTTTTGGGTATGACTCTGCTCTGTATACCTCTATTGCAATATTATCTCACCCCTTGTAATTTACTATACCTGCATGTATTATATATTGATACATCTCCTTAGCCCTTTTTTTCCCACTTGGGTAACGGAGGATAGTCTAACCCTAACGGGGGTTTAGACACTGTTTGATTTATGGCTTTGTGCCTTTTTAGTGTTTTTAAATGTGTGTGACCCTGTGTCCTATTTATAATAAAGTACAATTTTTTTCATATACATTGGTGTTTCCCTCTTATATGCACACTTCCTTTTCTTTGTCTTTATCCGCCCTAAAGTGTGCTGAGGTGAACCCATCGACTATTATAGGGGTTAAAATACTCCTCATAGGTGTGCCCTCCCCTATCTCCTTGATGTCTCTGGGTTGTATTGCAGATGGTGGGTATTAAATACACGGCTCTGGGCTCATCATGCGAGATTGTTATTAGATACACAGCTCTGAGCGTATCACATGATCGGCATTAGATAAACGGCTCTGGAGTGTATCACAGATGGGGCACTTTAGATACTCCCCAGAGCCATGTATCACATGATGGGCATTAGATAGCATCTATGCTATGTCAGTGGAGCCTCCTGCAGAAGCTGTACAGTGACATAGCAGAGCTCAGCTGTCTGGTACTGCACTGCTGATCACCGCCGCTGATACCGCATCCTGGATCTCCGCTCCCCACACCTTCTCCTGTCACACTGGTGTCCCAGTATCTCCTATCACTGCACACCCTGAACACTGTTTGTGGTGACAGAGGGAAAGTGAAGCTTTCAGAGTAGCTGAGGGCGTCACAAAAATGGAGCCAATCTCCTAACACAGCCGAGACCTGGGCAGCCCAGGGAATGTGCTCAGATCACAGCTGGGGGCAGCACAATACAGGAGATGAGGTTGGACACCGACTGCAGTCTCCTATGTAAAGTGGCTGCTGTATAGGAGGTGTGTAAGTGTAATGTCGTGTGTAAGGTCATCAATGTCTGATCGGATGGGGTTCAATACCTGGAACTCCCATTGATCAGCTACTTTCGGTGCCAGCAGCTGGAAACGCTCAGTTCTAAAGCTTCCCAGTCAACTGATAGCGGCCGCGGCACTGTACTGCATATCCACCTCCTATTCAAATGAACAGGAGTCGGATGTGCAGTACCTGGCTGTGGCCACTATAAGATGACAGGGTAGCTACGGAACTGAGCATTTCCGGCTGCCTGTTGCCGGCAGTGCCGCCAAGAACAACTAATCGGCGGGGATGCTGGGTGTTGGACCTGGTAGATCGAACATTGATGATCTATCCTATGGACAGGCAATCAATGAAAGAGTAGTGGACAATCTCTTTAAACTCGTGTTAAATAGTGGTCAGTACACAGTGATTCTGATTAACGCCATGTAAAGTGTAACTGTTCTAGTAGGATTTTCATGGTCTGTTAAGAGCTTACAACACAGCAAAGGGATTTAATTAATGAACATTATCTGTCAGGAGAAGAGTGTAGAAAAATATTTCCGAGGCTTTAGATACACCATGAAATACTGTGAGGATGGTCATCACGAACTGACTTAAGTTCGGCACATTATTGACATTACCTACAACTAGAAGTGCCTCAAAAATTGTTGAATAAACAAGAAGAAAATTGGTCCAGCAGGCTACTAAAAGACCTACAGCAACATTAAAGGAGCTGCAGGAATTTCTGAAAAGTACTGATTGTGTACTGCAGTACTTGAGAATGTCCAGTACTCAGCTATGGTGTTCTAGCTCCATCAACTTTAATTTTGGACACAGTAAGAACAGCAGTGGTGTGAGACCCCGACTGATCTCATACTAAAATGATCCTACTCCTGGTAACCTCCTTTAAAGCATTATGTTTAGGCTATACATTATTGACTGATGTAGTAAAGGCTTACCTGCTGACTGTAACCACTGCTACTGTAGGAGAAGCATATGTCAGAAAGACTGTTGTTACTGCAGCACTCCACGGATCCATCCAGCCGTCTGTACACTGAAATGCAGGAAATCATCATGAATGGCTACTATTTCCCAGAACAAGTATGCTGGTAAGCCAGACCTTCCTTACTTCATCCCCCAATAGCCCTTTCTTAACAGCTAAGTTTATTCATGTATTCAGACTTCCTTTTGTTTTATTTCATTATTAATTGAAAATGTACAATTTTGTTTGTATCCTCAAGAAAATATTCAGTATGTGATGGAAAATGTAAAGCCCCTGCAGCATACAGGATAGTGGAGGCGTTACTGACTCAACACATCACGTGACGAGTATATTAGGGCCTGTTTACACATTTGGACTCAGTCAGGCCTCCATATGAAACCATGAAAAACTGAAATTGGGCATGACCCCAATTGGTATTGCCCATATTTTTTATTTATTTATTTTTAAGCAGCCCCAATAGCATGGTAGACTATGTTTTTGTGTCCACCGAAAAATATGGGTACAGCCGGAACGGGGGCCAGACAGAGGACACATTATACTGAAAGTGTGACCTAAACGTTATGTGAACAGGCTCTAAAGTTACTAAACCATTCATTATCTGGGCAAATAACTGGACATTAAAGGAGCTGTCCAATAGATTACCTTTACAGTTGACATTAAATGGGATGTAATGATCAGATTAAAGTGCTACGGTAGATGGCACATATAACAAGTGTGTACACAATGGGGGGAGGGGAAGCGCCATTTGTGGCCCAATGGTTGTCCTCCTTTAGCTAGTATAGGTTAGACAGTCTATTTTGGGTTTGTATGTATGTATGTATACATGTGTGTATCATTGTATGAATACATTACTTGGACAAAAATATTTAGACAGCTACAGATGTTTTTAGGCCATCCCTTACAAATTCCATAGGTATTCACATGGAGTTATCACATTTTCCACTTTTCTAGAAATGCATTCAACAAAACTTTGGAGTGTGTCTGTGGGGTACTTCCCATTTAGCCAAAGAAGCACTTGTAAGTCACACAAGAGGGCAGTGCTCACAGTCTCTGTTCTAGTCCATCTCAAAAGTGTTTGAAGACATTGTGGTCAGTGACACGTTCTTTCACACCAAACTCCCCCACCATGCCTTTATAAACCTGGGGTTACAGGGATGCTGACTAGACGCCCTGCAACACTGGTATATAAACATTAAAACTAATACAAATTGCTTTTTTACATCGGATAAATAGGGACATGCATTTTTCACACAACTGTTACCTTACTGTAATGTCACCACTAGGGGGTGTCAGCGAACAGTGTGTGTAATGATAACAACCACTAGAGGGAGCCAGAGCACAAGGCGTCCCGGGTAACTAACTGGTTGCTAAGAGGAGTCGTGCTAGCTGGGTCAGAGCCGAGAGGGAGCGCAGTACAAGGGAGGAGCAGAGTCAGGGTTAGGAACAGGCCAGAAGTCTGTTACCGAGAGAGCAAGCTGAAGGAGGGGGCGCCGGGGCGGGACAACAAACAGGGAGCGGGTGGGCAGAACGGAAGTTAAGACAAAACAGAGGGGATGGGAGACAGAGAGGTCAAGAAGAATAGACGACAGGGAGGTCAGGAAAGGTCAGAGGAGGTAGCGGACAGAATCTAGAGTACTTACAGGGACCAAGAGAGCACGCTGCAAAGCAGGACTATAACTGGCACCATGATGATGGAGGGAACTTCCTGATAACACTGCGTGCTCCTGTGAACGAGGCGTAGAAGGATAGGCTCCTCCCACTGGGAAACACCAACCACGGAATCAGGTGACTGATACAACTCTGCAACAGCAGAGTGCAAACAGTATTGTGACACTTACCTCCTTCCTACTATTCATAGTGGGGAAGGACTTCTGATCAATACTAGATATTTTGGAGTGGATAGGACATTTATAAATATACTGGAAGTGCTTTAGTAAATACAGTCAGCTGCCTCACCTATTGCATTGGAGGCACTTTTTTGTATGACTTTTTATGTAATTTTTATGTTTAAACAAAGATATATGGAAAGATTTTTAATCAAACATAATTTTTGAGAAGTGTAATTTTTTATCTTCCTGGTTGTACTTTACAAGATGGAACAGAAGAGGGTCTTGTCCAAACGGTTTCCAAAAAGCTGAAAGCATAGAACTGTCCAAAATGTCTTGGTATGCTGAAGCATTAAAATTTCACTTTACTAGAATAAGGTGTGTTGATCAACCCTTGAAAACAGCGAAATAGCTTTATCCCTATTCCACCAAATATTACAGCTGGCACTTGGTAGTTGGGCAGATAACATTTTCCTGGCATTCGCCAAATCCAGACTCGTCAAATCAGACAACAGATAGAGAAATGGGATTCATTACCCCACACAATATGTTTCACAACTTCAGAGGCCAGTGGTGGAAGCCTTACTACACTCTGTCCTACGCTTGGCATTGTGCTTGGTGATGTAAGGCTGACCTGCAGCTGCTCAGCTATGGAAACCATGTCATGTCTCCCAGCGCACAATTTATGTGATTATGATAATTCTAGAGGTTTATTCAGTCAGCAGAGCGTTGCTGAATTATTCACTATGTGCCTCAGTGACCCCGACCTGTACTTTCACAAGGTCTCTAATTTATGAGTTAAGGCTGCTTTACACACAGCGACATCGCTAGCAATGTCGCTGGTGAAAGTACCCGCCCCTGTCGGTTGTGCGTCACGGCCAAATCGCTGCCCGTGGTGCACAACATCTCTAGGACCTGTCACACATACTTACCTGCCTAGCGACGTCGCTGTGGCCTTAGAAACGGGCCTTAGAGGACACAATTCTGGAAATAGACCCCAAATGTTAGACCTGCATTTATCGCACACTTAGGGGCACTTTGCACGCTACGACATCACAAGCCGATGCTTGCGATGCCGAGCGCGATAGTCCCCGTCCCCGTCGCAGCTGCGATATCATGGTGATAGCTGGTGTAGCGAACATTGTCGCTACGGCAGCTTCACACGCACTTACTTGCCCTGCGACGTCGCTCTGGCCGGCATCACAGCGACGTCACACGGCAGCCGTCCAATAGAAGCGGAGGGGCGGAGAGCAGCCGAAAGAAAGTGATGCCCACCTCGTTGCCAGAGGACGCAGATACGGTGTTGGTCCTTGTTCCTGGGGTGTCACACGTAGCGATGTGTGCTGCCTCAGGAACAACGAACAACTTGCGTCCTGCAACAGCAATGATATTTGGGATAAGAACGACGCGTCAACGATCAACGATTAGGTGAGTAATTTTGATCGTTAGTGGTCGTTAGTAGGTTTCACACGCAACGACATCGCTAACGAGGCCGGATGTGCGCCACGAATTCCGTGACCCCAACGACATCTCGTTAGCGATGTTGTTGCGTGTAAAGCCCCGTTTACTGTGGTTCTCAAACAGTTCCATTTCTCAATAATACTACTCATAGTTGATTGTGGGATATTTAGAACTGTCATGAGTTGACTCGTTACACCGGTGACCTCCTATTACAGCACCAAATTGGTATCAATGGTTTCTTTAAAATGAGCAATTCTTTCACAAGTGGTAGTAAAGGCACACTGCACGGCGTGGGGCTGGGGTCTCAACAATACATTTGACTATAGTGTATGTATGCATGTATGTATACGTAATATGTGTGCACACACACACACACACACACACACACACACACACACACAAGTCAGTGTGTAAATATATGTTTGCAAATTATATGTAAATGTGCGTGTAAAAATGTACATGTTTTTTGTATGAGAGTTTATGTATATGGAGGTGTCACAACATGCAAAGTTTATTCTGATTGTGGGACACAATTAGGTACCAACATACATAATACATATACATGTGTTTTTTGCTATGAGTGCCTCAGAGTCCTGATCTGCACAGCACATAGGTTAAGCGGGCTTACACACTGCGATATCGGTCCAGATATCGCTAGTATGGGTACCCGCCCCATCTGTTGCGCGACACGGGCAAATTGCTGCCCGTGACGCACAACATCGCCTAGACCCGTCACACATACTTACCTTCCTAGCGACGTCGCTGTGACCGGCAAACCGCCTCCTTTCTAAGGGGGCGGTCCGTGCGGCGTCACAGCGACGTCACTGAGCGGCCGCCTAATAGCAGCGGAGGGGCGGAGCTGAGCGGGACGTAACATCCCGCCCACCTCCTTCCTTATGTATAGCGGTCGGGAGGCAGGTAAGGAGAGCTTCCTCGTTCCTGCGGTGTCACACGGAGCGATGTGTGCTGCCGCAGGAACGTGGAACAACTTCGTTACTGCTGCAGTAACAATTTTTGAGAAGGGACCCCCATGTCACCGATGAGCAATTTTGCAAGTTTTTGCAACGATGCAAAATCGCTCATCGGTGTCATACGCAACGGCATCGCAAATGCGGCCGGACGTGCGTCACCAATTCCGTGACCCCAACGAGTTTGCATTAGCGATGTCGTAGCGTGTAAAGCCCCCTTAAGTGTCATTTTTGGAGTCACTAGTTTTCTAGGAAACTCCAATGTGAATGAGACATTATAATGAAAACAAGACAGAGGTTACTAGTAAGCATGAAGAAGGACATTTAAAAAAAGCATTATCATTAATGGCTGATGGTTTGGAGCTTATTTTTGTACCTCTGCTTGGGAAATGCAGTTGTTGGAGGCTTGCTGTGCTTATGCAGAAGCCGGATTGAGGCTTCAAGGAGATGTCTGATAGACATTTATGCCAATCATCCACGTTTCTCACTGGACAGTCTTGAACTTGCGTTATGATGTCTCGTACAAACAAACCTTTTGGTCCACTCGCTGGAGATTCCTTAAAGGAAGAAAAAAAAGTGAATTGAGGAAAAAAATAAATCATTCAATGAAGACAGTATGGCTTACATTTTTTTTTTCATTTAAATGGTTTTTATTGATTATTATTAAATAAGTGGGTAAGGTATGAACTGGAAACGTATGGGGACACAGAAGGAAAAATCAGGGATGGTGATTACATGGGGTAAATGGGGGAAATAAATAAACAAAGCAATTTACATGAAAAGATCAGAGCTTGTTCTTTTTGTTAACAGTTTGTTAATCTGAGTATTTTTACAATTATTATATATACATCATAGCTGGATATAAAATGGCATAAAGAAAGCTTAGTCCTAGTCAATGGAGTCATTAATATACAAGTTGTGTGTGAAGAGTTTGATCCAAGGAAGCCATTTTTTGTTGTATTTTTCATAGTTCTTCTTTCTTAGAGCCAAATTATATTCTTCAAATGTATTGCGCCTCAGCTTGCTCCTGACGTATGGTCACAGGGGGAGATTAGCACTTAGGACCTTGGCCAGAGTGCTAGAACTTAAGAGAAAACACTCATTCACTAACAACAAGCAGCTAACCCAGCTTCATGCAGAAGAATTAAGCTGCTAATTACAAAATACAGCTGCAGAAAGTGACCAACAAAATACAATTATCTGGAATCCATACAGCAGAGCAAGGCCTAAGACACACGGCATGAAAATCGGTGCGAATGGAGTGCGAAAAAACATCACATTCCACTCAGACCAATATTAGCCTGTGTGTTAGCGCACATATGCGATTATTTTCTCAGCCCTAATCGGACCGAAAAAAACAATCACAGCATGCTGCGACTGTAATGTGAGTCTTGTTTCTCTCGCACCCATTCAAGTGTATGGGGCGAGAGAAAAATCGCACTGCACTCGCGGTACATCGGTGTACCACGAGTGAAGTGCGAGAATGGCATTAGCTGGCAACGGAGGAGAGGGGGAGATAAATCCCTCCCTCCCCTCCGCAGCGCCGGCCTGCCCCTCCTCAGTGCCGGCCCGCCTCCCGCAGCTGAGGTTCACTTGCACAGTCGGACCTTAGTCGCAGGGACACTCGCATGACACTCGGCTCTGCTGTACTGCCAGCGTGAGAAGAGTGTCATGTGAGGGGATCGTAGTAATCCCTGTGTGGCCCCGGCCTAAGGGTGCAAACACCCAACCCAGACTCACTTACTGTCCCTGAGTTAACTTCATCACTGTGGTAACCACCAGCACCATTAACTAAGATTACAGTTAATAATAGTCTATTTATCTATTGCAATAGACTTCCACTACGATATCATAACAAACTAACTTGTACCCACTGACAACCACCTGGAATAGTATCTGCTACTCCCAAACTTGCTGGAAAGCCCAAAATAAATGAACAAAATGTGCATTACAACAGCACCATAATAAAACCTAAGTAGGATTCTGTGATCCTCAATCTCTCAAACCAACCTCCTCACCTATTCAGGAGTCTACACCAATTACAACATAAGAAAGCAAGGCAGAAGTCCACTCATTATTAACCAATAACTTTATTCCAATCAGTAAGGTATTCATAACCATACAAAACTCAATTTGCAATTAATTAGATTCCAAGCACTGATACTGGGATCAAGTATACTTAACCACATGGTCTCTGAAAAAACAAAAAGAGAAATCAATGGCCAAAACACAGCCACACCTTCACCAAGGGGCAACCAACAAACACCCCCAACTTGAGTAAAGTATGGGTAAACCAAAAGTCAACCCAGACATCAACAAAAAATCTCTCCCACTCCAAGAGGATTCATGGTCCCAGCAATGGGAGCCCCAGGCAGACAACTCAATGCTATGCAGTGTGACGACAGCAATGCAGAAGAGAAAGGAATTAGAAGAGAAAGGAATTAGATTCAGGAAAAAGTTCAAACAATGATACAGCTTGCCCAATATCGGACTCAGACTCTGAACCAGAGTCCTCACCCAATCCTAGCCCAATGAAACAGCGGACAAGAAAAGACTACGAAAGTTACAACTCATTCAATGACCCACTACAAAACTTCAGAACAACAGACTAACCTATCTCACAAGATCTTTTAAGGAATATACTGCTGGCACTCAAGGAATCCATGAAAGCCGAATTTAGTAACCAACTTAACGAAATTAAATCATCATTTGAAGCCATCGCCTTCAAAGTAGAATGCACCGAAGCGGAAGTATCTGACCTAACTAATAACACAAAAACCATTGCTAATATCTATAGTAAAACGAAAGACGATTTACAGTCCCTGAAAGCCAAAATAGCCGATTTGGAGGATCAAAATAGATGGAACAACATCAAAATAAGAGGTTTACCTGAATCAGTAAAGACAGATGACTTGCAACCCTACATAAAGAATCTATTCAAGAAAACAATCCCATATATAACAGAACTGGACCTTACAGTGGATTAAGCACATCAGCTTTCTAAACCGAGATTCCTACAACTGGACGCTCTAATCTGAGGGTTGTAATAGACCAGTCGGATGGGTGTCTCCGTTCTTGGCCATCTTGGTCTTCCTTATTCTGAAGCCGCGGTGCATGACGCGTCTACGTCATACACACGCACCGGCATTGAGCTCCTGCACAGGACCGCCGAGTGTGTATGATGTAGGACGCATCATGCACCGCGGCTTCAGAATAAGGAAGACCAAGATGGCCGAAAGGGGAGGCGCCGGTCCCAGAGAACGACGCCACCCATCCGACTGTTGTGCACCGGAGCGACCTCCTAGTTGAGTATTATAAAGTGTTTTTTTATGTTCTACACAGCGGCCTGGGCTCTTATATACAGCATGTTAGAGTGCTGTATATAAGAGCCCACTGGTGGTGGCCGCAGCTTATAGGCTGAAAAAGTGGTGACAGGTTCCCTTTAAGGTGTGACATTGCCCACCCGTGAATAGCAATGTTACCTGCCATTGCAGTTCTACCCCCAATAATATGGAGCCTTGCGTCCTGAAAGGGGAGAACATACAAGTCTAAAAAAGCCCAGTAGCCAGTGTGAAAATGGCAAGATTACGTATTTTGTTTGGATGTTTTGGTTTCTGTTTTAATTAAGATATTATTTAATTTTGGATATGAAAAAAATACAGATTTTTCAGCTTAATTGAAGAAAAAAAAAAGTAAAAAAAGACATTTTCTTTTTTCCATTAAAGGGAACATGTCACCATATTTGATTTAGCTAACCTGGGCATACAGTTTATAGAATGCTGCACATAGTCCTACCTGTGTGACTTATATCAGAAGCCTTGTTGTGGATAAATCCTCTTTTATCACTTTAAGTAAATGAGCTCTTCCAGGCTATGGGGCAGATGCTGCCTGGAAGATAAGCACCGGAGGCAGAATTGTTTTAGGGTACTTTCACACTTGCGTTTTTTTCCTTTCGTCACAATCCGCCCTTTTGGAAAACAGCGGAATCCGTTAACGGATTCCGCTGTTTCCCATAGACTTGTATGGATGATGGATTGTGCCAAAAGTACCTGCATTGCTTCCGCTGGCCGACGTTGCGTTGCTTCCGCCGGGCGGAAGGAACGCAGCATGTAACTTTTTTTGAGCAGCGGAATCCTTAGGATTTCACTGCGCATGCTTTCTCTGTCTCCCTGCACCCGTAAGCAGGGTACACATCGGGTAACCAAGCAAAGTGCTTTGCTTAGTTACCCGATATTTACCCTGGCTACGTGTGCAGGGAGCCCAACACTTCCCCGCTTGGCTCGCCCCCTCCCCCACTCCACATGTACACACGCGTACACACACACACACACACACACACACACACACACACACACGCGCGCGCACACACACACACGCACGCACGCACTCACCTGTCCTCAGCGACATGGTCCCGCTCGGCTCCACCCACCCACCCTGCACACATTCTCAGCGGCCGAACGATCAGCTGATCACCCGGCGACCGGCTGCTGTGAGCGATCAGCTGATCACCCGGTGACCGGCTGCAGTGAGCGATGAGCTGATCACCCGGCGAACGGCTGCTGTGAGCGATCAGCTGAGCGCCCGGCTACTGTGAACGATCAGCTGAGTGTCCGGCGACCGGCTGCTGTGAACGATCAGCTGTTCGTTCACAATAGCCTGCCGCTGGTGAAACTGTAAAAGAAAAAGAAAAAAAAGCTGATTCCGTTGTTTTGTATGATCCGTTGCATCCGTTGTGCCACTATATGCAACACATCCGTTGCATCCGTAACACAACGCAATGCAACGGATGCCGTTAAACGCAAGTGTGAAACTAGCCTTTTAAAGGACTGGTCTCAAAAGGGGCCAGTTTTTTCTATGATTTTATTCCAGCTGCTCCTATGATGAGTACGTAACCTTTTTTTTGTTTATATTTTTATATTCACCGTAAGGTTCCAAAAATATGAACCTTTTTTATTTTGTGCTGCTTTTTATGGTGTTTACAAGGAGGCGTGGATCACAGGATTCTCTGGGGTATGCCTTTAGGCTGCTCTGCATTATTACTCTGTCAGCAATGTCCTCTTAGGCTATGTTCACACAGGGCTTTTTTGGTAATTTTTTTTCCTGACCAAAACCTGATCATGTGGCAGGAAATCTCCTTTGAGTCATCTGCGTTTTTGGCGCATTTTTGATGCGTTTTTTTTAGTGACGTTTGTGGTGTGTTCTTTCTACAAAATGGGTTGTACGGTTGTACCAATGAAAAATCGTTGCAAAAACACTGCAAAGAATTGACAATGTCATTCTTTGAAATCTGCAGCGAAAACGCAGGCATTATACAGGAACAAATCTGCAGGTGTGTGTGTGTGTGTGTGTGTGTGTGTGTGTGTGTGTGTGTGTGTGTGTGTGTGTGTGTGTGTATATGAGATTTCAGGAATCTCATAGACTTTTCTGGGGCTGTAAAAAGCAGCTTTTTATTAGCATGGATTTGCATAAAACCAAGGCAAATCTGCAGCTAAAAAACACACCAAAAACTTACCAAAAAAAGCCGTGTGAACATAGCCTTATTAAAGACCATAAAAAGCAGCACTAAACAAAGACCCATATCTCTGAAACCGTATGATGGAAATAAAATAAAAGTAAAGGGGAGCAGTGCGAAAAAAAATAAAATAAAAATATCCCCTTTAGACCTGGTAGCAGATCTTTTTTATTTGCTACTATTCTTTTAGTGAATTATAAAGCAGACTTGAATTTACAGTAACCTTATGTGGTTTATAGAGCCCAATTGTTCATGTTCCATTTTTTCATTACTTCCAGTAGCTTTGAAGGCTCAAGAGCCATTTTAAAGGAGTTGGACACTACTTTAACTTGGATGACCTATCCTTATGGAAGGTCATCAATGTCTCATAGGCTGGGGTCCAGCATTTGGCATCACTACCAATCAGCTGTTCTCGGTGCCAGTGGCGGCCAGAACTGCTCAGTTCCGAAGCTGCCCCATCAACTGATAGCGGCCGCTGCCAGGTGCTACACGCCCGCCTCCCATTCATATCAATAGGAGATGGATGTGCAGTACCCGGCCGCGATCAAAAGACAGGGCAGCTCCAGAACTGAGCATTTCCGGCTGCCTTCTGATGCCACTGCCATGGGCAGCTCATTGGAGGGCATGCGGGTGTCAGACCACGGCCAGACATTAACCCCTTCATGACCGGGCGATTTTCCGTTTTTTGCTCCCTTTGCTCACCATATAGTGTACTGGAAAACAGCAAAAAAAATTCCAAGTGCAGAACAATTGCAAAAAAAAAGCGCAATTGCACGATTGTTTTTGGAGTATTTTATTCACAGTGTTCACTATATGGTAAAACTGATGAGTTGGTGTGATGCCTCAGGTTGGTACGTGTTCGTAGATACCAAACATGTATAGGTTTACTTTTCTCTAGGACAGGGGTGGGCAATTAATTTTCCCATGGGGCCGCATGAGAAATTGGGATGGTTGTAGAGTGCCGGACTAATATAATAAACTCAGTTCTACCCAATACTGTATATAGCATATATACTAACCCTCCATAAAGAAACACTAAGTTAAACAATACAAAAAGTCAATGAAAATATGGAGGTCAGTAGGAGCATACATACTGGCCGTGGTAGCCAGTGGGGAGCATACATACTGGCCCTGGGGGCCAGTGGAGAGCATACATACTGGCCCTGGGGGCGCTGAGGGCACAGGCAGGCAACACTGCAGCAGCAGAGCCTGAGGGCTCCTCTGGCTGCCTTCTCTGAGACCCCTGTCTGCTTCTTCTATTTCAGGCACAGGGGGACCTGAGAAGACACAAGTGCTGCTCCCCTGCTCTCTCCTCCTGCAGGTACTCTGCACTCTCCCTGCTGCTACTGGTGCACTTACCTCAGTTGAAGAACAGACATTTTTGAAGTGGCCTGTGCAGATGAGCTGGTTACATGTGAGGATCCTGGGTACAAGGGGCAGGCAAAGGGGGCGTGACCAGCATCGAGAGAGCAGCAGGAGGGGACAAGGAAGGCATCCAAGGAGTGTGTGTCCAGCATTCAGAGGGGGCGTGGATGACAGCAAAAGGGGCGTGGCTAGCAGCATGGACTCCATGGAAGGCATCCAGAGACTGTGACCAGCATCCAGAGGAGGCATAACTGGCAGCAAAAGGGGGCGGGCGTTGTCAGCTGCTTATCACTGCACTGCGAAATACATAGCTCCCGGCAGTGAGAGCGGGGCTGAGGTATAAAATTGTAGATCAGGCCACGCCTCCAACTCTGAGCTAAGACAGGCGGGCTGGTCACAGACAGTAACCGGGCTGCATCCAGCTCGTGGGCCGACCCTTGCCCAGGTCTGCTCTAGGGGGATAAAAAAAAAAATCAGATCTTTGTCCAAAAAAGTGGCGCACTTTTTGTGCCATTTTCCGCAACCCATAGCGTTCTTATTTTTTGGGATATGGGGCTCAGTGATGGCTTATTTTTTGTGTTTCGAGCTGCTATTTTACCGGTACCATTTTTGCACAGATGCTACGTTTTGATCGCCTCTTATTGCATTTTGTGCAAAATTTGGACATCCAAAAAACTTAAATTTTGCAGTTTGGAATGTTTTGCCGCTATGCCATTTACTGATCAGGTTAACTGATTTTATATTTAGATAGATCGGGCATTTCTGAATGCAGAGATACCAAATGTGTGTAAATTTTTCATTTTATTTTAACTGTTTTTTATTTATTTTTATTTTACTAGTCCCCTTAGGGAACTAAAGGGTGCTTTACACGCTGAGACATCGCTAGTGATTGCTAGAGATGTCGCGAGCGATAGCACCCGCCCCGTCAATCGTGAGACATGTGGTGATCGCTGCCGTAGCGAACAATATCGCTACGGCAGCGTCACACGCACATACCTGTTCAGCGACGTTGCTGTTGCTGCCGAAAAAATCCCTCCTTCAAGGGGGAGGAGCGTTTGGCGTCACAGCGGTGTCACAAAACGGCCGCCCAATAGAAGAGGAGGGGAGGAGATGAACGGCCGGAACATGTCGCCCACCTCCTTCCTTCCTCTTTTCCGATGGGCACAGGTAGGATGATGTTCGTCGTTCCTACGGAACACAGCGATGTGTGGTGCCGCAGGAACGACGAACAACCTGTGGAATGAAACACCAACGACATTATGATTTGGAGCGACGTGTCAACGATCAAGGATTTTTGACGTTTTTGCGATCGTTGATCATCGCTCCTAGCCGTCACATGCTGCGATGTCGCTAACGATGCCGGATGTGTGTCATAAACACAGTGACCCTGACGATATATCATTAGCGATGTCGCAGCGTGTAAAGCACCCCTAAGGATCAGCAGTCTGATTACACATTAATTTCTGTTGATCAGAGCTGCACATCTCTGATCAGCAGACATGCTGTATTTCTCTAAGAGCCGCTGCTCTGCCAGCTTTAACAAGAACTATGTCATGGTAGCAACAGGAGACATCACATGACCCATCGCTACCATGGTAACCATTGGCTCCCCGTGATCGCGTCACGGGACCTCCGTTGCTGGTAGGAAAAGGCGGGTTCCCCGCAATGGCCATTTAAATCGCGATCACATTTTGACAGCACAAGGAGTTAACAGGAGCGGGTGGATTGCTGATCCACCCATGCCTGTTAGCCACACATATTTGCTGTTGAAATCAGCAGACATGTGCAGGGATCACGCCGGCTCACCGCAGCAGCTGGCGGTGATTATTCCGACATGATTTAGGACGTATTGGTATGTCCTAGGTTGTGATATGCCATCAATGTAAAAGTAGTGGATAACCTCTTTAAGGTACTGACTTGATCAAATATTCAAAAGTTAGTAAATATTTGACTGCAGATCACTAGTTATTCTGTATGCAGGAACAAGGAGGATCTGTCTACCAGCCAAACAGGACTTAATATTTAAAGCCTGTCAAGTTATGCACATTCAAAAAAAGGTAGAAGAACAGGTGTGAAAGACGTATCGGTCTGTCTATAATGAAGAACTACACAAAAACAAACCAACCAAAAATGTAACACATTACTAATAAATTAATGAACAGGTGGACAAATACATCATGCGTCAGCGATTAATATTTACATGAACTCCAATATAGATGGAAATGTTAAAACTTGAAATACTTCAGTTAACAATTTTTGTTTTTTGTTTTTTTTTATCAAAAAGTGCAAAAGTCATCCAACCACATCAAGGTGTTCCTCATGTAGATGGTGCCGATCACTACTGTCTTACCGCTCTATGTGCACGGCTGGGCCTCATCTGAATGGAGGAAGGAAAAACCAGGAATAGCTCGCAATTAAAGGGAACCTGTCAGGTGTAATATGCACCCAGAACCACGAGCAGCTCTGGGTGCATATTGCTAATTCCTGCCTAACCGTCCCTGTATACACTAACATAGATAAAGAGATCTTTATAAAAAGTATTTCTAAAGATCTTTTACTGTATGCTAATGAGCGAGGGCACTAGTCCCCTGGGCGTTTGTTCCCTGGCTAGTTGGCCCCATTAGCATGTTAGTACTAATCTGTGAGTGTGCTAACATGCTAATGAATGTACAGCGTCAGAGGATGGTCTCACTCACCTCTCCACTGCCATCGCGTTTGGGTCATGCGCACTATGAAGCCGGGTGTACGCGTCCTGGCTTCAAACTGAAGTAGTGTGCATGACCCAAACTTCAGGGTCATGTGCACTGACCCGAAATCCAGCGTCGGACGTGATGGTGGCAGAGAGGTGAGTGACATCATTCTGTGATGCTGCGCATTCATTAGCATGAAAGCATGCTCACAGGGTCATACTAACATGCTAATGCAGCCGACTGGGAAGGGGAACAAACGCCCAGGGGAACTAGTCCCCGCGCTCATTAACATACGATATAAGATCCTTAGAAATACTTTTTCTAAAGATTCCTTTATTGATGCTAGTGTATACAGGGACGGTTAGGCAGGGATTAGCAATATGCAACCACTGCTCGTGGTTCTAGGTGCATATTAAACCTGACAGGTTCCCTTTAAAGCCTTCATTAGGAAAGATGGCCGAATCAGTGTGCTGATACTTGGAAGGGGCAAACCCCCCAATATGTTGTACAAAAAAAAAATAAAAAATGGTCCGTACACCTATAGCATTAATGTACAGGTACACAGATACGCGTGATCAGGACCACCCATATTTAGGTACACCTTGATGTGGTTGGCTTTGGTACTTTTTAATTTCACAAAATATTAACTAGGTACCTTACGTTTTTAATGTGTACATAGTGAAGAATGGTAGTCATAACATTAATGTGAATCCGGCAGCATTAATTAGTAACAGGCTCCATCACTACAAATATACATAATTCCCTCTAAAACAAAGTGGCATTTTAAAGGAAAATATTTTAATCGGGAGCCAGTAACGAGGTGACTAAGAGGACTAATCTGAAATGGTAACTTTTTCACCCCCTGCTCTATGGACAGACCTGTCAGTCAAGCAGAGCAGGGTGGGGAGAAGTCCCCAGTGACTTTAAGGCCTAGTTCACACATCAGTTTTTCACATACGAGCGCTATCCAATGTTTTCACAGATTGCACTCATACCCATGACATGTCAAACTTTTTTCCTGGACTGGTTGGTCCATGCAAAATTGCAGAGACGTCCTCCGATATTGTTGAGAATGTCACATGAAAAATTGACAATGTAAGGCTATGGGGTCAGTGAAAAAAATCTGACCGCATTCTGATCACACTCTGATTAACCTCGGTTTGTTTTTGTCAAATGTAAAAAAAAATAAAATAAAAAATAATTATACACACATATACATACATACACATACATACATACATACATACATACATACATACATATATATATATATATATAATAAAAAGCTGTAATCTGAATGAGGCCTAAAATAGCAGATAAGAATACATCATAATACCATGTGTTACACACACGAAAATCCATCTATGAAATATAATATAAAATATCAGAAAGAGATCAGTCATCCAAGTCAAAATTCTAGAGTAAATTGCCTTGAAAAATGGCAAAATTTTGGTACAACTTAAACTTGCCGTTTTTACACCAGTTTCACCAAATTGAGCGGGCAGCAATGGGCGCAAAGCCACAGCTAGTCTAATTCATGACAAGCTGTGGCGTTCCTTACCCCAAAAACCTTTCCTCAGTCAGGCACCTCTACGTAAATCAGGATCGTCTGACCCCACCACGCTCCCCCATCAACATTGGTGTGAAAAATAGCAGCGCTTGATGTATAGGAGCAAAATGCTTTTATTAAAACTGGTCACAGTAATCTTGCAAAAGCCAAATTTTATATACAGCAGAAAAATCATCCTTTCAAGATGAAATTACTGAAAACTTGAAAGAAAAAGAGAATTTTGTTACTTACCGTAAATTCTTTTTCTTATAGTTCCGTATTGGGAGACCCAGACAATGGGTGTTTAGCTTCTGCCTCTGGAGGACACACAAAGTACTACACTAAAAAGTGTAGCTCCTCCCTCTGAGCTTATACACCCCCTGGAGAACCAGATCCAGCCAGTTTAGTGCAAAAGTTGAAGGAGAATAGCCACCCACAAGTAAAAACAGAGCAAGAACCGGAACAACCGGAGACTCTGTCCACGACAACAGCCGGTGATAACACGCGGAACAAGAAACTGCCAACAGGCAACAGGGAGGGAGCTGGGTCTCCCAATACGGAACTATAAGAAAAAGAATTTACGGTAAGTAAACAAAATTCTCTTTTTCTTTATCGTTCCTATGGGAGACCCAGACAACGGGACGTCTCAAAGCAGTCCATGGGTGGGAAATAAACAGAAAACTAAGAAGTAGGCAGAACCTAACTTCACAAATGGGCGACAGCCGCCTGAAGGATGCGTCTGCCCAAGCTCGCATCTGCCGAAGCATGAGCATGCACTTGGTAGTGCTTTGAAAAGGTATGCAGGCTAGACCAAGTGGCAGCCTGACATACTTGTTGAGCCGTAGCCTGGTGCCTGAAAGCCCAAGAGGCACCAACAGCTCTGGTCGAGTGTGCCTTGATCCCCGGCGGGGGAGGCACCTGAGAACACTGGTAGGCATCCGAAATGGTCGACCTAATCCAACGGGCTAAGGTCGGCTTAGAAGCAGAGAGGCCCTTGCGCCGACCTGTGGTTAGCACAAAAAGAGAGGTGCACCGCCTAAGAGCAGCGGTGCGAGACACATAGATCCGGAGAGCACGCACCAGATCCAGAGTATGCAACGCTTTTTCAAAGCGATGAACAGGAGCCGGACAAAAGGAAGGTAGGGTAATGTCCTGGTTAAGGTGGAAAGGAGAGACCACCTTAGGAAGAAAGTCCGGAGTCGGACGGAGAACCACCTTATCTTGATGAAAAACCAAAAAAGGTGACTCCGAAGAGAGCGCAGCCAAATCGGAGACTCTCCTGAGAGAAGTTATGGCCACTAGAAAGACCACTTTCTGTGAAAGACGAAACAAGGAAACCTCCCTAAGAGGCTCAAAGGGGGGTTTCTGCAAAACCGTGAGAACCAAATTGAGGTCCCAGGGATCCAAGGGCCACCGGTAAGGTGGAATGATGTGAGACACGCCCTGCATGAAGGTGCGAACCTGAGCCAGCCGGGCGATACGCCGCTGGAACAGTACTGACAGAGCCAAGACTTGTCCCTTGAGAGAGTTGAGGGACAGTCCCAGCTGCAGACCGGACTGTAGAAAGGACAGAAGGGTCGGCAAGGAAAAAGGCCAAGGAGGATGGCCGGAAGAGCGACACCAGGACAGGAAAATTTTCCAAGTCCTGCGATAGATCTTGGCGGAGGAAGACTTACGGGCCCGAGTCATAGTGGAGATGACTTCAGGAGGGATACCAGAAGCCGTCAAGATCCAGGACTCAAGAGCCAAGCCGTCAATCTGAGAGCCGCAGAATTCTGGCGGAAAAACGGACCTTGTGAGAGAAGGTCTGGACGGTCCGGAAGATGCCAAGGCACCTCTACGGACAGATGGAGCAGGTCTGGGTACCAAGCTCGCCTGGGCCAGTCCGGTGCAATAAGGATGACTCGACGGCCCTCCCTTCTGATCTTGCGCAGGACTCTGGGCAAGAGAGCTAGAGGGGGAAACACGTAGGACAGACGAAACTGGGACCAGTCTTGAACCAGAGCGTCCGCGGCGAATGCCTGAGGATCGTGGGAGTGAGCCACGTAAACAGGAACTTTGTTGTTGTGACGGGATGCCATTAGGTCCACGTCCGGAGTGCCCCATTTGCGGCAGATTGACTGAAAAACTGCCGGATGCAGGGACCACTTGCCACTGTCCACGGTTTAACGGCTGAGATAATCTGCCTCCCAGTTTTCCACGCCTGGAATGTGGACTGCGGATATGGTGGACTTGGAGTCCTCCGCCCATTGAAGGATGCGTTGTACCTCCAACATTGCCAGGCGGCTTGGTGATTGATGTAGACAACCGCTGTCGCGTTGTCTGACTGTACTCGGATGTGCTTGCCCGCCAACAGGTGGTGAAAAGCTAGGAGAGCCAGAAGCACTGCTCTGGTTTCCAGCACATTGATCGAAAGGGCTGACTCGGACGGAGTCCAAGTGCCTTGCGCTCGGTGGTGGAGACATACCGCTCCCCAGCCGGAAAGACTGGCATCCGTGGTGAGGATCACCCAGGACGGGGCTAGAAAGGAGTGCCCCTGAGACAGAGAGAGAGGGGCCGAAGCCACCACTGAAGAGAACTCCTTGTCTGTGGCGACAGAGCCACTAACCTGTGCAAGGAGGAAGGCCGCTTGTCCCAACAGCGGAGAATGTACAGCTGCAGGGGACGCAGATGGAACTGGGCGAAGGGAACAGCCTCCATTGACGCCACCATCTGACCCAGCACCTGCATCAGGCGCCTGAGGGAATAACGGCGGGGCCTCAGCAGAGAGCGCACCACCAGTTGGAGGGACTGCTGTTTGACTAAGGGCAACTTCACAAGTGCCGGCAGAGTCTCGAACTGCATCCCTAGGTACGTGAGACTCTGGGTCGGAGTCAGAGTGGATTTGGGAAGATTGACCCGAATTGGGCTAGAGTGGCAAGAGTGAGCGAGACACTCCGCTGACAGTCTGCGCTAGATGAAGCCTTGACTAGAAGGTCGTCCATGTAAGGAATCACTGCCAACCCCTGGAGGTGCAGAACCGCAATCACTGCTGCCATGACCTTGGTGAATACCCGAGGGGCCGTGGCTAACCCGAAGGGGAGAGCCACGAATTGGAAATGTTCCTCTCCGATTGCAAAACGTAGCCAACGCTGGTGTGAAACTGCAATTGGCACATGCAGATAGGCATCTCTGATGTCGATGGATGCCAGGAAATCCCCTTGGGTCATTGAGGCAATGACTGATCGCAGAGACTCCATGCGAAAACGCCGCACCTGAACATGCTTGTTGAGAAGCTTGAGATCCAGGATGGGCCGGAAGGAACCGTCCTTTTGGGGACTAGGAAGAAATTTGAGTAGAAACCTCTGAACCGTTCCCGGGCGGGAACCGGCACAATTACTCCGTTGGCCTGCAAGGATGCCACGGCCTGAGAGAAGGCGGCGGCCTTGGAGCAGGGGGGAGTCGACAGAAAAAATCTGTTTGGCGGGCTGGAAGAGAATTCTATCCTGTAGCCGTGGGAGATGATATCCTGCACCCACTGATCGGAGACGTGTTGAAACCACACGTCGCCAAAGTGGGAGAGCCTGCCACCGACTAAGGATGTTGCTGGAGCGGGCAGATAGTCACGAGGACGCTGCCTTGGCGGCAGCACCTCCTG
This sequence comes from Anomaloglossus baeobatrachus, assembly GCF_048569485.1. NCBI lineage: Eukaryota > Metazoa > Chordata > Amphibia > Anura > Aromobatidae > Anomaloglossus > Anomaloglossus baeobatrachus. Next base: position 144,205,837 of record NC_134354.1, read on the forward strand.
CGGTCTTTTGTGGACGCGCTTTTGGACGCCAGTTGGATTTCTGGTCCTTGGCTGAGTTAGTGGACGAGGCCGAGGGCTTAGAGGACGACCAGTTGGAGGAACGAAAGGAACGAAACCTCGACTGATTCCTGCCCTGGACAGGTTTCCTGGTTTTGGTTTGTGGCATGGAAGTACTCTTCCCGCCAGTAGCTTCCTTAATAATTTCATCCAGCTGTTCACCGAACAGCCGGGACCCAGCAAAAGGGAGTCCAGCAAGGTACTTCTTTGAAGAAGCATCTGCCTTCCATTCTCGAAGCCACAAGATCCTGCGGATAGCGAGGGAATTAGCCGAAGCCACCGCAGTGCGGTGAGAAGCCTCCAGCATGGCAGACATGGCATAGGATGAAAAAGCTGAAGCTTGGGAAGTCAAGGAAACCATTTCGGGCAGATTCTCTGGAGAGGGAATGCATCTCCTCTAGAGAAGCAGATATGGCTTTGAGAGCCCACACTGCTGCAAAAGTCGGGGAGAACGAGGCCCCCGCAGCTTCATACACAGATTTGGCCAGAAGGTCAATCTGGCGGTCAGTGGAATCCTTAAGAGAGGTGCCATCAGCCACCGATACAACGGTCCGGGCTGAGAGTCTAGACACCGGAGGGTCTACCTTTGGGGAGAGAGCCCACTCCTTGACCACCTCAGGTGGAAAGGGAAAACGGTCATCAGAACCACGCTTTGGGAAGCGTTTGTCAGGACAGGCCCTGGGCTTGGTCACAGCGGCCTGAAAACTGGAGTGGTTCAAGAACACACTCTTTGCCCTTTTAGGCGAGGTAAACTGGTGCTTTTCTGCCAGAGAGGGCTGTTCCTCTGATACTGGCGGATTGAGATCCAGTACGGAATTAATGGACGCAATTAAATCACTAACATCAGAGTCACTTTCGGACAGATCAATGGGGTATATGGAGTTAGCCTCCGAGCCCCCAGTAAAGGCATCCTCCTCGTCCTGCGAGTCAGCTCCGGAATCAGAGCCGCGGGACGAGGAAGGAGAGGGAACCCTGTGTCTCTTCTGAGAAGGACGGGGTCTGGGCCCTGATGATGAATCCTCTGTGAGCTACGGTCCTGAGAGACCCCTAGCAGCAGAGGCACCCTGTGAAGGGGGCTGATGCATATTCAGCAAAGTCTTGGACAGAAGTCCCATGGACTCAGCAAAGGACTGGGAGATAGACCTAGAAAAGGATTCTACCCAAGCCAGGGTTTCAGCCACAGGAGCAGGAGCAGCTTGACAGACCACTGGGAGTGAGACTCCAGGCTGAGGCACCGTCAGGTAAGAGCAGGCATCACAATGTGGATAGGTGCTCGGTTCAGGCAGTAGGAGCTTACATGCAGTGCATACTGAATACAGCTTTGGAGCCTTGCTCCTCGTGTGAGACATGCTGCTGGAGTGGGGGCTCTGCCAGAGAATGACCCCCAGAGAGTATATACAGAGGTCCACAACCAGAGGTTGTGGCTTACCAGACCCCTGGAGCGGTGTTGTGTGCCCTCCAGATCCCGAAGCCCGGACCCCAAGCACCTCAGCAGGGATGCTGCAGACCAGCGCTGCAATGACTGATCGCAGGGGGAACGCTGAGAAAATGGCCGCCGGAGCGAAGAGAGGGGGCGGGACTTGCTTAAGGAGCGGGATCTGGAGGGCCATAGAGACCTACAGGGGAGGGGACATACACTGCAGTGAGGAGTGTCCCTCCCCTGTGCAGAACGGCCGCCGGGCGGAGCCGAGCCTGTCCCTCTGCATGAATGACATGCGAGAGCAGAGAAACCGAAACTAGGCCTCCGGCGAAGCTGGGGCCTAAATTTGAGCGATGCGGCCGGCGAGCAGGCACCATCGGCGCGGTTCTCAGGCGACAGCCAGAGAACCCGCCGGAAATGTCATAAAACACAATCAGCACACTCTCCCACAACAATAAAGTACAGGGACCCCCAATATATAAACGTCTCAGGTACTTAGCTTGCTGAGACGCAGGGTTCCAAGTCCCTGGGGATGAGTGCTGCGGTCCAGCAGGGTCCTGAAGGGCTGCGGAGGGAGGCCGGTCTCCTGCCAAGCATGGAGAACCGTGCTGGCTCCCACTTCAAGCCAGAGCCCAGGAGGGATGGTGAAGGAGCGTGGCATGTAAGGCTTCAGCCTTGGAATCAACCTTAACAACACCGCCGACACAGTGGGGTGAGAAGGGACATGCCGGGGGTCCACTTGGACACGCTTTTCTTCAAACTCTTTCCAAAAATCAAAAATCAGATGAGAATGCATGTGTGGATGTATGCCTCCTGAACACAAAGCGATAAACTGGCTAGATCTGGTTCTCCATGGGGTGTATAAGCTCAGAGGGAGGAGCTACACTTTTAGGTGTAGCACTTTGTGTGTCCTCCGGAGGCAGAAGCTAAACACCCATTGTCTGGGTCTCCCATAGGAACAATAAAGAAAAATGTCATTACATAATTATCTTGTAATAAGGGCTCTTCTACACTTGCATTTACAAATTCACAGCGACACTCGGCTACAAATGTGAGTCGAGTGTCCTACGTGTGGTCTGCGTACGGTGTGTGTTTTTTTCCTCACATAGCATCCGTATCACATGCGAGCGTCATGCGAGTGCTATGTGAGTGTTTATGCATACCGCGTCAGACTGGCTACCCGAGGAATCTCCAGTAATACCAGGCCTGGTCGCAGTTACCTGCACTGAACTCCGGAGCTGTCACCTGAGCTCCAGAGTTCAGCCCGGTCTGTCTGCAGCTGTGCTGAACTGAACAGCAATCGCCGGGGAATCAATCACTTGGTGCTCGCTGTTCAGGCTGCACTCTAGAGCTCAGGTGATAGCTCTGGAGATCAGAGCATGTAACCGTGGCCAGGCCTGGTATTACTGGAGATTCCTCCGGTAGCCAGTCTGACGCGGTATGCAAGTGTCAAGGATCCGTGTGACATGCGTATGCCATCTGTATGACATGCGCAGGCCACCCGGATTCTGATTTTTTTCTCGCTCCCATAGGATTGCATGGGGGTGCGAGAGCTGAGACTCAGTGAAATCACAGCATGCTGTGATTTCATTGAGAGCACGAGTCGTGCCGTAAAACATTTAGCAAGAGGACACGACCTCATTGATTAACACTGGTGCGAGTGAGATCAGATTTTCTATCTGATCGCACTCGCACATAGAAATCACAAGTGGAGAAGCGCCCTAAAGGTTCACCAACATAAATCTTCATTGTATAATCCAGTTTCATTAAAGATTTGATACTGTCCAATGAAAAAAAATCTACAATATTAAAATATTCTAAAAGACTACACACACAAAAAAAAAGAAGTCTTTAAATTTTGCCAAATAGTAGAAATAACCATCCAAAATGGATAATTATTTCTACTATTTGGCAAAATTTAAATATTAAAATATTCTGTAATTTTTCCTTTTAAGACTTCAGGATTTGCAAGATCTCTTCTTGCAGACAATCAATATTCCACATCCAGAGCAGAATGATTTGTCCTGATCGGCGATGGACATGACTGGTTACACTACGATCACACCCTATTTTGTAAAGTGTTCCATCAGATTCCTATAGTTAGGGATGTCAGTTCAGGGCATCTCTCGTTAGCATTTGGCAAGTGTCTAGGCTGGACATATGCCAAAATACAGTGTGAACATTTAAAGTATAAGGCCGGTTTCAGACGTCCGTCTTTAATCAGGTACCAGTCACATGCATGGTTATGGTCATACGTGTGTCACACGTGTGTGACATCCATGTTTGTATACGTGTGACAGTTACAGGAGAAAACACGGGTCTGTGAAATAAAAAGATTTTCCATATTGACCTTCTTTCTTCGGCTCTGCTGGCTCCCGCTCCTGACCTCCACTCATTATATTCACCGATTATCCACTGCACTCAGGACCTGGAAGCCGGAGCAGCGTTGGGGAGAGCACCGGGCACAGCACCGCCGAGGACAGCATCGCAGGGACAGGTGAGTATACTGCAAGCACAGTGACATCCAGGAGGTCATCGGCGTTCCCAATGAACTCTAATGACATCCTGATGACCCCTGCCACACCCGCACTACAGCTTCACGAGTTCATCAGAGTTCATTGGGAACTGTGATGAGTCCCCGATGCTGTTCACGTGATGCTCCGGCTTCCAGGTCCTCACCACACACACACACACACACACACACACACACACACACACACACACATACACACACACACATACACACATACACACATACACACACGTATACACTGAGCACATATACACACATATGTATACACACAAAGCAGACACGCATGGATAAACCGAGCACATACACACACATAGTGCACATGCATGTATATGTTGCCGGCAATGTGTAAAAACAGGCATTCTATAGAATACCTAAGCAAAGTATGTAATGCCGGAAATGGCTCGTCAAAGTATGAAATGCATCAGATGTTCATACATTTCCTAGACATTCTATAGAATACCTAAATGACAAACAGGCGGAGTGTAGAATACTACAGGGGTGGTCCGTCCAAAAGTAGGTGGGCAGAGCAGGCAGCAGCAGATGTGTGAAACTGGCTCAGTTGGCCTTAGCATTAAAATGCCATTCTAGCCTCTCGTGCTGCAACATAGTCAGGAATGACACTTCTGATTCCTTTTTTTTTTCCCAGCAAAGATATCCTATTGTTCATCTTGCATTTCTTCTTTCATGTTTTTGACTGTTTGTTACTAAAGACTAATAGTCAGGAATGACACTTCTGTTTCTTTGTGTTTTTCCCAGTAAAGATATCCTGTTGTTCATTTAGGCTTGTTTCACACATCCGGCATTTCGCCACTTTGCCGGATTCAGCGCACTCCAGTACAGTGTATACAGTACAATGGCAGCGTAACAAGCTCCGGTCACATGCGGTCATGTGACCGGAGCATGTGACCCGGAAGTTGCCGCGCTGCCATTGTACTGTATACACTGTACTGACTGGAGTCCGCCAAACCGGTGAAAAGCCGGATGTGTGAAACTAGCCTTAGGATTTCTTCTTTCATTAGTTTTTTGACTGTTACCAAAGACTTTTCCAATCTGGGTATTATATCAGAGTTTGCCTGAGCACTTCTTGTCATTCTTTATAATACCTAGACATTTTATGTAATGCCTAGGAAAAGTATAGAACAACGCAGATATTTCATACCTTGCCTGAAAACGACAGGGATTGTATATACATTGCCTACGTATTCTATAGAATGCCGGGTTTTCATACATTGCCTGTAACATATACACTACACTGAACACACACACACACACACACCTGGATACTCACCTGTCCCCAGTGATGTGGTCCCCGGCACTGAAGTCCCCAGCGCTGCTCCGGCTTCCAGCTCCTCAGTGCAGTGAATACTCAATGAGTATAATGAGCGTGGGTCAGAAGCCGGAGGCAGCAGAGCCGGAGACCGCACCACTGGTTACAGCTAATTATAGAAAATCTTTTTATTAAAAAGACCCATGTTTTCTCCGTTACGTGTCACTCTGATGTCACACGGATCACATCAGTGTGCGATCCATGTGACACCCGTGCTACCGGCGAAAAAACAGACATGCCTGCGTGTGGGGTCACACGGTCCGTGTAAAAACACGGACGTGTGAGTAACAGCAAATAATAACATGGGTACGTGTGGCATCCGTGTTAAAAACGGATGTCACACGTACCTGAACCACGGACGTCTGAAACCAGCCTTAAAATTAAAATACTGTAAATATATTGTATATATCTTATATATAAAGCTGTGTGTGTGTGTGTGTGTGTGTGTGTGTATGTACGTGTGTGTTTGTATGTAGGCGTGTGTGTATATAGGTATGTGCATACGTGTGTGTTTGTATGTAGGTGTGTGTGTTTGTATGTACGTGTGTTTTTCAATGTAGGTGTGTGTGTGTGTCCACAAAAGGAATCTGCACCGTTACATTTACAATCACAACATTTTGCACAGACGCCTCATTTGACTCAGACGCATCATAGACTATGTTTTGAGGAGAAGATTTAACCCCGCACTTTACAGTTATTCACCAAAAAACCTGCTTACATTAAGGTCAATGCAGCTGGGAGCTACAGGTCATTAATAGGCAACAAAGGGCATTGTTAGTATAAAAAGATTATGTGTGAGGTAATATAATGATATCGGTAGAGACACACACAGAGACCGACACACACACACAGAGACCGACACACACACACAGAGACCGACAGACACACACAGAGGCACACAGACGCAGAGGCACAAAGAGACAGAGGTACACACGCACACACAGCCAGAGGCACAGACACAGAAGGGAGACAGACAGACAGAAAGGGAGAGTGAGAGGGTGGTAGAGAGAGAGACAGAGAGACACTTACTATCCCAGAGAAGGCCAGGTACTATAGCTAAAATATATATATATATTATATTATATATACAGTTAGGTCCAGAAATATTTGGACAGTGACACAATTTTCGCGAGTTGAGCTCTGCATGCCACCACATTGGATTTGAAATGAAACCTCTACAACAGAATTCAAGTGCAGATTGTAACGTTTAATTTGAAGGTTTGAACAAAAATATCTGATAGAAATTGTAGGAATTGTACACATTTCTTTACAAACACTCCACATTTTAGAAGGTCAAAAGTAATTGGACAAATAAACCAAACCCAAAGAAAATATTTTTATTTTCAATATTTTGTTGCGAATCCTTTGGAGGCAATCACTGCCTTAAGTCTGGAACCCATGGACATCACCAAACGCTGGGTTTCCTCTTTCTTAACCCCTTCAGCCCCCGGGCACTTTCCGTTTTTGCGTTTTTGTTTTTTGCTCCCCTTCTTCCGAGAGGCGTAACTTTTTTATTTTTCCATCAATCTTGCCATATGAGGGCTTGTATTTTGCAGTACGAGTTGTACTTTTAAATGAAACCATAAGTTTTACCATATAGTGTACTGGAAAACGGCAATAAAATTCCAAGTGCGGAAAAATTGCAAAAAAAGTGGGATTGTACAATAGTTTTTGGGATATTTTATTCACCGTGTTCACTATATGGTAAACCTGATGTGTGGGTATGCAGCCTCAGGTCGGTGCGAGTTTATAGACACCAAACATGTATAGGTTTACTTGTATCTAAGGGGTTAAAAAAATTCACAAGCTTGTCCGAAAAACGTGGCGCACGTTTTGCGCCATTTTCCAAAACCCATAGCGTTCTCATTTTTCAGGATCTGAGGCTCAGTGATGGCTTATTTTTTGCGTCTTGACCTGACGTTCTTAACGGTACCATTTTTGCGCAGATGCTACGTTTTGATCGCCTGTTATTGCATTTTGCGCAAAATTTGCGGCGACCAAAAAACGTAATTTTGGTGTTTGGAATTTTTTTGCCGCTACGCCGTTTACTGATCAGATTAATTGATTTTATATTTTGATAGATCGGGCATTTCTGAACGCGGCGATACCAAATATGTGTGTATTTTTTATTTTTTTAACCCTTTAATTTTCAATGGGGTGAAAGGGGGGTGATTTGAACTTTTAGGTTTTTTTATTTTTTTTTAATTTTTTAAAACTTTTTTTTTTACTTTTTTTTTTTTTATTTTACTAGTCCCCCTAGGGGGCTATTGCGATCAGCAATCCGATCGCTTTGCACAATCTGCAGATCTCAGCTACAGAGCTGAGAACTGCAGATTTGCTGCTTCACTTTCAATGCCGGCTGTATTCCGGCATTGAGAGGAAGTGACTCATGTTAGCCACAGGAGTCATCACATGACCCTGTGCTACCATGGCAACCGCCAAAAGTCACGTGATCATGTCACGTGACTTCCGGCGGGAGCGGGGTAAGTCACTGTCATGGCGGCGCCCATATACATATCGCTGCCAAGACTTTGGCAGCGAAATGTAAGGGGTTAATGGCCGCGGGTGGAAGCGATTCCACCCGCGGCTAGCAGGCACACATATCAGCTGTTGATAACAGCTGATATGTGCGCGTCTCGCCGCCGCCTGCCGGCGGCAGGGGGCGGGGCTTACCGGAACACGATCCATGACGTATCTAGTACGTCATGGGTCGTTAAGGGGTTAAAGCTTTGCCAGGCCTTTACAGCCGCAGCCTTCAGGTCTTGCTTGTTTGTGGGTCTTTCCGTCTTAAGTCTGGATTTGAGCAAGTGAAATGCATGCTCAATTGGGTTAAGATCTGGTGATTGACTTGGCCATTGCAGAATGTTCCACTTTTTTGCACTCATGAACTCCTGGGTAGCTTTGGCTGTATGCTTGGGGTCATTGTCCATCTGTACTATGAAGCGCCGTCCGATCAACTTTGCGGCATTTGGCTGAATCTGGGCTGAAAGTATATCCCGGTACACTTCAGAATTCATCCGGCTACTCTTGTCTGCTGTTATGTCATCAATAAACACAAGTGACCCAGTGCCATTGAAAGCCATGCATGCCCATGCCATCACGTTGCCTCCACCATGTTTTACAGAGGATGTGGTGTGCCTTGGATCATGTGCCGTTCCCTTTCTTCTCCAAACTTTTTTCTTCCCATCATTCTGGTACAGGTTGATCTTTGTCTCATCTGTCCATAGAATACTTTTCCAGAACTGAGCTGGCTTCATGAGGTGTTTTTCAGCAAATTTAACTCTGGCCTGTCTATTTTTGGAATTGATGAATGGTTTGCATCTAGATGTGAACCCTTTGTATTTACTTTCATGGAGTCTTCTCTTTACTGGTGACTTAGAGACAGATACACCTACTTCACTGAGAGTGTTCTGGACTTCAGTTGATGTTGTGAACGGGTTCTTCTTCACCAAAGAAAGTATGCGGCGATCATCCACCACTGTTGTCATCCGTGGACGCCCAGGCCTTTTTGAGTTCCCAAGCTCACCAGTCAATTCCTTTTTTCTCAGAATGTACCCGACTGTTGATTTTGCTACTCCAAGCATGTCTGCTATCTCTCTGATGGATTTTTTCTTTTTTTTCAGCCTCAGGATGTTCTGCTTCACCTCAATTGAGAGTTCCTTAGACCGCATGTTGTCTGGTCACAGCAACAGCTTCCAAATGCAAAACCACACACCTGTAATCAACCCCAGACCTTTTAACTACTTCATTGATTACAGGTTAACGAGGGAGACGCCTTCAGAGTTAATTGCAGCCCTTAGAGTCCCTTGTCCAATTACTTTTGGTCCCTTGAAAAAGGGGAGGCTATGCATTACAGAGCTATGATTCCTAAACCCTTTCTCCGATTTGGATGTGAAAACTCTCATATTGCAGCTGGGAGTGTGCACTTTCAGCCCATATTATATATATAATTGTATTTCTGAACATGTTTTTGTAAACAGCTAAAATAACAAAACTTGTGTCACTGTCCAAATATTTCTGGCCCTGACTGTATATATAAATATATATATATATATATATATATATATATATATATATATATATATATATATATATATTTATAATTAAATCGGTTAATAAACAGAAATTGCTGCAACCAAAGACTGTGCCGTATACAATTGCTGCTATAAAAACTACCTCTCCATATTTCCACACTTTGGCCACAATAGAGTTGGAGTGGTGCTTTTATCCTTATGTCTCTGACCCTACTATTATACTCCCACTCCGGCATATTCACTTTTTTCCGTGTTACTCTGCTCCCACAGTGCCTTCTTATGACTGCAACTTCTGACTGGCTGGATGTCAAAGTTACAACACAAGCACAAAGATGCAAGTCTATGATAGCCAAAACGAGACTCTCATAGTGTCAAGGGTGACAGATAGTCCTGTGGTGTCCAGCAATAGAAGGGCATTTGGCTGTGCAAAACCTCCCTGACTTTCTATTATTCCTGCTGTTAGTATTTAGTGTACTAGATATCTCCTTTGCTGGGTTTTTATACTTTTCCTTTTAGGACCCTGGGGAGCTCCTCTTGCCTTCAGCTGCTAATCATCTGTATTTTCCCTTGGGTTTAAATACCCTAATTTTTCCTGGACATGTGCTGGTGTTATGCAGTTCCCTCACAAGCACTGAATGCAAGCAGGTGGCTTGCACTCATCTGTAGGATAGTTGCTGCTCTTTGCTGAACTTCTTCCTGAGCCATATGGAGATTAGTTGTTCATGCGCTTTGCCCATGTGTGTGCTCCCTGTGTCTTCTTTCGTGTTTAGTGGGGTTGACAAAGACCTTATCCCACCGGTTTCCTTTCTAGGGCCCAGCTCAAAGGTCATCCTAGAGTCAGGTATCCAACTTGATTCATATGTGCGGAACCCATCTAGGGTGGTGAGGGACCCAAAGGGCCAGCGGTAGGTTTGGTCAGGAGTCACCATCTCCCACTTTCCTAGACGCAGAGTTTCCCTTCCCTTCCCTTTCGCACTCCCTAGTAGCCAGCGTGACACATATACTTGCATTGAATTGTGACTGCCGGCAAGCCCCATAAAGCACTGGAGCAGCCGGCATGTGACAAACTGGAAACGACTAACCAAATTAGCGGTGATAGAAGATGATGACACCGAAGGGTCGGTATAAGACAGGAGCAGGGAACTTAAATTTAAAGCACTACTCCAGGGCTGAAATAAGAATTTTTTTTTAAAAAAAAGACGTTGACGTGGTGCTTCGCTACACATCTGCACTGTGTAATAAATCTTTAGCGCTTATTTAGGCTTCACATCCAGGTCACATGATCCTAATGACATCACTGGTCCTTCTGCACTTCTATGTTGCTTCTCTTTTATGATTGGTCAGCATCATACAGGAGGCATAAGTACAGTGAAATAATTAAATAACACCCACTTTGACCTAAAGTCATTAGATGCCAAATATTTGATTGCTAATATCTCCATAATAGAGAAACTAAATTAAAAACGGCCATTTTTTTTAATATGACCATGTTTTCAAGCAGAATTCTACCATCCTAGATACATGAAACAATACTATGATACAGCCATAATTCGGGATGACATTACATTTCTGTGATCTCCCAAAGCTGAAAATCCTGGCGCTTGAAACCATAGAAGTATTTATGCTCCTCAATCACAGATGTATCCATGGATGGTTTTGAAATGAAATTATTGTAGAGATGGTGTAGGGGGGGTCAAGGCTACGCTACCCCCCTGCAGAAGTAGCCGTCACACAGAAAGGTTTATCTGATGTAGTAAAATGTATTGTGTATTTTGTAACTGGCCACCAGGTGGCAATGTGGTTCTGTGACGGCTGCCCTGGCACCTGGTTAGGCAGAACAAGGGTAAAAGGAGGAGGATGGGTATAAATAGGACATGACATAGAAGGAGGGTAGGAGAGTCACCAGAAGTAGATAGAGACAAGAGGTCATAATATTCTATTAAATCAAGATCCTAAGGGTTAACCCTTTGATCCCGGACATGCGGAGTCCTGCTCTTAAGAGGACTGTGGAGCTGCAACCCCAGAAGAGGGGTTTAGTCCGGTAAGTCTGGGGTTGCGATTTCTTTCTCTGGATTGGAAACCCCAAGAAATCCCCTGCGAGACCAAAGGGAAGTGGACTTTTAAAAGGAAAAGGCTAAAGGTCTATTTGAATTGGTTCGTGCAGCGTGACGTCAGACGGGAGAATGAGGGGCCTAGTGGCGTCCGCTGCAGCACAGGTGCCCATAGGGACCAGAGACGGTGCCCGAGTTATGCGCTTGGAAAAAGTCCCTGTAATGAAGACCAGTAAAGTTCGGTTGTTTGAAGGAAATATACCAGTGTCTGCTTTATTGACTCAGAGAACGAATGGACTGTGGAGAAAGCATCCCTGCAGTGGAGTGGCAACCAGGAGGCAAGGGGTACTGAGCGGCTGTGCTGCGGCCTGGCTACCCCTGCACACATGACTACCACTCTCTCCCCTAGCCATTCTACAATGGCATTGAAATATTCCATTTTCATTGAGCACCTCCGCTGTCCCTGGTCTGGGTTGGAGATGTCCAGTTTGCATTAGGGGCTATTAGCTTCACATTTTTGTCCGCACTGCTTTGATGAAGAGAAAATACAGAGAGAGTGTTTGGTCTTCCTGAGACTCTTGGCTCATTGCTAATGTTAGTCTGTCTAATGATGATGAGTCTTACAAGTGTGAATTTATATATAGTTATTTTATTTACCTGATCCATAACAGTGCATAGCAATAAAAGTGGATGGTGCTAGAATAGGTATCTTATATAATGTCCAGCAATAATTTCTTTTTGCACAGGGCTAGGAGTATTGATAGGTACTCTATAAAGCAAGCCACTGTAGGTATCCAAATCATTCCTTCTTGTGACACTAGAAATATATTAGTGAATTGCCCATAATGTAATCTATATATAAAATTGCCTTATTCTGTCTGTCTGTCTGTCTTGCTCCAAAATGACATAAATTACAGAGACAACCATCACCACACCACGCGCGCTAAAGAGCCTGCGACCAACGGCTCAGCTAACTGAACAGCCCGAAGTACGGGTCGATAGGACGATGCCCGACACTTTTCCCCGCACTCACATGGAGCCCCGACTCCCCAGTGAGTGCTGCACCCCCGGGAGCCCACACCGGCAACCCAGCCGACACATACCCACCGCTCGCCTCCGCCCCCGCACACATTACCCCACTCGGCTCCACCCCCCCGCACTCCGCATGTATACACTGAACACACACACGAATATTCACCTGTCCCCAGCCATGCAGTCCCCAGCACTGACATCCTCAGCGCCATGGCCCCGCTCGGCTCCACCACCGCCGCCCTCCGCATGTATACACAGAACACACACACACACACCTGGATAGTCACCTGTCCCCAGCCATGCAGTCCCCGGCACTGACGTCCTCAGCGCCATGGCCCCGCTCGGCTCCACCCCCCGCACTTCGCATGTATACACTGAACGAACGCACACACACACCTGGATAGTCACCTGTCCCCAGCCATGCAGTCCCCAGCACTGACGTCCTCAGCGCCATGGCCCCACTCGGCACCCCTTCCCCCCCGCACTCCGCCCCCCGCACACATTACCCCACAGGATGGAGGCACATGTCAGGATGGTGGCTGCACCACGATGGGGGCACATACCAGCATGGGACCACATCACAGCATCAGCATATTTTTTCTTATCTTTACACTGTTCATGACCTTCTTTCATTACAAGCCATGGACATCATTAAACATTAGACTCATCTATTAAAACGGTTCCTTCTGTTATTTGTCATTTTAAAACCAATAAACAATTATAAGAATACTAAATTAAACCTAACCCATCCAGTCCATTCATTACCTTATTATTCAATCTGCTAACCCACATACACATTCTAGACTACCCGATACGTTACAATCGGGCCACCTTCTAGTAGTATTATAAAGAAATAGGTTCCAATCAAGCTCATTGTCCAAGAGCAAAGATGTCACACTGCAAGGATACGTGGTAAATTACTTTAAACAATAAAAATACCGCAGCGAAACAGACATTCCTTCCTTTCCTATAAACATCCGTAATTTCTGAATGTATTCCCAAAGGGAAACGGTCAGCAGTAGCTCCTGTGGGCAAGAAACTAAAGCCATTAAGTGAATGGAGCTGAATCAGCAGAAGTGGTCTCTATTGATTAAGACTTGAAAAATGTCAGTCGTGCTGGTTACAGAGACATAACTGTAGGCCGGAGAATTAAGGATTTCTGGAAATCAGCCTGTATTTGTGCAAAGCAAGTGCTATGGCATTACATTAATATGCTTCACAATAAGCGATGGAGAAGGTAAATGCAGCAATACAGTTCTACAAACCAGCTTATATAGTCAATATAAAAATAGCGTTTAAGGGGCCGGTCCAGGATTACTTTTGTGCCTGTTTTTTTGTTTGGATCATTTTCATTTGTGCCTTTTTTAAAGCAACTTTATGTGTTAAGTGGGCTTTAGACGCTACGACATCGCTAGCAATTGCTAGCGATTTCGAGCGTGTAAGCACCCGCCCCTGTCGTGGATGTGATATCGTGTGATCGCTGCTGCAGCGAACATTATCGCTACGGTAGCGTCACACGCACTTACCTGGTCGGCGGCGTCGCTGTGACTGTCGAACAATCCCTCCACCCACCTCCTTCCTTCCGCATTGTGGCCGGAGGCAGGTAAGGAGACGTTCCTCGCTCCTGCGGTGTCACACACAGCGATGTGTGCTGCCGCAGGAGCGACGAACCATATCGATAATCAACCATTACCGATTTTTGGTTTTGGGACGACCTCTCCATGGTGAACGATTTCCACCATTTTTGAGGTCGCTGGTGTTACACGCTGCGATATTGTTAATGACGCCGGATGTGCGTCACTAACAACGTGACCCCGACGATAAAACATTAACGATATCGTAGCGTGTAAAGCCCCCTTTAGTCTGTGGTTTTTTGTTTTTTTTTGTTTTTTTTTTTTTAGTTTTCCATTAGGGGCGAGGTGTAAGCTTTTCAGATGTTTTTATCCGATTCATCATTTGTAACATTTTAAAAAGTTACATTTTTGCGTAAATTTATTCAGTCACTCCTAAAATGATCTTATGTATGTCACAGTATTTTTTTATGCATTCTGTTTGCAACATTTTGCAAAATGTTTGACTTTGTGCTGTGGAGAAAATAAAAATAAATAAATAAATAAAATAAAATATTATTAATAATAATAAATGATATTATATTATATTATATTAATATATACATATATATATATATATATATATATATATATATATATATACTATATATATACATATAGTGAGATGCCGAGGGGAGAAGTACTAGAGAACAGGTATGTTTCCCCTCGGTTCATTTCATATGCCTCCATGTACTGACTGTGGGAAAAGCTGGGAAAGTCAGATCTGGCTCAGCAATAAGTTAGTCACTGAAGCCTGTTTATTTCAGTGTAATTTTGGGCTCGGTTTTTCCTGGAGCAATCAGTAGGAATGGCAGTGGGACTGGTTGCTCCCCTCTCCACATTCAATCCAGGTTTTGATTCCTCACTGGATCAGCTGAAATAATCAGGAGGCATTCAGAACAAGGAGACAGCTGAGGAGAGCAGCCCAGGCTCATGGCTGCTGGGGCTGAGACTCCATACCTCCGCTTGCTGTGCTGAGGAACCGACACAGTAAGAGAATGCTGTTTTGTTTGTTACATAGGTTTATTTTGTAGTTAGCATCCTGTTAGTTAGTGGCCAGACAGCCTTAGACATTTATTTTCCTGTTTTTGAATGTGTAACACTGAGAGATAAGTGTACACAATAAACACAGCAGTGGCTGTATCTGTGTGTGGAACCTGCCAGTCTGCCGCTGTCATCTGTGAATCCATAGCCACTCGCTTGGACCAAAGCAAAGATCCCAGCTGAGCTATATTCCCTGCCTCACAATATTATATATATATATATATATATATATTTTACACATGCACACTAGCTGTAGTACCTGGGTGTTGCCCGGGATAGTAACTGTCTCTCTCCCAGTCTCTGTCTGTGTGTTGCTGTCTGTCTCTGCCCGATCCGTCTCTTTCCACGTCTGTTTCTGTCTCTCTCTACCGGTCTCACCACCGACATCATATTACCTTACACATGGGCTTCTTATACTAACAGTTTATTTTGTTCCTATAGCAACCACTGACAGTTGCTATTAATAGCCTGTAGCTCCCACCTCCATTCAGTTTAATGGAGGCAGGATTTTGGAGAGTAACTGTAAAGCGTGGGGGTTAAATTTTTCCTGTCAAAACATAGTCTATGACATTCCCTGAGTCACATGAGGCGTCTGTGCAAAATTTCGTGATTGTAAATGCGACGGTGCGGATTCCTTTAGCGGACATACACACATACATACTCAGCTTTATATATTAGAGATTATATATAATAATATATTTTATTTGGGGGGGTTTAATAGCAAAGAAGGTAAAACACAAAAACAGCAAGAAATACTGTTCTACAGAAAGGATAGTTTAAATCATATATGCTAATCATAGGGCTCGGTGCACCCTTGGTGTGGCAAAGAAGCTCGCTACACCATTCCCACAGATTTTACAAGTCCCTGTATCCCTCACTGGTAATTAACAACAATGGAGTACCTGGAGTGAGCACTGACTGCAGAGAAAGCTCAATCTGTCACCAGTGTGGGAGGAGAGGACTTCCACAACCATTGGGCAGTACGGTGCACTGAGCCTCTTAGCCATACCAAGGGTGCACCGAGCTCCCTAATGTTTAAATTTCAGTTTTAGCAGAATGGAGGCAGAAGTTGTGATTTTTTTTAACACTAGAAGTCCCAGAAATTTCGAGCTCCCCCCTGAAGTCCCGAAAGAGGGTCAAATGACCCTTAGGGGTACAACCATAAAAGAAGAGAGCTAGGCACTGCAAGCCCAGGTGTGTACTCACAGGTTTGTGGTTTTCACGTGGATCACGGACCTCCAGCCGATCTCTGTTAGTTTAGTTTAAAAAAAATAAAAAGGATCTAACTTACAATCAGTGTATTTTATAAATTCCTTTGAGTCCCAATAGTTAATATTAAATGCCGTTAATTATATTTATCTGCATTGATCTACTTCTTCCCCATAGCGTAAATTAAATGAAGCACAGATTATACAGCGTGTACAGTAGATTTATACATTTTCAGGGGGAATAGCAGAAGAACAAAAGAGAGATTGAACTGAAGTATTACATGTAACCTTAGTCCTCCGATCAAATGTGAAACCAGAACTGAACCTGACAGATCCCATTATATGTCACCGGGGTTATCAGGGCACTGGTCCATGTACAGCACCTCATTTACACTGCTTAGCGCTGGCTCCCTGCACTCCTAGCTACAGTACACATCGGGTTAATTATCCGATGTGTACTGCAGCTACATGTGCAGAGAGCAGGAGCCGGCACTGGCAGTGAGAGCGGCGGACTCTGGTAACGAAGGTAAATATCGGGTAACCACCTTGGTTACCCGATGTTTACCTTGGTTACAGCTTACCGCAGCTGCCAGATGCTGGCTTCTGCTCTCTGCTCGCTTAATTTCGTCGCTCTCTCGCTGTCACACACAGCGATCTGTGCGTCACAGCGGGAGAGCAACAATAAAAAAAAAGAACCAGCACTGTGTGTAACGAGCAGCGATCTCACAGCAGGGGCCAGATCGCTGCTCGGTGTCACACACAGCGAGATCGCTAATGAGGTCACCAAAACCGTGACTCAGCAGCGATCTCAGTAGCGAACTCGCTGTGTGTGAAGCACCCCTTTTATGAGGAACATCACCCTATATAGACATGTCGGGGGGGGGCAGGTTCTCTTTAAAGAAGGGTTTTCTGACCTATATAAAAATTGATGAGACTCATTGCGATTATTGAGGCTTTTATTTTAGTAAGGTTATGTTCACACGTGGCATCTTTTTGCTAGTGCATCTTGAGTGCATCAAAAATGCACAAAAAAACGCACCGCGGCAAAAACGCATTGTGGTTTTACTGCGTTTTGCCCAATGCGTTTTTTAGTCAAATCTACTGACTGGAAGGGCTCCAAAAACGCTACAAAAACGCAGAAATAATTGACATGCTGCATCTTCAAAAACACAGCCACAATGCAGCCAACAAGAGGCCCAGTGTGGACAGCAAAATAGAAATCTCATAGACTTTGCTGGAGAAACGAAATGCAGGCATTCTGGTGTATCTTTGTGACCTTAAAAACGCACCAAAAACACAGCAAAAGATGCCCTGTGTGAACTTAGGCTAAGTCCCCTTGTGCCTTCACTGCCCTAATAATACAGCCAAAGACCTGAGTAATCGGAATGTGAGTATATCCCTGATACTGCAGGGTCTTCAAAGCCCTTTATAATACAATAATTGATTTTATTCAATGTAGAAAATAATAGGAATCATTTGCCATTACACTTGATGCAAATCGATTTGCCGGACCCTGTCCATCAGTCACGTCAATACTCTGTACCTAGTTGACGGGAGTCCTGAGAGCCACCTCCTACATCCTGGCATTCAGGGCTCTTCTCCTGATGAGCCAGTCTAACATTGCATGTGCAACCATGACGTCGCCTCAGGCCGGCTAATGAAAACAAGAACGGCTAATGGTGGTAGGTAGCATGAAGTCCAGGGACCACAGATTACCAACATGGCCGACAGAATCCTGAATGGATTTCCACCAACCAAACTTGCCATTCTACAGTAAAAATTAGTCCAGGTCCTTGGTATGCAATTTATCTATTTTTTTTTCCAAATTAATATAATTAAAAGTAAATTCATACCCGGCTTCTGTTTCTGGAACACTTTGCAGGAATCTGATCACAATACCCCAAGCCCAGGCGTCCCGCTAACAAGCCGAACCGGCTAATGCTTGTATGGGTCGCAATGGATTCTCTCAACTTTTAGTCACTATGATGATTTACATACAAAGTACAGAGAATAAGGGACTTCCCAGCCAAAATACATTCGTGTCACAGAATACCCCATTAAAATACCAGTGCAGTGATCATCATACAACTGTCCACATCTTCAGCGGAGCAAGGGCAGAGCAAGACACAAGTAAAACCTTAAACTTGTACTTTCCCATACTTAAAGAAAAAAAAACAAAACATTACAAACCAACAAGTGCAGTAATAACATGAACTAGTTGTGGAGAAGTAGGTTTCTTATTTATATTTGTAATCCTTGTAGTGATAGATGACTAGGCCGACAGCTTCTGAGTGATTGCTTTTTATTTCCTACTTTCTTTATTACGTTGGCCACATAATGCACTTTCTCTCCTCTTGCTGTATTTTGCAAAAAAGGAACAATGTACCAATACCAAGGAAAAAAAATTGCAATTATATTTTATAATAAAATACATTAAATATACATTATGTGTAAGACCAACCAAGACTCCTCTAGTGTTATAGGGTCAAAACTGCAAAGGATTATGGGAGCTCACAATTACAGTAATCAGGGTGGATACTTGTGGGGTCTTGCTTTATGTGCAGCGGCACCAGCCTGATCAACAAGGTTATGGTGAAGAAAATTTGGACTTTTTAACTATTATTACTTTTGCTGAGGATAAGGACTGCTTAAAGGGAACCTGTCACCACTTTTTTGGCGTATAAGCTGCGGCCACCACCACTGGGCTCCTATATACAGCATTCTAACATGCTGTATATAAGAGCCCAGGTCGGGGGTATAACATAAAAAACGCTTTATAATACTTACCTAATGGTCGCGCAGTGGGCCTTATGGGCGTCTCCGTTGTCCGGTGCCGGCACCGCCTCTTTTGGCCATCTTTGTGCTCCTTCTTCTCTAGCCGCAGTGCATGACGGGTCCAACGTCATCCACACTCGCCGGCATTCAGGTACTGAGCAGGGCAGATCAAGGTATTGTAGTGCACCTGCGCAGGATCGGCGAGTGTGTATGATGTAGAGGCGTCATGCACACAGGCTTCAGAAGAAGGACGAAGATGGCCGAAAGAGGCGGCGCCGACACCGTACAATGGAGACGCCCATATGGCCAACCGCGCGACCGTTAGTAAGTATTATAAAGTATTTTTTATATGTTATACCCCCGTCCTGGGCTCCTATATACATCATATTAGAATGCTGTATATAAGAGCCCGGTGGTGGTGACCGTAGCTTATACAGTTAGGTCCAGAAATATTTGGACAGTGACACAATTTTCGCGAGTTGGGCTCTGCATGCCACCACATTGGATTTGAAGTGAAACCTCTACAACAGAATTCAAGTGCAGATTGTAACGTTTAATTTGAAGGTTTGAACAAAAATATCTGATAGAAATTGTAGGAATTGTACACATTTCTTTACAAACACTCCACATTTTAGGAGGTCAAAAGTAATTGGACAAATAAACCAAACCCAAACAAAATATTTTTATTTTCAATATTTTGTTGCGAATCCTTTGGAGGCAATCACTGCCTTAAGTCTGGAACCCATGGACATCACCAAACGCTGGGTTTCCTCCTTCTTAATGCTTTGCCAGGCCTTTACAGCCGCAGCCTTCAGGTCTTGCTTGTTTGTGGGTCTTTCCGTCTTAAGTCTGGATTTGAGCAAGTGAAATGCATGCTCAATTGGGTTAAGATCTGGTGATTGACTTGGCCATTGCAGAATGTTCCACTTTTTTGCACTCATGAACTCCTGGGTAGCTTTGGCTGTATGCTTGGGGTCATTGTCCATCTGTACTATGAAATCAAGCAAGAGGAGTCCCTTATTGCATGCAAAAAGTGTGAAAAAGTTTATTAGTAACACAGAGAAATATTGTTAAGACCATTTAAAAATGGGAAAGATCAAAAGAATGATCTACCCATGAGCAAATTGGCACATCACCAACCAAAACCTCATGAATTAATATAAAGCATACAAGCTCAAAATAGCAGTACCAAAGGACAGTATACAGCAGTACATAGTCACCAATTGTAGGATGTTTGGGACTGCTATTTTGAGCTTGTATGCTTTATATTAATTCATGAGGTTTTGGTTGGTGATGTGCCAATTTGCTCATGGGTAGATCATTCTTTTGATCTTTCCCATTTTTAAATGGTCTTAACAATATTTCTCTGTGTTACTAATAAACTTTTTCACACTTTTTGCATGCAATAAGGGACTCCTCTTGCTTGATTCCATTATCCTGGATTTTCCAGTATATGTTTGGTGTAGTTGTGCTCACTCTTTCCCATGTGTTGTGTTCCAGATTCTATTTATGGGTTGAAGCACACTTCCATTACCTATATATATTTAATGGTGGTGCCGTCCCTATTTTGTTCTATGATCCTTGTTTTATGGTTTTCACCATTAGGGACTTGTGCACACTATCATAGTCTGATTTAACTGTCTGATTTGGATTACATGAGCCCTACTATGGCTTATGACTTGGAAGCAAGAGAGGTGTTTTGGAACAATCAGGTGGCAGCGGTGTTTGATTGTCAGGTTCCTGACACAGCAGACGGTGATTTTAAGGCTATATGTGATGAACTTTTGAATTTACATAAAAGATATATCCGTGTATGGTGGAACATCAAGAGCCTGGAACAGTATCTAAAATTGAAGATTATTCCCCGTGGACTGAGGGTTCAGATATTTCCCTCCTGGGAGGTGGATGAACACTTCAGAGGTCTTTGGGAAGGGGGTCTCATTCAGTGCTCTGGCATATTGCTTGAACTGTTGATAGGACATGATCGTAATTTGCTGGTACAGATCAAAGAAAGTATTAAGGCAACTGAGCTCAAAATTAACATCTTTGATAATAATACATTGGTACAACCATTTTTAGTCAAATTGAAAGAAAACATTGATTAGTATGAAAAGGACATTATTGCCGGCAAAAAGAGAAAATTTGCTCGCGACAAGAAAGACTTTGAGGATAACCATGCCTATAGGTGGAGCCATCAAGGAAATAGAAGATCTCGGTTCGCTGTGTCTAAACAGAGCCACTCAATTAATCCGGGCGAAGGCTCGTCTACTGATTTTTTTATCTACAGACACAAGCGAAGCAGAAGGAGGGGGAGAAGAGGTGGCCGGAAGAGGAACCAACAACAAAAGAATACCACGGAATCGGACACAGAATGTATACATGCAGACTCGCTACAAGAACAAGAATCGGAGATAGTTGGTGAGAATACACTCCAAATAATCAACCTGTCTGATCATGTTTTATCCCCTGCAGAGGAGACTGTCCTGAAACGTGGGTTGTCCTTCTCACCAATACAGAAATTAGATAAATTTACCCTGATTAAGGATATTTATCTTTTCTGCAGAAGCCTCATGTTCAAATACTACCACCTCTACCCTTCGTCCTTACAATCTTTACCTGAAATGGAACAAAGAGCTTTTGAGGACCTGATTGATCTGTTACAGGAGATTGAGGATCCCTCAGGTAGGAAGCCGTTTACCATATACAGACCATCTCAAAAAACACCGGCTTTTGGGACTTGCCCAACTATTAACGTCTTTTTTAACACCATGGTACAGGATATACTTACACTTAAGATCAGGGGTGCTGCCCATGATAACCTTACCCAGGATGAGAGAGATGCTATTGTCACCCTTAAGAACAACACAGCTTTTGTCATCAAAGAAGCTGACAAAGGCGGCAACATAGTCCTTTGGCCTACGGATCTTTACGTGGAGGAAGCCAAAAGACAGCTTCTTAACACATCTCTTTACACGGTATTACCTTCCGACCCCACCTCGGTGTTCCAGAAGAAATTGGATGCCTTGCTTGCTGACGCATTGTCGCGGAATGTTATAGGTAAGAGGGAGCGAGACTTTGTATATAATACTCATCCTGTAACGCCAACGTTTTATCTACTTCCGAAGGTGCACAAATGTATTCAAAATCCACCCGGAAGGCCAATTGTGGCAGGGATCGGTGGTCTAAGTGAACATGCCTGTGTCTACATAGACTTTTACTTACAACCTCTTGTGGCCAATTTAAAGTCCTATGTACGGGATACTATGCACTTGCTGGAAATTTTGGATAGTCTTGAATTACCTCCACAGACCTTACTTGTTTCCCTAGACGTCGAGGCTCTCTACACGAGCATAGGACATAAAGAAGGGTTACATGCCGTTTCCACCTTTCTCAAGGATGACCAGGACAATATCTCAGCTCACGGTATGTTTGTTTTGGATTTAATGGCCTTTATCCTCCGACACAATTACTTTGTCTTCGACCGGACCACCTACAGGCAGACGTCTGGGACCGCGATGGGGGCGCGCTGTGCGCCTTCTTTCGCTAACCTGTTTTTGGGTTGGTGGGAGGAGACGTGCGTGTATCCCTCGTCGTGGTGTCGCGACTATGTCTGTGGGTGGTTTCGATATATCGATGACATTTTGTTTTTGTGGACAGGGCCTAGAGACCTTTGCCTGGAATTCATCTCGAATTTGAATAGTAATCAACTGAACATCAAGCTCACTTCGAAAATTACATCGGACAACATGGATTTTTTGGACCTGAAATTGGCAATAAAAGGGAAAAAGATTGAAACTCATCTTTACCGTAAGTGCACATCCACTAATAGTCTTTTGCATTATAAGAGCTCACATCCTAAACATCTTAAAGTTGGTATACCGGTGGGCCAATTTTTTCGTTTAAGAAGAAATTGCAGTGCACAATCTGATTTTCTTGTACAGGCACAGGATCTGTCCAAACGATTCAGAACGAGAGGATATCCACGGAAGATCATTCATCGAGCATACCAGAAAGCCATCAACACGGACCGCCATACTTTGCTGAAACCAAAGGACCATAAGCCCAAAAATGACTCTCCACGGTTGGTAACCACTTTTAATTGTCAGTGGTCAGATATATATCAGACCCTGAATAAAAATTGGAACATCTTGTTGTCTGATTCCAACCTAAAAAAGTTTATCTCTTCCAGACCACTCCTTACAGCAAGGAGATCAGCAAATCTGAGGGACCACCTTTGCAGGAGCCACTTCACACGACCTACTACCCGTATTGGGAGAGGAACCATTTTGAAGGGATCTTTCCCATGTGGACAGTGCTCTATTTGCCAATTCCTGTCTCCTGTATCCAATTTTAGTAACCATCGCACCCAGAGGTCGTACCTATTACGACATTATGTGAACTGTAGGTCCCAGAACGTTGTTTACGCTCTCACCTGCCCTTGCCAACTTATTTACGTCGGACAGACTTCGCAGGAGCTGCGACATCGTATTCAAAAACACTTCTCGGACATTGCGTTGGCTTCTAAACATCTTAAACAGGGACGAACGATCTCTACAGTGGCACAGCACTATCTTAGACACCATGGGAGCAGAATTGGAAATACAACCGTGGTTGGCTTGGATAAAGTTTTGAGCAATATACGAGGTGGTAATCCCACTCCGGCACTCCTGAGAACTGAATCCTGGTGGATTTTCCAGCTTGATACAGTTATGCCCAATGGCATTAATGAGAATCTTTTATTTACTGGGTACTATAAAAAATAGACACTCTTATCCTGCATTTTGATTGGGCCCCCCTTACCTTCCCCTCTTTGTTCCACTATAAACATGAGAATTCCATATAAACTTTCTCAAGGATGCTTTACTGTGTCTGCAATTAACCCATTCTCTGCTCCATTTGTATACCTGTTTGTTTGCTTATTCCTGTTGCTTTGCACCTGTGCATTATATTGTATCTAAATGTGTATTGTCCTTGCAGAGAAAATATTAAGTCGTTCTTTTGTTTCAGCACACACTGGGGTGACCAGTTTCCTGTTTTACACTAAAAGGATTACATTACTATGGAACCAATAGATGTGCACATCTGCTGTTCAGGGTCTTATCTGTGGTATCCTTAGTGATACCAGACTCTGAATGACGCTGATAACTGCTTCCCTACTCCATAGGAGTTGAGGGGCGGGGCTTGACGTCACTCCGGTCACATGACCGGATCACATGGTGCTGCATTCCACTGTGGAACGCACGCCGACAGCCTGGTTCCAGTTTACAGGGAGATTACAGAGGATTCTGCCCTCCTCACCTGCTTGGTGAGTGGTTTATTCAACCCACCGGTTAGTAATTATTAATGGTCCTTTTGTATATATATATATATTTAGGCTCTGGTCACTCCTCAACTTACCCCTGATGAAGCCACATATGGTGGCGTAACGCGTGGTGAATCCTACAATTGGTGACTATGTACTGCTGTATACTGTCCTTTGGTACTGCTATTTTGAGCTTGTATGCTTTATATTAATTCATGAGGTTTTGGTTGGTGATGTGCCAATTTGCTCATGGGTAGATCATTCTTTTGATCTTTCCCATTTTTAAATGGTCTTAACAATATTTCTCTGTGTTACTAATAAACTTTTTCACACTTTTTGCATGCAATAAGGGACTCCTCTTGCTTGATTCCATTATCCTGGATTTTCCAGTATATGTTTGGTGTAGTTGTGCTCACTCTTTCCCATGTGTTGTGTTCCAGATTCTATTTATGGGTTGAAGCACACTTCCATTACCTATATATATTTAATGGTGGTGCCGTCCCTATTTTGTTCTATCATCTGTACTATGAAGCGCCGTCCGATCAACTTTGCGGCATTTGGCTGAATCTGGGCTGAAAGTATATCCCGGTACACTTCAGAATTCATCCGGCTACTCTTGTCTGCTGTTATGTCATCAATAAACACAAGTGACCCAGTGCCATTGAAAGCCATGCATGCCCATGCCATCACGTTGCCTCCACCATGTTTTACAGAGGATGTGGTGTGCCTTGAATCATGTGCCGTTCCCTTTCTTCTCCAAACTTTTTTCTTCCCATCATTCTGGTACAGGTTGATCTTTGTCTCATCTGTCTATAGAATACTTTTCCAGAACTGAGCTGGCTTCATGAGGTGTTTTTCAGCAAATTTAACTCTGGCCTGTCTATTTTTGGAATTGATGAATGGTTTGCATCTAGATGTGAACCCTTTTGTATTTACTTTCATGGAGTCTTCTCTTTACTGTTGACTTAGAGACAGATACACCTACTTCACTGAGAGTGTTCTGGACTTCAGTTGATGTTGTGAACGGGTTCTTCTTCACCAAAGAAAGTATGCGGCGATCATCCACCACTGTTGTCATCCGTGGACGCCCAGGCCTTTTTGAGTTCCCAAGCTCACCAGTTAATTCCTTTTTTCTCAGAATGTACCCGACCGTTGATTTTGCTACTCCAAGCATGTCTGCTATCTCTCTGATGGATTTTTTCTTTTTTTTCAGCCTCAGGATGTTCTGCTTCACCTCAATTGAGAGTTCTTTAGACCGCATGTTGTCTGGTCACAGCAACAGCTTCCAAATGCAAAACCACACACCTGTAATCAACCCCAGACCTTTTAACTACTTCATTAATTACAGGTTAACGAGGGAGACGCCTTCAGACTTAATTGCAGCCCTTAGAGTCCGTTGTCCAATTACTTTTGGTCCCTTGAAAAAGAGGAGGCTATGCATTACAGAGCTATGATTCCTAAACCCTTTCTACGATTTGGATGTGAAAACTCTCATATTGCAGCTGGGAGTGTGCACTTTCAGCCCATATTATATATATAATTGTATTTCTGAACATGTTTTTGTAAACAGCTAAAATAACAAAACTTGTGTCACTGTCCAAATATTTCTGGCCCTGACTGTAGGTCAAAAAAGTGGTGACAGGTTCCCTTTGGAAATGCTTTGCATCTCTGAAATCCCATACACCACAATGGTACTACATGAGCCGCCATTCTGTGTGCACCAACCACTCAATGTACATGGCTTTCATGAAAACATGTTAATCATCTGGCAACAATTTTAAAGAAAAATACGTGTGTAGGTATTGCAGGGACGTATGTTTCTAAGTCCCTCTTTTTGCGCAATGCCTTAAATGAATGTCCCCATATTGGTGACAAGAAGCTCCCGCGAGTGCACGGATGATATAAAAACTACACATTCTGGGCTTAGGAGTCCAGTGGGAGGTCCTAATCAGCAATGGATCTTTCAGTATATAATAAACAATGTCAGTGAGTAGGACCACCCGCTGGACAGTGAGCGGCTATATAAATTACTGGATAGAATAAATCCCTGTACACAGATGTGTATGAATCTGCTCAGCTCATTTTGCTTTCAGACATGATAACTGGACTGCGTCTTCAATGTGGCAGGTTCCCTTTAAATGTACGGTATTTGGAATTTGTAAAAAAAAAAAATCTATGAGAAAATATAGTCCTTGAGATTAGATCTCAGGAGCCACAGCTGTGAGGTGGGAACTATTTTAATTGTTAGCACTGAAGAAACAGGATTTTGGCTTGCTGCTCTTCACTGGCCTGGGTACATGCCGAGATACGGGCAGAATCTATAGTGGGAGCCAGAGTATCAAAACAGCAGTCTGGTGGTCCTGCCATGCCCCACTTAAACTTAATAAAACTTACATAACAGAACTTTTGCAGGTGGACCATACGTCTCCAGTAGCTTATACGTTTTGATAGAAACTCTTACATCACTGGACTAACAGGGTTTTTGGTACTCCACACTGACTATTAGGTATTATAAACATTTGGTGACAGGTTCCCTTTAAAAACATTTTTATCTGCTTGTAGATGTATCACTTCTCTGAATACTGAGCTCTGTATAACTCCGCCTACACCTCTGTTTTGCAGCTTTCTGTGTACAGTGTGCATATTCAGAAAGCTGCCAATCAGTGGTGGGGCAGGGTTATACAGAGCTTATGCATATGGAGGACTATATGGCAACAGGTTTACTAGTCATGTAGTGATAATCTCATGGTGATAAAAAAGAAAGTGTCCGTTCTCATTTTATCAAAACTACAGCAAGCAACCTAGTGACACAGCGCTGGAATCAGGGTCCGTCTATACGTTATGCTGTTCTCAGATTAGGTGGCAAAACCTGGTGACAGATTCCCTTTAAAATCAGCTGTGATGGTCACATGATTTACAGTATACATATAAGTGATTAAAAAGCAAAAAAATATCAATACAACGCATTCAACAAAATCCTAATATGCATGATCACACTATATAGTGCTTTGAATATTTAAATGTCCAAGTCATATATAACAGTATCACATTTTCATAGCTGCAATCAGGGTCTCTGTCACTACATTATGCCACTCTCAGATTAGGTGACAAAAACCTGGTGACAGATTCCTTTCAGTGGGATATTGCCATGCCATGGGACAGTCTTGTTTTGATTTCCATATTTGTTGCTAACTTATAGGTAGTAGGTATAAAAACTATTCAACCCAAGGGGTTTTTCTTGATTTCTAGCCAAATAACATTGATCCTTAGGGTATGCGGCCACAATCAGGGTTCACAGCGTTTTGCATGCAGTGTGTTTTTGCTGCGTCCAAAATGCTGCGTTGTTCAGTACAAGCACAGTGGATGGGATTTCTATAAATCCCATGCTCACTGTGATGGTTTTTCCCGCAGCGAAAATGGACCAGCGGTGCGGCTTCCTGAGCCACAGCATATCAATTCTTTGCTGCGTAGACGTAAGCATTCTCCACGGGGAGAACAGAGTGAGAGACCACAACTGTCCGAGCCCGGATCATGGGCACAAGCAGCTGCGGTCTCCTGCGGAGGAGACTCGCAGCCCTGCAGGTCCGGACCTGCCGCATCCAGAATACAGTGGGTCCTGATCGTGTGCACATACCCTTACTGGATATAATTGGGCCTTTCTGACATCAAATGGTTAGTCTCATTGTTATAAACAGGTAACGTTGTAAAATTTTGTAATATTCTTGTTACTGCACATCCTATCTAGTCTCAAGATGGGAGCTATTTTCTAATTATTTATTTTTTCTACTACTCATTACCAAGATTACAGACCATCTCTGCAGTCTAAAGCCCGTTTTACACACTACAACATATCTTACAATGTGTCGGCGGGGTCACGTCATAAGTGACGCACATCCGGCATCGTAAGGTATAGTGCAGTGTGTAACAGGTATGTGCGATTGTGAATGAACGGTAAAACGTTCATCGCACGCACGTCGTTCATTCCTCATGAATTGTACGTCAGGTTGTTCATTGTACCCGGGGTAGCACACATCGCAGTGTGTGACACCCCGGGAACGATGAACAGCAGCTTACCTGCGTCCTGCGGCTCCCAGCCGGTAATGCGGAAGGAAGAAGGTGGGCGGGATGTTTACGTCCCGCTCAGCTCCGCCCCTCCGCATCTATTGGCCGGCTGCCGCGTGACGTCGATGTGACGCCGAACGTCCCTCCCACTCCAGGAAGTGGATGTTCGCCGCCCACATCGAGGTCGTATGGACGGGTAAGTACGTGTGACGTGAGTTAATCGTTTGTGCGGCACATTCAACAAAATTGAACGTGCCGCACATACGATGGGGGCGGTTACGATCGCATACGATATCTTATGCAGAATCGTAACATGTAAAGCAGGCTTAACAGCAGTGGCCAGTCTCATAGTAAAGGAGCGCAGGGCTTACAAGCTCTTTTCTATAGAGCTAGTGAGTGCTGCTTTGAAGTGGATCCTTTATAAAAAGATTTACCAAACATATACAATTCTGATACATCTATAGATCAATAGCTGATTGTTAGACGGTCCATCTGCTAGGACCTCCTGAGATCACTTCCGCACAGAGGAGACAAGCTTGTACTGTTGACTGTAATAGGCCCACCATTCCGAAGCACAGTCACCAATATCTTATAAAAGTGATATGCCATGAGTATATATGGTAGAAAAACCCCAATAAGAATAATTAGAAAGTTAGCAATCATATACAAAAATAATTAATAAGAAACTTTCACATATAGAACTGTCATATCATTGGCAAAACGGCATTTGAATGTGGCTACCCCATCTACAAGCTATAAATGCTCATATTTCATCGGATATATCTCTAACACCTAATTACAGTGAATTGATGACATTATCCATAGAGACCGAGCGCACTACCAGTGTGACATTAAGGGATAACGTAGGCTATGAATCAGGGGTTAATGCCGGAGATACTGATATTAATGTCAGTACCAGCAGGGGAGTCGGGAACGTACCTGGCTCAGGAAGGGATTACGAATAAGCAGTTTTATTAGACAAAAGGATCCTTGGAGTCAAACAAGTCTTTATTCAGCCTTGAATAATAATGTCAAAGACCCAGATGACATGAAACGTGATCATATCCTTTATGCTGAATGTTACACTGCGGGTCAATCCCAGGATCAATTCAAAATACTCTATAAAACATTCATGAGCTTTTTTACAACATGAAAAAATAATGAGTTGTTTAATGGGGAATTTACTCCATTACAATTCTACAGGAAAGTTGTGATGTGCTTTTTTCTCCTGTCAATCATCTATAGACTACATTTTAATTTGGAAGTGGGCAGACCATGTGCCAATGTAGTCAGCAGCCTATAGTCAGAGCTATTAGAAGGATAAAAAGTTGGGGTGGGCTTCATACCACTAATAACACGGGAACATATTGCACAATTCCTGTAATACAGCCTAAGCTAAAGCGGTATTGTGCAATCATTCCGGCAAATTTATTCTGCATGTCATAAATGTCTAATTAGTTTCTAAAATTGTGAGAGATGTATGCTGAGTAGGGATGAGTGAACCCGACATGTAAAGTTCGGGATTCATACCGGACACTATGTTCGGTACCGAACTCTGACTTCTAAATGGAAGTGTTATGTCCCCACCACAGTCCGCTCCTGTGACGTCTGCTTCGTTCTCCAGGCACCGACGTGTTCCCGCCATGGATAGTGCTGGGGATGGGAGAGGAGTTGGTGCCAGTGGCTCTGGTGGGCGCAGGGTCCGCTCATCCACTGGGCTGGGTTTCCCTGGTACCTGCAGTACCACTGGCGGACTGTAGATGGCCTGTGTCTTCCAGCTGAAGTTACCATCATTCAGCTATAGCCAATGGGAAGACACTACACCCTTCTTATTCTCCGTCCTGTCTACTGACCACTACCAGAGATCGTTCTGTATTCCTGGTTCCTGTCCCGCCCGGTTCTGTTTAGTGATTCTGGTGTTCTGACTTCTGCTTGTTTCCTGACTACCTCGCTGCCATCTCTGATTTTAACCTCTGCCTGATTTCCTGACTATGCTCCTGCCTCCTGAGTTTGTCTCTCTTTGTGCCTCCTGGTTTGCCCTCTGCCTGACGACCACTCTTTCCTGCATTGCAGCCTTCCATAGGCAGCGATCTCCTGGACATTGTGTAATTCCAAATCCCTGTATAGGGGTTAAAGGGTTTCAGGATTCTTGAGGTCCTGCCGATTTGGTGGCTAGCCCTACTCTGTCAATGACAGTCATCTTTAGTCTGTGGTCAAGGGCAGATGTTACAGGAAGTCCGTGTTACTGTTAGGGGTTCAGCAAATAAAGCTTGTTGAAAGGCTGCAGTGAAGCCAATCTGTGGGCACTTCCAGATCCACCGCAGCCATGTCAAGTATTGTCAGGATTCCTTAGAGCTTGAAGTGGACAACCATGTGACTGCAAGTATACAATATGCATACTTCCAGACACATTCCAACAAGACGTATGTGGCCTTAGGGGTACTTTGCACGCTGCGACATCGCTAGCCGATTGTAGCGATCCTGAGCGCGATAGTCCCCGCCCCCGTCGCAGATGCGATATCTTGTGATGGCTACCGTAGCGAACATTATCGCTACGGCAGCTTCACAGGCACTTACCTGCCCTGCGACGTTGCTCTGGCTGGCGACCCGCCTCCTTCCTAAGGGGGCGGGTCCTGCGGCGTCACAGCGACGTCACACGGCAGGCGGCAAATAGAAGCGGGGGGGCGGAGATGAGCGGGACGTAAACATCCCGCCCACCTCCTTCCTTCCGCATAGCCGGTAGAGGCAGGTAGATGTTCCTCGCTCCTGCGGCTTCATACACAGCGATGTGTGCTGCCGCAGGTACGAGGAACAACATCGTACCTGTCGCTGCAGCTAAATTATGGAAATGACCAACACTACACAGATCACTGATTTTCGACGCTTTTGCAATCGTTTATCGGTGCTTCTAGGCTTTACACGTTGCGTCGTCGTTACCAGTGCCGGATGTGCGTCACTTTCGATTTGACCCCGACGAGATCGCAGTAGCGATGTCGCAAAGTACCCATTACTTAATATAAGTTAATTGAGGAAGGCTGCTCAAGTCTAGTTGGAATGTGGCTGGAAGTAAGCATATTGCATACTAGCAGTCACATTACAACCCCTTAAAGGTCAAGCATCATTTCTACTGTGTCAGGACTCTTGTATCAAAGACTTTATTTGGGATCTGGATTTATATTGTAATTTGAATTGGGAGTGTTTTCTGAGGTTTCAGGAACCTGACAGATACTCTTTAGTCTTCCTCCAACTTGACTGTATGGACACCTAGTTGAGTCATGTTTGCACTTAAAGGAAACCTATTAGATGCCCGGACCATGGGCGGTATGAGCCAGAGAGTGACTGCGTGGTGCAGTTAGGTAGGTCTTATTGACACACATGGGAGAGACCCGTCAACCAACTAGAGCGGTGCAGGGAGTATCCGGCCTGGACCACATTGGACTAGTCCGGTCTCTCCCTGTAGTCCCTGGGAGCTTTGCAAACAAGGTTTCCTCAAAAACATCGCAGTGTTTCAAAGTGAGACACATCTGGCTGCTATCACATTGCCAGGCTCTCATTCATGCTGCCCGTGGTTAAAGCACCATGTATCTAATGACAGGTTCCTTTTAACAATTTGAAACGAGATATTTCCTTAGATTGTGAAGACAGCTATCTGCTTGACTAACTAATCTGACTAGGACTTTTTTTACAATGATCATCAATAACTAAGCATCTATGCACGATACGTCTATTCTTGGAAGACGAATCTCACACATCTAGAAGACGTGACATAAAAGGAGTTGTCGTCAACAAGAAGGACACCGTGATTACCACCAGGGACCAGGATACTCCGGTCAAGTGGTTGCATCGAGTGCACTTTACTCAGTCCGGTTGTCCTAGTGCCACAGGGGACAAGGTCATTTCTTACTCCTTTGTCATTAGTTTATATTAAGACTGCAGTATCATTGCACGTGTAATGTAACTTCCCCTGACACTGCATAGGCCAGAGGCAAATTTCCAGCAAGTTATCAGCATAAATGAAAAATAATTACTCCTGGGCTCCCATTCTGTCACTTCATTCCTTTTCAATAACCATCTAGATTGTATGTTCCCAGCAAATCCCGCTCTGTAGGATGGCTGAACTGCAGAAATTAAGAACAGATTTGTTAAGAACTGATGGCATTTTGGATGCTTAATCAATACATATCTGTTGGAATATAAGTCACCACCGAGCAACCATAGTGTATAACTCACTTTCATTGAACGAAACTCAATGGATGCAAGATGTTTGTAGCCAGGAAAATGCCTCCTAATCTCAGTATCCACAATGTCTCTGTCCTTCCAGATAAATGAATGAACTGTCAGGGCTTAATTCATTGAATAGGACTTTTATTCATATTTAATTGAAGGGGTTGTCTCGGGCTATGAAAAAAACCCATCCTACATCTACTAGATATAAGCCCCTAATCCTTAAACAGTTTTCACCAAAATTCTGGCTTAAAACTGCTCAAAAGACCCCAAAACATTGCTACATTTTTCCGTAACGCCTAGATGTACAAAACTTGGCCAATGTTGACTCTTTTTTTTCCACCAATCCTGGCCAGCTTTTTCAATCTTTATTTAAACTGGTTGAAGCTTTGCAGAGAACCAGCATGGGCGAAATCCACCAGAAAATTCATCAGAATTTGTGGTTCTAAATGTGGCGTAAATTGCTACAGAGATGAATTCCAGTCCCTAAAGAATTCATACAGTGACGCACAACAGTTGACAAATGCGCCAAATTTGGTGCATTGTACTCCAAAGCTGTGTTCATCAGGCAGGACTGGCTTACACAATGGCATGATGAATTTGGAGAACAGTGAGTACAGCACATATCTTGCCATTCTAGGTTATTTCACCAGTGCTCCATTTCTGGAGAGGGGTCGTTCTTTACTTTCTGGATTGAGCCATGTCTGTAGTTTCAGAGATAAACTAAAAGCTACATTTTCCAATGTGTCCCAACTCTCTCATAATTTACGGAGTCCCAGCACAACCCCTGCCCGCAGTGACCTCCCCCATCTAGTTGCCCTTTCTTCTCCACGGCTTTGCTCAATGTACAGTCGATCCAATGTGTGGTATGTAACGCCTGACAAGCCATTGTGGGATTGACTTCATATTAGTGAGAAGTGTTGGTGCTATTTTGGAGGAAATGTAGTGGCGGTGAACAGTAACCCAGCCACATGTCCGTCATAAGAAGAGCACAGTCAGTTTCCTTCCGCTCGTGACATAGGTGGCGTCACCATCACCACACCAAGGAGTTAGCATAATAGTGTCAATAATGTCATTACTCAAAGCGGAGGCCAATCCTTCAAAGACAATGAATGCTGTATTTTAGAGACATGTTCTCGGTGTAGGTGGTGGTCCCAGCAATGTCATCTATATTGTGAACAATAGTGATGAGCAAGCACTGCCATGCTCGGGAACTCCTAACGGGCAGTCAAACAATTGTATGGGTGTGACTTGTGTACCCAAGTATAATGGAAGTCAATGGGGAACTTGAGCATTTCTCCAGAAGATTTTCCAAAAAAAAATGCTTGAATTCCAAATTGACTTTCATTATATACTCTGTACCCGAGTCACACCCGTCCAACAGCTGGTTACAGATACTGAGCATGGAAGTGGTCACTTATCTCTAGTAGACAGGTGTCAGAGTTGGGACAATCTCCTCAGTATCGGATTCCCTCAAGACTAGAAAGAAAAAAAAGAGTAAGAAATTGAGAAATTCTGATCAGGTCAAGGGAAATAAATTTTTATTACACAATATATAATTAGCTGATTACTTGCTGTAAAACATCCCTACACAGTTCATCACTTAAAGGGTTTATTCCGGCTTATTTTGACTTTTTTTTATTATTTCCCTATTGGGCTACATTGGGGCAGGTAAGTAGATAGTGACCACTTACCTGCGCTGCTGTTAGCCCCTCTCCCCCGGCTCAGAGTGGTCAGGTGACCGCTCCTGCTGCGATTTTGCTGCTTCCGGTCATTTCATGTCAACATGGGCAGGACCATGTTGACATGCAAATCTGAGAACAGCTTGTTGCCGCCCTGCTGGGTGGGTACAGTGCGTGAGTCCCTGCACCCCGTACTCTACCCGCAACCTCCCCCTGCACTGCTGTGGGACCCGTAAGCTGAGTGGAGGGGCCTGGCGGCAGCTACACACTGTGTCACCGCTAGCACCGGGCCCCCTGCTCAGGATCGCACATTCAAATATACCGGCATCACAGATCACAAATGCCGATATATTTGAAAGCAGTGATGAGAGGGAGCACTGCGCTGCTTCTCATCACTGTTCCGCTGTCTGTGCTCTCTGACAGTTTAGGACAGCGGTGACGTCACTACTGTGCTGATATGGCCAGACCAGACAGCGGACGAATGTGCAGGAGCGGCGGGGACCGAGGAGGGGTATGTATTCCCTACATGTGTTCCTTATGGGGGTAGGGGTCGGTGCAGAACGATGTTGGGGGGGTCGGTACAGAGCGCAGTGTGTGTGTGTGTGTGCGCGGTGCAGAGCCCCATGCGTGTGTGTGCGGTGCAGAGCCCCATGCGTGTGTGTGCGCTGTGCAGAGCCCCATGCGTGTGTGTGCGCGGTGCAGAGCCCCATGCGTGTGTGTGCGCGGTGCAGAGCCCCATGCGTGTGTGTGCGCGGTGCAGAGCCCCATGCGTGTGTGTGCGCGGTGCAGAGCCCCATGCGTGTGTGTGCGCGGTGCAGAGCCCCATGCGTGTGTGTGCGCGGTGCAGAGCCCCATGCGTGTGTGTGCGCGGTGCAGAGCCCCATGCGTGTGTGTGCGCGGTGCAGAGCCCCATGCGTGTGTGTGCGCGGTGCAGAGCCCCATGCGTGTGTGTGCGGTGCAGAGCCCCATGCGTGTGTGTGCGGTGCAGAGCCCCATGCGTGTGTGTGCGGTGCAGAGCCCCATGCGTGTGTGTGCGGTGCAGAGCCCTATGTGGTGGGGAGTGCAGAGCCCGCTGTGGGGCTGTTATTTCCAATGCTGTAGTGATAACAGGTCAGTGCTGGGGCAGAATACTGAGAGGGAATGTGTGTGCAGAGGGCGGGGCGGGCAGGGGGCGAAGCTGGGCGGTGCCAGCTGTGACTGGGAGGTTTAGCACAGGAAGTTATCATGTTTGCTGGAGCTGAATGTAAACAAAGAGCTGCAGAGAATAAAGGGATAATTCAAGAAGAACAAAAGTTAGAAAACAAAAAATAACAATGTAGGGGTGTTTTATAAGACAATACAGCACAGATTAGCTTAACAAAAATTTTTGAGTTTGTCGGATAACTCCTTTAAATGGTTTCTCCTCTACTGTGTTTAAAATTTATTTAAAATAAAAATATGATGCCAGCACCAGCTCTACTGGCACTAACAAGACATTGCTATACAATGTGAGTGCTGCAGCTCCTATACTTCCCTCAAACAAAATTAATTAGTCCAGGGGAGGGGTGAGCGTTGCAGTCTATCAGCTGCTACTGATCGGCTGCAGGGTTTACATGGTACAATGTCATGCGAGAAGGTTAAATTTATTTATTTAAATTTTCATTTTAAATAGCAGAATACATCATTTAGAAATAATGTTTGTTCAAGTAGTGGACAATCCCTTTAATGTTGGATCTAATCAGAAATTAAAGGGAATCTGCCAGCAGGTTTTTGCTACCTAATCTGAGAGCAGCATAATGTAGGCATTGAGGCCCTGAGTTCAACAATGTATCACTAAAGCGGGCTTTACACGCTACAATATATCTAATGATGTGTCGGCGGGGTCACGTCGTAAGTGACGCACATCCGGCATCGTTAGTGATATTGTAGTGTGTGAAACCTTCGTGGGATTGCGATTGAACGAATAAACATTGATCGCATACACGTCGTTCAAAATCTAAAAATTGAACGTCGGGTTGTTTAATGTTCCCAAGACAGCACACATCGCAGTGTGTGTGACACCCCGGGAACGATGAACTGCAGCTTACCTGCGTCCCGTGGCTCCCGCCGGCAATGCGGAAGGAAGGAGGTGGGCGGGATGTTTGTCCCGCTCATCTCCGCCCCTCCGCTTCTATTGGCCGGCTGCCGTGTGACGTCGATGTGACGTTGAACGTCCCTCCCACTCCAGGAAGCGGTTGTTCGCCGCCCACATCGAGGTTGTACGGTAGGCAAGTACGTGTGACGGCAATTAATAGTTTGTGCGACACTGTCAACAAATTGAACGTGCCGCACATACGATGGGGGCGTGTCACATCGCATACGATATCGTATGCTTAATTGTAAGGTGTAAAGCAGGCTTTAGATTAGTGGGTGCAGCCTTTCTGACACAGTGAAAGATTTGGGATTTTGCATGTAGCAGTGCTGGGAGAGCCGCCCCCACCCACACCAAGCTTTCAGTGTACATTCCATAGACAGAAACTGCTAATCACAGAAGAGGGTGGAGTCAGACTACAACTCACACAGCTGCTGAGAACCACTAATGATAAAGCTAAGAGGCTTAAGCTAACATTACTGGTAACCAAAAAGACTGAGATAACATACTCAGGGGCTGAATTCTCTGTTTTAACTCTTGCAGCCGTATTCAGATTACATTGCAGAAATCTGCCTACAAAGTCCCTTTAACCCAGGCATTAAAATTAAATTAAGGCTCTATAAATGAATAAATCAGTGAATATTTTCATTTAAAATAAAGCTGCAACCTAGACCTATTTCTATAATGCATTCCTCAAAATGATCTAAAAGCTCTTTCACCTTAGTTTAATTTTTTTTTTCTCAACGGGAACCTGACAGCTGATAACATGCTGCCCGAACCACACATATATCAGGCACTGGCTGTATGATTTCAGCCAATTATCATTTGACTCAAATACTGCGGCATTTCAGAGATACACATCCTTTAAAAGCTGCTGGGGAGAAAGTGACATGGAAAACTTGTCAGAGGCGGGTGCCCGCCTGCTCCCCTTGGGTGCCCGGTCTCCTGTGTGTGAGTACATAGAGAGACCTGCCAGTCATTAGCAGTGGGTAGGGAGGAGTCGCCGTCGCCCCGCCTGTCTGACTAGTCACCCATGCAGTGTTTGTAGCACAGCAGGACCTACACAATATTACGTTGGTAGTTTTTGATTTTACAGCTGACTAATGTATATACGGTACTCAACAAGGAAATTAAAATAGTGTAGATGCAAGTATTACAAAGCAATATACTTAAAAATAAAAAATATATATATTATCTAACAGTTTCTACAGCTGTACATCAATATACATATAATTCTGAGTATTTGCATTCAAGAAAAAAAAAAAAGAAAAAGACTTCAGGTCACTGACTGTTAGAGATTTCCCAACTCATTAACTTTCTGTTATGTTACAACATTCATTTCTCCTT
The DNA here is from genome assembly GCF_048569485.1 of Anomaloglossus baeobatrachus. Taxonomy (NCBI): domain Eukaryota; kingdom Metazoa; phylum Chordata; class Amphibia; order Anura; family Aromobatidae; genus Anomaloglossus; species Anomaloglossus baeobatrachus. The sequence continues at coordinate 144,243,655 of NC_134354.1, forward strand.
TTTACAATCTATTTTTTGCTGCCCCAATATAATTATAGACTCTCAGATTAACCAGTAACTAAAATGTGCTTGATTTCACGGAAACTTATGACAAAACCGCTATGAACTTGCATATAATAGCATTCTGACAACGTGTAGCCACAATACTGAGAGCCCCGCTGCTGGGAGGAAACACTTTACTCCTCCTGGCAGACTTGGGCTTTCAGTCATAGGGGCATGTTCAGTACACAGTGTGCGGCAGATATAACCATGCCTCCAGCACAGACTGACAGCTGGCTCAGCATTTCATTACTACAGAGCCGGCTGTCAGTCATTGCCAGATAGTGGTGACAGCCACTGCTCACTATGTAATGAGAAGTGACTAAAACCACTCCGGCCGTACCTCTGACTGAAATCCCGGAGCTGCTGGGAGGAGTAAAAGAGAATTTCTATCTGGCAGCGGTTCTCCCATCCTGGCGGCTGTACAGCATCAGTAGGTTAATAGGGTGTTTTGGTTTGGGGTTTTTATGACAGGTTCCATGTTTCAAGTTCTAAAATCAGTAAAGTTGCAAAGTGGCTGTAAAAACAAGAAACATAGCAATATTCCACTCCTTAAAAACACTCTTCATTCTCAAGAACAGAGGGATGTTTAGTTTTCGTGTTCATCTTGCTGCCTAGGTTACCGGCCACCCTCCATTCTGAGAGTGGCCGATCTCCTAATAGAGTGCGCTTTCTTCCAGGCTCTAGGCTTTACAGCTAGCTCGTAATGATCTGAAGCTGGTGGGATCCAGCCATCCTCTATGCCCCTGCACGTCTCCCATGTTGTAGACGTATAGTGGCTTCTGTTAGTGGCCTGGGGCAAGTACAGTTCAGACCAGAGGTGCGACCATGCCGCTGGCCTTAACTGTCAATCTTCAAGAGCACACCGCCCCCGAAGCAAAAGGCCGAAGCATTAGAACAACCCTTTATATATGAGTAATGGTGAAAATGAAAAATGTCCATAGAAATACAACAACAGCCACCAACAGAGGTAAGAGAGCGCTATCCAATGACTCTGGAGTCTTGTGCACTAGACTTGTATTCAAAAATACGGACTTACCTCAAAGACTTCCGTCACAAGCGCACCAACACCCGTGTAATAAAATGGATACAGGATGACAGGGAGTGGAAACAATATCAAGATGCCCAGGAGGCCGAGAATAAAATTGTGCCAGACTCCTACAGACAGACAACAGTACACAATGAAGAAACAGCGACCAAAAGTATAGAAACCAACGTCATCTGCAAGTATTATACATCTCCACCTATCGTACCCAGGAGCGGATACACAGTGTATGGAGCAATGATGCTCGGGCTCTCTGCACCGCTTATATCCGGCCGCTGAGAGTGCTTTATAAAATAAATATAAAATAAAATAATAATAATAATAATAATAATAATAATAAATAAAATTAAAATAAATAATAATAAATAATTATTATTATTATTAGATCAAGCACTGAAAACTTAAAAGGAGATTGTCCACTACTTTTACATTAATGGCATATAATTAGGATAGGTCATCAACGTCTTATCGGCCATGGTCCAACACCCTGTACCCCTGCCGATCAGCTGTCCTCGGTCCCGGCAGCAGGCAACTGGAAATGCTCAGGTCCGGAGCTGCTCCATCTTCCAATAGTGGCAGCTGCTGGGTACTGCTCATCTGCCTCCTATTGATTAGCCTAAGAGGTGAATGTACAGTACCCGGCCGCTATCAGAAGATGGAGCAGCACCGGAACGGAGCATTTCTGGCCACCTGCTGCCGACACTGAGAACAGCTGATCGATGGGGGTGCTGGGTGTTGGAGCCCGGCTGATCAGATGTTTTTGACCTATCCTAAGGATGGGCCATCAATGTAAAAGGAGTTGACAAGCCAATTAATTATATTGGCCACATATTTTTATTGGAATACATTCAAGGAGAGCTAGTTATTTCTTAAAGATATCAATGGCTGCAGATTTTCCCAATTCTATGTTCAATGATCATCATTTTTGGCGTTTTGTGTGAAATTATGTCCAATTTGGCTTTTTTCCCCTCAGGTTATATTTTTGTGTATAATGAACATGTAACTGCGATATTTTTTTGGGGGGAGAAATACTTCATTTTCTGGAACAATTTCCAGTATAGAAACTCTTACCAAATGATTTACTAAAAAGTTTTGTATCCCTGCAGTAGAGGTCGGTCCCCGTGTGAGGAAACCCTTCACTGTTACTGTAGTTAGGATGAATAGAAACCGCACAGGCTTAGTGCGCCATCTAGTGGCCATGATGTGCAATGCTAAAAAGAATTACAATTTTATGACCTGGAAGAGTGTCAAAATATAATGAGATTCTTAGCAATACATTGTGGCACGGATTGTACAAAGGGCCTGAAAAGCTCAGAATTACACATTCCCATGATGGCAGATGAAAGCCGCTATATATTATAGGTTGTCCTATCTAAAAAACAAAACCCTCAGCTAGTCTGTTCAGCACCACACTATCTATAAGGAGAAATATTCTGTATCCCTGAAGTCCTCATGGATCATTCTGCAGCACTTGATATCTTCATTTTTAGGTTTCCTGTAGAGTTGAGCGAGTACCTAACTATTCATACTTATTATACTCATAACGAGTACTGTCTAATACTCACGTATTCATTCCGAATAGCGTGTGCAATGCAAGTCAATGGGGAAAAACTCGCAATGTAACGAGTAACCCGAATTCCACACTATTCGTGCGAGCAGCGGAATTCTGGTTACTCGTAACGTTGTGAGTATTCCCCATTGACTTACATTGCACATGCTATTCAGAATGAATACGTAAGTATTAGACAGTCTTCGTTATGAGTATAGCGAATACGAATAGTAAGATACTCGCTCAACTCTAGTTTCCTGCAACACTTAGGACAACACTCGGCTATAAATGGTGACCAGTGGTGGCTTTCCCACCTCCAATAAAACAGTGCTCTACATGAAAGTCTCAGATGTTCAGGATGTCATACGATCAGGAAAATAATACCGCATGCAATAACCTGATGTATAAAAAGAGCGTGGAGCTACCAGAGTTTACCTGAATTTTCCCATTTGCATTTTTTTAGGTTTTCTTTAGTGCATCCAGTATTTTTAAAAGCAAAAATACCTGCTTTAAAAAAACAAAAACACAACCTCATCTGCACCTGGTCATCAACATTACAATGTAGGCCCACATTCTCTTGATAGAGAGGTATATACCGCTCTATTTTAATACTATATGTGTCGTACAAATCTGTATATTGTTTGTTTTTGTTCTCACTACTATTTAGACGCGGGAAGAAAATCAATAAAGAGTCTTTCCAGGTATAGGGATAGGTCATCAATCTTAGACTGTGGTGGGGCTGCGACACCCGTAACGCCATCAATCCGGTGTCTTCAGTCCTGGCAGCGTCAAGATGTAAACAGTAAGTGGAGCCGGATCAGCACACCTTCACGCACAGCGGTGGCCTTTCCTGAGAACAGCAGCTCAGATCCTATTCACTTCAAGCTGCAGTTTTAGGCAACAGCCACTGTGCAGCGATCAGAGCAGTTTAGCTCAGTTTACATCCAGTGATCGGAGGGGCTGCTGGGTGCCCACTGACGTGAGATCAGTTCTCGTAAGCCTAGATAAATCCAGTAATTGAACCATTTTAGAGATTTATAGACTTTGTTTTATGATATACATAGAAAAGGGGGAGGCCTTATTTAGAGAAAGCATGGTCATTCCTCGGTTTTTCAGAGATCAGATTACTGTACGGGCATTAGGTTAGGCCAAGAGGTGACATTCCACCAGACCATCACCATTAAATGTCCCACTCCCTTCACCGTGCACTGCAGTCCATCCCCAGAGAGATCTGCACGGGTGTCTGAATCAGCCCTTGTTCAAAGGAATATGGAACTATAAATTCCTGGAAAAACGCTTTAATAACACTGAGGATGGATGTCTATATGGTGTGTGAACAGAAGTAAAAACTTCTATCCAGAAGTGTAATGCTCACCGCTGGTGTTGTTGAGGCAGCAAGAGAGGAGCCGCTAGGCCACAGGGGGAAACCCGAGCTTACCATTTAGTTGGAGGGGCTTAACTAAGTGCCCGCCATGAGGCAAAATGCCAGGTACTACTCCCAAGGAAGTGAGTTAGGAACGGACACAGGTGCAGGCAGGATGACTGAGGCAGACAGGTACGGAGAGGAGTGATGGGCACGGCAGAGTAGATAGGTATGAGAAGGAAGGTACAGGACACCGGGATAACGGGAGCTGACAACTAGCTAGCAGTCTGGAAGACTGACTAATTAAGGATGCTGCATAGGCACTTCCCCAAATGGGAGGGTGCCTTAAATACTTAGTGCCGAGAGGCAAAAATGATGCATCGACCCTTTACGAGGAGGGTAGGTGTGAGTGCACGTGCCCTAAGCACTTTACCAGGAGACCTGAGCTGCAAGCAGGAGCACATGTGGTTGGCCATGGGAGTGCGGGGAAGGACACAGCCCGGCCTTGGGGTGCAGGGATGCCGACACTACAATGAGCATAGTATTATATGTGATCTGTTTATAAATATGCCCAGTGATTAGAGATTACTTCTGCTACATTTTACTCTATGCATTCAGCAATCAATGACCAGTCACAGAAGGGTTAGCCTTCACAATAGAGTCCCATGGCAGGAAGGCGCCAATTTCGGGGCATCTAATGTATATGGGGTGTACAAACTCTTTCTCAAAAATAGACGTGGAGGGGAACAAGGGTCACACATGTTGAATTATAACATGGCAAAGCTTTGGTCCCATAAGAGGTGCCGGCAGCGGCCTACTCCTCCTCTCCATGAGGGTGTATGGGGGAATAGGACAAGCAGCTGTTGTGTCCGGCCTGCTTCAGAAGAAAAGAAAAACGGGTTGTTCATAAGAGGAGTTTATAAATCACATAGGCTTCACTAACCACTTCCATGGCACTCAGCATAGGATGACCGCACCCCACGGGCCTTGTATGTGATCTTCATGTACACAGGGTGTATAAAAAAAAGCAAATGGCGAATACTACACATACCAAATAAAAAAGTACATACAATGAAGCGGCTGGCCTGAAGAACTTCTTTTCATCTTGGAAGTTGCTGTGTATGTTATGGTGCTGGGGACGGCATGAATCTGAAATATGTCCCCTCCAATTATAAACAGAAATTCCCCCTCCTCCCTCCCTGGAGAGGCGAGGAGCATCAGCCTCACTGCCATTAATAACTAGAAAGACAGATGGAGGTCATTTACCTGCACAGAATATCCGCAACTGCTGAACGGGTGACACCAGCTGGAGGTGAGTGGTGAAAAGATCAACAAATGCCCCGGGGTACACCACAAATATGAACATGCCAAACCCATTAAATCGCACCGTTTCCCTGCGGATACAAAAGTAACATCAATGTGACCCAGTAACATGTCAGAAATAACTGGGATAAATCTTAAAATCTACATATACACAGAGCATTATTAAAAGGAAATCAATCAGCAAGTTTTTCCTATGTAATTTGACACAAGGATGATGTAGGGGACCCTGATTGCAGTTATGTGTCACTTACTGGGTTGCTGTCAGTTTGACACAATTGCAGTTTTATCTACAGCAATATTCGGAATGCTGACCTCTCTATAACCCCACCCACACCACTGATTAACAGCTTGCAGTGTACATTGTATATTGACAAAGCTGCTAATCAGTAGTGAGGGAGGGGGTTACTCAAAGCAACTGGCTAGGAGGCACAAGACACCTAATCCTGGAGTGAATCTCCTACTGATAAAACACTGATATTATTGAAACAACAACACACAACCTAGTAAGTAACACATGGCTGGAGTCAGTCTCTTAGCCTCTACATCATGCTGCTCTCAGATTACATAGCAAAAAGCTGGTGATAAAATACCTTTTAAATAAAATGTAAACCACAAACTCTCCTATACAATCTATGCAGTGAGCTCGTCTCACTACAATGTGGGTCGTACTGTGCAAACTGCAGTGTGCAGGGCCATTCACCTCTACATCTGAAGATGGCTGCCAAAGAACAGACATGGCTGAAGGGGCAAAATTCTATGAAAGGTAATACCTGTATTAAAAAGATGGAGGCAGACAAGGTGACACCACTTACAGAAGGTGAGGGACATAACTCTCCTCTTCTCTGCGCAATGACCTCTGCACAGGTCACAGAACTTGCTCACAGCAGTATCATAGGAATGAAAGCTACTGTGAATCAGTCCACAGGGCCCAGTCCATTGCCACATCTGAGATCTGTGGTCTTTGGATAGGAGCCACAAGATTAGCCTCTTATGAGATGGCACCTGCGGCTCTTCTTTTGGTTTTTCGGCCTGGTGCAACGTTGTGATTGTGGCATGGCGCTCCAAGTCAGCTAATCAAGAGAAGAGACACAGATAAGAGCTGGTTCTATTACGGTAGTAGCCATAGATTGCTGATGTGGACAATGGACCAGGTCATGTGAATCGATCCGCACAAACACTAATAAGAAAAAAACCCTGGCCCTGTCTGAAATGAGGTTGCCCATTTGGCTGCTGTAAAGGAAACCTCTTTACTGTTGGTCACAGCATAGAGTAGCTGTTTAAGCAAGATGGCTGCCATCATGATTAAAGAAGTATTCCTATCTCCAAGATCTTATCCCAATATATTGTACGTGTAATAGTAAGAATATCAGCACCATACTATGAAGAAAAAGACATGGATCGCACATCCCAAAAATACAATGATCTAAAGCCGCTAGGCAAAAAATCTCACTGTGTGCTGGTGCTGTGTGGTGGCTGCTGTTGTGGTGGTGTGGTGTCAGTGGGGCGGCGCGGCCTGGAGCCTTGGGGGCTTTGCCTTGCAGCATGGGTGCTGTGAGGCACCAGGTCGCCCGCCTTGCTGGCGCTTTGTCGCTGTGGCGGTGGTCTGTGCACGGTGCCGCACAAAAAGGTCAGGTTAGGGACCCACTCAAGAGGTTTGCCGTGACGTGGCAGTGGGCTTAATACAATCTGATCAGAATGGTAACAAAAGAACCTCATGTTCTATTTAATTTTTTGCCTAGCGGCTTTAGATCATTGTATTTTTGGGATGTGCGATCCATGTCTTTTTCTTCATAGTATGGTAAGAATATCAGCAATTAGAAATGTAGTATAGTTCTCCTGATATAGCCATGCCTCTTACCTCATGTGCAGGCCATTGCAGCTTAGATATCTATTGTTACGCCCACTCATATAGTGACCACTAGTTAGCTGGTTATAACCATGGATACCTAAGCTGCAATGCCCTGCACATGAGGTTAGAGACATGGCTATATCAGGAGAACTATACTAGATTTCTAATTAAAGGTATTCGCTATTATTATTATTACACCTACTGCATATTGGGATAGGATCTTGGAGATGAGAATACCTCTTAAAATAAAGGAACTGAAATATATGGGAAATACTTCTCTATTCCTTTAAAAGGGGTTATCCAGCATTTATGAAATGTGATAAAATAACCAATATCTGCTTGATTAATTACAGGTTGATTCATCCTTGATGTTCTGCTGCTCCCTGACAGACTTTGTCTGCAGCAGAGCCATACATAGTTGTGAGTGCTGCAGCCATTATTTTGTGCAGTACTTGGCCAGTGTTTGGCTGCAGCAGTCACACGTATTACACCTGACTATATAGGAAATATTAGCTAGCACCCTGTTCACATTTACAATGGTGTTCCAGCAGTCTTTTTGATTGTTATGCAGTTTTTTTCTGTCTAGAGAAGCCAGTCCCGCCCTTTAGCCATGTTTATTCAATACTAGAAGGTGGCCCGATTCTACGCATCGGGTATTCTAGAATTTACGTATTGTGTAGTTAATGTATGATTTTTGTTATATATATATATATATATAGATGTTGTTGTGTGTAGTTACCAAGTGTTTGTGTAGGCGCTGTACATGTTCTGGGTGTTGTCTGGGTGTGACGGGGGCTGAGAGCGGTGTTGTATGTGTGTTGCGTGTGTTGTGTTGTTTGTGGAGCGCTGTGTGTCTGTAGCGTTGTGTGTGTGTGTTGCGCGGTTTGTGTGTGTGTGTGGTGTGTTTTGGGGGAGGTATGTTTTGTGCAATGTGTGTGTTGTGCGGTATGTGCGTATATTTGTGTGTGCCGCGGTGTTTGGGTGTTGTGTGTGTCCAGCGTTGTCTGTGTGTGTGGGTGTCTGTGTAGGGCAGTTGTTTGTGGTTCCCAGTGTGTGTGTGTGTGTGTGGTGTGTTGTGCAGTGCGCGCGTGTGTGTGTGTGTGTGTGTGTGTGTGCATCAGCCTCTCTTCTCTCAGCCTACGTCTCCCAGCCTCCCTCCTCCCAGCCTCCCTCAGCATCAGCCTCCCTCTCCCAGCCTCCCCAAGCATCAGCCTCCACCAGCATCAGACTCTCTCTCCTACCAGCCTCCCCCAGCATCAGCCTCCGCCAGCATCAGCCTCTCTCCTTCCAGCCTCCTCCAGCATCAGCCTCCCTCTCCCAGCCTTCCCCAGCCTCTCTCCTCCCAGCCTCCGTCCTCCCAGCCTTCCCCAGCATCAGCTTTCCCCTCCCAGCCTCCCTCAGCATCAGCCTTCCCCAGCATCAGCCTCTCTCCTCCCAGCCTCAGCCTCTCTCCTTCCAGCCTCCCCCAGCATCAGCCTCTCTCCTTCCAGCCTCCCTCAGCATCAGCCTCCCCTTCCCAGCCTTCCCCAGGATCAGCCTCTCTCCTCCCAGCCTCCTTCCTCCCAGCCTCCCCCTCCCAGCCTCCCTCAGCATCAGCCTTCCGCTCCCAGTCTCCCCCAGCATCAGCCTCCCCAAGCATCAGCCTCCACCAGCATCAGCCTCTCTCCTTCCAGCCTCCCCCAGCATCAGCCTCTCTCCTTCCAGCCTCCCTCAGCAGCCTCCCGTTCCCAGCCTTCCCCAGATCAGCCTCTCTCCTCCCAGCCTCCTTCCTCCCAGCCTCCCTCAGCTTCAGCCTTCCTCTCCCAGTCTCCCCCAGCATCAGCCTCCCCAAGCATCAGCCTCCACCAGCATTAGCCTCTCTCCTTCCAGCCTCCCCCAGCATCAGCCTCCCCAAGCATCAGCCTCCACCAGCATCAGCCTCCCTCGTCCCAGCCTCCCCCAGCATCAGCCTCCCCCAGCATCAGCCTCTCTCCTCCCAGCCTTCCCCATGATCAGCCTCTCTGCTCCCAGCCTCCTCCAGCACGCCGTGCTCCTCTGCCGACACTCACACACCCGATCGCATCCACTCACACACACCCGATCGCATCCACTCACACACACCCGATCGCATCCACTCACACACACCCGATCGCATCCACTCACACACACCCGATCGCATACACTCACACACACAGACACTGACGATATCGCACATACGCGCTGATACTCACAACATCCGGAGATATCACATGCCTCTGGCCATGTGATCCTCCGTCAGGTCCTGGAAGATCACAACAGCACAGTATCGAGGCCGAGAAGCAAGCGATATCGGCGGATGCTGTGAGTGTGTGGATGCGATGTGAGGTGTGTGTGAGGTGTGTGTGTGTGAGAGTGAGTGTGATCTAATGTGTGTGTATGCTTGTGTGTGTGCTGTTGTGTGTGCGTGTGGATCTTCCGCCGCAGCAGGACCTTGATACGCTTGTAACCATGCGAGCATGGTTACCAACGTATCCACACCACTCCCGTGCGAGCGGGGGCCGGGGGGGTGGGGGGGGGGGGGGGGGGGGGAGTACAGTACTCACCTCCGTGACAGCCGTGTCAGTTCGGGGAATGCGCGGGGGAGGGAGGGGGCGGGGCCAGAGCTAGCGTGCATTGCGTGAGGGGGGCGGGGCGTGGCGTGGCCGAATTGCCAATGCCTGCAGGGTGCCGGGGCGAGAGGCCAATCTGTGGGGGGGCGGAGCCAGGGCGAGCGGCTGGCCAATCCGTGTGGGGGCGCAGCCTGGGCGAGCGGCCAATCGGTGTGGGGGGGCGGGGCCATGGCGAGCCCAGCGGCCAATCAGCTTTGTGTCACCGTAAGGACACAATTTTGGAGCATGACAGACAGACAGACAGACAGACAGACAGACAGAATAAGGCAATTATATATATAGATCCCTGGCTTCCCATACACAAGCAGGTTTCAACCGCACATAGAGGTAACATTTGGTTAGAGAGCCCATAAATTAGAGATTACCGTGAAGTGGTTATCGGGCAGTAATGAATTGATCAATACATTAGCTAAATATCTATTTTTTTTAAACTAATCCTCAGCAGTCATGCAATGTCACATTTTTCAAATTTTTTCAATTTTTCATATGGCTATTTGTGTTTTTCATTTCTGTATATATCATAGAGCAGTTATGCTTATTCATATTTCTCTTAATTTGGTGTGCAGCTTTCACTTTATATAGATTGTGTATTTTTTACCTAGCACCCTGTTCACATTTGCAATGGTGTTCCAGCAGTCTTTTTGATTCCTATGGAGTACAGATGACGGCAGTGAGGGGGTTAGCACCTGTGTCTTACTAGCTCCGAGGAGAACCCTTCTGCTGGAGATTGTCCTGATAAGCAGAATACTCAGATGAGGGGATAGGTGCTGAGCCTTTCACTGCCATCATCTGTACTCCAAATGAGTATGTTCTGGTACCAATGCAGCTGTAGGCAGACTGGGGAAAAGCAGGGGCTTGGAACCAACTTAAAAGCATTTCTTTACATGATTGGAGACAAATCCCCTAATAAAATGATTTGTTTCATAACTTTCCCCGCTGGACAAGATTATAAAAAATAAATAAATAATATGTAGTCAACCTTAAATTAGAATATTCAATTAATATTTCTTATCCATAATTTCCCAGAAAATAAAGAAAAAATGTCTAAGCATAAAGGCCAATTAGAATCTGGTAATCGAGGATCATCGGGATCTCGGAGACGTCTTCTGCGCTGCTCGCCCAGGTCCGGTATATCAGTATTTCATCCCTTGTACACTGCTGTCAGTTATAGGCTTTAAATATTGATGTGAATACAAAATGCAGCTTCAACGCTGCCAAATTTAAGAAGAAGATCAGATTACCTGACGGCTGCCACGCCGTGCCCGACCTCATGTATGACACCACTGAGGAGGATTGCAGAGAAGAAGTATGTCAGCTGGCTGATGGGCAGGTTCACTCCAGGCACCTGTCATGTCAGCATGGAGACAGAATACAAAACATGAGCTCCATAGACAGCAGCTGCCCGGACAAATGGACGGGACGGGCAGCGATCGTATAGGATGACGATTAGGTTACATGCATTTAGTGTGAAGGATCAGTCTGTGGAAATATATACATGGCCTAGACCAAACCATACAGTGACCAGCTGTCCATTATAACCTCCGCCACCGGCGCACAACCCACTGCATGGAGCCCCACGAACGGAATACTGTTCTTCATTAGGACACTGGTTTACATCCATTTTGATTTCTGCAGAAATGCCTCTGATCTGTGTAATTTTGGTGTGCTGCATCCAAACATCGCATCCGTTTAGTACAAAATGCTGATTGTGTTTTCAGTAACTGCACAATTTATCAACACCATGAAAAGGATAGAGAAGATCGCTCCGTCTGCTGATTGTAACGGGATTAGGCTAAGTTCACACTTCCGTTGTTTTGCATCAGTCACAATCCGTCGCCTAGAGGAATTACGGTATCCTGCAAAATATTTTGCAGGAATCCTGTTTTTCCCCATAGAGTTCTATTAGTGACGGATTGCGACTGATGATGCTGCGTTGCATCCACTGCGTCGCGGTCAGTCGTTTTTTAACTGACCGCCGGGCGGGAGCAACGCAGCCTGTAACGTTTTTTGAGCAGCGCGATCTGTAGGATTTTGCTGCGCATGCTCTCTCTGGCTCCCTGCCCCTGTAACCAGGATAAACATCAGGTAACCAAGCAATGCGCTTTGGTTAGTTACCCAATATTTACAGTGGTTACGGGTGCAGGGAGCCCGCATTAAGCGGTGTATGCTGGTAACCAAGATAAATATCGGGTAACCAAGCAAAAAGTGCTTTGCTTTTAGTTACCCGATATTTACCCTGGATACAGTGTGCAGGGAGGCCGACACTTCCCCACTCGTCTCCGCCCCCTCCCGCACTCCGCATGTGTACACACACACACACACACACTTGTCTCCAGCGCTGCAGTCCCTGCGGCACTGACGTCCTCAGCTCCACGGCCCCACTCGGCTCCGCCCCCTCATGCTCCGCCTCCTCCCGCACTTCGCATGTACACACGCATGTACACACACACACACACACACACACACCTGTCCCCAGCCATGCAGACCGCGGCACTGACGTCCTCAGCTCCGCCCTCCCGAACTCCGCCACCCGAACTCCACCCCCCGCACACAACGGAGTCCGACAATGAAATTCTTTTCTTTGTCATCCGTTATACAACGCATCAGTCACATGCGTCAAGCAACGCATGTGACTGATGCAAAACAACAGAAATGTGAACTTAGCCTTATAAAGTTGCCAAAATCAGGGCCAAGAGTTATACACTTAGTTTAAATTTGTTAAATAACTTCTTCTAAAAGACTGGGAGCCAATAGGAGCGTCCGTCCCAGATATCCGATCGACTGTCCTCAAATCTATTAGCTATGAGCGAAGAACGCGGCCACAGAGATACAAAGGCAGACGGAGCATGTACACCATGGCAGAGAACGGCTGGGGTCTGCAGGGAGACAACCCTGATCACAGCTATTCCAGAAGATGGAAAAAGACAACATCCTGAATTGTTAGGCAGAAATTTTCTAAGAAAAAAATAACATTTCATTCCATTCTTCAGAAATTGTGTCAATTCTTTACATTAAACTTAAATATATGAAGTTGTAAAAAGATCTGACCCGATACATCAATTGTGATTTTATAGCAGCACTATTAAATTGTGTAAAATCTGAAAAATAGGAAACCAGAAAACAAAACAAAAAAACCCAGAGCAAACAAACTCTACTTGTTCCTATGCAAATGCCAATCTCAGACAGAGAATGGCGCATCGCTCAATTGTAGCAGGTACAAGTGCCTTGTTCTGAAGACGGGTTTCCCTTCAAACCCGATCAATCATGAGGTTATCTATACTGTGGATAGGTGACAACTATTGATGAGCGAGCAATACCATGCTCGGTACTCGCTGTTGGATGCGTGGATGGGCGCGACTCGAGTATAATGGAAGTCAATAGAGGACTCTAGCATTTTTCTAGAACATTTCCAGGAAAAAAATGTTCGAGTTCCCCATTGACTTCCATTGTACTTGGGTACTCGAGTCGGCTAGTAACGAGTACCCGAGCATGGTAGTGCTAACTCATCACTAGTGATGAGCTCTACCTACCGGAATACACTTTTAAAAGGCCCCCATACACATTAACGGGAACCCATTACCTCAGACAATGCCATTTAACTGCAGATATAGGATTATTCTGCAGGTAAGTAGGATTACAATGCTGTGTGGCTGCAGCACTGAAAGTCTGGCTATGGGTGAAAATCAGCTTATTTCCTCCTGGGATCCGGTGACTTTTGGTCATGGGCGTGTGCATGGAGTGCCTACTGCCATAGTTAGATGCTGCGCTAGAAACCACGATTCCAAGGGATATGAGAAAATCCTTTCCTTTATTGGCACGAGTCAACGCGTTTCGAAGGCATAGCCGCCTTCTTCATCAGGACAAGACAGTACAAGAAAAGAACAGCATGCTGTTCTTTTCTTGTACTGTCTTGTCCTGATGAAGAAGGCGGCTATGCCTTCGAAACGCGTTGACTCGTGCCAATAAAGGAAAGGATTTTATCATATCCCTTGGAATCGTGGTTTCTAGCGCAGCATCTAACCCGGTTTTTCTCTCACCCATCCTGTGATCTACATGTCTCCATCGGGGCTGCTGCTGACCACTGCCGCATAATCTGCCTATATGCTTGCATAGGAGTTGTGCCTGTCACAACCGGAAGAGGTGAGTACCTGTCTTTTCACGTATATCCCCTCATCCACCATATAAGACCCTATTTGCGCTTTTCTCCTCCACAGTTTTCCGCCTGATCTACTGCCATAGTTGAAAGCACTGCGAGCGTTGGCTGTAAGCAGGCCTTAAGACTGACAGCTCACTCTGAAAAGATAGGCTGGGGAGCGGGCTGTCAGTCAATGTGCAGGGGCCGGCTTGCAGCTAGTACTCGCAAAATAATAAACCATGCTATGAGGGAGCAATGTAGCTGATCCAACAGTAGCTCTATGAGAAAGCCGGCAGCCTTCAGGATGAGTAAAATTCATTTTCTCCCAATATCTACAGCTTCAGTAAGGCAGCCAGACAGCAATGTCACACTGTTAACAGGCAGATTAACCTTATATCTGCAAGTAGTTTTCTAAGGTGACAGGTTCCCTTTAAATTTGAAGGAAATTAGCTGATTTTGGCAGGATGGGTCGGCCATCTATTGTGTATGGTGTCTTCAGGACAGAAAATGTCAGGGAGATAATGGTGAGGTACTTTGAATTCAAGAGCCATTGTCAAAGCACATAAGCCGCTGCCAGATAAGCCTGGCAATGCCATTCTCTGCTCTCCTCGGAGAATACTCCTCCAGCATCTTAGCCTCACACTGGATTTCCTCTGTTGGTTCAATGACAGGCCGTGTACCAGAACAACAATATATTTCAGGAAGTATATAATGTATGTATCGATTGAGAGATAGAAATGACGTTATAAGGGCAGACTGGATGGACCAGGAGCTCTTTATTCTGCTGTCATCTTCTATGTTTCTATGACCACTGGGTGGGATACGGAGGAATTTTTACCCCTTTTAGGGCAGACTTATCTATGGTAATTCTTATTTTGGTTATATTAACCTCTTCACGACACAAGACGTACTGGGTACTCATGTCAGGTTAATGCCTGCCTGTTGCCGCCAGCAGCCATCGCTGCACTTGTCAGCTGATTTGAACAGCTGACATGTGCGGCTATCAAGCACGAGTGGATTCGCTACCCACTCGTGCCTGTTAACCTCTTACAGCGCACTCTAAAAATGTCACAGCGCGATGTAACGGCGGACCACAGTAAGCATTCCCTTACCCGACTCCATCGGAAGTCACGTGATGTGATCACGTGGATCCGATGGTTGTCATGGTAGCACAGGGTCATGTGATGATTCCTGTAGCTATCATGAGTCACTTTCTCTTACATCCGGCAGATTGCCGTTTGAAACAGGAGAGAAGCTGTTCTGCAGATCTCAGTTGTGTAGCTGGAGAAATGGAAGAGCGATCAGACTGCTGATCGTTATAGTCCCCTAGGGGGACTAGTTAAAAAAAAAAAACGTTAAGGTTCAAATCACCCCGCATTCGCCCTATTGAAAACTAAAGGGTTAAAAAAATAAAAAATATACACACATTTGGTATCACCGCATTCAGAAACGCCCAATCTACCAAAATACAAAGTTAATTAATAAGTTCGGTAAATGGCGTAGCGGCAAAAAAATTCCAAACGCGAAAATTATGTTTTTTGGTCGCTGTCAATTTTGCGCAAAATGCGATAACAGGTGATCAAAACGTAGCATCTGCACAAAAGTGGTACCGTTAAAAACATCAGTTCAAGATGGAAAAAAATAAGCAGTCACTGAGCCATAGATCCCGAAAAATGAGAATAATACGGATCATGTGAAATTTTTTTTTTAACCAGTTTGCTAAAAGTAAACCTAGACATGTTTGGTGTCTATGAACTCACACTGACCTGAGGCATCACACCCACACATCAGTTTTACCATACAGTGAACACAGTGAATAAACTATCCCAAAAACCATCATGCAGTCACTCTTTTTTTTGCAATTTTTTTGCTGTTTTCCAGTACACTATCTGGTAAAACTAATGGTTTCATTTACAAGTAGAACTTGTCCCGCCGCAAAAAATAAGCCCTCATACGGGAAGATTGACGGAAAAATAAAAATGTTATGGCTCTCGGAAAAAGGGGAGCCGGGGGAAAAAAACCCCAAAAAAACCGAAAAAAACTGAAAAATCGCCCAGGGGTGGAGGGGTTAAAAAAAAAAAAAAATGTAAAAACTTATATAAAATAATTAATATAATATATATAATGTGTTTGTGTGTGTGTGTGTGTGTGTATATGTGTGTGTATATATATATATATATATATATATACACACACACACATGTGTATGTATGTATGTATGTATGTATGTATGTATGTATGTATGTATGTGTATATATATATATATATATATATATATTCATGTTCTTATGTGACCGGTGACATTGTGAGATATTATAATATATATATATATATATATATATATATATATTACACACACACATGGCCAAAAGTATTGGCACCCCTACATTTCTGTCAGATAATACTCAGTTTCGTCTTGAAAATGATTGCAATCACAAATTCTTTGCTATTATTATCTTCATTTATTTTGCTTGCAATGAAAAGACACAAAAGAGAATGAAACAAAAATCAAATCATTGATCATTTCAGACAAAACTCCAAAAATGGGCCAGACAAAAGTATTGGCACCCTTAGCCTAATACTTGGTTGCACAACCTTTAAGCGGGCTTTACACGCTGCGATCTCGCTAGCGAGATTGCAAGCGATCGTACCCGCCGTCGGTTGTGCGACACGGGCAAATCGCTGCCCGTGCCACACAACCTCGCTTAACCCCGTCACACGCACTTACCTGTCCTGCGACGTCGCTCTGGCCGGCGAAACGCCTCCTTTCTAAGGGGGCGGTTCGTGCGGCGTCACAGCGATGTCACACGGCAGGCGTCCAATAGAAGCGGAGGGGCGGAGATGAGCGGGACGTAAACATCCCGCCCACCTCCTTCCTTCCGTATTGCTGGTGGCCGCAGGTAAGCTGCAGTTCATCGTTCCCGGGGTGTCACACGGAGCGATGTGTGCTGCGTCGGGAACGATGAACAACCGGAGCACAGAAGGACATTCAATTTTTTGAAAATGAGCGACGTGTCAACGATCAACGATAAGGTGAGTATTTTTGCTTGTTCACAGTCGCTCATTTGTGTTACACGCTGCGATATGTCATACGAGGTCGGATGTGCGTCACTAACGACGTGACCCCGACGACATATCGTTAGATATATCGTAGCGTGTAAAGCGGCCTTTAGCCAAAATAACTGCGAACAACCGCTTCCGGTAACCATCAATGAGTTTCTTACAATGCTCTCCTGGAATTTTAGACCATTCTTCTTTGGAAAACTGCTCCAGGTCCCTGAGATTTGAAGGCTGCCTTCTCCAAACTGCCATTTTGAGATCTCTCCACAGGTGTTCTATGGGATTCAGGTCTGGACTCATTGCTGGCCACTTTAGTAGTCTCCAGTGCTTTCTATCAAACCATTTTCTAGTGCTTTTTGAAGTGTGTTTTGGGTCATTGTCCTGCTGGAAGACCCATGACCTCTGAGGGAGACCCAGCTTTCTCACACTGGGCCCTACATTATGCTGCAAAATTTGTTGGTAGTCTTCAGACTTCATAATGCCATGTACACGGTCAAGCAGTACAGTGCCAGAGACAGCAAAGCAACCCCAAAACATCAGGGAACCTCCACCATGTTTGACTGTAGGGACCGTGTTCTTTTCTTAGAATGCCTCTTTTTTTTTTTTTTCCTGTAAACTCTATGTTGATGACTTTTCCCAAAAAGCTCTACTTTTGTCTCATCTGACCAGAGAACATTTTTCCAAAACGTTTTAGGCTTTCTCAGGTAAGTTTTGGCAAACTCCAGCCTGGCTTTTTTTTATGTCTCGGGGTAAGAAGTGGGGTCTTCCTGGGTATCTTACCATACAGTCCCTTTTCATTCAGACGCCAACGGATAGTACGGGTTGACACTGTTGTACCCCCGGACTGCAGGGCAGCTGGGACTTGTTTGGATGTTAGTCGAGGTTCCTTATCCACCATCCGCACAATTTTGCATTGAAATCTCTCGTCAATTTTTCTTTTCCTTCCACATCTAGGGAGGTTAGCCACAGTGCCATGGGCTTTAAACTTCTTGATGACACTGCGCACCGTAGACACAGGAACTTTCAGGTCATTGGAGATGGACTTGTAGCCTTGAGATTGCTCATGCTTCCTCACAATTTGGATTCTCAAGTCCTCAGATAGTTGTTTGGTCTTCTTTCTTTTCTCCATGCTCAATGTGGTACACACAAGGACACAGGACAGAGGTTGAGTCAACTTTAATCCATGTCAACTGGCTGCAAGTGTGATTTAGTTATTGCCAACACCTGTTAGGTGCCACAGGTAAGTTACAGGTGCTGTTAATTACACAAATTAGAGAAGCATCACATGATTTTTCAAACAGTGCCAATTCTTTTGTCCACCCCCTTTTTTATGTTTGGTGTGGAATTATATCCAATTTGGCTTTATGACAATTTTTTTTTTTCTTTCACTGAAGACAAATTAAATGAAGATAATAATACCAAAGAATTTGTGATTGCAATCATTTTCAGGAAGAAACTGAGTATTCTCTGACAGAATTGCAGGGGTGCCAATACTTTTGGCCAGCACTGTGTGTGTGTATATCTATATATCCATTTCCCCTACAAATTTGTATACATTTTTTTCTCATGTTGAAGACAGGTCATCATAAATGCTGCTAGAGATGTACTGTACCTGATATTATATAGCTAGAAATGATTTTGATGGGCTATTCTTTACACAAAGAAAAACAAATGGACCAATCTGCACCAAATGTGGCACGTTGGTAAATCAAGGCGCTTTCCAAAAGGCTTTAGACTAGATTTCAGCTCTCATCAACATCTACCCTATTTAACACACTGGTCAATAAGAGGACTGAAAAAACAGGGGAAAAAAAAACCAAAAAAAAAAAACGCAAATATTAAATTAGTCCATAAGTAAAATCAGGCATTTCAGAAAGTTGTAGACTGGGTTTCTGCTCTTTAGGACCTATTGTTTTCTACCTATTTAATAAAAAAATTAAAATAATAATAATAATAATAATAATAATAATAATAATAATGTAAATCTCTTCATGGCGCCACTAGGGGGACATCAAACTTCTGCGCAGAACAACTCCGATGATCGGCTTGATATCAGTAGGAAAGGTTTTTAACCACACACACAAACAACAGGTAGTTAAACCAAATAGACCCATGCAAACCGGGTAATTCTGCTCTCATTTAATAAATCTTAATTTTGGCAAAAAAATAATTTCTTTTATTTTTTAAACATATGAATTTATATATTTTTAAATCACGCTGGGAGATCATTCCTTGTATTTTTGGTACGATAATGTACTGCCATGTACGTTTATGTGCCAGTACATTAGATTGGGTACTAATTGTTAGGGCATACCCACGCATGCCTGAATAACATGGGTAAGGCCTGAGGCGTTTCCATGAATTAGGATTTGGGCTGTGCAGATCAGCATATCATATCTGTAGTAACTCTCGACAGTATATATTATATATATATATATATATATATATATATATATATATATATATATATATATATATATATATATATATATATATATATATATATATATATAAAATATATATACTAGAAGGTGGCCTGATTCTACGCATCGGGTATTCTAGAATTTACGTATTGTGTAGTTAATGTATGATTTTTGTTATATATATATATATATATATATATATATATATATATATATATATATATATGTTGTTGTGTGTAGTTACCAAGTGTTTGTGTAGGGGCTGTACATGTTCTGGGTGTTGTCTGGGTGTGGCGGGGGGTGAGAGCGGTGTTGTTTGTGTGTTGCCTTGTTTGTGGAGCGCTGTGTGTCTGTAGCGTTGTGTGTGTGTGTTGCGCGGTTTGTGTGGGTGTGGTGTGTTTTGGGGGGAGGTATGTTTTGTGCAATGTGTGTGTTATGCGGTATGTGCGTATATTTATGTATGCCGCGGTGTTTGTGTGTTGGGTGTTGTGTGTGTGCAGCGTTGTCTGTGTGTGTGGGTGTCTGTGTAGGGCGGTGTTTGTGGTTCCCAGTGTGTGTGTGGTGTGTTGTGTGTGTGTGTGTTGGGGGGGAGGTGTGCACCTCCCATCGTGCTCCATCCCCCATGCTGCGCACCCCCCATCGTGCTCCATCCGCCATGCTGCGCACTCCCAAACGTGCTCCATCCGCCATGCTGCGCACTCCCAAACGTGCTCCATCCGCCATGCTGCGCACTCCCAAACGTGCTCCATCCGCCATGCTGCGCACTCCCAAACGTGCTCCATCCGCCATGCTGCGCACTCCCAAACGTGCTCCATCCGCCATGCTGCGCACTCCCAAACGTGCTCCATCCGCCATGCTGCGCACTCCCAAACGTGCTCCATCCGCCATGCTGCGCACTCCCAAACGTGCTCCATCCGCCATGCTGCGCACTCCCAAACGTGCTCCATCCGCCATGCTGCGCACTCCCAAACGTGGTCCATCCGCCATGCTGCGCAGTCCCAAACGTGCTCCATCCGCCATGCTGCGCACCCCCCATCGTGCTCCATCCCCCATGCTGCACCAGCATCAGCCTCTCTACCCGCAGCATCAGCCTCTCTACCCGCAGCATCAGCCTCTCTCCTCCCAGCATCAGCCTCTCTCCTCCCAGCATCAGCCTCTCTCCTCCCAGCATCAGCCTCTCTCCTCCCAGCATCAGCCTCTCTCCTCCCAGCATCAGCCTCTCTCCTCCCAGCCTCAGCCTCCCCCAGCATCAGCCTCTCTTCTCTCAGCCTCCCCCCTCCCAGCCTCCCTCCTCCCAGCCTCCCCAGCATCAGCCTCTCTCCTCCCAGCCTCCCCCAGCATCAGCCTTTCTCCTTCCAGCCTCCCCCAGCATCAGCCTCCCCCAGCATCAGCCTCTCTCCTCCCAGCCTCCCTCCTCCCAGCCTTCCCCAGGATCAGCCTCTCTCCTCCCAGCCTCCCTCTTCCCAGCCTTCCCCAGCATCAGCCTCCACCTCCCAGCCTCCCTCAGCATCAGCCTCCCCCAGCATCAGCCTCTCTCCTTCCAGCCTCCCCCAGCATCAGCCACTCTCCTTCCAGCATCAGCCTCCCCCAGCATCAGCCTCTCTCCTTCCAGCCTCCCCCAGCATCAGCCACTCTCCTTCCAGCATCAGCCTCCCCCAGCATCAGCCTCTCTCCTCCCAGCCTCCCTCCTCCCAGCCTCCCCCAGCATCAGCCTCCCCCTCCCAGCCTCCCCCAGCATCAGCCTCCGCCTCCCAGCCTCCCCCAGCATTAGCCTCCGCCTCCCCCAGCATCGGCCTCTCTCCTCCCAGCCTCCCCCAGCATCAGCCTCTCTCCTCCCAGCCTCCTCCAGCATCAGCCTCTCTCCTCCCAGCCTTCCCTAGCATCAGCCTCCCCCTCCCAGCCTCCCCCAGCATCAGCCTCTCTCCTTCCAGCCTCCCCCAGCATCAGCCTCCCCCAGCATCAGCCTCTCTCCTCCCAGCCTCCCCCAGCATCAGCCTCCCCCTCCCAGCCTCCCCCAGCATCAGTCTCTCTCCTTCCAGCCTCCCCCAGCATCAGCCTCCCCCAGCATCAGCATCTCTCATCCCAGCCACCCCCAGCATCAGCCTCCCCCAGCATCAGCCTCTCTCCTCCCAGCCTCCCCCAGCATCAGCCTCCCCCAGCATCAGCCTCCCCCAGCATCAGCCTACACCCTCCCAGCCTCCCCCAACATCAGCCTCCCCCAGCATCAGCCTCTCTCCTTCCAGCCTCCCCCAGCATCAGCCTCCCCCAGCATCAGCCTCTCTCATCCCAGCCACCCCCAGCATCAGCCTCCCCCAGCATCAGCCTCTTTCATCCCAGCCACCCCCAGCATCAGCCTCCCCCAGCATCAGCCTCTCTCCTCCCAGCTCCCCCAGCATCAGCCTCCCCCAGCATCAGCCTACACCCTCCCAGCCTCCCCCAACATCAGCCTCCCCCAGCATCAGCCTACACCCTCCCAGCCTCCCCCAACATCAGCCTCCCCCAGCATCAGCCTCTCTCCTTCCAGCCTCCCCCAGCATCAGCCTCTCTCATCCCAGCCACCCCCAGCATCAGCCTCCCCCAGCATCAGCCTCTCTCCTCCCAGCTCCCCCAGCATCAGCCTCCCCCAGCATCAGCCTACACCCTCCCAGCCTCCCCCAACATCAGCCTTCCCCAGCATCAGCCTCCCCCTCCCAGCCTTCCCCAGGATCAGCCTCTCTCCTCCCAGCCTCCTCCAGCACGCCGTGCTCCCCTGCCGACACTCACAGATCCGATCGCATACACTCACACACACACCCACCCGATCGCATACACTCACACCCACCCGATCGCATACACTCACACCCACCCGATCGCATACACTCACACCCACCCGATCGCATACACTCACACACATCCGATCGCATACACTCACACACATCCGATCGCATACACTCACACACACACACACACTGACGATATTGCACATACGCGCTCACACTCACAACATCCGGAGATACCAAATGCTTCTGGCCATGTGATCCTCCGGCAGGTCCTGGAAGCTCACAGCACAGTATCGCCGCCGAGAAGCAAGCGATATCTCCGGATGCTGTGAGTGTGTGGATGCGATCTGATGTGTGTGTGAGGTGTGTGTGAGAGTGAGTGTGATCTGATGTGTGTGTGTGTGTGTGTGTGCGCTGTTATGTGTGTGCGTGTGGATTTTCCGCCGCTGCAGGACCTTGATGCGCTGGTGACTATGCTACCATGGTTACCAGCGCATCCCGTCCCCCACTTGCACGGGAGCCCACACCAGCATACGGTGGCAAACCCCAGCAATGCGAGGGTTTGTGTCGGCTGGGTTGGCGGCGTATGCTGGTGTGGGCTCCCGGGGGTACAGTACTCACCTGGGAGTCGTGTCTCCGTTTCAGTTCGGGGGATGCGTGCGGGGCCAGAGCGAGCGTGCATTGCGTGAGGGGGGGCGGGGCGTGGCCGAGTTGCCAATACGTGCAGGGTGCCGGGGCGAGAGGCCAATCCGTGTGGGGGGCGGAGCCTGTGCGAGCGGCCGGCCAATCCGTGTGGGGGGGGGGGAGCCAGGGCGAGCGACCAATCCGTGCGGCGGGGCGGGGCCATGGCGAGGCCAGCGGCCAATCCGCTTTGTGTCACCGTAAGGACACAATTTTGGAGCAAGACAGACAGACAGACAGAATAAGGCAATTATATATATACATATATATATATATATATATATATATATATATACATACATACATATATACACACACTGGAGATCAAAATTAGAGAACATCACACAATTTCCTAAATGTTAAGGACATTGTGTAGTACTATGTGATTATATCCTAACCTGAGTAAACTAGCAGTATTTTAAGCTTATTTCATAAATTGAATTTAATAAAAATGTAAATGAGATAAATGAAAAAGAACGCTGATCCAAATTATAGAATACTTTCAGATACCTGCAAGTTATTGGTGTTAATCTGGCATCTGATGCTCATTTCTTTAATTAACGGACAAACCCTATCTAACTAGCAAGTAGTAATACTGTGGAAGAAATAAAGCGCAACAGGGTCTTATCCAGGGGAGAAAAATTCCCACAGGTGGTAGACTGCACTCACCTATTCAGGTTGTGACAGTCACAACCCCTTTTACGCAATATTAGTATATTAGCGCGGTATAGACCTGATTTCTTCTTCATTCCACCAAAAACCCTATGTAACTGGCAACCTAAGGCTATGTGCGCATGGTGCGTTTTTTGCTGCGTTTTTCGGGTGCGTTTTTTGTCTTAAAACTGTCTGACTTTATGTCCCCAGCATAGTCTACGAGTTTTCATTTTTGCTGTCCACACAGTGCAGTTTTGTTTTAGATGCGTTTTTGTAGTGACCACAAAGATGCAACATGTCAACATGTCTTTCTGCGTTTTTGCCAGCGTTTTTCACCCATGCAATGCATTGGAAAAAACGCAGCAAAAGACATGGTAAAACGTACAAAAACGCATGTTTTTTTATGCATTTTTTACCGCAGTGCATATTTGTGCATTTTTTAGCAGTTAAAAACGCACAAAAACACCATATTTGTGGTCACAAAAAAAGGCAACGTGCGTACATAGCCTAACTTTCCAGTTTGCACTGACTTTGCAAAAATGGTGTGCCGTTCCAAAGTGACTGAAACCCTCCGGCAGCAGGTTGTCCAGATGAAGGCCATAGAGGTGACCCTATCAGCTATAGCAAGAGAAGTTGGTCATTCCAAGTCTGTGATTTCTCTAGAATATTGCATCTTTACAACATCAGAAACTCTTTCAAGTCCCCCAAGAAGGCTGGTCGCCCTCGAAAGACAAAAGCAAGAGAGGACAGGATAATGTGGAGAATCTCCATGGATAATCATTTCAACACTGCAGCTGGAATTGCTTGGCAGTTCAGCACTGAACAGGGTAAGGATCTGACTTGTCATACAGTGTCACAAAGTTTAAGAGCATTTGGACTGAAAGCCCACTCTTCAGTGACCAAACCTCTCATTAGCAGAAAGAGACAAAAGACTAGACTCACCTTTGGTGAGCAGCATGTTGTGTGGACAGAGGAGAAGTGGTCCCCAGTTCATTTTAGCGATGATAGCAAGTTTAATTTATTTGGGTCTAATGGGAAACATTATGTTTGTCCACAAACTGGGGAAAGACTAAACCCAAAGTGTGTTAAGAAGTCAGTGAAAGTTGGTGGAGAAAGTGTCATGGCTTGGGAATGTTTTCTTCAGCAGGAGTTAGACCTCTCATACAGCTACATGGCAGAGTGAATGCAAGTGTGAACCTTCTTCAACAACACGTGATTCCTTACTTGTGTTCATCACTGAATCAGAGAGCGATTTTCATGCTGGACGATGCCCCCTGTCACACAGCAAAACGGGCAAAGCAGTTTGTTGCAAAATAAAACATTGAAACAATGAAATGGCCAGCCCAGAGTCCTGATCTAAACCCAATAGAAAACCTCTGGAAAATCCTTGGTGACAAAGTTATGGACAAGAAACCCACAACAGTCAAAGAACTGTGGAAGATACTGGAAGAAGAGTGGACCAATCACACCAGAGCAGTGTGAGAGACCAGTGATGTCCTCTGGCTACAGATGTGCTGAAGTCATTCACAGCAAAGGCCTGTACACTTCCTACTGATTGGTGACTGTTGTTACCTTCAGAAAATTTAGTCATAATCTTTCTTTGTGCTACAGTCATTGCTGTTCTCTAATTATGATCATCACGTTTTGGGTAAAATAAAGGTTTAATGTTGATAAACTTTGGTTTTTTTGTAAAACACTGTCCTAGTGGCATCGTGTACCCAGCACAAAAAAACTTCAAATGTTGATCACTGCAGATTACATTATTTCTGAAAAAAGCAAGCGATCATACATCGCCCTCTAATTTTGATCTTGCATGTGTGTGTGTGTATATATATATATATATTATATATATATATATATATTCATGTTCTTATGTGACCGGTGACATTGTGTTCGGCCCCGCCGCTGCATCATGGCGGAGCCGAACATTCAAATACACCTTCCCACTGACAGCCAAAACTGTCAAAGAAGAGGAGAATGAAGACAGAGGGGAAAATGAGCAGGTAAGAGGGTATACATATATTTGGCCCCACCATGATGCATGAGCGCCTATGCTGAGTTTGCAGAAAGGACAGAGAACATGTTCACTCTGCGCTCCCTGAAGAAGTTGCACATTTATGTAGCGATACATGTCGGGTTTCCATGCTGATAGTGCCAGTATAACACTGGCTTTAGCTTATATACGAAAATCCTGGTGATTGGTTCCCTTTAGGAGTTCTCTCATTGTACTGGGTTTGAACAGTCATTCTAAGTGCCTTAAAAGTAAAGCTGACAAATATACAGTGCCTTGTGAAAGTATTTGGCCCCCCTGAATTTTTCAATCTTTTCCCACATTTCAGGCTTCAAACAAAGTTATACCAAGTCTCTTCCCACATACACCAATCTGCTGCGCTTCTGGTCTATACCATACTGCCCACTGTATGCACTGTACATCTAGTGACTGCTTCCCTTTCAGTTTATGTTATGGCCGCTTTCCATGGCTTTAATAGTACTAACCACAACTTGGAGCATGCGATCATTTTGAGGTCCGGGGGTGTCTGTCATCATCTGATTTAAAGTCTGTAGCAGCGTTCTCCCCAGGAGAATCATGGATCCAAACATAGCGAGGATACCAAACACCATACCCAAGCTGAACCTGCGGAGAGGAGGTGGTTAGACCAGATACAGGACAATTGTTGTGTGGGTGGGTGCACATTCACTTACTACAGCAGGACTTCACATTGCTTATATTGGGGACCTATAAGAGGTCATCCAATGAACATTTTTATTTTTGTAAGAAAATATGGCGATAGGCTTTATCACTGTGAAGTGCAAAGTTCTACAACTTACTAATACACTTTTTGCATCAATCCCTTTGCATTTTTAGGATCCTTAATGACTCCACTCCATGCTCATTATTTTCCCTAAACTGATACATTGGAGCAAACTATCAGATCTGTGTACGGGGTATTGTGAGTATGCCCACGTCTTGCCAAGTGCCCGGTCCTGGAGGCCGTCTCTCCTCCACTAGCCACAGTGGCTCTACCACATCATATTTGGGACTTTGGCTTCTTACCCTGGAAACATCAGCTGATGACCGGGGGTTTCTGAAGTTGAGTCACTGGGCTCCAATCTAGGGGTTAATAACACCACTAGACCCTATGGTCAATTACCAGTATTCTCTATCTCAAAAAAGCAAAGATTTTGCTTAAAAACAGAAAAGTTATGGTGCTATATTTATATTATAACCGGTCCTGTAATCATCAATTATGTAGATGTTTGCTTACCATACATACAAGAAGTACGGCTTCCATCTTCCCCACTTATAAAAGAGACGGTTAAAAATCGTGGTTTGCCAGCGGATGTGGAAGGGCGCAATGCTGAGGCCGTGCGTAGAAAGCCATTCTTCATACGAGCTCCTGTAGGTCTTTGAGGACTATGAGAGAAAGGCACAAACACGATTTATACTAATAATTAGGCAAGTGTTAGCGCGGATTGCGAGGGCTTTGAGATTGATGGTGTATGTTTAGGGTAGGACATGAATATTAGATCAGAGGAAGATCAGGCACCCCCATCAATCAGCGCACCGCGCAGCACAGCTCCACATACCGTGCAGGAAACGTTCTCAGGGGCTGGAGCTCGGTCCTCATTGCAGTGAATAGGAGCATTGCTGAGTGCCATTACAGCACACACAAAGCCTGAATTTGTATACTTCTGACCACAGCGGATGGTTGGAGGTACTGGGTGTCAGATACCACCAATCTGATACTGGTGAAATAGCATAAGGATAGACCATGAATATCAAAGCCCTAGACGCAGTGATTTTTATGTTCTTTAATAGTGAAAGTTACTAACTCCCTGTCAACACAAGCAATGTACTAGTTACTAATCCTCTATATTCAAGGATGAGCCATTTTTTAGTTTTACTGCTCATTGCCTAGGTTATGGCCACCAGTGGAGCCCAGCAGTGGTGGCCAAACGTGAGCCGCGTTTACAAGGTTTTTCCAACAAAGTCTATAAGCGCTGCGGTGAATGTGGCCGGAGCACAATCCAGCCAGCTGAAGTCCAACTGCACTCCTCCGATGTAGCAGAGGTAAAGCTGCGCCATATAGCAGCATCGGGAAAAGGCACGCAAAAAAGCTGATCACCTGAATTTTCAATCAAGGAGCGCCCATCCCATAGGAAGCCAGGAAACTGGGGAGCGGTGTGCTCCTGCACAGAGGATGAGCACACCCCTTTAAGGGCATGCTTACACCAGGCTTGTTCTGGCCCACAGGGGAACAGGTGAATCCCCCGACAGGCCCTTGTGCAGCACAGCCCCCACCTTCATATGTAAGCAGTACAACAATGAAGGAAACAGAAGACGGCTCATCACACTTGCTTGGAATGTTCATAGCCAAGGAAACCAGACCGAATATTGACTTTTCATTCATCTACCGAGTGGTTGTGCCGCAGCACATCCCGAATCCTTTCCGGCTACTGGCACAGCGCACTTGATTACGGATATTAGCAGCATCTCATCATTCGTTCTGCAAACTGCCCAGTGTATTATATAGAACTACATTTGTGAATGAGGGTAATGTAATATCTGTAGTTAGACAGAGGGCCCTCAAAGTCCGTGTTATCGGTGGGCCTCTGGCATACCAGTCCAAGACTTATTCACTTTTTTTTTTTAGCGCAGAAACTTTCCAAATTTTCCCCACAAACTCACAAGTCCTTCAACCCTGAAGTTTTCACCCCAAAAACTCAGCAAAAAGACACAGTATGAAAACAACCTAAGGCAGATGGGAAAAAAGGAAAAGTTATGTATCAATAGGAGGTCAGGTAACCTTAGCTGTACAGTGGAAGCTTGGATGAAGAGTAACTTTGTTTGAGAGCGTTTTGCAAGACAAGCAAAGATTTTTACAAATTTGTAACTTGGTTTAAGAGCAATGTTTTGCAAGAAGAGCAAATACTCACCACGCACACTTCCGGTTCTGTCCTTTCACCTCGCTATGACCCGCTCTGGAGGTAACTTTCTGTACCTATGTACTGTATGCAGTAATACCATTGTACAGTAGAGTATATATTAGTATATACTATATAGCATGTATATCAATTTGCATTTGTGCATACAGTATTGTACTTTCTTTCTGCTAAGCAGTGGAGCACATTGCTTTTACTGCACCTCTCACACACCAACAATTCTATTGTAAGCTAGAGTGCAGTTTATTTTGTTTTCTATGTTTTTTACTGTACTATATGTTGTACTTGTGTACTGTAATAATTTTATATGAACACAGTACATTATTTTGTATTACTGTAATAAGTTTGTATAAATACAGTAAATATTTTTGGGTTGTGGAACAAATTGTCTGTGTTTCAATTAATTCCTATGGGAAAATTTGCTTTGGTATAAGAGTAACTTGGTTTAGAAGCACAGTCCCGGAACCAATTATGCTCGTAATCCAAGGTTCCACTGTGTTTGCAGTTCTATTCATTCAAATGAACCTAACATCACCAAAAACGCTGTTTATGTGCAGAAATGGGATTAATCTGCAGGTAAATAGCATTAAAGCCCTATGTGGCCGACTGCCCTGAAGTGCGGCTGTGCAGAGTGAATGAGGATTTAATCACATCTGTGTATCTCTCCGAGACCCCCGGTGACGCAGACTGGAGGGCGGCAGGGATGATGCCCCGAATTGTAGGAGGACAGCCTGTCTACAGAGATGGACTCGGGGACAGAGCTTACATGGAGCCACACTTCAGGGCTGTCGGTCACACAGGGCTTTAACACTATTTACCTGCAGTTTAACCCCATATTACAGGTAAATAGTGTTTTGGTGACATCAGATTCCTTTTAATGCACAAGCTCACAATCCACAGGTGTAATCCTCTATAATCCGTACAGGACTATACAGTATACATACAGTCTGTGAACTCTCTCATCTACGCAGATCATTCCATTAATCCCAAATTAAGAAGGTTCTCTGACAAAGACAACGCATCGCCCTATAAAGATACTTCAAGGACCAGAGGATGAGACTTTTCGCAAGCAAAAAGGATCCGCACTATAAACTGAGGGGTTTCACTGCACTTCTTTGCACATTTACATATTTTCAGTCCTAGCACAGTCCATGGAAAAAGGTGACCGCACAGACAACACGGGCATCAATGTTATTCAATACGGCTGTTCAGGATTTTTTTTTGTTTACATATGGACTGAATTTAATCTCATCCAAAATACGCCCAGTCTATGAGTGCAAAAACAAACAAAAAGAAAAAATAAAAATCACATCTCAAAAGGGGATAATCCCTATAGTATGTGATTTTTATAGATACATTCCCATTATTAACCCAGGAATGGTTTTTTTAATCTTGTAATTGTTAGATGCCGCACAGATTACCATACAGATTAAAAGAGGGTTTTTTTCTGGATGAAAATTGTAGGATTTTTTAGATCCTCATCTGACAATGGCTCTGTGTAACGTTCTGCAGGAGGACAACGCTGAGCCTCGGTTATTAATCCTACAGATGAGGGAAGACATTAACAACTGGGTGTTACCATTCTTGTCATAGGGGCGTGTCCCCACAGTCTGAGCCTATTGGATAGAGCCAGTGTGCAGGGACACGCCCACAGCTGGTGACACCCAGTTGTCAGATTACGCATTAAGCTCCAAAACAGAGAAACAAGAAAAAGTTGAGTTCTGACTAAAGGTTCCTTATTAAGATCTGATTTTGGGACATGTCCAGAGCAATGACGGAGGAGGGCAGTGATGAACGTGGGCATGCCACTGACAGACAGCAGGGCACTGACAGAGACGGACGGGGGCACAGCACTAAAGGATGGCGGGGCACTGGTTGTAGAGGGCAGCAATGAATGGGGGCACTGACTGAGGAGGGCAGCGATGAATGGGGGCACTGACTGAGGAGGGTAGTGATGAATGGGGGCACTGACTGAGGAGGGCAGCGATGAATGGGGGCACTGACTGAGGAGGGCAGCGATGAATGGGGGCACTGACTGAGGAGGACAGTGATGAATGGGGGCACTGACTGAGGAGGGTAGTGATGAATGGGGGCACTGACTGAGGAGGGCAGCGATGAATGGGGGCACTGACTGAGGAGGACAGTGATGAATGGGGGCACTGACTGAGGAGGGCAGCAATGAATGGGGGCACTGACTGAGGAGGGCAGCGATGAATGGGGGCACTGACTGAGGAGGGTAGTGATGAATGGGGGCACTGACTGAGGAGGGTAGTGATGAATGGGGGCACTGACTGAGGAGGGCAGCGACGGCGGGACACTGACTGAGGAGGACAGTGATGAATGGGGGCACTGACTGAGGAGGGCAGCAATGAATGGGGGCACTGACTGAGGAGGGCAGCGATGAATGGGGGCACTGACTGAGGAGGGCAGCGATGAATGGGGGCACTGACTGAGGAGGGCAGTGATGAATGGGGGCACTGACTGAGGAGGGCAGCGATGAAT
Source organism: Anomaloglossus baeobatrachus (assembly GCF_048569485.1). Classification (NCBI taxonomy): domain Eukaryota; kingdom Metazoa; phylum Chordata; class Amphibia; order Anura; family Aromobatidae; genus Anomaloglossus; species Anomaloglossus baeobatrachus. The sequence continues at coordinate 144,274,608 of NC_134354.1, forward strand.
GGGGGCACTGACTGAGGAGGGCAGTGATGAATGGGGGCACTGACTGAGGAGGGCAGCGATGAATGGGGGCACTGACTGAGGAGGGTAGTGATGAATGGGGGCACTGACTGAGAAGGGCAGTGATGAATGGGGGCACTGACTGAGGAGGGCAGCGATGAATGGGGGCACTGACTGAGGAGGGCAGCGATGAATGGGGGCACTGACTGAGGAGGGCAGCGATGAATGGGGGCACTGACTGAGGAGGACAGTGATGAATGGGGGCACTGACTGAGGAGGGCAGCAATGAATGGGGGCACTGACTGAGGAGGGCAGCGATGAATGGGGGCACTGACTGAGGAGGGCAGCGATGAATGGGGGCACTGACTGAGGAGGGCAGCGACGGCGGGACACTGACTGAGGAGGACAGTGATGAATGGGGGCACTGACTGAGGAGGGTAGTGATGAATGGGGGCACTGACTGAGGAGGGCAGCGACGGCGGGACACTGACTGAGGAGGACAGTGATGAATGGGGGCACTGACTGAGGAGGGCAGCAATGAATGGGGGCACTGACTGAGGAGGGCAGCGATGAATGGGGGCACTGACTGAGGAGGGCAGCGATGAATGGGGGCACTGACTGAGGAGGGCAGCGATGAATGGGGGCACTGACTGAGGAGGGCAGCGATGAATGGGGGCACTGACTGAGGAGGGCAGCGATGAATGGGGGCACTGACTGAGGAGGGTATTGATGAATGGGGGCACTGACTGAGGAGGGCAGCGATGAATGGGGGCACTGACTGAGGAGGGCAGCGATGAATGGGGGCAACGATGAATGGGGGCACTGACTGAGGAGGGCAGCGATGAATGGGGGCACTGACTGAGGAGGGCAGCGATGAATGGGGGCACTGACTGAGGAGCACAGCGCCGGACGGGGCACATCACTGACAGACGGGGGGGCACTGACTGTGGAGGGTAGTGACGGACGTGGGCGCGGCACTGACTGTGGAGGGCAGTTACACACGGGGGTCACAGCACTGACAGTCGTGCATGCAGTACAGCTGTCGGTGCAGACCCCTTGGGCACCCCTTATCTGCGAGCAGCACAGCTCAGATCGGAAGCAGTGCTCGGCGTGCCCATATGCACTGTACATGCAGCACACACTGCGCAGTCCGGGCCGCGTACATCACCCCATACTGAAGTAAAACAACAGGATTCTGTAATAATATACACCACGTGACAGCACACCCTGCATGCACAGTAATGGCGGCTTTTTCTTTTGTCCTCTCACCGTAAGTAACGTGTCCGCCAAATAAATAGCGCACCATCCGCCAAGCACCACCACGACCAGCGGTATCGGGATCATAGTGACAGGTCTTCGGCCATTCAGCGATCAGATCACGGCGGAACTTTACCCATCCAGGAACTTCGCGCCGCAGATTCACGTTTCCAGTCCGACACTTCCGGCAGCTGGACCCCTTGAGGCACTAAATGATTGGCTGCCTTTCGTTGGCAGAGCGCCAGTGGGCGTGGTGTGCGGACATCTTTACTGCTGGCGGAAATAACACGGATGCGGAATTTTATTGGATGTGTATGTTTATGTGCAGAGATGCACTGTGACATCCGGCAATGTAATATGTGATAGGGTTATGTCAATATTAGTGACGGGATCCAAACCCTGATTATAGCCCTTCTCTTCAGGAGCTGGACCCTAACAAACATGGCTGAAAGATCCTGCACCAGGGCAAACTACACATAATGCCCTAATAGGAACAGCCACAGAGAAATGCCCCATAAGTCCCGCTCATCGGACCCCCTCACCAGCACACAAAGCCAGAGAGGCAGCAATACTGTGCGCCAATCAGGGCAGTCATAAATACAAGCCTCGCTGGCCTGTAAAAAATACGTTTTTACATTACACACACACAAAAAAATTGTTGGCACCGGGCCAAAATTGTGGGGAAGAAACTTTGTATCAAGAATGTGATGCCTGTTCAAACTCACCTGTGACAAGTAACAGGTGTGGGCAATATGAAAATCACACCTGAAACCAGATCAAAAGGGGAGAGGTTGACTCAATCTTTGCATTGTGTATCTGTGTGCGCCACACTAAGTATGGACTGGAGAACAAAAAGAGAAGAGAACTGTCTGAGGACTTGCGAACCAAAACTTGAAAAATATCAATAATCTCAAGGTTACAAGTCCATCTCCCAAGATCATGATGTTCCTTTGTCCACAGTGCGCAACATAATCAAGAAGTTCTATACCTAATCTCCCTGGATGTGGATCAAAAAAATTGATGAAAAGTTGCAATACAGGATAGTCCAGATGGAGGATAAGCACCCGCAATCACGTTCCAAGAAATTCAAGCTGTCCTGTAGGCTCAGGGGGATCAGTGTCAGTGGGAACTATCTGTCGACATGTGAATGAAATGAATCACCATGGCAGGAGACCCAGAAGGACCCCGCTGCTGACACAGAAACATAGAAAAGATAGACTGCAGTTTACCAAAATTGACCTGAGTAAGCCAAAATCCTTCTGGGAAAGCATCTTGAAAACAGACGAGACCAAGATAGAACTTTTTGGTAAAGCGTATCATTCTACTGTTTACTGAAAACACTACAAAGAAAAGAACACAGTACCTAGTCATATATGGTGGACGTTCAAAGATGTTTTGAGGTTGCTTTCCTTCCTCTGGCACTGGGTATTTTCACTGTGTGCAAGGCATCATGATATTGCAAGGTTAACAAAGGATTTTGGGTCACAATGTAGTGCCCTGTGTCCTAAAGCTGGGTTTGTGTCCTAGGTCATGGGTCTTCCAGCAGGATAATGACTCCAAATATACTTTAAGAGGCACCCAGAAAAGGATGGAAACAAAGCGCTGGAGAGTTATGAAGTGGCACCAATGAATCCAGATCTAAATCGCATTGAACACCTGTGGAGAGATCTTAAAATTCTTATTGGGAGAAGGCTCCTTCCAATATGAGTGACCTGGAGCAGTTTGCAAAAGAAGAGTGGTCCAGAATTCCAGTTGAGAGTACAGATGAATGGACCCATTGAAGTTCGAGTTCTGTGAGTTCAGACTTTAGATAAAGTTCTGTTCAGGACCTGGACTTGGCCTGAAACTCATTCGAAGTCACTGATTGGTTTGACTCTCTGGTCACATGCAGAGAGGGGGAGGGAGAGCAGATTATTATTTTCTACACTCTACATCTGAGAACGCTGATTTTATCCCTAGTGAGAGTTGTTCAAACACTGTTAGGCTATGTGCACACTGGAAAATGGAATTTTTCTCAAGAAAATTCCGCAGGTATTCAAAGATTACCGCACCCGCGGTAAAAAACCGCAGGAAACCGCACCCGAAAACCGCATGCGGTTTGCCGCGGTTTGCTGCGGTTTTACTGCGGTATTGTTTGCGGTATTGCCGCGGTTTTGCCGCGTGCGGGTTGGGATGTGCTTTATTGCATTCAATGCAATAAAGCACATTGAAAAAAAGAAAAAAAAAAGTCATTCCATTCTGAGATAGTAGATAGATAAAGAGACAGAAGAATAAATAGAGGACTAGATAGATAGATAGACAGATAGATAGAGGACAGATCGCTGCATTTCCCACGGTCGGCAGTGAGTTCACATTACCGGCCGTGGGAAATGACCGGTAATTACCTCTGCTGTCTCGCTGCGAGACAGCAGAGGTAATTCAGCGCTGTGTGTCAGTCGCGGCTGGATGTGAGCAGCGCAGGACCTGTGGATTACGCCGGAGCTTTGTTTCGGGAGGGGTTAATAAAATGGTGAACGAGGCTTGTTTGTTTTATTTAAAATAAAGGATTTTTCGGTGTCTGTGTTTTATTCACTTTACTTACGGGTTGATCATGTCAGCTGTCTCATAGACGCTGCCATGATCAAGCCTGGAGTTAATGGCGGCGATCCGCCACCATTAACTCCTTGTATTATCCTGACTGCCACTGCTACACGGCAGCAGGAAGAGCCGGGGACACGCCGGTACTGCCGCATAATGCATGCGACAGTCCCGGGGCAGCTGCGGCTGATATTCTCGGCTGCGGGAGGGGGAGTGAGGTGGGGGACATTAATCCTGCTCCTCTCCCTCCCCAGCCTGAGAATACCGGGCCGCCGCTGTGTGCTTACCTCGGCTGGACGGTAAATATGCAGCGGAGCCCACGTGCTTTGTTTTCTATATTTCTGTTTGATTTCTATGTGTGTTCTATGTGTCTGTGGCTGTGTTCTATGTCTGTGTGTGTGTGATCTGTGTGTGTGTTTACCCTCTGCACGGCTTCCTCTTCCTGTAATGACATCACTTCCCTGCAAAACCGCAGACAAGCGATGTACATTACCGGAGGTAAACCGCGAAATACCGCAGGGAATAACGCAGGAAAACGCAGTGAACCGCACAGAATTTGCTGCCTGCGTTATTCCCTGCGGGATTTCATGATTAACATTGGAGTCAATGTAGTGAAATCCCGCTGCGACGTGCGGAAAAGAATTGACATGCAATTGTTTTTGCTGCGGAAATCCCGCAGCAAAACATGCAGCTGTCAAATTCCGCCCAGTGCGCACAGGATTTTTTTTGCCCATAGGTTTTGCTGGTGATTCACTGCAGAGATGTTATGAACATTTTCTGCAGCGAAACATGCAGCAAAACCGCAAAAAATCCGCGGCAAAATCCGGTAAGTGCACACAGGGCCTTAGGCTGCTTTCACACATCCGGTTTTAGCAGTGCGGCTAAATCCGGCTCTAAAACCTATGCAACGGATGCGTATCCTTTGCATACGTTTTTACATGCGGCCCGTCCGGTTTTTGCCGGTTGCGGCACGCTACTGAGCATGCGCAGTGCAAAAAAACACATGCGGTGGCCGGATGCGGTTTTTGCCGCATCGCGCCGCATCCGGCATCCATAGGCATGCATTGGAAAAAGAGCCGCATCGGGCGGATGCGGCACGATGCGGTTTTTTTCGCCGGACAAAAAATCGTGCCAGGCAACGCATGGGCTAAATATGCCGCATCCGGCAAAAACCGGACCGAATGCAAGGCCATGCGGCACAATCTGGCACTAATGAAAGTCTATGCGGGAAAAAACGCAACCGGCGTAAAAAAAAAACGGTTGCGTTTTTTCTGCAAAGAGCCGGATTGTGCCGCACAGCAAAAACCGGATGTGTGAAAGCAGCCTTAGTGACTCGTACTGGGCCAAGTACCAATCATGCCAGAGCACAGCGAAGCTCGGCCGAGAGGTTTGCATAAGTAGAGCATCCAGACTTACATAGTTACATAGTTAGTTACATAGTTACTTAGGTTGAAAAAAGACCTAGGTCCATCTAGTTCACCCTTCCTCCACCAGTTCTACATTTGGTCACTAAGTCATTTATAACCAACAATGTTGTGTGTACTGAGGAAATCATCCAGCCCTTTTTTAAAAGCTGTTATAGTATCTGCCATTACTACCTCTTGTGGTAGGGCATTCCACAGTCTGACCGCTCTAACTGTAAAGAACCCTTTCCTATTTAGGTTTCGGAATCGCTTTTCTTCCACTCGCAGTGAGTGCCCCCTAGTCCTTAGTACTGTCTTTGGAAGGAATAAGTCATGTGCCAGTCCTTTATATTGACCACACATGTATTTATACATATAAATGAGATCTCCTCTGAGACGTCTTTTTTCTAAGCTAAACATATCTAACTTTTTCAACCTGCCATCATATGGGAGGCCTTCCATTCCTTGTAATAGTCTAGTTGCCCGCCTTTGAACTGACTCTAACTTCTGAATGTCCTTTTTAAAATGTGGAGCCCAAAACTGGATCCAGTATTCCAGATGTGGCCTTACAAGTGATTTATAGAGGGGTAACAATATGTTGGGATCACGGATCTAATCTCTCTTTTTATACACCCTAAAATCTTGTTTGCTTTAGCAGCTGCTGCTTGACATTGAGTGCTGCTGCTCAGCTTATTTGTAATGAGAATACCCAAGTCCTTCTCCTGTTCTGTAGTCCCGAGTTTACTTCCATTTAATGTATACGCAGCTATAGGATTACTCCGTCCTAGGTGCATTACTTTACATTTATCAACATTAAATCTCATTTGCCAAGTATCTGCCCATTCTGACATCTTATCCAGATCTTTTTGTAATATTGTACTATCCAGGTCAGTTTTTAATATCCTACATAGTTTGGTGTCATCGGCAAAGACTGACACTGTACTATCAATCCCATCCACAAGGTCATTAATAAAGAGAGTAAAAAGAATCGGTCCTAGCACAGATCCCTGCGGCACCCCACTGCTGACTATAGCCCATTTAGAGAATATACCATTTATGACTACTCTTTGTTTCCTATCTTTTAGCCAATTCCTTAGCCAGTTGCATATTGTGTCCCCTAGTCCTTGCTTCTGGAGCTTTAGTATAAGGCTATTATATGGTACAGTATCAAATGCCTTTGCAAAGTCCAAATAAATCACATCAGCTGCATTACCAATATCCAGGTTTGAACTTACCCCCTCATAGAACCCCAACAGGTTGGTTAGACACGACTTATCTTTCATGAATCCATGCTGTTTGTCAGTTATCATATTATTTTCTGCAATATATTTTTGCATGTCATCCCTTAAAATGCCCTCAAAAACTTTGCATACTACTGATGTCAGGCTTACTGGACGGTAGTTGCCTGGATCTACCCTCTTACCTTTCTTAAATATCGGTACCACATCAGCAATCCTCCAATCCTGAGGCACCAACCCTGTTACAAGTGAGTCTAAAAATATGAGATACAGCGGTCTGTACAGAGCACTGATATTTTTGTAAAGTTCGTTTTCGGATACAAACACCAAATTTTACTGCATGAATAGGAGGACCAAGGGGATAGTAGTCAAAAGGTCATAATCAAGACCAATCAATTAAAAATAACATCAACGCTGCTTTTTTGCAAAAATATAACAAATATTTATTGAATATAATAAATAGCAAAAAAGTGACATCAAAGAGTAATAAAGTGTACATTAAACAGAGATCAGGCTCAAAAAGGGGTGTCACTGAAGTTCAAAACCAGGGGTCCACCACCCATCAGGGGAGCAGTATCAAGAATAGTGAGGGCATGATCTGATAACCTCCTGAGCAATAGATTAAAGGTTACTCCAAAATCTCAGTATAAATGCATACACATTCCAGCAAGCATCAAAGAATCAACATCTATATGGAGTCTAGTGACCGGAGGGTCAGGTCAAAAGCCAAATGTTAGTAGCATGGCAGGCAGGTAACAATAAACGGTATATACAAAGTTATATTAAATAGTCCCTGTCCTGCACTCACCCATGATAGTAGACGTGGAACCCGAGAAAAACGTGCCCCGACGCGCACGTTTCGTTGTCTTCTTCGGGGGGCCGTGGTGACTGAGTACAGGACAGGGACTATTTAATATAACTTTGTATATACCGTTTATTGTTACCTGCCTGCCATGCTACTAACATTTGGCTTTTGACCTGACCCTCCGGTCACTAGACTCCATATAGATGTTGTTTCTTTGATGCTTGCTGGAATGTGTAAGCATTTATACTGAGATTTTGGAGTAACCTTTAATCTATTGCTCAGGAGGTTATCAGATCATGCCCTCACTATTCTTGATACTGCTCCCCTGATGAGTGGTGGACCCCTGGTTTTGAACTTCAGTGACACCCCTTTATGAGCCTGATCTCTGTTTAATGTACACTTTATTACTCTTTGATGTCACTTTTTTGCTATTTATTATATTCAATAAATATTTGTTATATTTTTGCAAAAAAGCAGCGTTGATGTTATTTTTAATTGATTGGTCTTGATTATGACCTTTTTGACTACTATCCCCTTGGTCCTCCTATTCATGCATTATTCATTAGGGTGTAGTCTGTATTTAATGCGATAATTTATGTCACATCTTGCCCTCATCCCTTTAACAAATTTTACTGTTTGAGTTTACTCATCTCCAGTTGAGAGGTGTAAGAAGATTATTGATGGTAATAGGAAGCGATTGATTGCAGTTATTTATTCCAAAGTGAGTGCAACCAAATATTAAGTTGACGGTGTCAATAATTTTGTCTGACCCATTTTGGGGCTTCTGTGTGAAATTCTATGTGCAAATTGCTGTGATTTGTTTACTGCAAATATCAGTGCACCAATGTGTGAAAATGTTATGGGTAGAAGAAGCAGCAAGTAAAAAAACCCACACTCTGCTAGTCATTATAAACATATATGTGTCGCGGGCGGAGAGGGGTTTTTGGGGAACGCCGCTCGCCTGGGAGAATATCTGGCGCTCGGGTCCGGTGCTTCTGCTCCTCGGTGGCTCGAGCACGGGGCCGGACCCGGGGGCTCGAGCTGCGCCTCCTCGCCCACGAGTGAAAAGGGGGTAGGTTTGATGGTGGAATGTCGGTTGTGACGCCACCCAGGGGGTTGTGGTGATGGTGGGCACCACCGCTGCTGGTGACGGGGGTTCCCGGGAGCAATGGCGGGGAGCAGCTGAGGTGTTGGCCCCTCCGTGGGTAGGGGCGGTTGGTCCCGGGGCCCCGGTTGGTGGTTTGGATGGATGGATGTTGGTGGGTAGGAGCTAGATGCAGGTGCCGATGCGGGGAGGCAGCGCGGATGCCGGGCAGTGGTGCAGCGCTGTGCCGGATGGTACTGGTGTACTCACTTAGATAGTCAATCACAGAGTCTTTGGTAAACCAAACGGCTGGATGGACGGGGCCCACAGTCGGCTGCGGCTTCTTCACTCTCCCCGGATGGGTTGGTGGCGGCTGTCTTTCCCTGAACCTGAGTGTAAGTGTTTGACCCCTATGGATTCCCATGGGTGGTCCGCTCCCCGGCTTGTACGTGTCGGGAGAGCCCGTTTTGTCCGCAGGCACTGGCCCTTGGATCTCTGGCCGTTGGCGGTGGCTCTTATCCGGACGGGTTGGGCTGTTGCCTTCTGACGGGACTTGGGTGGGAATGAACCCATGAGGTCCAGACCGCAATCAGAGAATTTGACCGTTACGGCGGCTTCCGAGCCTAGTCAGGGTCTGAGTACCCTGCCTTGGTGCTTAGCTTTCCTCCGTTCCCCGGTTCGGTACCGGCGGGCCACCGCCCGACCTCGGTCCTACGGTTCCACAGACGTCCACTAACTCCTGCAGACGGCCACCACCGTCTGCCGACCTTGCTGATGGTGCCTGGGCTCCGACCAAGACACACACAGTCTCTCCACTTCCACTCCAAACTCTAACCACAACTCAACTCAACTCTACTGCCTTTCCCGCCTCCAGGCCTGTGAACTCCTCGGTGGGTGGGGCCAAACGCCTGGCTCCGCCCCACCTGGTGTGGACATCAGACCCTGGAGGAGGCAACAAGGGTTTTTGTTTGACGGATGGTCTCTGTCGCGGGCGGGGAGGGTGCTGCGCTCACCGCGCTCGGGTCCGGCTCTGGGCTGCTGCTTGCTCGCCGCTGCTCGGTGGCTCAAGCGGTGGGCCGGATCCAGGGACTCGAGCAGCGCTCCTCGCCTGTGAGTGAAAGGGGGTGGTTTGGGGTTGGAGGGTATGGTCCGTGACGCCACCCACGGTTTGTGGTGAGATTGGACACCACCGCTGCTAGTGACGGGGATCCCGGGAGCGATGGCGGGGAGCAGCTTGGATGTTGTTTTCCCCTCCGTGGGTAGGGGTTGGTTGTCCCGGGGCCCGGTGAGGTAACGGGTAAGGCAGGGCTGGCGAGGTGCAGGGTCGCGGGGGCAGCGCGGTGCCTGACGGCACGGTGGTACTCACTCAGCCAATGATGAATACAGAGTCTCCGGTAAAACAAACTGCTGGGTGGACGGGTCCCGCAGCCGGCTGCGGTGGTTACTCCCGGACGGGTGGTGGTGGCTGCCTTTCCCTGCACCTGTTGTGTATCTTCAGTCCCGATGGCTTCCCACCGGTAACCCGCTCCCCAGCTTGGATGTGTGCCGGAGGAGCCACTTTTGCCCGCAGGCTCTGGCCCTGGGAATTCTAGCTGTGGCGGTAGCTGTATTTCCCTTTCTCGGTTTGGACGGTTGCCTTCAATCCGGTCTTTGCTGCTAGAAAACCCCGGAGGTTCCAGACGCCAACGGATTTGACCGGTTTTAACGGCTACTCCAAGCCTGGTCGGGGTCCGTAGGCCCTGCCGGTTTGTGCTGGCTTCTCTTCGCTGCCCGGTTCGGTACCGGCGAGCCACCACCTGTCCCCGGTCCTACGGTTCCGCGTCAATCGGCCTCTCCTGCAGACGGCCACCACCGTCTGCCAACCTTGCTCTTGGTGCCCGGGCCACATACCCGGACACGGTCAGTTTTCTCTTTCTCCTCAACTGCCACTTCCTCACTCTTACTACTCCAAAACTACACTGACTTCCTTTCCCGCCTCCAGAACTGTGAACTCCTCAGTGGGTGGGGCCAACCGCCTGGCTCCACCCCACTTGGTGTGGACATCAGCCTGTTATGATCCGGAACCATGGAAGACCACCACAAATCATTGGCATAAAGGTGACAAGAGCATTGACAACTAATCTGGCCGCCATCCCCTTACTAACCATCACAACTAGAAGTAGTCGAGGGGTGAACTAACATCCTGTGCACCGCTAACCCAGCCGGAGAACTAACTATCCTAAAGGTAGGAAAGATGAATAACTCTCTGCCTCAGAAAATAGACAAGAATAGCAAGCCCCCCACATTCAAAGACTGCGGTGATATAGGAAAAACACAATACACAGGTAGATGACAGGATTAGCAAAAGGTGAGGCCCCCGCTGACTAAAATAGGAAAGGACAGGAAAGGGACTGATGGTGGCCATAGAAAAACCCTGCAAAATACCAACTTCCTGATAGTACAAAAAGGCCCTCAGATCGCTCGATCTGAACTCCGTCCTATACCAGGTGCCCTTGTCATACCAATGAACAGAAAACAAGAATTATAACAAATTCAACAAGCCACAAACACATGAACCCAAAGGAGCTATACTCCACACAGAACTGCAGGGAGTTCCTCAACAATCCACTGAGGGGGAAAATCCCTGGAAGGAAATAAACTGAAACCAACCACAACAAATGACAAACCCAGATAAGCAAAAGAACCAGACAATAAATAAAGAGCAAGCACTTATCTGGAGTAGATGTGGTGTAGAGCAGGATTTAGCAGGCTGAAAATACAAAGAACAACTGACATCCGACAACAGCCTGCAATCAGACCAGGACTTAAATAAGCAGAGAGTTAGCAAAGGAAACACCCACTGCACAACACACCTGGTCTCTGTCCAAACCATTCCTGGCCACCAGAGGGAGCCTCCCAGCAGCCAAAACATAACTAACATTCACAAGATCAGCCCCTGGAGGGAGGCAACAAGGATTTGTGTGTAATTGATGTGCCTATCTCGGGGTGTGGGGTGTGTTGTTGCAGTTCCTGTGACGACCTGGCTTGTCCAGGGAGCCACATTCCCCCTTAGTTAAATGCAGACCATCCGCGGGCTGCCCGTCCATAACCGGTTTTATTTTTGTTAACTGTAGAAAAAAGGTAGAAAACATGTAAACATTAAAACATAAGCATTTTTATCAATCTTCCCTTACGGGAGGCACGGTACTTAAACAATGCTAACGGTAGTCATTGTTATTAACGGTAACGGTTGGCTTCCGCTCTCTCCCACCCAAACAACCTGGCCCTGATGCTGCCCCTAAGAAGTGGGCAGCACCCCTTGACCCCAGTCCAGAACCAAGCTGCCCGAGCGGGTACGGATACGGTATTTCATACCCTACGGTCACTTCAGGGGACCCCACGTCCATGGGGGACCCCTGACCCCCAGAGGATCGCCACCGGTTACGGTAGTGGCGGGCCTGGGCCATCTCTTTCCTCCAGGCCCATCCTCCAAATCAGCCTCTCCGGAGGCGGCAACGGAATTAAGCCAACATTTATTTACATTCCACAGGTTTGTGGTTGCCCTGCAAGTTCTCGGGCTTGTCCGTAAGCAGTTCCTTACGCACGGTTGCAAAAGGTCCCTACGGGGACTAGTTGCCGGCAACGGCCAGTTCAATCACATTTGATAATCTGGTTAACTTCTCGGTTGATTTGTTCATTAATTTGACAAAGGTACTGGTGGTCCCAACGGGGACAACTGGCAGCGGAGGGACCGCTGACTCACTTCAAATCCACCACGCAGGCTGAGGGAGGGGGCTGGGTTGATACTTGGGCCTCCCGGCCTCCTCTCGGTTTGGCGTCCAGGGCAAACCAGCCCCTCTCTCCTCAGTGCCGCGTGTAGGTTACTAAGTCACCTGGGAGTAGGTTACAGCCCGGGTGGTCCTCCGGGAGGTGGGCGTTAATGTCCCGGCAGACCACGAAAACTTCGGCCTCCAGGCCCGGCTCGAAGATAAACCCGTATCCCCGATGGACATCGAATCTCCTCACTTGCCCCTCATGGATCGGGCCCCGTACCCGGAAGGTGGCTCTGCGGAGGCTCTCCTTCTCTTGGATGGTGCGGGCTATCAATTCAGCCTTCCTCTTTTCTCTCTCTGCAATTTCTCGGCCCAGCGGGGTCGGTTCCCTGTCCCAGTAAGGGGCTACTGCTTGCCCCTGCGCGCGGGTCGGGCCCCGCGAGACTTCCACTTCACTGCCCACTACTGGCATCCTAGGTGGAAGTTCCCACGGTGACATGGCCTGGGGCGCTGCCTCGCAGCAACGACTCTGCGCAGCCTCAGCCGAGGCGTGGGGGATGGGTACAGGGGTCCTCTCCCGCTTGACCTCCACCTCCGCCTGCACGGGACGGGCCGCTGATGCCGGCACGGAACCAGGCACGATCACCGCAAGTGCCTCCAGTACATCTTCATCAGCGGGCCACGGCTTTGGAAACTTCCAGGGAAGCGGTTCAGGGCAGCTACAGGCTGCGGCTGCAGGTCGGTCCGCTTGGGCGGACGAGCAGGGTGCCGCTACCGTGCAGTGCCGGGCGCGGGGGCTACGGTGTTGCTGGACGGACTATGCATGCTGATAGCGGTATGTTCCAGGAACCAAACATGGCCGCAGAGTCCTGGCGTCCCTGCTCTTATAGCCGCGGTTTACATGCGGCCGGACGCCATCCGTCCCCCTTAGTTTTTTTTTTTCCGGCACCTCCTCTACAGGGGCGTAGTTTCGGCTTTCGCGCCTCCACTGCTCGAGGGGATGCTCGAACGGGACAATCTTCGCGCCCAAGATGGTGGCTTCTGAAATTTTTCGGCCGGCCACCTCCGGCGGGACACAAGGCGCACTTCTACCAGCCGGCAGAACGGTAAGATCCTGTTCGTGACGCCAAGTTGTCGCGGGCGGGGAGGGCGCTGCACTCACTGCGCTCGGGTCCGGCTCTGGGCTGCTGCTTGCTCGCTGCTGCTCGGTGGCTCGAGCGGTGGGCCGGATCCGGGAACTCGAGCGGCGCTCCTCACCCGTGAGTGAAAGGGGGTGGTTTGGGGTTGGAGGGTATAGTCCGTGACGCCACCCACGGTTTAGGTTGGACACCACCGCTGCTAGTGACGGGGATCCCAGGAGCGATGGCGGGGAGCAGCTTGGATGTTGTTTTCCCCTCCGTGGGTAGGGGTTGGTTGTCCCGGGGCCCGGTGAAGTGACGGGTAAGGCAGGTCCGGCGAGGTGCAGGGTCGCGGGGGCAGCGCGGTGCCTGACGGCACGGTGGTACTCACTCAGCCAATGATGAATACAGAGTCTCCGGTAAAACAAACGGCTGGATGGACGGGTCCCGCAGCTGGCTACGGTGGTTACTCCCGGACGGGTGGTGGTGGCTGCCTTTCCCTGCACCTGTTGTGTATCTTCAGTCCCGATGGCTTCCCACCGGTAACCCGCTCCCCAGCTTGGATGTGTGCCGGAGGAGCCCCTTTTGCCCGCAGGCTCTGGCCATGGGAATTTTAGCTGTGGCGTTAGCTGTATTTCCCTTTCTCGGTTTGGACGGTTGCCTTTAATCGGGTCTTTGCTGCTAGGAAACTCCGGAGGTTCCAGTCGCTAACGGATTTGACCGGTTTTAACGGCGACTCCAAGCCTGGTCGGGGTCCGTAGGCCCTGCCGGTTTGTGCTGGCTTCTCTTCGCTCCCCGGTTCGGTACCGGCGGGCCACCGCCCATCCCCGGTCCTACGGTTCCGCGTCAATCGGCCTCTCCTGCAGACGGCCACCACCGTCTGCCAACCTTGCTCTTGGTGCCCGGGCCACGTACCCGGACACGGTCAGTTTTCTCTTTCTCCTCAACTGCCACTTCCTCACTCTTACTACTCCAAAACTACACTGACTTCCTTTCCCGCCTCCAGAACTGTGAACTCCTCAGTGGGTGGGGCCAACCGCCTGGCTCCACCCCACCTGGTGTGGACATCAGCCCCTGGAGGGAGGCAACAAGGATTTGTGTGTGACTGATGTGCCTATCTCGGGGTGTGGGGTGTGTTGTTGCAGTTCCTGTGACGACCTGGCTTGTCCAGGGCGCCACAGTCCCTACCAGGGAAGGGGGTGTGTATGTGTGTGATGGTGTTCTGTGACCCCTGGGGTCCAGGGCATCACATATGCACCAAACTTCTCCCTCATTTTGCTGCTATCGTGTTATGCTGCATTTTTTCCACCTGAAAAAAAAAGAATGGAAAAAATGTAGCAAAAGCGGTATATGTGAACACTTCATAAGACTGTCTTTTTGGTTGTGTTTTTTGGTTGACTTTTACAATGAGTATGATTTAAGGATTTCTCTTAGAATATCACGATTTATAATGTAAGAAAAAAAATCTATCAAAACCTTTTGCACATTAACACTTTCATTTTTCTTTAATAGAGGAAAGGAGTTACTGTCTCATGATTCCTCCGCTCATGTGTCTTGGACACAGTGGGTGACAGTTTTGTTGGCCTATGGAATCAGGGTTGTGCTGACCTGTCGGTTGGACGAGTGACAGCTTAGTCATCCAATCTAGTTACAGGTGCATACTGAGCTGTCAGTTTTGTGAGCGACAGCTCAGTCGTCCAATTTAGTGCAGGGCAATCCTGAGCTGTCGGTATGTTGATTGACAGCGCAGCCGTCCAAACTGAGACTGAGAGGTGCTCAGTTTCTTGAGGTGTTCGCTTTTCTTAGTGATTGCCCAGCTATTTTGCTGAGCAGTCAGTCCCAGATCACTGCCAGTCCCCTAGCATTTCTCTTCAGTGTATGTTGGCCATGTTTATCTGTTCTTTGTTTTGATCTATTGCTGTCAGTCTTTGGACCTCCTCTAACCATCCGTTTGCCTTGACCCTTTGATTTCATCCGTTATGCTCCTAGTATTCTGACCCACAGACCATGACCTTACTGTGCCTTACATGACATGCTCTCTTGGTATCTGATTTCGTAACATTTGACCATCCTGCCTTATGACTTGTCTATGAGTAGTGACTAGCCTCACACAATGAAAGTCTATAGGAGAAACGTGACAAGCTGCTAAAAATAAATTGTATTAAAAATATAGACTACGGTATTTTAGACAGATAAAATGATGAATACTGCCGGAAAGAACACCAAATTTTAGCACCAAATTTGCACCTCCTGGCAGAAAACCACTCCAAAATGGTGGCAAAATGATTTTGTGCATTTTTTGGCCAAAAGATGCAGATTTGGTGCTGACATTTTTACACCATATTACTGCACCCAATCTACACCTCCTAGCAAAAAAAAATAAAAAAATCGCATCACTATCACATCAAAACCGCATGGTATTTTGATGCTTTTTGACAGGCGATGTAGATTGGGTGCAGAATTATGGAGTATAAATTTCAGCACCAAATCTGCATTTCTTGGCAAAAAAAATCCGTTTTTTGCCAGGAGATGCAAGTCTGTGAACTCAGTGAGGTGAGGTCACTCCATTCAATGAGGTCACCTGAGGTCAGATTACCTGCGGTCACAGGAAGACCAAGGGAACCTACAGCTGTGACCGCAAATAACTCGTCATTGCTCATCGCTGAGGCTCAGTCAGTCTCTGCCTGAAGCTCAGAATGGGTGGTCATGTTCTATGCCCATACGTTGTGCCTTCAGTAATGTAACAGAGCTGTAATCTTTGTGCGACCTCGTGTGGACTACATCGGATCTGGGTGTTTTGGGGGTTAATAAAGGTGTGAAAAATTGTATTTTGTTTGTATTTTATTTCAAATAAAGGATTCTTTGGTGGTTCTGTTTATTTCTTTTCACTTACAGTTTAGTAATAGGGGAGTCTCATAGACCCTCCCCGTTACTAATCTACCACTTAGGGGCAGTTGTGATGGGTATCATAATATTGGGGGATTCTGCCAATTTTTTTTATTTATTTTACTTTTACTCCAATATAGACACACAGACAGCGTATCTGATTGGTTGCAGGCAGACACACTGTCACACAGGATGGGGACACATCTGACTGCAACCAATCAGAAACGCGGGGACAGATGTTATGCGGGGGAAGCAGTGCACATGCATGAAGGATAATGAGCAGCCACCGAAGTAGTATGAGCAGGCTGGAAGCAGTGTACAGTCGCACAAGAGACTCAGTAAGTGTAATGTGCCTGCTTTCTCATTATTTTCTTTATTTTTTCCTTTATTTTTTTTTTAAATTCCCAAGTTGCTGGATCCAGATAGTTACCTGGAGTTCCCTGAGAACTGTGGGCCCGGGATCGGTACACGGGTACTTTTGCACCCGCTCAGATCCGGACTTTTACAGTCTGTTTCTGCCCATCACTGTGACTCTTTACCTTATTGTTTCTATCATGTGTGACATCTATGCACTGTCTTAATTATTTCCTTATGGTTTTGTGCAATATACCATTATCTTTCATGGCTAGGACCTACATTATGATCTTTCAATATTGCTTTTTTTACATTTTCTATATTATATTTGAATAATGTCATGCATTTTCTAACTGGATATTTATACTCATTATTGATATTTATTCTACAGTACATTTAATTATTTAACATAGGAAATACAGCAATATTTATTCCTTTTTATTGTGTGTATTTCTGTCAGTGTTTATTTCATATATTTCTCCACTGCATTTGGACATACTGTACCTGTCCCCCTCCTGTGTGCTTGTTATATGTTTTTAATATGTCCTTGTATCATGTTGTTTTTATCTGATTCCTATATACTTCAATAAAATAAATTACATAATATTTATTTGCCCTATTTTGGAATATATTTTTGTTGGATATTGCTTTGGTATTCGGGGGCTATTATATTTATCTCTTTCTATATGTGAAATATTCTTTTTCTATAGGTTGGTTAAAAGTTTGGAATGTCTCATGCAGAACCCAGACTTGAATCCAATTGAAAATCTGTGGGTTGACTTCTGTATACAGGAGATGCCATCACAATTTAACAAATTTGGAGCTCTAAAGGCCGCTTTACACGCAACGACGTATCTAACGATATGTCGTCGGGGTCACGGAATTCACCTGGCACCTACGAGCGACCACTAACGATCAGAAATACTCACCAAATCGTTGATCATTGACACGTCGTTCATTTTCCAAATGTTGTTTCTCGTGCTGGACACAGGTTGTTCGTCGTTCCTGAGGGAGCACACATCGCTACATGTGACACCCCGGGGACGACGAACAACAGCGTTCCTGCGTCCTCCGGCAACGAGGTGGGCATGTCGTTAATGCGGCTGCTCTACGCCCCTCCACTTCTATTGGTAGGCCGCTGTGTGACGTCACTGTGATGCCGCACGAACTTCCCTCTTAAAAAAGAGGTTGTTTGCTGGTTACAGCGACGTCATTAGGAAGGTAAGTCCATTTAACACATCCTAACGATATTGTTTGCCACGGGCAGCGATTTGCCCTTGACGCACAAACGACGGTGGTGTGTGTGATCGCTAGCGACATCGCTAGTGATGTCGCAGCGTCTAAAGTAGCCTTAATGCAAGGAAACGTGGGCAATAATTGCCAGTTCTTGATGTACCATGATGTTGACTTCTACGCAAAAAGACTGAACACTGCCATAAATTCAAAGGGTTCTTCAACAAAGTATTAGTTTAAGGGTGTGCTATTTATCCAACCACATTATTTTATTTCTTTATTTTTCTACCCTAAAAGATTAGCTTTACTTCTATATTGAATTGTAGAGATTGTATGATATGAAATGTGGAAAACGTTCTGAAATGATTCTTCATGGTATGATTTTTTTTTCTTTTTTTACAAAGCTTGGCATGTCAACCAGAGGGTGTATACTTTTTCTTGCCATTGTATGTCTGTTGCACAGGCAAGGTAGTGCATCCTTCAGCGGCAGATTGTTCCTGTACCCAACTATGATACCGATGAGTATACAAGTCAGCAGGTAAATCGCATAATTTGTAGACATGTCTGGCTCTATAAGAAGGAGAAGTCACATACAAATGTATATGCCGTGAAGGTCAATGGATTTCTTAGGACTGATTAATGTAAAGAAAGATATAAAATAAACTTTTGTAACCTTTCATGCAGTGAGCCATTTATATATCTGTTGTGTGTCAATAAAACTCTTAATAGCTACCAGATATAACAGATATGGTTCACTATAATGAACATTGTATCCAAATAGAAAACTAATTAGCCCTTGTTAATTCTCAAAGGCTTTGTCTTTTTATCAAAAGAGCAATTAAATCACTTCTAGTCCATTATCAGTCTTTACAGAGTTCTACTTAGCAGTTATGAAAAAAAACATATTGAAAAGATTGTAATTTTATTTCAGCAAATGGGAACGACTTATTACAGAGGGATTCAAGTGAATCATAAGTTATTAAATGCTGACTACAAGCATCGAAAAAATATAGAATATAAGAAAGATGTTAATGCGGTTGTCTGGGCTAATTTCATTTGCATATTCCCATTGAATCTGAGATAAGTGAAGAGTCTCAAGGAACACCAGATTTTGGCCTTTGCAGCCGAAAGGAAGAAATCAGAAAATTGTGCATTGGTAGAAATTTTGCTACAGTCTTTACCACTCTGCCATCTAATTCATATTAAGAGCATGAAAGAGGCCAGGAGCCATTAGGTGAGCTGCATTTTATGCTACGTTCTCACAGACTTACCAGTGGAAAAGCCAAACTTCACCAGCCAAAAATAAAAGCTGGTGTTCCTGTTGGAGAAAAAGTTGCAAAGTATAGAAGAGAGTATAGCTACATTGAAAATCATTAGGGAAAGTGTGAAGTTCTTAGACAGAGCAGAAGTATCTGTTCAGAATACAGAAAATGAAAAAAAAATTATGGCGCACCTGAAGAATGGAAGCACGTGACCCAGAGAAGTAGTAGGAGGATTGGTAGGCAATCAGCATCCATATAGCTCAGGAAACAGAACCAGGGTCTCAGAACGATGATCAAGTATATCAAAATAAGACTGTGCCCACATAGAACAATCTTGTAAGCACTCAAGAGTCTTCTTGGATAGAGAAATAAAATTCTCTTTTGAAAGGAACAGAAGCTGTCGTCTGCATACCAGATATAACGTCAGGAGAAATGTGCTGTCTACCAGGTGCAAAAATCAAAGATGTGCCTGACAGGCTATTAGGTTTCTTCAGACCTAAAGATGACTACCCATTCCTACTAAAACATGTGGGGACAAATGACACAGGACAAAGGACGCAAGAAAGAACCTGTGAACCTTCTACAGTGACTTTGAAGTCTTAGGTAAGAATGTGAAGAACTGGGAGGGCAAGTGACCTTCTCATCCATCCTCCCAGTGGGATACACCATATACACGATACACCAGCCACAGTGCTGCTGCGCTGGCTAAACCCAAGACCTTTATCCTCAAGGTATTCTCTACCAAACGCTATTAACCCACTCAAATTTCCATATCCCAGGCACCCATCTTGAAGCGACTCTTGACTAAGACCTAGGCAGGGTCGAAACGTCGGAATGACTTCACAGTTGCCTCAATAAATTTGGAAAACTTTTTGCATCACAATCTATGAGTGCAGTGAATTTATTTATTATCTTGGATTTAACCTATTTTTCACTTGCACCACCACCCACTTGTCAGAGTGCAGACCAATTTTTTTGAGCATTATACATGGAGCTTGGGGGGCCAGCTGCATTATACATGGAACATAGGGGGCTGCCAGCATTATACGTGGAGCATGGGGGGACTGCCTGCATTATACATGGAGCATGGGGGGGCTGCCAGCATTATACATGGAGCATGGGGGAACTGCCTGCATTATACATGGAGCATGGGGGAACTGCCTGCATTATACATGGAGCATGGGGAGCTGCCTGCATTATACATGGAGCATGGGGGGCTTCCAGCATTATATATGGAGCATGGGGTGGCCGGCTGCACTATACATGAAGCATGGGGGGCTGCCAGCATTATACATGGAGTATTGGGGGCTGCCTGTATTATACATGGATCATGGGGGGCTGCCTGTATTATACATGGAGCATGGGGGGCTGGCTGCATTATACATGGAGCATGGGGGGGCTGCCAGCATTATACATGGAGCATGGGGGTAAATACAATGCTCCGTAACACCATATAAGGGTAATTGTGGGTATGGGCACCACCAACTCCCCACTTGTAGCACAAACTCAATAGCATAATAATGCAAGAAAAACAGGAGTTTTTGAAGCGCAAAAAGTGACAGATTTTATTTGAGACATGAAGTGGACATCTTTAAAAACACTTAAAACGTATCTGGACCGGGCATTGGCAATGACATATCCAAAAGTCCTGTGTCAATGGGCTATTAGGTACAATTAAATCTCAATCAAGGTAAATATACCACACTTAGACAGAGGCCCATGACACCAGAGAATTAAACATAATACATACAGTGTGAGGTATTAGGGCACAAAGCCCGTATAAGAGGAATCACATTGTCCATAGCCAGCCACAGAGGAAGCCTCAGGAAAACGCCCTACGTACGTTTCGATTTGTTTTTGTGGTAATCAAAATCTTCATCAGGGGATGAAGGGGGAATGGTCGTTCCCCCTCACTGCTCCTGTATATGTCTGCAACCGCAGAATAAAAAGTTTCGAGTAACTGACAGAGTGAGCTGCCGCCTCGTTCTTCTATATGCTGGATCTCTGAATTCTCTTCATGCTGCTTGCTGAGCACCACTCTGCAAGGCACTATCCACACAGGCGCACGTGCATTCCTGGAACAGCTGAACCATAAAACCTGTGAGTACGGCTCCACGATCTTGCTTTGTTTATTTGCAAACAATTCTAGGATTTCTTAGCAAACACACACAGTGTAGATCAAGAGAAGTAATTAGCGCCCTCTACTTTTCTTTGGTCAGACCTAATCTGAAATACTGTGTCTAATTCTAAGCACCACATTTTAAAAAACAACATCAACAAACTGGAGCAAGTTCAGAGAAGAGCGACCAAAATGGTGAGCAGTCTGCAAACCATGTCCTATGGGGAATGTTTACAGAATTTGGGAATGTTTAGCTTGGAAAAAAGACTTAGAGGAGTCTTAAGGCCATGTCTCACTAAGCGACATCGCCAGCGACATCGCTGATGAGTCACGGTTTTCATGACGCAACAGCGATCTCGCTAACGATCTCGTTATGTGTGACATCCAGCAACGACCTGGCCCCTGCTGTGAGGTTGCCGGTCGTTGCTGAATGTCCTGGACCATTTTCTTCAAAGGGATGTCCTGCTGGGCAGGACGCATCGCTATGTTTGACACTGTGTGACAGGGTCACAGTGACTGCTGAGATCGTTATACAGGTCGCTACTGCGACCTGTATAGTTTCTGAGTCGTTGGTAAGGTCTGACTGTGTGACATGTCACCAGCGACCTCCCAGCGACTTACCAGCGATCCTTATCAGGTCACATCGTTTTTGGGGTCGCTGGTAAGTCGCTAAATGTGACCGGGGCTTTAATAGCTGCCTACAAATATCTCATATGCTGCCACACTGTAGAGGGCTCAGTCCTATTCTCATTTGCACAAGGAAAGACTAAAATCAATGGAATGGAAAGAGACACAGATTAGATAATAGAAAAAGGTTTTGACAGTGAGGATGATCAAGTAGTGGAACAGGCTCCCACAAGAGGGAGCCAGTAACCCTTTAATGGAAGTATTCAAAAATAGACTAGCCAGAAAACTGCGTGGGATGATTTAGTGACACATAAAAGGGGAAAAGCTCACTGATCAGCTGTTCACCGATTCCTGCTAGGATCCTGTGCACGGGAAGGTAGGACTGTCTTGTAGATCCAAAGAAAGAAAAATCCAGCGCAGTTCCTCAGGATGAATTAAAATCCAGTTTATTGGTAACAACCTTTAAAAATATTTTTCCGATAAACAGCAGGTGTAAAAGTGACCACACAGTTACAACATGGGACTACGCGTTTCAGCGTGCTGTCTTCTTCATGTTCATGGAACATGAATAAGACAGATCTTCAAAGTAAGAGATTAAGTTTGGTTATCTTCCAAAAATATTAAGCTGAAGGTGCCATCGGCGAAGTAGGGTCCTAAAATTATTAACCCATACGAGATTATGGAGATAGTCAATGTGGTTAGATTAAAACGCGTTCAGACTCCGTGTGTCCCTAATGTTTTCAACAGATTCCTCTTAAAAGAATTTGTCCCTTCAGTCGCCTTCTTCCTGTTTCCGCTGATGGAGGTCTAGAGTACAAGGTGTAGAGGAGCATGGATTCTCAGAGGATCTTAAATTCCCTCCAATATCTTGTTCATTTGTAGGGATACAAGAGAAATCCTGGGATCTGGCTTGTTTTGTGAAGGTTGATCGTTTGGTCAGAGCCTTCCATCTCTTTCCTGTAAAAACTGGATGTTGGATGGCCCCACTAGAAGAGGGGGTACTGTCATGATTCCTTCACTCAATGTCTCTTGGACATAGTGCTTGACAGTTTTGCTGCCCTATGGAATCAGGGCTGTCCAAAACTGTCAGTTTGGTGAATGACAGCTTGGTCATCCAATCAAGTGCAGGCGTGTGCTCAGCTGTCTTTATTGCTGGGCTTCTTCAGGTAATCTGTTTCGAGTGATTGCCCAGATATGTAGCTGTGCAGTAATCCCCAGATAACTGCCAGCCATAGCATTTGCTCTTCAGTGCATATTGGCCTCGTTTATCTGTGCTCTGTGTTTTGGTCTATTGCTGCCAGACCTTGGATCTCCTCTGAACATCCATTTGCCTTACCTTTTTGCTTTGATCCACTATCCTCCTGGTATTCCCCTGAGTACAGTCATGGCCAAAAGTTTTGAGAATGACACCAAAATTATATTTTCACATGATCTGTTGCCCTCTGGTTTTTAATTGTGTTTGTCTGATGTTTACATCACATACAGAAATATAATTGCAATCATATTATGAGTACAAAAAGGTTATATTGACAGTTAGAATGAGTTAATGCAGCAATTCAATATTTGCAGTGTTGACCCTTCTTCTTCAGGACCTCTGCAATTCTCCCTGACATGCTCTCAATCAACTTCTGGATCAAAACCTGACTGATAGCTGTCTATTCTTGCATAAGCAATGATTGCATTTTGCCAGAATTTGTTGGTTTTTGTTTGTCCACCCGTCTCTTGATGATTGGCCACAAGTTCTCAATGGGATTAAGATCTGGGGAGTTTCCAGGCCATGGACCCAAAATCTCTATGTTTTGTTCCATGAGCCATTGCTTTATGGCAAGGTGCTCCATCATGCTGGAAAAGGCATTGTTAAGCGCCAAACTGCTCTTGGACAGTTGGGAGACGTTGCTCTTGGAGGACATTCTGGTACCATTCTTTATTCATGGCTGTGTTTTTAGGCAAGACTGTGAGTGAGCCGATTCCCTTGGCTGAGAAGCAACCCCACACATGAATCGTTTCAGGATGCTTAACAGTTGGCATGAGACAAGACTGGTGGTAGCGCTCACCTCTTCTTCTCCTAATAAGCTGTTTTCCAGATGTTCCAAACAATCGAAAAGGGGATTCATCTGAGAAAATGACTTTACCCCAGTCCTCAGCAGTCCACTCCCTGTACCTTTTGCAGAATATCAGTCGGTCCCTGATGTTTTTTCTGGAGAGAAGTGGCTTCTTTGCTGCCCTCCTTGAAACCAGGCCTTGCTCAAACAGTCTCCGCCTCACAGTGCGTGCAGAAGCACTCACACCAGCCTGCTGCCATTGCTTAGCTAGCTCGGCACTGCTGGTAGTCCGATCCCACAGCTGAAACAGTTTTAAGATACGGTCCTGGCGTTTGCTGTTCCTTCTTGGGCGCCCTGGAGCCTTTTTGGCAACAATGGAAGCTCTCTCCTTGAAGTTCTTGATGATGCGATAGATTGTTGACTGAGGTGCAATCTTTGTAGCTGCGATACTCTTCCCTGTTAGGCCATTTTTGTGTAGACCAATGATGGCTGCACGTGTTTCTTTAGAGATAACCATGGTTAACTGAAGAGAAACAATGATACCAAGCACCAGCCTCCTTTTAAAGTGTCCAGTGGTGTCATTCTTACTTAATCATGACTGATTGATCGCCAGCCCTGTCCTCATCAACACCCACACCTGTGTTAATGGAACAATCACTAAAACAATGTTAGCTGCTCCTTTTAAGGCAGAAATGTAATGATGTTGAAATGTGTTTTGGGGGTTAAAGTTCATTTTCTTAGCCAATATTGACTTTGCAAGTAATTGCTGTTAAGCTGATCACTCTTTATGACATTCTGGAGTATATGCAAATTGCCATTAGAAAAACTTAAGCAGTAGACTTTGTAAAAATTAATATTTGTAGCATTCTCAAAACTTTTGGCCATGACTGTAGTGTCTTACATCACATTATGGTCCTACTTGGCCAAGATTTGTATAGTCATGACCTCATGCAGCAATATTTTTTAATTTTTCATTGTTGTCTTCCAAGACCTATAGCTTTTTGATATTATAGCTGTATAAAAGCTGGTACATACAATAAACTGTATAACAGTTAATATGTTTTCTCCACTATTATTGTTAAGTTTCTATTTTTACAAAATTCACTAGGCAGTAGTAAGAATAGCATATTAAGGCCATGTGCGCACGTTGCGTTTTTTCTTGCGTTTCCGCAGCGTTTTGAGATGCAGCGTTTTAATGCAAAATTGCTTGCGTTTTGATTTCCAGGCAAAGTCTATGGGAAATATGGCTTTCTTGTGCGCATGATGCTTTTAAAAACGCAGCGTTTTTTGTGTCAAAAATTTGTCAAAATCTCTGCGTTTGAAGAAGCAATATGTCAATTGTTTTTGACATTTTTGCAGCGTTTAACTAACATTGAAGTCAATGAGAATTATCAAAACGCATCCAAAATCAAAATGCATGCGTTTTACATGCTTTTTGGATGCTAAACGCATGCTTTTTTGTCAAAATTTAAGCATGCGTTTTTAGAATTATAGTGAGGTCAAGAGGTTCCCTTTTGCCCTCACATGCACCCCGACTTTAAAACAAGAGTCAAACAATAAGATAATTTTATTTTTAACATAAATATTAAATCTCAATAATCTTTTTATGAAAATTATCATTATAATGTTTGATTTAAAGGATGTTTTGTTTTCTTTTCCTTTTTTTTCCTAGTGTTTGAATGTTCAAACTTTATTTAGTAGTGTCTTTGTATTGAAAACGCATCCCATTTTAAGCACTGAAAAAGCATGTAAAGCGCGGTCAAAACGCGGCAAAAACGCAAGAAAAACGCATGCATTTTTCCTGCGTTTTTGTGGTCACAAAGAAATTTGACATTGACAAATTCTGCCAGAGGATGCGTTTTTATCTGCAAGTTACAGGACGCAACGTTCGCACATAGTCTTACTCTTCCCTGTGGGTTGATATGATTTAAAATTATATAGAGTTTATGTTTTGCTACTTTTGAACAAAAAAAAACACTTACAAAAATTGGTCGGTTTTGAGTCATCATTTTCTGAAAGCCATAATTTTATATTTTTCTATATGCTTTGTGAGGGTTTGTATTTGAAGATGAGCAGCAGATACAACGTTTGATTACTGTATTTCTCGGTTTATAAGACGCACCCCAAATTTAGAGGAGGTAAATAGGAAAAAATATTTTTTAATGTTAAAATGAGGGTCCGTCTTTAATCCTAATGTGTCTTAATCCTAATGCCTACCAGGGGCAGCGGTCGTGGCGAAGCGGCTCAGGAGGGTCTTAGGAGGCAGAGTCAGCTGTGGGCTCAGAGGAGGGGTTGTTGCGTCTCAGGAGGGTCAGTGGACGGAGGGTCAGCGATACTGCGGCCCCGGGGGTGTCGCGGCAACGGGCACCATTTATCTGCCGGCGTGCTGCAGAGTGTCAAAGGACGAGGTGTCACTGTGGAGGTGGGCACCTGATCTGACTGTGGTCTCCATTCAATCGGACGCGGTTGATGCAATGGACTTCAAGAAATGGCTGTGGAGGCCGCGCGTGCGCAGAAGGGCCTCCGTGGCCATTTTCTTGAAGTCCATTGCATCAATCTGTCCACGCGCTGCCTCCACAGTCATTTTTTTGAAGTTCATCGCGTGAAGTGCTGGTGATTCAATAGATCCCGCAGTCACATCAGGTGCCTGCTGCCGCGACATTGCAGTGACACCCCCAATATCGCCGAACTGCCTCATATGACCCCGCTCCACCACCGCGACCCCGGTAAGCCATATCCGCATTGAAAGAAGCACCACCATTTTACCCCCAGTTTTGGGGGAAAAAAAGTGCATCTTACAATTCGGAAAATATGGTACTTATTTTCATTTCACTCTTTGGGCGGTAGGATAAACAAAAAACTGTAATTCTGGCTTTTTTTTCATGGAGTTCATTGTATTGGATACATTTCATGATAATTTTATAGTTTTGTTCATTATAGACAGTGATCCCAAAATATTTTTAGTTTTCTTTTTATTAACATATAAAAGATTTTTGCTGTAAAAATCCTTTTTCCCTTTAAAAACATTGTTTCTGTTTAAGAGAACCTGTCAGTGTGATATTGTAATATAAAGTAAAGACACGGCTGTAATGGAGATACAGATTAAATTGATACCTTTGGGAAAGAAATCTGCTTTGTTCTTCTTTAATCACTAATTGAAGTTTCCTGCAACTAGATTTCGATGCACAGGGGTGGGACTGTACACTGGGTCTTCCCCTCCCTGTCTGTGATTCCCTGGCCTCTCCACCTGCTTCTGGTCTGTGATTGACCGTCTTCCTCTGTTTGAAATCTCAGCAGTGACCTGTCATTCACAGACCAGAGGCAGGCGAAGGGGTCAAGAATTTGCAGACAGGGAGGAGAAGACTAAGGGGTACTTTGCACACTACGATATCGCAGGTGCGATGTCGGTGGGGTCAAATCGAAAGTGACGCACATCCGGCGTCGCTGTCGATATCGTAGTGTGTAAATCCTTTATGATACGCTTAATGAGCGCAAAAGCGTTGTAATCGTATTACCGGTGTAGTGTCCGACATTTCTATAATTTAGCTGCAGCGATGGTACGATGTTGTTCCTCGTTCCCCTGCGGCAGCACACATCGCTGTGTGAGAAGCCGCAGGAGTGAGGAACATCTCCTACCTGCGTCACCGCGGCTCACGCCGGCTATGCGGAACGAAGGAGGTGGACGGGATGTTTACGTCCCGCTCATCTCCGCCCCTCCGCTTCTATTGGCCGCCTGCCGTGTGACGTCGCTGTGACGCCGCACGACCCGCCCCCTTAGTAAAGAGGCGGGTCGCCGGCCAGAGCGACGTCGCAGGGCAGGTGAGTGCATGTGAAGCTGCTGTAGCGATAATATTCGCTACGGCAGCAATCACAAGATATCGCTGCTGCGACGGGGGCGGGTACTATCGTGCTCGGCATCGCAAGCATCGGCTTGCGATGTCGTAGTGTGCAAAGTACCCCATAGTGTCTACTCCGGCCACTGAGCACCGAAATCTTAGCAGAAAACTTCAAATGCTTACTAAAAAAAGAAAAATTTCTTTATCAAAGGTATCAATTTAATCAGTATTACATTGCCATTACAGCCATGTCTTTACTTTACATTACAGAATCGTGCTGACAGGTTTTCTTTGAGAGCAATTCATGCTTTGTGATATGAAAATGATTGATGATGATAAACCTCTTCAAGGTCATATGTCCCTCTTTGTACGCATTCTTGAAATCTTTGAGAATTGCAAAATGTGCAATTGCATTTTAGATCTGGCTAAAATAGAAATATGTTCTGATATTTTCAATGAAACGTTTAATAGATTACCTAATATATTAATGTAATTTATTGTTCTTCCATGACAAAATAATCTGTACAGTACGCCCAGGACTTTGTATAACAGAACAGTTTTAATAAACACTTGAGTCTTTGTTTGGCTTTTCTCAAATTTATAGGGAGTGACAGTCTGAGAGCCAGAAGTAAGTGAAAAATTAAAATCATGTTATGTCGCTTTTACCAAACACAGGAACCAAGCAGTATCAGATTATACAATTTTATTTCTGCAGTTGAATGATTAACAGATACTGTATCTACACATTTAAGATTGTCTTTCCTTAGTACCCGTCTGCCATACACCAGTGTGAATAGTTTTTGCAAAATAGTTTTTTCAAAATAGCTTTCTTATTCTGAAGTCCAACTTTAGTCTCAGATTCTGCCCTAAAGCCGGCGTTACACGCTACGATTTATCTGACGATATGTCAGCGGGGTCACGGTTCCTGTGATGCATATCTGGCATCGTTAGCGACGTCGTTGTGTGTGACACCTATGTGCGACTCCGAACGATCGCAAATAGGTTTAAAAATCGCTGATCGCTAACACGTCGTTCATTTTCAAAATATTGTTCGTCATTTGGATCGCAGCAGACATGTTGGTATGTTTGACACCCTGCAAACGGCGAACAACATCCACACGACCGCCTTGGTCAAACAATATATCGCTGAACGATTTTGCGTCGCTTGTGCGATCATTACGTGTGACCACTAATAAACTACCTAAGTGCGATCTCGGCAAATCGTAACTACGATCTGGGCGTGTCACGTCGCTTATGAGATCGTTAGATAAATCGTAGCGTATAAAGTGGCCTTTACGCGATGTAAGGGCAGAGACCCTGATTACAGCGATGTGTCACTGGGCTTCTTGCTGTCATTTCAACAAAATCAGTGTCATCTGCTGCAGATCTAGCAGTCCTCTGAATGCTGAGCACTGTATAACACCGCCTACACCACTGATTGGCAGCTTTCTGTTTACATTATCTATATGAAGAAAGCTGCCAATCAGTGGTGGGGGCGGGGATATAGAGAGCTCATGAATATGGAGGACTACATGGTGTTAGGGCCAGGTGGACGGGCAGACCCAGGAGGTGGATCCACTGGGCCGAACACCTCACTGAAGGCAAGGGGTCCGGTAGCCGGAGCACTACAGGTAGCAGGACAGTCCGTTCAAAGGAGTGGAGTGTAGAAGTCCCTGGGACCACGGAGTCACCGAAGGTAGTCCGGATGACGGAGCTCAGGTTCGGAGGCCGAGATGTTGTCAGGCAGAGTCCGGAACCGACGGAGCGAGAAGACGGGTCACCACAGGGATCAGAGATGGTATGGACTGACGGGATGGCAGTCGCCGTTCGGGGTTCGGGAATCGTCAGGACCGGATGACGAGGCAGGAGCGGCTCTAGGAGAGAGATAGGTAAGTATACCGCAAGACACAAGGAGACCTGACTCCTAGCTTAGCAAAACACGAAGAACAGGCCCCGCCCACTTGGAAAGGATTCCCCTATATACCCTGTACCTGATTCTTCAATATCCTGTTGGAGGACACTGGCCCTTTAAGAGAGGGTCAATGACCGCGCACGCGCCCTAATGCGCATGCGCGAGGCCCGGGTGCCAGAAGCCAGAGCAGGAAGCGGTGAACAGGAGGCAGGAGAGCCGGGCTGGGGCCGAGTTGCCGCCGGGCGCCGGGAGCGGGGACTGGGCTGCCTGGGGACCGCAGGCGATGGAGCAGGAAGGCTGTGGAGCGGGGGACCGGGAAGCCTGGCACGGGAGCGGCGGAGCGCGACCTGAGAGCGGGGAAGCGTGGCAGGGGAGCCGGTAAGCAAGGCAGGGGAGCCGGGGAGCATGGCAGGGGAGCCGGGGAGCATGGCAGGGGAGCCGGGGAGCGTGACAGTACCCCCTCCCCCACGCCCCCCTCCCCGCAACCGGGACAGGAAGGCATGTATCAGAGGAGTACCCACATTTTCCCGGGGTTCCCAGGACCTATCTTCAGGACCATACCCTGCCCAGTCCACCAGGAAGAACTGTCGGCCCCGTACGGTTTTCATGGCCACGATATCCCTTACCGCATAGCTGTCATCATCAGCAATAGGAGGAGGAGTAGAACTGGCAGCAGCGGAGAAGGGACCAAGGACAACCGGCTTGAGCAGGGAGACGTGGAAGGAGTTGGGTATTCTCATCGTGACCGGGAGCTGCAGCTTGTAGGAGACCTCATTTATTTTGCTGAGGACTTTAAACGGCCCGATGTAGCGAGGACCCAGCTTGTATGATGGTAGCTTCAATCGGATGTACTTGGAAGCAAGCCAGACCAGATCTCCTGGAGAGAAACACGGAGGATCCAGACGCCTCTTGTCTGCGTGTCTCTTCATCCGCGGGGAAGCACGTCCAAGGGACGCCTTGACAGAGTCCCAAATTGTTGCAAAGTCACGGACTACAGCATCAGCAGCAGGGACATCCGAGGAAGAGGATACAGGTAATGGGACGGAAGGCTGAAGTCCGTAAACGACATGGAAGGGAGAGCTGGAGGAGGACTCACTGATGTGGTGGTTATGGGAGAATTCAGCCCAAGGAAGAAGCGTGGACCAGTCGTCGTGATGGGCGTTGACGTAGTGACGTAAGAAGGAGGTCAAGATCTGATTGACTCGTTCCACTTGGCCATTCGACTGAGGATGGTAGGCTGAAGAAAAGTCCAGAGTCACTCCCAGATGTTTGCAGAGAGCCCTCCAGAAGCGGGAGGTAAACTGAGTTCCTCTGTCGGACACAATGTGTGATGGAAAGCCATGCAACCGGAAGATGGGTTGTACATAGGCGTCAGCGAGTTCCTGGGCAGAGGGCAGTCCAGCCATAGGGACGAAATGAGCCATTTTGGAGAACCGATCCACCACGACCCATATGACTGTGTGTCCGGAGGACAGGGGCAAGTCCGTAATAAAGTCCATTGCAATGTGTTGCCACGGAACGGAGGGTATAGGCAGAGGCAGAAGACGGCCATATGGCAGGTGTTTGGGCGTCTTGTTCCTGGCACAAGAGGAGCAGGCTGAGACAAAAGAAGCGACGTTCGTGCGAAGGGATGGCCACCAGTAGTGACGTACAATTGTACTCCATGTTTTCTTCTGACCAGCATGGCCGGCTATTTTCGAGGCATGGCCCCAGTGCAACACTTTTTGCCTGTCAGTCTCAGAAACATAGGTCTTCCCGGGCGGTATCTGGGCCAGGGTGACAGGGGCCACCGGAATGATTTTACTAGGGCAGATGATGGGCTGGGATGTCTCCTCCTCCTGCTCCATGGGCATGAATGACCTGGACAAGGCATCTGCTCGTACATTCTTGTCCGCGGGTCGAAAATGGAGCTGAAAATCGAACCTGGCAAAGAACAAGGACCACCTGGCTTGCCGTGGGTTCAGTCGCTGAGCGGACCGCAGGTATTCCAGGTTCTTGTGGTCCGTGTAAATGATCACGGTGTACACTGCTCCCTCCAGAAGGTAGCGCCATTCCTCCAGAGCCAGTTTGACTGCTAATAGCTCTCGGTCACCGATGGTGTAGTTGCGTTCAGGCGCTGAGAAGCTCTTGGAGTAGAAACCGCAAGTAACCATCTTCCCGGAGGAGGACTTCTGCATGAGCACTGCTCCGGCTCCCGAGGAGGAGGCATCCACCTCCAAGGTGAACTGTCGGTTTAACTCAGGACGGTGGAGCACAGGGGAGGAAGCAAATTCCTGTTTCAGGGAGCCAAACGCGGCATCGGCCGCAGGTGACCAGTCCTTTGGATTAGCCCCCTTCTTGGTCAAGGCGGAGAGAGGTGCAGTCAGAGCAGAGAAGTGAGGGATGAACTGACGGTAATAGTTTGCGAATCCCAGAAAGCGTTGGATTGCCTTCAGTCCGGAAGGAAGGGGCCAGTTGAGAATGGAAGAGACCTTCTCCGGGTCCATCTGCAGACCGGTATCGGAGATTACGTAACCCAGGAAGGGAAGAGAAGACTGCTCGAAGACACACTTCTCGTACTTGGCGTACAGACGATTCTCCCTCAGTCTTCGTAGTACCAGCTGCACGTTCTCTCTGTGGGTCTGGAGGTCCGGAGAAAAGACCAGGATATCATCGAGATACACCACCACACAGACGTGGAGAAGGTCCCGGAACACGTCGTTCACCAATTCCTGAAAGACTGCTGGTGCGTTACACAGGCCGAAGGGCATCACACAGTATTCATAGTGCCCATCGCGAGTATTGAATGCGGTCTTCCATTCGTCCTCAGAGCGGATGCGGACCAGGTTGTAGGCACCCCGAAGATCCAACTTGGTAAACACACGAGCTCTTCTAAGCCGATCAAACAATTCGGGGATGAGCGGCAGGGGGTATTTATTTTTCACGGTGATTTGGTTCAATCCCCAGTAGTCAATGCATGGGCGTAGGTCGCCCTCTTTCTTCTTAACGAAGAAGAAGCCTGCTCCAGCAGGAGAGGAGGATCTCCGAATGAATCCCCTTGCCAGGTTCTCTGTGATGTAGGTAGACATGGCCCTTGTTTCAGCAGGAGACAGCGGATATATCCGTCCTCGAGGTGGTGTAGTTCCCGGGAGTAGGTCGATGGCACAGTCGTAAGGACGATGTGGCGGTAGTACCTCTGACTCCTTTTTATCAAAGACGTCTGCGAAGGACCAATAGGCCGAGGGCAGTCCCGGTAGGGACTCCGGAACCGGAGGTCGTCGGATGGGCTGTATAGTCTTCAGACAGTTCTCGTGGCAAGAGGAGCCCCATCGGGTGATTTCACCAGTACCCCAGCTGACTGACGGTTAGTGTGTCCGTAACCAGGGGAGTCCCAGCAGGATTTGATGAGACATGTGTGGGAGGACGTAGAGAGCGATGTTCTCGGTGTGCAGGGCACCAATACGTAGTTCCACCGGCTTGGTGATCCACGAGATGGTGTCAGAGAGGGGTCTCTTATCTACAGAGGCAATCACGAGGGGTTTGTCGAGTGGAGTAACAGGCACCTGGTACTTGTCCACCGTGGCCTGCTGGATGAAATTGCCTGCTGCCCCGGAATCGAGGTACGCCTCGGCCGTGAACCGCGTCTCTCC
Source organism: Anomaloglossus baeobatrachus (assembly GCF_048569485.1). Classification (NCBI taxonomy): domain Eukaryota; kingdom Metazoa; phylum Chordata; class Amphibia; order Anura; family Aromobatidae; genus Anomaloglossus; species Anomaloglossus baeobatrachus. The sequence goes on from NC_134354.1 coordinate 144,307,739, forward strand.
CGTTGTCACTTGAACAGTCCACGTAACCGGGTCTGAGAGAGTCCCAGCAGCTAGGGTGGCCTCTCCTACCAACCCTAGGCTTTGGAGTTTCTCGGCCTCTCTGGACAGGAGCGTAGAAGGTGTGTGCCCTCTCCGCAGTAGAAGCAGAGGCCCTTGGCGAGCCGTTCTGCTCGGCGTTGTTCGGACTGCCGCAAACGGTCAATCTGCATGGGCTCGTGGACAGAGACACCAGACGACGTTGACTGAAGTACGGCGGGCTTCTGCGGAGGAGAGGAATGCCGTAACGGACGTCTCTCACGGGACACCTCTTTGGATCGTTCCTGGAATCTGAGGTCCACGCGGGTGGCTAGTGCGATCAGGGCATCCAGAGTAGAAGGAACATCGCGGCCTGCCAGCTCGTCCTTAATACGACTGGAGAGTCCTTCCCAGAAGGCGGCGGTGAGGGCTTCATTGTTCCAGCCCAATTCTGAGGCTAAAGTGCGGAAGCGGATGGCATACTGCCCCACCGTCATGGTCCCCTGACGTAGCCTGAGGAGTGATGAGGCGGATGCGGCGGCACGGCCGGGTTCGTCGAAGGTGGTTCTAAACGCCTGCAGGAAGTCCTGGATGTTAGTGGTTACAGGGTCCTCCTTTTCCCACAAGGGGTTCATCCAGGCCAGTGCCTCACCCTCTAGATGGGACATCACAAACGCCACCTTGGCTTGGTCGGAGGCAAACAGGTGCGGAAGCAGCTTGAAATGGAGGGAGCACTGGTTTAAGAATCCTCTGCAGGTCTTGGGATCTCCGGCATATCGGGGTGGAGAGGCCAAGCGAAGTTTAGATGCTTCCGAGGGAGCCGCCACGGGAACCGTGACCGTGGACTGTGCAGTGGTAACCTGAGATGCCAGGGACGTGGCAGATGCTTGCAGCGTGTGCAGGCGGGTATCCACTGAGGACATGAAGGCCAGCATGGGGGACTGAGTCTCGTGCTGACGTCCGAGTTCCTGCTGCAAGTTGCCCAGCTGGGCCGCTAGTGCTTCGGCGGGATCCATGGCCTGTTCTTACTGTTAGGGCCAGGTGGACGGGCAGACCCAGGAGGTGGATACACTGGGCCGAACACCTCACTGAAGGCAAGAGGTCCGGTAGCCGGAGCACTACAGGTAGCAGGACAGTCCGTTCAAAGGAGTGGAGTGTAGAAGTCCCTGGGACCACGGAGTCACCGAAGGTAGTCCGGATGACGGAGCTCAGGTTCGGAGGCCGAGATGTTGTCAGGCAGAGTCCGGAACCGACGGAGCGAGAAGACGGGTCACCACAGGGATCAGAGATGGTATGGACTGACGGGATGGCAGACAGTCACCGTTCGGGGTTCGGGAATCGTCAGGACCGGATGGCGAGGCAGGAGCGGCTCTAGGAGAGAGATAGGTAAGTATACCGCAAGACACAAGGAGACCTGACTCCTAGCTTAGCAAAACACGAAGAACAGGCCCCGCCCACTTGGAAAGGATTCCCCTATATACCCTGTACCTGATTCTTCAATATCCTGTTGGAGGACACTGGCCCTTTAAGAGAGGGTCAATGACCGTGCGCGCGCTCTAATGCGCATGCGCGAGGCCCGGGTGCCAGAAGCCAGAGCAGGGAGCGGTGAACAGGAGGCAGGAGAGCCGGGCTGGGGCCGAGTTGCCGCCGGGCGCCGGGAGCGGGGACCGGGCTGCCTGGGGACCGCAGGCGATGGAGCAGGAAGGCTGTGGAGCGGGGGACCGGGAAGCCTGGCACGGGAGCGGTGGAGCGCGACCTGAGAGCGGGGAAGCGTGGCAGGGGAGCCGGTAAGCAAGGCAGGGGAGCCGGGGAGCATGGCAGGGGAGCCGGGGAGCCTAGCAAGGGAGCCGGGGAGCGTGACACATGGCAGCAGGTTAATAGTCCTCTAGTGATAATCTACTGTTGATAAAACTGCGATTTTTATCAAAATTCGAGCAAACAGCCAAGAAAGTGACACATCACAGGATCTTTGTCTCTACATTATGCTGCTCTCAGATTAGGTGGTAAAAACCTGGTGACAGATTCCTTTTATATAGATACCATTGATCACAAACCGAGCTTAAGGCTTAAGCCCCTTTCACGCATTAGTTTTTTGCCATCAGTCACAATCCGTTTTCTCAACAGATCCATCATAGATTATGGCAAAACTGAGGCGACAGATCTGTTTTTTATGGATCCGACTAGCTGGGGGCTAAATAATAATTGGAGCATGCTCAGTTAAAAAAAACGGAATCCGTTGATAGATTCAGTCATTTGACGGATTAGGACGGATCCTGCACCCATAGGCTTCCATTCTACCAAATGAATGATGGTGACGGATCTGTCACTGTCCGTTTTTTCAACGTACACAAAAAACGTTACTGCAGCCATCCGACGGACAAACCTTTTTGCAACGGATGAAACGTGAGGCCATCAGTCACAATCTGTCGCTAATACAAGTCGATGAAAAAAAACGTTTTTTGGTTCTTAGGGACAACTGCTAAAAGTGGTGCAAAGACCGATGGCACATTGGACTCAACCGTCATCTGTAATGACCGGTTTTTCTTTAATGAAGGTGTGATAATACTTTTCTAAAACTGTAAATAATGTTGAATAATGTACCGAATGTAAATGCTGTGTAAATATGCTCTGCTAAAGTAATGTAAATATTGCCCTGTTTATTACCATGTACAGAATGTATGTGTGAATGTGATGATAATGGTAGCAAAAACTGTATGGAGTCAACCTGTTTGCAACGTTCAAGATACTGTGCTTCCCATAAAGGGAAATAATAATTTTTTGGTTTAATGCATAAACAAAAATGCGGTGTTCACTGTAAAATGTTGCAGCCCGGGAGTGCTGCCATTGGCCACCGGGAAATGTGGATCCCCTGCGGCTTCAGGCGCCACAGGGTACTGCACCCCCATTAGGGTGTAGTACTCATCCTAGGGCCAAGGAAGGTCAAAGCCGGTTTACACATACACAAACATACAGTCACTGGACTGGGGACTCAGGGTCAGGGAGAAGCAACCACCAGGGGGAGTTAGGAGCACAGTGGGAAGAGCAGGTTGACCTAGTGAGAGTAGTGAACCAGCCGGTGGCAGCGACTGGGGGCAACAGCTCAGAACACACAACATCACGACAACAGAGAGTTCAGCTTCAGACACAGAGCAGGGCGGATGCACAGCTCTGTGGGCCAAGGCGTTGAACACAGTCGCTGGGGAGAAGCAGGGCAGCTGCTTCCACAGGACTGGCGCTGTCTGGATACAGAATCCTAGGGCAGGCATACTCCACGTTGTCTACGTTGTCTACCAACACTGCAAGGGTCGCGGGGAACGGCTAAGAAAAGACCTGTCCCACGAGTCTGCAGCAAATAGCATATAGGATCCGGGGTTGAGGACCGACCCCATAACGGAACCATGCTATCAGCATACAGAACAGGACACACTGTATTGACACCGGGACCCTCAAGTGCTTCACGCATCAAAGGAGGAAAGGGCTCACAGACTCCCTGGGGCCCATAACGCAAGATACGTGACACTACATATGGCTCACTAGCTCTTCCCTGTTTCTAAAACCTTGAATACCTCAGGGTCTCTTTGAGAACCCCACAAGGAGTCCTCTTTATTGTATGATCCCATACATGTTCACCTTTTTGGAACAATATTAAGCACTGATGTTACCCTGAGGCCACTGTGAATTCCTCAGTGCAAGTATCAGTATACTATCTCTGCATTTTTCAGAATATTCCTCTTCTTCTGAGGCAACTGAGAAACCATCAGTGAAGGAAACACGAAACTTTCCCTTATGCTCTCAGGTGTCTACCTCTGACAGCGAAACAGTTTATCCAGAATTACCTATATCCCATTCCCTCTGAAAAGGGTCACCACTACTGATCATCAATTTACTTCAGTGCATAAGGATCACATCTCTATCCATTTCTTTGACTGCATTATGATGTCTTCATAGTCTTGAACATATACCATACAGTTGATCATTTAGATAAATTTGTCCTTGATAAAGACCTTCAAATGGTCGAAACGTTGGATGGATGAATTATCATCAACTTTTTTGATATATGCACAAAATAAAACCATTTAAGCATTTCAAGACTTTCTCTTCTTCATATTGTCTCCAAGTGTGCCAGAATTGTTTTTCTATTAGACTTGTTGCTTTTTCTGAGCACCTAAATTTAATACTGTGAGCCAGGAATAATCGTTTTGCAAGGGCTCACAGACTGACACACACACTGGACTTGACCTTTCATGGATCCGGGATCAGCTGGAGCCCATCGTGACAGAGTACGGTACCCTGGGCATCGCTTGAAAGACTTGTGAGTAAAAACACCTGGAACCGCAGCCCCTGTCTCTGCCTCTCCTTTAACAGTCGCCGTCGCCCAGCGCTGCTGCGCCAATGGGAACTACTACCACCCCCACCATCCTCCCCGGGGTAATCCCGCTTCGCCTGTGGGGAGCGACACCAGCCCGGCTGCATCCCAACATCTACCCCGGTGTGAGACCCTGCACCGGCGACCCCATCCAGGGCCGCATACCACAGGTGGCGTCACGATCCTAATAGACTTTCCTAACCTCCCAACTACTACCTCTATCCTCCCTACCACCCTCCAACCCTCCTTCCTGTACGCCTCGGGGTAACGGAACCGGGCCAGGCCACCCTGTGACAAGGCAGAGGATCTGCACCCTCGGCCCGGCGATGAGTAGGTTAAAACACCTGCCCTGTGGGGCGCTACACATACAGATAGGAACTATAGATTGTGAGCCCCAATGGGAACAGTGTGGCTGATGCATGTAAAGCGCTTTGTATATGATGTTTATGTTAGCCTCTATATAAAATAAAAGATTATTATTATACCTTGTATAAGATAGTTAAATGTAGATTAGTGCTCTAACTATGAATCCATCCACTCTTGTGCCTTTATAATGACAGAAGAGGGTCCATGGACATTGACAGACCCACCTATGTATATATTTATGGCCACATGTAATACTATAATTCCATTTCATTAGACACATTTGAGAATATGTATGGCTGACTGTAGCTTTATGCATTTCTTAACCTGATCAAAACCTAATCACAAAGAGGTCTACAATTTAAAGGGTGAGAAAATTCTTTGGAAATGGAACCTTTGCCCTAGGTTGGCCCTAGATAAAGAGCAGGTAGTAACATGCCGTATCAACAAATCATCCCATCTGATGTGGACCTCTTTTAGAGACCTGTTCTTGCTTTTGAATTGACTTTGTGCAGCTAACAATGTTGGCACTTGCAGGAATCTGTTTCTCTGCCAAATGTACCCAGACGTGTAGCTTGTGTGGTTTGTTAAATAAAGCATTGCCGGGCACTCAGTATACAGCCCATTAACATGTCACATTTATAACAAGCTTGAAAAACATTGCGCTTGACAACTAGGATCAAGTCATAAAGCAAACGCCAATGTGTGGAGAGTTTTCCATCAGCTGTTCTCGATATTGGGCTTAATAATACATATACATAAGGCAGGTGAATCAACGTCAGTAGGTTCAAGTAGGTTTATATGTGTAATGCAATGTATAGCTGATCCCTCCTATGTGCTGAAGCCAAGAATTCATGGAAAGGGAACAGCTCATGTACATAATTCTCTCTATTGACTTCTATGGGAGCCACAACTAAACACATTTTGGTTGGATTCACACGATGCTATGGTATTAGATGCGAGTGTGAACCGAGTGTCATGTGACTTTCACTCGATCCTGCAACTGCGGAGCAGAGGGTGGGAGCTTCAAAGTAGAAGGAGGGATTAATATCCCCATCTCCTCCATTGTCAACTGATGTGATTATCACACTGTTAAGGTCCAGTCACACTAAGCAACTTACCAGCGATCCCAACAACGATAGGGATCGCTGGTAAGTTGCTAGGAGGTTGCTGGTGAGATGTCACACTGCAACGCTCCAGCGATCCCACCAGCAACCTGACCTGGCAGGGATCGCTGGAGCGTGGCTACACAAGTTGCTGGTGAGCTCACCAGCAACCAGTGACAAGCCCCCAGCGCCGCGTGGAAGCTGCTGCGCTTGGTAACTAAGGTAAATATCGGGTAACCAACCCGATATTTACCTTGGTTACCACCGCACGGAGCTACACGTGCAGAGAGCAGGGAGCAGCGCACACTGAGTGCTGGCTCCCTGCTCTCCTAGTTACAGCACACATCGGGTTAATTACACGATGTGTGCTGCAGCTAAATGTGCACAGAGCAGGGAGCAGCGCACACTGCTTAGCGCTGGCTCCTTGCTCTCCTAGTTACAGCACACATGGGGTTAATTTCCCGATGTGTGCTGCAGCTAAATGTGCACAGAGCAGGGAGCAGCGCACACTGCTTAGCGCTGGCTCCTTGCTCTCCTAGTTACAGCACACATCGGGTTAATTAACCCGATGTGTGCTGCAGCTACATGTGCACAGAGCAGGAGCCGGCAGCACAGGCAGTGAGAGCGGCGCAGGCTGGTATCAAAGGTAAATATCGGGTAACCAAGGACAGGGCTTCTTGGTTACCCGATGTTTACATTGGTTACCAGCCTCCACAGAAGCCGGCTCCTGCTGCCTGCACATTTAGTTGTTGCTGTCTCGCTGTCACACACAGCGATCTGTGCTTCACAGCGGGACAGCAACAACTAAAAAATGGCCCAGGACATTCAGCAACAACCAACAACCTCACAGCAGGGGCCAGGTTGTTGCTGGATGTCACACACAGCAACATCGCTAGCAACGTCACAAAAGTTGTTCGTTAGCAGCGATGTTGCTAGCGATGTTGCTTAGTGTGACGGGGCCTTTAGGGTGAACACTCTGTAATGTCTACCAGTTGCCTGCTCCTGACATAGTTAGTTTGGATCAAGTGCATGCTTGAAAGAATAGCATCAGAGACACACACAGTCGGATGTGAATCTTTCCTCAATGAGAGGTTGGCCCAAAAATGTGTTTATTCTAACTGTAACATGAACTTATATAAACTAGGGAAAGGGGCATAGTCTGCTCTACAGTGGGCATGCTTGAATGTGTCCATTGGTTAATGATTGGTCAATGGGCTGATCCGTGGGCCGGTCAGTTGGTGTGTCTATGATATCATCGGGGTGGATCCATGGTGATGCTGGTGGGCGGGTCTATGATGTCATTGGGGCAGGCAGATCCATGATGACGCTGGTGGGCAGATCTATGATGTCATCGGAGGCCATCTTGCCTTGTGTGTGTCTAAAAACTGGCTTATGTATGTAGAATTGATTTCATTGAACACACTTCCCACAGTCACCCATGTCCAGAGGTTAATTAAGTATTTGACTAAATGGCTCTCCTCAACAACACTGCACTTGGATGTCATCCGAGTTCAGTCTGATGTTTCACTCGCACCCATAGATTTGTATGGGTGCGAGTGACACGGCTCTCGCTGACAATCGCAGCATGCTGCGACTTTTCTCTCATTTGGAATCTGGATGAGAAAAAAGATGAATATCTGCTCGCCCTTATTGAATAGCATTGGTCCGAGTGCAATGCGAGATTTTCTCACATTGCACTCGTTCGATTCATATGCTCATGTGAGTGTACCCTTATACTTATTCTGGGCATTTAGAATCTAGCACAGGCTCAGTCTGTTTGAAAGAAGAAGGGTGTATGATGTGCCTAGTTATATGCCTCATCACCAACAGCACCAATAATTTATTATTTTACACCTTGCAATTAAGCATACGATACCCGCCCCCATCGTATGTGTGACACGGTCAATTTGTTAAATGTGTCGCACAAACGAATAACCCCCCGTCACACGTATTTACCGGTCCATATGACCTCGCTGTGGGCGGCGAACATCCACTTCCTGGAGTGGGAGGGACGTTCAACGTCACATGGACGTCACGCTGCAGCCGGCCAATAGAAGCGGAGGGGCGGAGAAGAGGGGGACGTCAACATCCCGCCCACCTCCTTCCTTCCGCATTGCCGGTGGAAGCCACAGGACGCAGGTAAGATCTGTTCATCGTTCCCGGGGTGTCACACACTGCGATGTGCGCTACCCTGGGTACGATGAACAACCTGATGTTCAATGTTTAGGAAATGAACGACGTGTATGCGATGAACATTTTACCGTTCAATCGCAATCGCACATACCTGTCACACACTACATTGTACCTTACGATGCCGGATGTGCGTCACTTACGACGTGACCCCGCTGACACATCGTAAGATATATAGTAGCGTGTAAAGCAGGCTTAACACTCAGGGAGAGTAGAAACAGTACATGATTGGAGAAACATTTTTTCTTGAGCAATATATAGGACAAACTCTTATCTTCTACTATTGATTTTTTAAAAGTTTTTTTGAACAACAGAGGCTATTTTTATAAAGGATTTTTCAGTAAAGTGACATGTATTCATTTGAAACTCATAGTGAATGAGATCAGCAATAAAAGGGCCAGTCTCTTTAAATGTGAGCTGCTTTAACACCCTATCCCGCCCCCAGTCCTTGTTCGGTTATTTCTCAGTATGCTGAACAGGTTAGTCTAACAATAAACTGACCATGCATTTTTGCAAAAACAACTTTGAAAGCGGTTGTAGACCGTATTTGAATTTTATTTATTTCCAATCAAGTGAAAAGCACTGGATCAGTGAAAAAGTCATGTTTCTGAGCCTTTTATTATACCTACAGGGAATTGATTGATGAACACACTAATCATTGTTAATATTTTCCACATGCGCGCCCCCCAGGCATGAACAATGACACTAACAAACTATACATGTTTGGTATCTATGTACTTGTACTAACATGGGGATTCATATTGCCAGGTCAGTTTGACCATATAGTGAACATGGTAAATAAAAATCCTAAATAACAATTGAGGACATTGGCTTTTTGTGCATTTTCACCTCACTTTAATTTTTTTTCCCCATTTTCCAGAACATTATATGGTAAGATAAATGGTGTCATTCAAAAGTAAAACCCGTCAAACAAAAAACAAGCCCTGATAAGGCTATATTGACCAAAAAATGAAAAAAGTTATGTCTCTTGGAAGAAGGGGAGGAAAAAACAAAATCGAAAAAACAAACAAACAGAAAATGGCCATGGCATGAAGGGGTTAAGAAGTTATGACTTTGTGCAGTATACAATTAAAGGCTCCAAGAGAAAATAAATATTTTTTTAGTTAGAATGATCACAAATATAATACATCTAGATTAATGTATCTTGGGTTTGTAATAGGTACAAAGACACAATGTTTTCCTGTATTGTTTTCAAAGGTTAATTTCCAATGTCCAATTCATCCCATCTGGAAGGCTCTGTTCCTGGCTTTCTGCCTCTTTGCCATTAGCAGTTTTACAATGTACTTAAAAATGTCAACAACTTTGTTTTCAGTTTCCCCCATTAATTATGAATTGTTTCTTGTAAGTTGTTGTTTTTTTTTTTATAAATAAGTTTTTGGAATTTTTGTCCATAATCATTTTCATTATTATCCTCTTTTCCCCCATTTATTTATGGACAAATCTTGAGACATACATCATAATTATTGAATTCAGGCTTTTCATACAGTCCCATTCACAGAAGTATATCAATCCATCCCCACGCATACATCCTGCCTATACATACATTTTTGAAAGAATGGCTTATTGTATAGAGCACTATGAATTTTAATGTGGTCCTCTAGTAGGACGCCACCAATTTTGTAAATTAAAATGTTTTTTTCATTTTCATGGCTCAATGTTATAAATTCTGTGAAGCACCTGGGAATTCAAGGTGCTCACCAAACATCTAGATAAATTCCTTGAAGGGTCTGTTTCCCATATAATATGTTGTCCCCACAGCCAGCCCCATGTATGTCTCCACACCTTCTTAGAAGCCATCAGTTGATATTATTTTTCACTAAGTGGAAGGATTGCTTTCTAATCATTAATAGGTTTTAGAAAATGTCATGACTTTCCATGGATTTTTGCAACTCTACGGTTTGTGTCCATGATCTGCATATGCTGTGTCTTCACCGGTGGAGACGTGAGTGTTCTACGCAGGAGATCACAGTGTCCATGCCCACAATCAGGGTTCTGGGCGCTGCGGACTTTCACTGTGTTCTTCCCACTGAGAACACTAGCTTCTCTCCGCAAACATAAATTGACATGCTGCGGCCTAGAAAGCTTAGATTACACTCCAGAAAAAAGTACAGTGGGCAAGGAATTTCTATAAATCCCATCGACTGTGTGTCTACTGTACAACGTAGCATTTGGAAGCACCAAAAACATACTGGGTCTAAAACGCTGTTATTCTTGATTGTGGGCGCATACCCTTACACAGAATTTATGAACATCTATGGTTTGATTTCTTTGCCTGTATGGAGTTTTTTGGGTTGTTACTGACATCTCGTGAGAAATCACTATCAATAGCACCTTTAGAAACATATGTCATTAGAAAATTGGGGACATGTTCAATTCTTATTACGCCCATTGTATCCAAATTGTGCCTGGCAGAAAAAGTGTTCCCCACCTGTGCATTAGAGCTTACTTACATTTATGATTGTTTTTGTTACAGTAGCATTGTCTAACAAGTTATTATCAGAGTCAGGTATGTCTTTGGCTGACAGTTAACTAGTGTCGAGGGACATATCTCAATATCCACTCATTTGTTTTCCTGTTTTCTGCACCATATGGTGATCCTCCCTAAACACATGGTACCTAGGTAAATCCACAAGCAGATATTCACTGCTGCTGACACACTGCCTTAACATACAATAATAAGGCCATTTAGAAAATCAAATTATAATGGCAAGTGCAAAGCTGGTCACCAGAATAACATTTTATGATAGCTAACTAAAATATGCCTACAAATGTATATAATTGTAGAAATACATCAAAACAAGAAGTATAATCCTACAAACATTAAAGCAGCATGTGTTCTTTCAGACCAGTTATTTTTCTAAAGTTCAAAAAACAGAGTTTGATCCGTGTTTTTGATCTGAGTGTCATCCGTGTTTTTGATCTGAGTGTCATCCGTGTTTTTGATCTGAGTGTCATCCGCGTTTTTGATCTGAGTGTCATCCGTGTTTTTGATCTGAGTGTCATCCATGTTTTTGGTCTGAGTGTCATCCGTGTTTTTGATCTGAGTGTCATCCGTGTTTTTGATCTGAGTATAATCCGTGTTTTTGATCTGAGTGTCAATCAAGTTTGGTCAGTGTCAGTTTTCACCATCAAAGTTTGGTCAGTTTTATCAGATTTTCTCAAATGAACCCCCCCTCCCATCAGATGGAGGTTTCTCAAGCTTCTCCTTTCCGTCTATAAAAAAATGAAAGCACATGTATGGCAACCAAGTGATGTCCTATTTTTGACAGATCCATAGACTTGCATCTACCGTATATTCGACAAGTCCCTGTGCTTTTGTGCAGACCACTCGGTCCACAGAAAATATCGGACAAACGCATTACACTATAGACTACCATAGGTTCGATGAGAAAAATATACCTCATAACCATGAATATGCAATTTAAGTTCACGGATGTCCCCTATGGGGGCTAACCGTGACTAGCACTAAAGGGGGCTTTACACGCTACGATATCGTTAATGTTTTATCGTCGGGGTCACGTTGTTAGTGACGCACATCCGGCATCATTAACGATATCGCAGCGTGTGACACTTACCAGCGACCTTAAGCGACCTCAAAAATGGTGAAAATCGTTCACCATGGAGAGGTCGTCCCAAAACCAAAAATCGGTAATGGTTGATTATCGATGTGGTTCGTCGCTCCTGCGGCAGCACACATCACTGTGTGTAACACCGCAGGAGCAAGGAACATCTCCTTACCTGCCGCCGGCCGCAATGCGGAAGGAAGGAGGTGGGTTGGATGTTACGTCCCGCTCATCTCCGCCCCTCCGCTTTGATTGGCCGACCGCTTAGTGACGTCGCGGTGACGTCGCTGTGATGCCGAACGTTCCTCCCCCTTAAGGGAGGGATTGTTCAGCAGTCACAGCAACGCCTCCAACCAGGTAAGTGTGTGTGACGCTGCCGTAGCGATAATGTTCACTGCGGCAGCGATCACACGAAATCACATGCACGACGGGGGCGGGTGCTTACACGCTCGATATCGCTAGCTATTGCTAGCAATATCGTAGCGTGTAAAGCCCGTTTTACTTCTTGACATGTATCAAAAACAGGAGAACCAGAGTAATCAAATGTGCAAAATATAACAATGTTTATTAATATACAAATACACAAGACACACAAAAGAAAGAAATGGCCTTTAAGATAAAACCATTAAAAAACGCCTAGAAAGGGGAAGAATAACCCTTAAGCAAGGACAGAAAAACAGCTGCGTAGCTGTGCAGTACATATAACCTGAACCAATAGTGACTGTCTCATGTGGAATATGTCATACATTTACCGGACTGAACCCTAAATAAGAGAAATACTAATTTTGGTTGATATTTGTCAAAAACTGAGATTTCAGTTTTGGATAGAATTGTTTGTACTCTTTCAAGGCAGTCTGTCACCAGACTATTTATTGACTCCTACATATTGGTAAACTCCATGTTCCAAACGCTAAGAAGCTGATTACGTGATCCATGTCAGTGTGGCTTTGTGGCTGAGAGGGGTCGTGGAGGGGAAAACAAATACGATATATAGTTATTAGATTAGGGTATATGTGATGGTTAGAATTGCATTAGCTAGGGGAATGTGTTTAGGTTGTACGTGATATTTACAGAGGTCTATCCGGGGAGAGATTCATCCTTGGACATTTTGTATGTCCATAAATAATTAAATGTGTATTTTCATCTTATAAATGGATGACATATATCTAGGATGTGCCCTCTTTTTATGATTGCGGTTCTGCCAGACTTCTGAGGGCACATACATGCTGCAAATCTCCTATTCCTTAATATTGCAATTTGATATTTGACTTTTTTGGATTGTTATCCGTTGTGCAGGTTATTGGAGCGCACTGCTGATTACATGAGCTTGACATGTTATCCTGCTCAAAGAAGCTGTTACAACATCGGTTTAGATCGGTCATGCCCTTGTTAGGTTCACCTGGTGAGTGGTGAGGAGGATCCTCCAAGCTCAAATTCTGGGTGGGCACATGGCTTATGGGCATTGGTGGAGCAGGCGGGAAACAGGTAGTAGCAGCAGCACTGAAAGCCACATGCAGACAGGTTACCGCAAAGCAGATAGCAGAGGTACTGGAAGCCAAAGTCAGATAGGATAGAAGAAAGTAGCAGAAGAGCTGAAAGCCACAGGAAGACAGGATAGTGGAAATCAGAAGCAAGTAGCAGTGTTATTGGAAGCTTGGAAGCTACAGGCAGACAGGTTACTGTAAAGCAGGTAGCTGAGGTATTGGAAGCCACAGGCAGACAGCACTCGGGAACACTAAAAGTCTTTGAAGCAGGCGGGGCTACTTGCAGAACCAAATGTGGAGCACAACAGAGTTGAGGGGAGCAAAGCCCGAATCTGGGTCTGGTGTATACCAATCCTGGATCAATGCTTGATATTAGCAGTCTAATGTGTGTCAACAAACATGATAACTGTCAATAGGTGGGTTGGAAGTCAGAGTGAAGCTATAGGAAGTACTAAAAGACCTGATGCCTGGGGGAGGCAAGAAATACTATACTGAACAGAAATATAAACTCAACACTTTATTTTGCTCCCATATTTCATGAGCTGAACTCAAAGATGTAAGATGTTTTCTATGTGCACAAAGGCCCTTTTCTCTCAAATATTGTTCTAAATCTGTGTTAATCAAATTTGGCTAAATCTGTGTTATTGAGTTGACCTCTTCTCTTTTGCCGAGATAATCCATCCAGCTCACAGGTGTGGCATATCATGAGGCCGATTGGACAGCATTTTTATTGCACAGTTATGCCATAGGCTAGCTAATATAAAAGACCACTCTAAAATGGGCACTTTTGTCACAGAGCACAATGCCACAGATGTCACAAGTTCTGATGGAGCAGGCAATTGGCATTCTGACTACCATAAGCCAATTCCAAAAGTGTTTCAGAGAATTTGTCGGTATATACAACTGAACTCACAACCGCAAACCACGGGTAACCTCACCAGCCAAGTTGACATGCCGTGGCAAGTTAACACTAGACGTGCGATGCAACAGGAAGGGAACACCGGGGAAAAGGTAAAAGGGAGGCCCTGGCAATAGGGAGAGGGAAGAAGGGTCACCCCTTAACATTCACCTGGGTATGAACCCTGTGCTCCCTATTGTCCCTAGACGGGTCCTTCACCCCTTGTGCAATCACATGCCTAAGCCCTGGTTGACCCTGGGCTAGACCTAGTTAGTGTGTAGGGATGCAAGACACTAGTCTTACTACTGCAATAAGACTACATGGGGAGAGAAGGAAATAAATGTGACAAAACACAAAAAGGAACTCCAAAGCTTTTCCAGAGAGGAATTTCACTGTTTCTACTGGAAAGAACTCCACAGCTTCAACTGGAACAACTTCACCAGATTGGCCAGCATAGAAGATCTATAACTGGCATAGGAAAGAGCTAGGAGTATAAATAGAGGAAGGGAGTGGTAATAAAGTGCAGCAGCTGAGATTTAAAGCTGCAAGGATTCTCAGCAGAAAAAGACACTCTTCACCCCTTCAGCACAGAAAGAAAATAATTCTGCCTCATTCATAATAATCGCCGAGTGAGCTCTATAAAAGAGCTATGATCAGCCAAATGCCATGAACTTCTGATCCCAGATACCCTAAAGGTTACAGTAGGGCATGACATATTTGTGACACCAGGATATCCACATCCAGCATCTTCACCTCCAAGATCGTCTAAAACCAGCCTGCCGGACAGCTACTGCAACAATCGGTTTGGAAAACCATAGAATTTCTGCACAAACTGTCAGAATCCATCTCAGGGAGTTCATCTTCATGCTCGTCGTCCTCATCGGGGTCTCCACCATCATAACTGACTTGAGTGGGCAGATGCTCATGTTTGATGGAGTCTGGCACATTGGTGAGGTGTTCTCTTCATGGATGCATCCCAGTTTTCACTGTACAATACAGATGGCAGAATGGCAAATGGTGATAACACCAGATACTGACTGGTTTCTGACCCCCTGGAAACTCACAATACTGTAAAACAGTTCATTTGAGAGAGGCCTATAATTGTGGCCAGTCTAAGGGCCGCTTTACATGCTACGACATTGCTAAAGCGATGCCATTGGGGACACGGAATTTGTGACACACATCCGGCCGCGTTAGCGATGTCATTGCATGTGACACCTTTGAGCGATTTTGAATCGTTGCAAAAACAGTCAAAATCGCTAATCGGTGACATGGGGGTCCATTCCCAATTATCATTGCAGCTGCAGGTACGACGTTGTTCGTCGTTCCTGCAGCAGCACACATCGCTATGTGTAACACCACAGGAACGAGGAACCTCACCTTACTTGCGGCCACCAGCAATGCAGAAGGAAGGAGGTGGGCGGGATGTTACGTCCCGCTCATCTCCGCCCCCCCGCTTCTATTGGCCGTCCGCTTAGTGACGTCGCGGTGACGCCGAACGCACCTCACCCTTGAAGGAGATATTGTTCGGCAGTCACAGCGACGTCGCTGAACAGGTATGTGCGTGTGACGCTGCCATAGCGATAATGTTCGCTACGGCAGTGAACACCACATATCGGCCGTACGACGGGGGCAGGTGCTATGGCGCTCGACATCGCCAGCAAATGCTAGCAATGTTGCAGCGTGTAAAGCGGCCCTAAGGCACACCTGTGCAATAATCATGCTGTCTAATTGCCATCTTGATATGCCACACCTGTGAGGTGGATGGATTATCCATCAAAGGAGAAATTCTCATTTCAACAAATTTAGACACATTTGTGAATTATATCAAATTTTATAGCAAAAAGTCTTAGAACCTTGAGTTCAGCTCATGAAAAATGGGAGCAAAAACCAAAGTGTTGCATTTATATTTTTGTTCAGTAGATAAATGAAAAATGGCAGTGGTGAGAAGAGAAGAGTTTCTGATCTAAAGTTTGCATAGGGCTGGTAAACCACATGGTGCATTCTAATTGTCAACCCAACCATCACTATGGTGAAGTGAAGATTCGTTAGACCCAGTAACATTTTTCCACTCTTCTTCTGCCATTGTTCCAGTATCTTGTTTTTGGAAAAGAGTTCTTTCGGTCTAATGTAGCGCATAAGGAACCACTTGCTGATATTAAATGTTGTACTTTATTAATTATAAGCTCCTATTAATACAACGCGTTTCAGCAGACAATATGCTTTCATCAGGTATCTTGTTCTTTACCTTCAGAGATGTCTTCCTGTATAGCAGTATTGTTATCAATGGAGCAAAGCCTCATGCACACAACCATATCTAGGATTCATATGTCACTGCCTTGCCAGGGGGCTATGCATACTACTCTGCTGGGCAAGGGACTACTGTGAGTTTGAACTGGTCTGGAAATTCACCTTGGCCATGTTTATTTTTTGAGGATTTTTCACATAAAGTCCAGAGTAAACATTAGAGAAACTAAAGTACAATGCATGGGAGTAGGGATTAACAAAATATAATTCACATGTAGAGGAAAAAAACAGAACAGATTTGTGACCACAGTACAGATTTTTCAAAGTGTGGCATGTGATTTCTTACGTACTTGATGTGGGTTTTAGTTATTTGCTGCAGCTTAAAATATTTGATGTTTATGTTTAATCTCAACAGATATTTCTCAGGGCAGCATGGTGGCTCAGTGGTTAGCACTGTAGTCTTGCAGTGCAGGGGTCAAGGGTTCAAATCCCACCAAGGACAACATCTGCAAGGAGTTTCTATGTTTTACCCGTGTTTACATTTTTTCCTCCCGCACTCCAAGGACATATGTTGTGGATGGGGGCCGGGCCGCTGAAGGGGGACTGCTTGGATCCGGGTTCGTTACTGCGGCTCAAGTGGTGGCTGGACCCAGGCTCGTACGGCTGTCCGTCCTCACAACCGTAGAAAGGGAGTATTTACAGGGGATTGATTTGTCAGTGACGCCACCCGTGGGTTGCGGTGAGGGATGGTGACACCGCTGCTGCCTGGTGATGGGAGGCCCAGGGCTGATGGAGTGGGGTAGCAGGATGGAATCCCCTCCACGGGTAGGGGAGGTGTAGTCCCAGGGCCCAGGTGTACGGGAGTAATGGCTGTTGAAGGTAACGTGCAGGGTTGGACCGGGGATAAATGGTGTACTCACAGTTCACAAGAATTGCACACAGAGTCCAGTGCTAAACCAAACTGCCAGTGACCGGTTGCCTCCGGCGGGTGTATTCGGGTTCCACACCCAAGTGTAGAAAACAGAGTTCCCTTCCTCCTGCACTCAGTGTTTGTGTCTTCACTGGGACAACTCCGCTTGGAACGGGGAAGTCCACTCCCAGTACTGTGTATGTTGGGAGCTGTGGCCCTCAAAATCTGACCCTTGGGATCTTTGTGGGTTCTGACGGACACTCTATCCCCCGCGTTGAACTTCCGTTTCGCTATCTGGGCTTCTGTAGAACAAGGCCTGAAACCTTGTCCTCGGCTGGTCAATTAACAAGGGGCTTGCCACCTTCCTCGTCCTAGGGTCCAGGCACCCCGACTGTGCACGGCCTCCGGACCGGATTCCCGCTGTCGGCACCGGTGGGCTACAACCCTGCCCAGGTCCACTTAAGGTCTCCCGCGACCGGATCTCCGTCGCCTGTGGTCCTGCTTGATGTCTGCCACCTAGTCTGGTAGTCCAGGGGCCCCAATCCCTGACTCCACTACTCGACTTCTCCTCTCAACTCAACTCCACTCTGCACTGGGCTGTCTCCCAGCTCCAACTTGAACTGACTTGTTCCCTCCCAGAACACATCAGGACCCCTAGGTGGGCGCTCCCATCCGCCTGGTCCCGCCCACTGGTGTGTCCTTATTGTCACAAGGGGTTGACTAGGCTTTACTGGCTGTGTGGTATACCTGGGTGTGGGTTCTGTGTTGGTATGCCAAGGAGGGTGGAGTTTTGGTACAACCTCTGTGACTACCTGGTTTTGCCAGGGCGTCACACATACTGATGGGGACAGTGTTGCTGATGAATGTAAAGTGCTATGGAATTAATGGAGCTATATAAGTGAATAAATATTATTATATTTCTGTGGCCACATCGGTGGTCAATAATCATTCTATGTTCAAAGCCGCTCAGATCATTTCTCTTTCTAATTGACATGTTGGTAAAAATAACAACAAATAAACCCCTTCAAATGTATTATGTATGGAGTTGAACCACCATTTTGTATTTGCACTAAGAAACAGGTGCATAGGCTCCCTAATATACATTGCCAAAATCTAAATAATAGTAATAGTATACTCGTAATAATAATAGAAACAATGTGGTCTCTATTTTGTCGGGAATTGCAATAGGCATCTGTATTTCTGTTTGTCTTCTAACAGAAAAAATATTGATATTCCCTGTATGGAGGTATAAGGATAGTTTACAAAGAAGATAGAGTGGTCACACCATCATAGCTTATGATATAAACAGAAGTAACAGTGCTAGTGTGAACAGAGCTTTACAATAATTATAAACTTTAATTACCGTATATAGCCCCGGCTTATTCCGCTATACTTAACAAATACAGAAGACACAAACACGTAAAATGATAAGTAATGGGAACAAGCGAGCATCAACAAACAATGGGGGCCCTACTGACGACATTAATGGGACATAACACAGGCTTGGCCCTATAACGAATACCTATCATCAGGATTTTATACCTAAAACTGATGGCATGTATATAAAATGCTTAAATGTTTAATTGCTGATTCAATCCGTACCTTACTTGTAGAAATCTGTTTTGCTGTTTCAAAGAATTCCTTAGTGGAAATTTTATACTAATGAGTGCCAAGTACAGTGGGATAGTTGACGTGCCCATGGGGTCTCAGGGATTACTCGTCACCGAGCCGGTGTCTGTTCGGGATTGTCACAGTGGCCTGGCCTGGCCTGGTTTCGTGACCCCAGCGGTGTCAATAAAGATGGGGATGAGGATGATGGGATTAGATATTCGTGACGCCACCTGTGGTATGCGGCTATAATCGGAGCCGCCGCTGCAGAAGGTCTCTCTTTTGGAACGGATGATAACGCAGATCAGGTGTTGTAACTCTCCACAGGCAGAGCTCAGACCCCAGGGAGGATGATGAGAGTAGTAGTCGTCTATGGAGCAGGGGCATGATGTTGAGAGTGCTGGCAGTGATGGGACAACACAGGGAGTGATCTTTACTCACGGGAATCACACCGCCATTGGAGTACTAGGCTATGCTGTGATGGGCTTCAGCCGATCCCGGATACTTCAGAGGTTGTAGCTGGTGTTTCCTTCTGTGCGTCACCTTTCAACAGTTTTCCTCCACCCCAGCTCCTGGGCCGTGGAACGGGTCACGGGTGCTTTCCGCACTCCCCGTGAACCCTGGGATTCCCCTTCTTCCTAAGAACCCGGGTAGAGCCTTCAGCTCCAGATCACAGGCCCTTGACTATTTGTGTCCGTGCTTGCTGTCCGGAGCTAACTCCACTGCTTGCTGCACCTGCCGGAGTCTGACCTGGCGCTTGCTGCACCTGGAACTAACTGAATGCTGTGTGAGATGGCTCCTAACTTCCCCTGTTGGTGCCCCATCTCCCAGGTTCCTGAACTAGTGGGCAAGAGGACTCATACCTTGTGATGGCCACCCCAGCACCTACCCTAGCCTAGTTCCAGTGGAAGAGCTCCCTTGTTATGCCTTGAATGAGTGTGTTGCTGGTGATTTACTGGTGCCGACCTCCTCTGTATCCGAGATGAATACCGTACCTTGGGTGAGGTGCAGTACCCTGTGGTACCTGAAGCTGCAGGAGCGCCACATGTGCTCTGCACCTACAGTTTTCCTGGCTCTTTCCTTATTTCTATTCGCAGGCAGGAAATAGAGAAATGAGAATAGGACATGCTTAAAGGGGGTGCCCGTTCTAATATCATAAGTCTGCAGTGACTCTAAATGACTGCAGACTTATGAATCCTCTTAGTGTACCCACTGTTTCTGAGCCAGGAATGGCGATCATGCAACCTCGATTGTGTGATATGCATATTCCTGGCCAGAACCCGACTAGTGGGCGCAGCCTCACTCAATAGAAGTATATTGAGCAATGCCTACTGTACAGCCGCGCCTACTAGTCAGAAGCGCTAACTCCATACACTTGTTACGGGGTATGAAATGACAGAACAGGGGCTCCTATGCTGGCCCTCAGACATGAGACCCTGCACTGTCCCTTATATCAGAGGTAGGCTTGATGGTAGGCAGGTCTGAGCACACAGCGGGACTCTGATTCCTGTCTTAGCCCTGAACTTACTCTCCCTCTCCCCCACCCTTGGGACATGCTGTAAATGCAGTAACAAAACTCCACAGAAACGACATAGACAAAGGAGAGCGAAAACTTGTACACCCTGCACTCAAACACACAGGAGAGTAAATACATGTACAGGGGAATAAAGATAAAGCAAGTAAATGCACGACAGGGAAACTTCCATACCACTCAAAAAAGCAACTACAGATCACCAATGACTAGATCACCACTAAGACCGGAATCACTGGAGCTATGCTGCAGTTATTATAGGCTCTGAGTAGTAAGGTCCAGAATATATATATAGGAAAGAGATGGCAGTGATTAGTAAATAGCAACCTGAACTCCTAGCAGAGTTCCCCAGGTCAGCAGGAATTAACTCCTGTGGGACTGAGGAGCAGAGCACAAGAAACAGCCGACGCCCAACCCTGGCTGAACAACTAGGAGACATCAGGTTGCCTGTAGGGTCTGCACTATGAACAGAGCCTGTCGCCGTGACACCTAATGAGTGTAGAACTGAACATCACTTGACAGCACTTGTATTGAGCGAGGCCACTCCCACTAGTCAGGTTCTGGCCGGGAACATGCATATTGCACAACTGAGGTCTCGTGACCACTGTTCCCTGCTTAGAAACCGTCAAGTCCTCACAATGGACAGTATGTGCACTGTGAGGATTCATAAGTCTGCACTCACGTAGAGTGACGTCAGGCATCATTTTAGACTGGATACCCCCTTTAACTCCTGGACTGGAGACTTAAGCGGGCTTTACATGCTGCGATATCGGTACCGGTATCGCTAGCGTGGGTACCCGCCCCCATCTGTTGTGCGACACGGGCAAATCGCTGCCCGTGCCGCACAACATCGCCCGGGCCCGTCACACGGACTTATCTGCCCGGCGACGTCGCTGTGACCGGCGAACCGCATCCTTTCTAAGGGGGCGGTTCGTTCAGCGTCACAGCGACGTCACAGCTGCGTCACTGAACCGCCGCCCAATAGAAGCGGCGGGGCGGAGATGAGCGGGACGTAACATCCCGCCCACCTCCTTCCTTCCGCATAGCGGCCGGGAGTCAAGTAAGGAGAGCTTCCTCGTTCCTGCGGTGTCACACGGAGCGATGTGTGCTGCCGCAGGAATGAGGAACAACTTCGTTACTGCTGCAGTAACGATATTTGAGAATGGACCCCCATGTCACCGATGAGCGATTTTGCATGTTTTTGCGAGGATGCAAAATCGCTCATAGGTGTCACACGCAACGACATTGCTAATGCGGCCGGATGTGCGTCACAAATTCCGTGACACCCAATGACTTCGCATTAGCGATGTCATAGCGTGTAAAGCCCCTTTTAGACTTGTTTTTAAAGCAGATGTGTGTTTGTATCAGTGAAACTCTATGTACCAGTGTGCTATCCCAGAAAAAAAATGGACAGCACCAGAACGTGTTACATAGAAGTGTGAATGTATCTGTTTTATGTAAATAGTAGCTGTAGTACCCGACATTGCCCGGGATACTAACTAAGTGTCTCTCTGTCAGTCTCCCTTTCTGTCTGTCTCGTGTGTCGCCCCCGCATCAGCAGCCGGGCTGCTCGGATCCGGATCCGCGGTGGCTCTAGAGGGCTCCGGACCCGGGGGTCATGCGACTCCTCAAACAAAGGGGGGCTATGTACAAGGGAGGGTGTGGAAAGTTCGTGACGCCTCCCATAGTGCATGGTAACATGGAGTACCACCGCTGCGTTTGGGAGTACCCGGTGGCGATGGTGTGGGCAGCCAGGTGTTTAACCCCTCCACGGGTAGGGGGAATGCCCCGGAACCCGGTGATGGTGATGGGGGTGCGACGTTGGGATGGTAAGGGGTCACTTGCGTACTCACTCAGTCCAATAATGCTGACACTGACAATTGTAGTAAACCAAAATTCTGGACACCACTGCTGCTGAAGGGGAGCATGTCTGGGTCCCTTTTCTGTTGGTGTTGTCTGTTAGTCTGTGACCTTTTCTCGTGGCACCTTGTCTTCTAGTTGGTCCCTTTAGTCTGAAACTAATTGGGTCCTGCTCCCCAGTGTGGCTAACTGGAGGAGCTTGCTCTCAGGGTTCACGCTTGGGATTTTCTGGACCGTATGTATGGAAAGTCGTTGCGCTAGTACCCTGATTTTGGAGTGGGTGGAGAACGGATCCGTCCTCGTCGGGTAAATTGTCAGGTTGCCTGAAGCTACTCCCTGACCTAGGGTCCACGTACCCTGTCGTACCCTGGCCCCTGCCCGGTGATGGCACAAGGCCGCCTGCTGTCCTCCTCGACAGTCCGTGCCCCTTGTCACGATCCCCTGTGACCGGGGTCCAGCTCCTATCAGGCCCAGACCAACGTCTGCTACCTAGTAGTTCCAAGGAGCCCAGCTCCTGACCTCCTCTTTCTCTGAGAGCTACTTCACACTGACCTCTCCTCTTAAGAGTCACTGCTCAACTAACTGTCTCCTGACACTCCTGACCCTCCCCTTAACCAACTCCCCAAGTGCGTGACCCTATTCCGCTCAGGCCTTCCACTGGTGTGTCTGGTGGCTGTGGTGCAGAGTGTTCCTAGGATTTTGATTAACTGTTCTTGGCAACACCAATGGTTAGGGACCCGTAACCAAGGAGGAGGTGGATATTGCACAGAAGGGCAGATTACACAATACCCTGTGACGACCTGATAGGCCAGGGCATCACAGACCCCCTTGGTTAAACGTAGTTCGTCCCCGAGCTACAGGACATCACAGATTTATTTTATTTTTTTCAAACTGTGGAAAAAGTGGAAAAATTAACACTTTTATTTACACATACATTCCTCATCAGGGAGGCTTGTCACTTAAACGTTAATCAACATTTTAGAGCTCATCTCTTTACGGTGGGATGCTACCGGTTTCAGTAGTAGCGGAGACTCAACCTACTCCGTTGCAACCTCTTCCCGCGACAGTCCAGTCCCAATGTCTTGGATCCCATTAACCCGCTACCCAAACAACCTGACCCGCTGCATACCTATGGTGGGTCCGTGACCAGGTTAAGGTCCCGGGCATTGTGATAGACAAGTCTGGTGGGCACAGGAGGTGCAACTATGTACAATAACACAAGTTTGTGTTGGTCACAACCAGTCCTGTGACCGTGGTCCATTTTTACTATATATAAACTCAACAAAGTCCATGTACCGGGTGTACACATTTTTTTTAACAATCTTCTTGTAAATCAGGTAACTTTCACTCTTTTCATTTAAACTGGTTGATTAGATACCTATTTGCTAACATTTTCTATATGGAAAATAATAAACTATGGAAAACAATAAACAAAATCACCGATACCTAACAGTTCTGTGGCATCATTAAACTAGTACTTTTTTTAGCATTTTTCAAACTACCGGGTCCCGTAGCCATGCCTCTTTGCAACTATGTGCTACCGATGCCGGCACAAACTCTTCTTCAGGCATCACATGCTTGGTCACCTCCAGGGCATACCAGCCCCGCTCTCCGCAATGCCGGGTGTAGGTAACCATCTCTTCAGGTTGGAGAGTCCGCTTGGGGTGCCCCTAGGGGAGGTGCTGTGCCATGTTCCGCCAGGACACGAACACCCCAGCTGTGAGGCCTGCTTCCCGGATGAACCCCCACCCTTGCTCGGGGTCAAACCGATCCACAAGACCACGGCACCGTGGCCCTCTAACTCGTGAAGCAGCGCTCCTCACTTGCTCCTTCTCCACTCTGTTGGAGGTGGCAAGTTCCCGTCGTCGCCGGTTTCATGTTGTTATTTCTGCTTGCAATTGTTGATGGTGTTGTTCCCAGTAGGGGGCGTGAGCGTCCGACCTCGGCTCCCTAGCTGGCTCTGGCTTTAAGTGGATTCTTGCGGCCTCAACAGCCATTGGGACGCTGCGTGGCAGTGGAAACGTCCGCCTTGGTAGATTGAAGAACCGACTGCTCTGCAGCTGGGGTTGCAGGGTCCGGGTGCTCCACCTCTGAGGATGGGCCCGGTGAGGCGGCTGGGTCTGGTCTGGCCGCAGTCTGTGGATATTGCACAGAAGGGCAGATTGCACAATACCCTGTGACGACCTGATAGGCCAGGGCGTCACACTCGCTCTCTGTCTGTCTTGCTCTCTCTGTCTGTCTCTCACTGTCTCCCTATCTGTGTCTGTCTCTCTGTCTCTTTGTCTCTCTCTGTCTAACTCTCTGTCTGTCTCTCTATCTGTCTCTCCTCCGAAATCACATTACCTCACACATAAGCTTCTTATATCAAGTATGTCCTTCGTTGTTTATAGCAACCAATCATAGCTCCTATTAATGACCTGTAGTTCCCAGCTCCATTGACTTTAATGTAAGCGATGTAAGATGTTTAATCTAAGATTTTTTGGTGAATATCTGTAAAGCACGTGGTTAATTTTTCCCCTTAAAACATAGTCTATGACATTCCCTGAGTCAAATGAGGTGGCTGTGCAAACGTTTGTGATTGATAATGCGACGGTGCGGATTCCTTTTGCGGACATACACATACATACACATACATACAGTACACACACACACACACACATACATACTACATACATACATACATACACACACATACTGTATATACATACACACATACATACACTCAGCTTTATATATTAAATTAATGATAATAGTATAATAGTTGTTATAAATATCTACATCATCCATTCCGATTATGAAGGTATTATATATTATTGAATAACCGATTTCAGGTGCACAGTTGCTGGGCCGAGTGACCCCCTATTGTACAGTATAACAATACTTTCCATTATCTGTTACCATGAGACTATAATATCCAGTGTCAGGTTACAGGCTGCACACTCCTGGCTCAGAGGTTAGAGCTCCGCGTCCTTCGTGAGGTGTGTAGTGAGGGCGCAGCAGTTGTAGGACTTTGTTGGTTATTATTTTTTATTATTTATTTATGATTTTGTGTTTTGTTTGAGCTGATATCGATTTCAATACCCAGGTGCAGCGAGCCCGACCGGCCGCTGACAACCCACAGCTCCAAGTGCAACAAACTATATTTAGGAAGAACAACTCGCTGCTATGAAAGGAATTCCTTTTACACTTTAGCTACCAAATTGGGTTTATCTGCCAGCCCAGAAGCAGCTCTGAGTACAAGGCAGAGACAAAGCTCTTCAGAAACATATGTATCAGCTGCACTGGAAGCTCCCTTGGCAAGATAAGCTCTAAAGTCCGAGAAAAGACCCCGTCACACTCTCCTCCTCGGGAAATAAAGTTCTGCAAGGTAAGAAACTTATTTTATTTTTCTCTAATGTAACTAATGAGACATGAAAGTCTATATGTCCTGGTGACATCACCTCGGAATATGTCACCACTATAAATATGACCTAATAATTAACCCATGAAAAAAAAAAAATCACTAGTTGTACCTATCTGCATGGGGTCATCTTGACCCAACGGTACCAGACAAGGATTAAAATAGACATATGGGTGTAATCGCTGATCTATCAGAGTACACTGGGCTTATTGGGGGTGTCATAATGTCTGTAGTATTGGAGCATATCACTGTTCTTATATGAACAGCAGAAGGGACTCCAAAGACATAGGGACTCTAGATTGTGAGCCCCAATGGTGACAGTGTTGCCAATGTATGTAAAGCGCTGTGGAATTAATAGCGCTATATAAGTGAATAAATATTATATTATTATAAGGGGTATACCGCTCATCCGGATAGGGGTCCTAAGGATCATATATATATATATATATATATATATATATATATAGTCACTAAGTAGCAATCACTGTCACAAACCACCTGAGACATCTAATCCTCCCAAAGAAAATCCCCCCGCTAACATTTCTCAGGCACTGGATTTTACCCAAAAATATATTGCCAAATGTTATTCCAGAGATTTTACTCCATATGAATTGCTTCCATATATATATATATATATATATATATATATATATATGCAATAAGGTATGCTATTGCTCAGCATTAAATGCGTCGGTGTAAAGTATAACTAAAATGACTAATCTACACTGATATGTTATCAGATGCACAATGCCGCTCATATGGAGTCAGCTGGACATAGATCACATCCGACCCGCTCTCATTATACAATATTCCATAAGTCACTTTATGCACCAAGGGATCGTCCATCTTGGGAATATTTACAGATTTCTCCAACGTTTTTTTAATTCCTAACTTGCGCCAGGTTAATAGTTCACTAGTACAATAGATAAAGGCGTCCCTGTGTATAATGCCTATCATGAATGTTAAATCTAAACGATTTTGAACTCGGAGCAGGAAAATAAACTAGGTCAATTCTTACTTAGTTCACATGCTTCAAAGTAGTTCAGCTCCTGGAAAATGAAATTATATTAACTCTTTGTTGCTTGCTTAGTATAAAAGATCGGAGCCTTGTTCTTCACTGTGCCCTGGGTTATTAGGGGATATTAATTATAGATGCAATATAATGTTTATTGTGTCCTTACTATACAGCAGTGGCAGCCTATCCAGGTCACCTAGTCATTATTATGGACTGGTATACATCGAAATTGCATTCTGCATGAGATACGTTTATCCAGATGTCACATGGTATCTAAAACTACAGAAACCCATCTTTGTGTTGAGGAGATCAACCATGACTGTAAAAGTGTGACTCTAGTGGAGATCACAATTTGATAGATGAAAGCTTTACTCCATGTATATGCACATGGGGAGCGCCAAGTTGAAATGGTAAAAAGTGCTTCACTCATCCTCCCCAGGTCCATTGCTCTCGCACGGCTGGTCTCTGTTTTCAGGCTCGTACCAACTATATCAGCAGAGCCAGTGTGCTGAGTGAATGGCTGCAGTGAAGGTGTGCTTTATAGATATGGCAAAAACAGATAATGCTGATGGCTGAGAGGCAGAGCTGGATTCGAGGAGGATGAGTTAAGGGCGCTTTACACGCTACAATAAATCTTATGATGTGTCGGCGGGGTCACGTCGTAAGTGACGCACATCCGGAATCGTAAGTATGATTGTTGCGTGTAAAACCTCCGTGCAATTGCGATTGAACGAAAATCCGTTCATCGCATGCACGTCGTTCATTTCTCAAAAACTGAATGTGCGGTTGTGCAATGTTCCCGAGGCAGCACAATTCGCAGTGTGTGACACCCCGGGAACATTGAACGACAGCTTACCTTCGTCCGCGGCTCCCGCAGACAATGTGGAAGGACGGAGGTGGGTGGGATGTTTACGTTCCACTCATCTCCGCCCCTCCACTTCTATTGGCCGCCTGCAGCGTGACGTCGTTGTGACGCCGAACGTCCCTCCCACTCCAGGAAGTGGATGTTCATCGCCCACAGCGAGGTCGTATGGAAGGTAAGTACGTGTGACAGCTTTTAATCGATTGTGCGGCACGGTCAAAAAATTGAACGTGCTGCACATACGATGGGAGCGGGTCACATCGCATATGATATCGTATGCGAAATTGAAAGGTGTAAAGCAGGCTTTATACACCCCTTTTTTATTATTTAACCTAGTGGTATAGACTGAAGAAACCTATTCGCAGAAAACCCCTTTAAGGCCCCCTTCACACGTCCGTGATACACGTGCGTGTTTGGTCCGTTTCCGTATATACCGGAGACACGGCCAAACGTGCACCAATGTTAATCTATGATTGTGGTCACACGTCCGTTATTTCATTATGTCCGTGTGTGCGTGTCCGTGATCCGTATGTGTTTGCGTTTTGCACGGATGCATGTCCGTTATCTGCACGGAGCACGCACACGTGGACACAATGAAAGTCTATGGGTATGTGCACACAAGTTAGTAAACACGTATGCATATACCTATAGTCCGTGTCCGTTTAGTGTTTTTATTTCTAGTGATGTCGGCTATTCTTTCTATTTCTGTGTATGTCGGTCAATCTCCCTGAGTCCGTCGGTCAGTCTCTCTGTCTCTCTGTCGGTCTCTCTGTCTGTCTGTCCCTCTCTCACAGTCTGTCGGTCAGTTTCCCCCCCTCTCTCATACTTACCGTTCCCCGATCTCCGGCGCGGCGCTGCACGGCATTCACACTGCTGCGGCGGCTTTTACTATTTTGAAAAAGCCGGCCGCCCATTAAACAATCTCCTATTCCCTGCTTTCCCCGCCCACCGGCGCCTATGATTGGTTACAGTGAGACACGCCCCCACGCTGAGTGACAGGTGTCTCACTGCACCCAATCACAGCAGCCGGTGGGCGTGTCTATACTGTGCAGTAAAATAAATAAATAAATAATTAAAAAAAAACGGCGTGCGGTTCCCCCCAATTTTAATGCCAGCCAGATAAAGCCATACGGCTGAAGGCTGGTATTCTCAGGATGGGGAGCTCCACGTTATGGGGAGCCCCCCACCCTAACAATATCAGTCAGCAGCCGCCCAGAATTGCCGCATACATTATATGCGACAGTTCTGGGGCTGTACCCGGCTCTTCCCGATTTGCCCTGGTGCCGTTGGCAAATCGGGGTAATAAGGAGTTATTGGCAGCCCATAGCTGCCACTAAATCCTAGATTAATCATGTCAGGCGTCTATGAGACACCTTCCATGATTTATCTGTAAGTGACAGTAAAAAAACACACACACCCGAAAAAATCCTTTATTTGAAATAAAAAACACACACAAATTCCCTCATTACCAATTTATTAACCCCGACAAACCCTCCATGTCCGGCGTACTCCACGGACCTCCAGCGTCGCGTCCAGCTCTGCTGCATGGAGGTGACAGGAGCAGCAGAAGACACCGCCGCTCCGGTCACCTCCACACAGCAAATGAGATGAGTAGCGCGATCAGCTGCTGTCACTGAGGTTACCCGCGGCCACCGCTGGATCCAGCGGTGGCCGCGAGTTACCTGACTGACAGCAGCTGATCGCGCTACTCATCTCATTTGCTGTGTGGAGGTGACCGGAGCGGCGGTGTCTTCTGCTGCTCCTGTCACCTCCATGCAGCAGAGCTGGACGCGACGCTGGAGGTCCGTGGAGTACGCCGGACATGGAGGGTTTGTCGGGGTTAATAAATTGGTAATGAGGGAATTTGTGTGTGTTTTTTATTTCAAATAAAGGATTTTTTCGGGTGTGTGTGTTTTTTTACTGTAACTTACAGATTAATCATGGAAGGTGTCTCATAGACGCCTGACATGATTAATCTAGGACTTATTGGCAGCTATGGGCTGCCATTAACTCCTTATTACCCCCGATTTGCCAACGGCACCAGGGCAAATCGGGAAGAGCCGGGTACAGCCCCAGAACTGTCGCATATAATGTATGCGGCAATTCTGGGCGGCTGCTGACTGATATTGTTAGGGTGGGGGGCTCCCCATAACGTGGAGCTCCCCATCCTGAGAATACCAGCCTTCAGCCGTATGGCTTTATCTGGCTGGCTTTTAAATTGGGGGGGACCGCACGCCGTTTTTTTTTAATTATTTATTTATTTATTTTACTGCACAGTATAGACACGCCCACCAGCTGCTGTGATTGGGTGCAGTGTGACACCTGTCACTCAGCGTGGGGGCGTGTCTCACTGTAACCAATCATAGGCACCGGTGGGCGGGGAAAGCAGGGAATAGGAGATTGTTTAATGAGCGGCCGGCTTTTTCAAAATAGTAAAAGCCGCCGCAGCAGTGTGAATGCCGTGCAGCGCCGGTGATCGGGGATCGGTGAGTATGAGAGAGGGGGGGACACTTCAGTCAATCGGGGGATTAGCGGTCACCGGTGAATCCTTCACAGGTGACCGCTAATCAGTACTCGACACAGACAGAGCCGCGGTATGAGGATGAAGTCGGGTGAAGTTCACCCGAGTTCATTCTCATCGCGCAACTCTGTCTGCTGTCAGCCGACATTTATAAACGACATTGTGCATCACACACACGGACATTACACACGGACATTACACGTACACATACACGTTAATTCCACACGCACACACGGACGTTCTGCACACAAACACGGCTAGCATACGCAATTCACACAGGTGCCACACGGACCATAAAAACGGACACAAAAACGGGACACGGACCCGAAAAACGGCCCGTAACACACGTGCGTGTTTTTCACAGACGTGTGAAGGGGGCCTAAGACATAGTGCATGTGGTTAGTATTTGGTGAGTTTTTCACCTCAGTATTTGTAGCTAAAACCAGGAGTAGGTACTAAATACAGCAGTGGTGACATGTTTCCATTAGGCCACATGCACACATTGAGTATTTAGTGAGTTTTTACCTCAGTATTTGTAAGACAAAACCAGGAGTGGGACAGTTAGAGGAAAAGTCTAATAGAAGCATGGGCACCACTTATACATTTTTTACCCACTGCTAGTTTGGCTTATAAATACTAAGGTAAAAAACTCACCAAATGCACAACACATGCCCGTGACCTAAGGCTATTCAGCATGTGTCCATCCATTTTTTTTTTTATATTTAATAACAGGCCTAACATGGTCTAAAAATTAAAAAAAAAATAAATAATGTATTCACCTTCTCCTTGCCCACTGCTCTTCCATACTGCTTCACGAGTCTTCGCTGGTCTCCTTCCTTCCGTTTCTGGTAAGAACAGTTTGTGACTACTGCAACCAATCGTGGCTGCAACTGAAGAGGGGAGAAAATGCCAGGCCGACAGGGCTCCGTTCTACTTCACCAGACTGAACCTGTGTTTGGGGGGGTGCAACAATTATTTTGGGGAGCCACCGGTCACTGTCGTAGACATGGTTGGGCAACACATCACACAGAGAGTCTCTTTTTACAAAACAACATGAACTGGTTTATGTGTTCTTCAACCTTCTTCACAGACGTAGCCATTACAATCCCGTTCTGCTGCCGCTGTTTTCTGAGTACTTCTTCTGTCTAGCTCTTGCCCGGGTATTATCCTTCCAGTTGTCGAGCCTAAGCCTATACTTGTCGGCGTTCTTGTCTTTGCAGCTACTTATGTCCAATCGCTGCCTCAGACGGCTACAGTAAGCCCATCCGGAGGTGATCCATAGGTTCCGGACACACTCAGGATTCCTCCGGGTTCCCTGACGGGCCCAAGTTACCAAGCACTGTCTGCATATGTCGCGGGCGGAGGAGGGGACGCTGCGCTCTCCCACTGCTCGGGTCCGGCTGCCGCTGCTGCTGCGGCTGCTGCTGCTGCTCGGTGGTGGCTTGAGCGGTAGGCCGGATCCCGGGGACTCGAGCGGTGCTCCTCGCCCGTGAGTAAAAAGGGGATGATTGGTTGTGGGGGTTTTGATTATGGATATTGTCCGTGACGCCACCCACGGTTGTGGTGATTTTGGTGACACCACCGCTGCTCTGGACGGGGATCCCGGGAGCGGTGACTGGGAGCAGCTTGGTTGTTATTTCTCCCCTCCGTGGGTAGGGGGTTGGTTGTCCCGGGGCCCGGTGATGGGGAAGAGATGAATGGCAGGCAGGTTACGGGGCCTGGGGAGGTGCAGGGTCGCAGGGGCAGCGCTGTGCCGCACGGCACGGAGGTACTCACTCAGCCCAATGATGAGGACACAGTTCACGGTAAAACAAGCGGCTGGATGGACGGGTCCCTCGGACGGCTGCGGTGTTGTTTCTCCCTGCAGGTTAGCGGTGACTGTCTTTTCCCTGCACCTACGCTGTCTGTACGGTTCCAATGGGTTCCCACCGGTAACCCGCTCCCCGACCTGGATATGGGCCGGAGGAGCCCCTTTTGCCTGCAGGCGCTGGCCCTGAGAAACGGTTGCCTTGGCGGTGGCGGTGTCTCTCTCACTGGGTTGGACTGTTGCCTTCTGTCGGGACTTGACTGTTTGGAAACCCAGGAGGTCCCCTTCACTAACGGATTCGGCAAATTCACGGCGACTCCTAGCCTTGCCGGGGTCCGAAAATCCCCTGCCACTGGTGCTGGCTTCTCTTTCCGTACCGGTCCGGTACCGCCGGGCCACCACCCGTCCACGGTCCTTACGGTAGACTCCAATCAGCCACTCCTGCAGACGGTCACCACCGTCTGCCAACCTTGCTGTCTCGCCCGGGCCACACACCCGGACGCTGTCAGTCAGTTGCTCTGCTACTACACTTTCCTCCTTCCACTTTCACTGTCAAAACTAGACTGGTTGTTTTCCCGCCTCCAGGACTGTGAACTCCTTGGTGGGTGGGACCAACCGCCTGGCCCACCCCCCTGGTGTGAACATCAGCCCCTGGAGGTAGG
This sequence comes from Anomaloglossus baeobatrachus, assembly GCF_048569485.1. NCBI lineage: Eukaryota > Metazoa > Chordata > Amphibia > Anura > Aromobatidae > Anomaloglossus > Anomaloglossus baeobatrachus. The sequence goes on from NC_134354.1 coordinate 144,340,168, forward strand.
CAACAAGGGTTTTGTGTCTGACCTTGATGTGCCTGCCGGGAGTGTGGGGTGTGTTGGTGTTGTGCTCTGTGGCCCCTGGCTTGTCCAGGGCGACAAACATACCTGAAACCTCTCTGCAGATGCAGAACTAACTTCCCTCAGGCCTGGCTCTCTGTGACTCCTCCCATCCTGGCTCTAAGTTCTATCGGCAACCAGGTAGTTACACTGTTCATACTAAAACCTTTGCTTGCTCTATTACCTATCCAGCTACATTCTTATACTTTATATTACACAGTTAATATAGTAATCACACATAATGGATTATACTTTACAGTACTATAAATATGCAACACAATCTTCAGTAAAACACTTTAAACTCTCAGACGCTAGATGACACCGACCAGTGCACTGCTCTGTCTCTCCTATATTGCCAGCTCGTATTATCCAGAAGCAGCAACACTTATAGATGTGGTCCACTACACAGCTCATAAAGTGAATTCTCTGCCCACAGCCCAGTCACTCAGGAAGACTGGGGCAGGCCTTGGTGATGTTGGGTCACCTGGAAGTTAACGTAACATCACCAGATCTCAGAGGTCACGGAGCCCAGGCGTCATGTAATGGGGATGAGCGGAATGCAATGGTGCTGCTCAGAGGCACAATTGACTACACAAGGTATTTGAGAAAAGCCTTCTCTGTGAGCTTTACATTGATGTGTAACCACTATGCTGTATAGTGGACCACCCCTTTAAACAGACATTCTATAAGACATGACTAGTTAGATGTACACAACGTAAAACACATTGCATACTATATGTATGATCACCATAGGAGTGGGGTAATTTATCCACCTCCTACACAACAGTGATAAAAAAGGGTGTGCAGACACTCTAATCAGTGGTTTCCTGGTGGGCTGTGGGGTAATGCTAAAACCGGAAGGGTAATTTTTCTGGCAAATCAGTCCACCACTTTGTTTTGGGGGAGGATGATATTTACAGTACTGAAATCATAATGATATACTGTATCTGAGGTTAAGATGGAACTTTAAAAATCAATCCTTCCCAAAATGCAGATATTAGTTCAAAGTAGTTTCTATTATGATTCCCTGCCAACTTCTGTGATTATTTTCCATTTTTCATTTTATAAATATACATTGCTTTAGCTGAAATGGAAATATAACTTTCTCCATTTTATTAGCTACTGTTCTATTCAGTATTAGATTGAACAGCAGTTTATCCTGGAGACAGGTTCGGGGGGATCCAACTACAGGAAATGATGGTCTAAGTCCAGTACACATGACTTGATGCAAGATCATGTGACACAATCATCATTTCTAGGGCTCGCTTATATTAGTGTTTAAATCGGACAAATGCCATTCTCGCATATCAGTTGGTCCAATGTTAATCAATGATGCAGGTCAGAGCCATACGTTTTTCAGCAGCTCTAAATGAACGATTAGCAGTGTATCTTGGTTCACGCACACCCATACCAGTCTATGGATGGGTGTGAAACACCAGACAGATGACATCCGAGTGTATACCAATATACACCGAGACAGGCAATGGAGAAGATGGAGAAATTAATCTCTCGTTCTCCGCACCTATTCTCTGATTCTCACTTGCGAGATAATCTGATCACAGTGAATGACACCCGGCTCACGCTCGCAGCAGATTTTGAGCCGAGTGTCATTATCATGTTGCATTGGATGCTGTTTGCTACCGTAACCCTGGCTTTACCATAAAATGCTGTAGCATAAGGGTTTTTTTAGCTAGGTATGAGATAAGCAGTCAGAATAAAGGGTTTTTTTTTACATTGATTAATTTCAGACAAGTTTTAATACATTTTGTAACCAGGTTTTACTGTTATGGCTCCCATGTAACACTTCCATAAAAAAAGATGGATCCAGACAACACCTACAACTGTAAAAAGATAGAGGTGGACCTCATTGTTGCACTAACACAATACAATTGCACTGAGCGAAGCTGCGCACATCTAATCGGATTCTGGCTGGGAGTGTGCATATCACATACTCGCGGCCACATGACCGCCGTTCCCACCTCCGACACCGGAGAATCCTCACAGTGCACTCTGACACCGGAGAATCCTCACAGTGCACTCTGACACCGGAGAATCCTCACAGTGCACTCTGACACGGGAGAATCCTCACAGTGCACTCTGACACCGGAGAATCCTCACAGTGCACTCTGACACCGGAGAATCCTCACAGTGCACTCTGATACCACAGGATCCGCACAGTGCAAGTGATGTGAGGATTCACAAGTCTCCAGTCACACAGACTGACATAGAGTGACTGCAGACTTGTGGATTTAGACAAGACAAACCACTTTTAAAGAGACAATGAAGTTTGCTAAAGGGACTTTTTATGTTATAACTCATCTGACCTTTATTTAGAACAGAGCTTCTCAAACATTTTCTACTGGGCTCCCACCAGACTGACAAAGATAATGCTTGGTCATCACCGAAAAAAAAACAAGTGAAAAAAATCAGTGATGATATCTGTACTTTATCATATGTAACCATAACCTATACTCAAATGAAAAATATCACTAAAATATACATTTTTACCTTCTGGACCCAGTATAACATTAAAGTCAGGTATGCTGCTAAGCTAGAAATTACTGCAGCCATAGAAAGGACAGTGTAGAATATGAACATTTTGATGAAAACTGCTTTCTAAAACCACATTTTTACATAGTCTTATGGAAAATTGTGTTTATTAGATGGGCATCATTCCGCTAAGCATGTGATCTACAGTCATTCAAATTACAGAACACAAAATAAGTGATTTCCAAGCCAGAGTACAGATCGGCTAGAAAGTGCATCTCTGTCTCCTTCTGGAAGACTCAGCAATTCTGATTTTTGTATGAATGATCATTTAGGTGTAGCGTGTGTTTTCTCTTGTGGAGGTGAAGAGTGGCGTGGGGCGGTAGTTGCGGGCGAGGGATTGACTCCAGATGCCAGGCACACTACATGGTAAAGCTGGTCCTGGCTGGGTGTGTGGACTTGTGTTGTGTGGGCTGTGCACTCGGGCAGGCCACATACTGCCACTAACGTTGACTGGCCAGGATCGGATGATACGAGTAACTCGTACTCACAAAGAGACCAACAGTTCATTTCAAATAACAACTCTTTACTAAATGGTTCATTTTTTGCGAAAACTTCACATTTCAAAAAGTGGGCACATATCTTTCAGCACCTTACAGTTCTATAAGGCATATTCAAACACAATCTGAGTTCCCTCTAGGTTGCTTCAGATCTTACTGATCCTGTGAGTTCCAGCACAACCCAGCTCAGTGTTACAGTATATTTCATAATGGCCACTCATTCCCACGTCTTGTCTCATTACAGGGGTGAGGATCAGGGATCTTATCACCATGGTCAGAGTAGAGCCTTGCACTCTCAGACGCTTGGCGTGAATCCGCTTGGATTAGCCGACTTCAGTCGCGTCAGTTAGGATAAACCCGGACCAATTAAAGAAAAAGAAAGAGGTATACCAGACAAGGGATCACCACAATATCATACAATTAAGAGTAAATTTTATTGTACACAAAAAACCACATGTCCGCACCGGAGGTGTGGCACACACAAAAGGTAATAAAAACACTTAAAAAGCCCATGGCATTAAACCAATCGCATTGGGAAACAATGTATATAGTATATAATGTATATAACAAATAACTATATAGATACAATATGTATAACCTCTCCTTAATGCAACATACATATATTATAGATAATATCTACACATTGCATAGCTACAACAATAGTCCTGAATATTGGATCAGTTGGATATACCGCAGATAATAATACAACAGTTCACAACACTAAATGCAGTTTGAAAAGGCCTAGGCCTCCAAATATCCAGAAGAAAAAGATGCTAAATGAACATCAAACTGCGGTATTGACTCTTAGTATGACTGGCTAAAAGATTCTTATTTATATGGGGACAACATCACCAAACACTCATTCCCACGTCTTGTCTCATTACAGGGGTGAGAATCAGGGATCTTATCACCATGGTCAGAGTAGAGCCTTGCACTCTCAGACGCTTGGCGTGAATCCGCTTGGATTAGCCGACTTCAGTCGCGTCAGTTAGGATAAACCCATTATCTTGACAGCTAATGGGCCTGGCCACTAGAGTCCTGTCCTCTGGCTCCTATTGTCTGGGGCTATGTTCAAGGATCGGTTTCTCATTTCAATGCTGGTGGCACGCCATGTCTCACTAAACTCTCAAGGTTCTAGCTATCTCGTCTCCAGTCTCTGGCAAAAACTCCCAGGATGTCTGGCAAGGCTGTAAAAATGCTGAAATGGATGGAAAAGTGCTGACATTGAATGGGAACAGCATGGAGAAAATGCCTGGATGCATTTTTGAAACACAGGTCACTTCTGGGAACAATGTTGTCAGAGTTTTATGCTACTTTGACCTGCAGTCCCCCTCCTATTTGTGATAACCAGTGCAGGTAAAGTAGGCAGCTGCGGGCAGCAGAACCCAGCTATGTCCTTTATCTTGGCTTTTTATCAAAAATAGAGGCCCCCTCACAGCTTTTTTTAAAATGATTTAAATAAATAATAAAAAAAACTATATGGGCTCCTGCCCATTTTTGATAACCAGCGCAGATAAAGCTGATAGCTGGGGACTGGAATTCCCAGGCTGGGACGGTCCATGGTTATTGGGTCATACCCAGCCTAAAAATAGCAGCCCCCACCCGCCACAAAATTGGCACATCCATTAGATACGAAAATTGTGGCACTTTACCTGGCTCATCCTGATTGCTCTGATGCAGTGACAATTGGAGTAATATATGGGGTTGATGTCAGCTGTGATTTGTCAAAATTTTGGGAGCCTTTAAGGTTCCAGGAGTTCCCAGCTGCTGTGACATCTGGTGGCTGTGAACTCTGGTAAGAGTTTAATACTATTAAATGCTTAAAAAAACACATCTCTTTTATGTAAACTACAGTCTTTCATTGCAGAACACACAATAACTAATTTCCAAGGCATTCTATCCCCACATATTTGCATGAGGTATCTTTGACAGCAATCATAGATAGCTTTGACATAATAAAGGGAACCTGTTATGTAAAAAAAAATGCTATTAACCTGCAGACATGGGGTTAATCTGCAGATTATTAGCCTTTTGAACCTACCTAGCGCTGGCATTTAGGACCCCCCTGCTGGGAGAAAATTAATTGTATTCCTCTTGGCAGTGTTTTACTTTCAGTCATGGGGGTAACACCGGTGTTGGCTCAGTCACCACTCTGTGTATATTGAGCGGTGGTTGTAACCATGCCCCTAGCACTGATTGACAACCAGCTTTAATGATATGTCGGCTGTTAGTCAGTGCGGGGTTGCGGTTACTGCCTCCGCTCACTATATACTAAGTGTTGACTGAACACACGCCAAGACCACCCCCTGAATGATTCAAAACACTATTATCCTGCAGATCAACCGGATATCTGTAGGCTAATAGTGTTTTTTCACATGACAGGTTCCTTTAAGGTACTTACATGTTACAGAAGCTTTCACCACTCTTGTAAAAGGGAGCTATAGGCGAACAGGCAATTTTAGGTACAGCAACAAATTTTCCAATTGGATTGAAGTCTGGTGTTTGAGGTTGCCATTCCTGTGTACTGCAGCTGTGATTTTATGGTCAAGATTGGTCATATACATCTTTAAAGAAGTTATCCACTACCCTAACTCATTTCATTTTTTATTCATCAATCACACCACTAAATCCATACTCTTATATAAACCTTTTATCATGCAAATAACATCACTTGGTGTCTCCAAGCAGCAGCTCTAATATTTACATCCATCCTTTCCACTCCCCAGTCTTACTGTGCTCTGTTACTACAAGTTCCATAATGCAATGCAGTAGCCTGTGATCTAGCAGTTAGCTTGCTCCCTCCCTTCTCCACCTTGTGCTGATGAAGATATTGGGAGATACTAATTGTCAGAGCAGCCCAGGGTAGGTGCCAATCCATTTGCCAATTGCCAGATGGCCAGTACAGCCCTCTCACTGTGTTCGTTATGCAAATGTTGGCTCTTTTCAGCTGTCTATGTCAGTGATTGGATTACCTAAATCTATTACTAGTGAAATGCTGCAATCTGCATTTCAAAAGCAAAGGTGTGGACCTCTACTGTAATTGCTGAATGAAACTGTCAGCTCAGATTGTGAGGCAATGAGGCAGACTAATTGTGATTCACTCCACAATGTCTACACCGACCATTGTTTTAAAATATAGTGTGAGCCTACATCATTTTTTCAAATTATTTATTTCTACTATACAGCAAACTGACTACAACCAATCACAGATGTGGACATAGGGTGGGGGACATATATAACAGTTTGCAACCAATCACAGACACTAGCACAGAGGGTTGTCCCGGGGAAGCAGTGAATATTGATGAACCTTAATAAGCGGGCCCAGAAGAGAGTCTGATTGTGCTGTGATCCTCTGGGAAACACCAGGAAACACTGTATGTATAATTATCCTGCTCTTACTACTACTTAACTTCCATTTGCAGCACCCTAGCTCTTACTACAGCCATTTTACAGCTCCAAAAGTCTCGTCACAATTGATCTGTATGGGGTTCCTTGTTGAGGTCAACTTGGGGATCATGTTCACTTGCCGAACCCCATTTTTCTTTTTGGGGGGTGGAACCTGTGGAGGTTAAAAGAAGTTAAAAAGACTTAACATATGCACAGAAAATCGTTTTCACATTGCAGTGTGTATGTACAGTACATTCTGTTTTACAGTTCTTTAGCACTTTCAGGCTGGTTACTAAGCATACCCACCTGAAAAAGAAGTTCCATGCCCATAACTTGTTCTTCATTGTGATACACTAATTTGGCCACCCATAGTCTTTGGTTATTTATATTTATTGCCTCTTTTGCATACTCACAGTAAGTGCATTGGGCAGAGCCTTACAGCCAGGACTCAGATGACGTACATTAGTAGCACTTATTGTTGGGTTTGCTGAGTGGAGTAATGATCCAAAGATCTGTCAGGACTGCTTCAAACTGCCACCTTTGCCTTGGTCCTTTTCCTTAATACTGTTTGGGTTTGCTAATAGGGACTCACCAGGTTTTCGCCATGTAATCTGAAAGCAGCATGATGAAGGAAAAGAGACCCTGATTTCAGTGCTGTGTCACTTACTGGGCAGCTTAGTGTAGTTTTTATAAAATCACTATTAGGAGATTACCTTTAGAGTCCAGCAGCTACATGAGTTCATTATAACCCTGCTCTACATTCAAATAATGCTAGATCTGCAGCATAGAAAATATTGATTTAATAAAAATGAGAGAAAACAGCTCAGTAAGTGACACAGCGCTGAAATCAGGGTCTCTATCTCTACATTATGCTGCACTTAGATGGGGGAGCAAAAACCTGGTGGCAGAATCCCTTTAAGCACACCATTTAAAAAGGTGGCCATGGATATTGCAAGAGGTTGCAGATTATTTACAGGCAGTACAACAGCACCAAGATCATGGGCCTTCTGCAGACCTAAAAGTCAGCAGTCCAAAGAATGGAAAGAAAAAACAATGCATATAATAAATCATTTTATTTAATCAAAAATTGTATCACAAAACATGAAATAAGTTGGAAAATGTGAGACAACCAGATTAAAATGATACAGATGAGGGCGTGATCAAACATAACTAACAAGCAAAAGGGTAACAATGTTTTGGCTTTCAGGCTCTATATCTTACCATTCACTACAGCTTTGAGTGTGAGACTATCTTCATTTTATAAACAATCATCTTGACTATCTCATACATACATTTTATTTGAAAACAATGGTTGAAAAGGACTTGCTCAAAAGTCATCCAAGCGATATTAACCCCTTCACACCAGGGAGATTTTCTGTTTTTCATTTTCGTTTTTTCCTCCCCTTCTTCCAAGAACCATAACTTTTTTATTTTTCCATCAATATTGCCATATGAGGGCTTATTTTTTGTGGGAAGATTCATATTTTTGAAAGACACCATTCAGTTTACCATATAGTGTACTGGGTAATGGGGAAATAAATCCAAATGTGGACAAATTGGGAAAAAAGTGAAATTCCACAATATGTTTTTTTTCTTCTTCTCTGTGTTCACTATATGGTAAAAATGACATGTCGGCATGATGCCACAGGTCAGTACGAGTTCGTAGAAACCAAATATTTATACTTTTATCTAAGTGGTGAAAAAAAATCTTGAAGTTTGTCCCAAAAAAGAATTGCTCTTTTGTTGCCATTTACCGAGAACCGTAGCATTCTCAGGTTTCACGATCTGGGGCTCAGTGATGTCTTATTTTTTGTGTCTTGTCATGGCGTTTTTAATTATACCTTTTTTGTGTAGATGCGATGTTATGCTCGCCTGTTAATGCATTTTTATGCAATGTTGCGGTGACCAAAAAACGTAATTTTGAATTTGTAATTTTTTTTCTCACTACGCCGTGTACTGATCAGATTAATTGATTTCATATTTTTATAGAGCGGGCATTTCTGAACTTGGCGATACCAAATATGTGTATTATTTTTTGTTTTATTTTCAGTGGGAACAGGGCGGGGTAATTTAAACTTTTATTTTTCTAATCTATTGATTCTCAGCGCAGATAAAGTGGACGGCTATGGGCTGCCACCCCCATCTGCCTGGCTTTACCTAGGCTGACAATCAAAATACATACAATAAAAAAAATAATTAAAAAAAAATGCGTGGGCTTCCCCCGTATCTTGATCGCCATTCAAGTAAAGCCAGGCAGCTGGGGGCTGGGATTCTCAGCAGCCTGCAGCCACCCCTGGAAATGGTGCATTGTTTCTTAGCGCCATTTCCAGGCGCTTTACCTGGCTCGACCAGTGGCCCTGGTGGCAGTGGCACGCTGGTTAATAAAGAGGTTAATACCAGCTTTGTATTCTCAGATGGTACTAAGCTTGAAATTCATGGTGTCATGCCAAATTAGACATGGTCACCATGAATTTCAGGTAAACAGTAAAAAAAGCACAACACATTTTTATTAGAAATAAAACAAAAAAAAATGTAGAAACTCCATCTTTATTATAAAAAACTCCTTAGTCTGACATTGTCAGCTCTACTACATCGCTCTGTACAGAGCGAGAAGCAGGCTGACAGTGAGGGTATGAGTGCACTTGCGTCTCGCATTGCATCACCCTACACGGCCTGATGCTCTCAGTACTGGAGCGCCTTAGCTGCATGGAAATACATGCAGCTGACCTGGTTCTGTCGGGAGATTGTGTCGCGGGCGGAGGAGGGGACGCCGCGCTCTCCCACTGCTCGGGTCCGGCTGCTGCGGCTGCTGCGGCCTGCTGCGGCCTGCTGCTGCTCGGTGGCTCAAGCGATGGGCCGGATCCCGGGGACTCGAGCGGCGCTCCTCGCCCGTGAGTGAAAGGGGATTGGGATTTTTGGGATAGTTTATTGTCCATGACGCCACCCACGGTTGTGGTGATTTGTTAACACCACCGCTGCTCTGTATGGGGAGCCCGGGAGTGATGGTATGGAGCAGCCAGTTGTTGATGTGCCCTCCGTGGGTAGGGGTTGTGGTGCTCCCGGGGCCCGGTGATGGGGTTGGTATGGTGGACAGGCGGGTATGGGGCCTGTGGAGGTGCAGGGGTGCAGGGGCAGCGCTGTGCCGCACGGCACGGAGGTACTCACTCAGCCAGTAAACACGACATAGTTCTCGGTAAACAAACGGCTGGTTGGACGGGTCCCTCGGACGGTTCACGGTGCTGATGTTCCCTGCAGTTAGCGGTGACGGTCTCTTCCCTGCACCTATGAAAGTCTCTTTGGTAGCGATGGGTCCCCACCGGTTACCCACTCCTCGGCTTCAAGCTGGGCCGAAGGAGCCCTACTTTGCCCGCAGGCGTTGGCCCTGGGAAACTGGTGCCCTGGCGGTGGCGGTGTCTCCCCTTCACGGTCGGGCTGTTGCCTTCAATCGGGACTTGGTTGTTAGGAGACAGACGTCCCCTTCACTGACGGATTTGGCAAATTATGGCGACTCCTAGCCTTGCCGGGATCCGAAAGGCCCCTGCCCTGGTGCTGACTGTTCTTCGTATACTGCTCCGGTACCGCCGGGTCACCACCCGTCCGCGGTCCTTCCAGCAACCTCCGAGCAGTCCCCCTGCAGACTATCACCGCCGTCTGCTGACCTTCCTGTCTCAGTCCGGGGCACACACCCGGACCAACTTCAGGCTTTACAAAACTGTTTCTTTTCACTTTACTTCAGCTTTTCTCCTAAGCTCCTCTACCACTTCACTTCCTTCTACTTTCACTTCCCTCACTGATCTGCCTGGTTTTCCCGCCTCCAGGGCTGTGAACTCCTCGGTGGGCGGAGCCAACCGCCTGGCCCACCCCCTGGTGTGGACATCAGCCCCTGGAGGAAGGCAACAAGGATTTTGGGTTAGCTTGATGTACCTGCAGGGAATGTGGGGTGCATGTGATGTTGTGACCTGTGACCCCTGGCTTGCCCAGGGTGTCACATTCCCCCTTAGCAAAACGCAGACCGTCCTCGGGCTGCCCGTCCAACACCGGTTTTATTTTCCTTTTGTTTTTTTGAAAAAGATAGGAAAAACGGTAACATATTTACAAGTTATGACATCATCCCACATCGGGAGGCACATTTCTTAAACGGTTTCAAACGGTGTACGGTTACGGTTTCCGCTCTCTCCCACCCAAGTAACCTGGCCCTGATGCTGCCCTTAAAGCCCAGGCAGCACCCCTTGACCCCAGTCCAGCACAAGTTATCCGAGCAGGATCTGTCCTTCCCCTCCAGAGGGTAGCCACCGGTTCCTGTGGTGGCTGGGCCCCAGCCTGCTCTGCTGGGGGCCCTCCCTACAACCTGCCTCTCCGGAGGTGGCAATTGCAGAAACGGTAACGGTAACACAACTTATTTACAAGCCACTTAACGTTTGTGGTTGCCCTGCAAGTTCACGGGCTTGTCCATGAGCAGTTCCTCATGCAAAACTTTTCAAACGGTCCCCACGGGGACAACGGTGCCGGCAACGGCCGGTTTCAATCACATGTGAATCAGGTGAACTTCACGGTTTCATTTTACTTATCATCATCAGCAGAACTTTCAAACAACCACACACAGACTTCCTGATCCCCTCTTTAAAGGACGGTCTCCCTGTACCTAAGTGGGGGTTTATCTAGGTTGGGACGGGTGGACCTCTGGGGTCCGGTGTCAGTGGGGCTAGGCAGTGGGGCAGAGGGAACAATCGGTTCCTCCTCCCGGCTATCGTGCGGGGCAGGCGGAGGCATAGGAGAACTGGGCACAGGTTCATCCCTGGGCACTGGCACAGGTTCTGGCTCACGGTTGACCGCTTCCACCACTTCTTCATCCACAGGTTGTGGGAACAGTATCACTGGAAGAATCACCGCGCCGTTCTGTGTAGGCCAGTCTGCTGGGAAGTCACCCATCACAGTGTGGATCACCTCTTTTGCCTTCTCTGCTGGTGGAGGAGCTGGTACTTCAGCCATCGCCCTTAATGCTGGTGGGCACCTTTTCAGATGGTCCTGGGAAACCGTGGCCAAGGTGCCCCCTTGGTCACGACTGATCTGGTATGCCTTTCCATCTTCCCATCCTGTGGGTTGGATGACATACGGGATTTGTTCCCAGTGATCATCCAGCTTGTGGGTTTTCCTCTTCCGCTTTAACACCACATCTCCGGGCTGAAAAGGGCCCGCAGACGCTTTCTGATTGAAGCGCTGCTCCTGTTGTTCTCGACTCCGACTTAGGTTCTTCTCCACATACTCCTGAATCTGTCGGTACTGCACCCTCCGCCGGGTGTCCCATTCAGCCGTTGAGGGGAGTGTCTCTGGGGCTTCCAGTCCCATTTCTAGGTCCACCGGCAGTCAGCCAGGCCGAGCTCTCATCAGATACGCTGGGGTGCACTTCGTCGAGCTAGACGGGATATTGTTGTACATATCGACCAAGTCAGGCAGCTTCTCCGGCCACAGGTTCCGCTCCTCCAACGGCAACGTCTTAAGGAGGTCAAGGACCAGATGGTTCATCTTCTCACACATACCGTTGGTCTGGGCATGGTAAGGGGTGGTCCGGATCTTCTTGCAACCGTACAGCTGACAGAACTCATGGAACACCTCCGCCTCAAAGGCTGGACCTTGGTCGGTAAGCACCTTCTCAGGGTATCCATGGGGTCGACAGAAGTAAGCTTGGAACGCTCTAGCGGCGGTACGGCCGGTTAAGTCCTTGACCGGGACAACCACCATGAACCGGGAGTAACGATCTACTATGGTCAGAGCGTACGTGTACCCACTTCGGCTGGGGGTGAGCTTTACATGGTCCAAGGCGACCAGTTCCAGCGGTTGGTGTGTAACGATCGGGCGTAGGGGAGCCTTCTGGCTGGCTTCATCCTTCCTCCTCAACGTACAAGGACCGCACTCTCGACACCAGGCCTCCACAGACTCCCGCATCCCACTCCAATAGAACCGCTCCCTCAACAGCATCTCCAGCTTCTTCCACCCGAAGTGGCCGGCACCATCATGGTACGCCTGCAGAACAGTGGGTACATCTGCTTGGGGAATAACCAACTGGCGGATTTTCTCATGGGTCTTGGGTTGATCAGCTCACGGTATAACCTCCCCTGTTGTAGACACAGCCGGGTCCGTTCCTTCCACAAGCGTTGAGCTTCAGCTGGGGCGGCAGGGTCCATCCCAGCAGCGCCTCGCTCCACCAGGGTCTTGACTAGGCGGACAGCGGGCGCCTGATTTTGAGCTTCCTGCCACTCCTGACTGGGCAGCGGATGCAGGTTCACCCGTTGTTGGTGGACATGTACCTTCTCAGTTGGTGGCCGGTGGAATGCAGGCAACTCAATCTCCTCGATGTCATCATCCTCGCACCCACCTTCTGACAAGTGGGGCATCCGAGAGAGGGCATCAGCATTAATGTTGACACGACCAGCCCTGTATTTCATGGTGAAGTCATAGTTGGCTAGTCTGGCCACCCACCGCTGCTCCAACGCGCCCAGCTTGGCCGTGTCCAGGTGAGTCAACGGATTGTTATCCGTGAAAGCGGTGAATTTTGCTGCGGCCAAGTAGTGGCGGAACCGCTCGGTGATAGCCCACACCAGTGCCAGGAGCTCGAGCTTGAAGGAGCTGTAGTTCTCAGGGTTCCTTTCAGTCGGCCGGAGTTTTCGACTAGCATAGGCAATCACCTTCTCCTTTCCTTCCTGGACCTGGGACAGGACTGCCCCCAAACCCACATTGCTGGCGTCTGTGTAGAGGATGAATGGGCAGCCGTAGTCAGGGTACGCTAGAACCTCTTCTCCAGTCAAGGCCGCTTTCAGCTGACGGAAGGATTCCTCATGCCTGTCCTCCCACACCAGTGGGGCTCCGATGGGTCTACCACCTTTGGTCTGTCCCACGAGGAGGTCTTGCATGGGAGCAGCCATCTTTGTGTACCCCTTGATGAAGCGCCGGTAGTACCCCACCAGACCCAAAAACTGCCTTACTTCCCTCACGGTGGTTGGTCTTGGCCAGTCCTGGATGGCAGTGATCTTCTCAGGGTCGGGGGCAACACCTTCCGCACTCACCACATGCCCCAGGTACTGCACTCTGGGTTTCAGCAGGTGGCACTTGGAGGACTTCAACTTCATCCCGTATTTGGCAAGGGACGCGAACACCTCGGCTAGGTGCTCCAGATGGGCTTCATACGTCTGAGAGTACACAATCACATCATCCAGGTATAACAGGACGGTCTCGAAGTTCAGATGTCCCAGACAGCACTCCATCAGCCGTTGGAAGGTTCCAGGGGCATTGCACAGCCCAAACGGCATACTATTGAATTCACAGAGTCCCATTGGGGTGGTGAAGGCGGTTTTCTCCCGGTCTTCCGGGGCCACTGCCACTTGCCAGTACCCACTGGTGAGGTCAAGGGTAGAGAAGTAATTTGCGGTTCTCAGTGCGGCCAAAGACTCTTCAATACGGGGCAGAGGGTAGGCATCTTTATGTGTTATCTGATTGATCTTCCGGTAGTCCACACACATCCGCATGGTACCATCCTTCTTCTTGACCAGTACCAACGGAGCGGCCCAGGGACTACAACTGTCCCGAATAACCCCTGCCTCCTTCATATTCCTCAACATATCTTTGGCACACTGGTAATGTGCAGGGGGAATAGGCCTGTACCTCTCTTTGATAGGGGGGTGTTCACCGGTGGGGATGTGGTGTTGGACCCTTTTGATCTGCCCAAAGTCTAGTGGATGTTTGCTGAAAACCTGTTCATACTCCCGCACCACCCTGTATACCCCTGCTTTGTGATGTGTAGGGGTATCATCAGTGCCCACGTGTAGCTGTTGGTGCCACTCATTTACCTCCCCTTGAGGCGGGGAAGTGCTGGTAGTAGGTGGGGAGACTGAGGGAATGGCTTCGTGGATGGTGTGGGGATCCAGGGTGAGCAGCTTGGCAATGGTGGCATACCGGGGAAGCCTGACCTCTTCCTCCCCACAGTTCAGCACCCTCACGGGCACTCTCCCCTTCTTTACGTCTACCACCCCTCGGGCGGCCATTACAGTGGGCCAGTGCTCGGAGGGTATGGGCTCCATCATGGCAGGGTAGTCACGCCCCTGAGGCCCTACTGCTGCCCTACACCAAATCATCATCTCACTCCTAGGGGGCACAATCAACGGAGCAACATCCATCACTCTCACTCCACCAATCTCTCCTCCTGTTGAGTTTACATGCTGGCGGTACATCAAGGCTCGGATCTCACGCTGCACAGCTCTCTGTCGGCTCCCCGCCGCCGTGGCGGCCAGCTGTTGCAGTAGGGCCAACACATCACCCATACAGTGCACCATCACATTGGTTCCCAGCACTATCTTCGGGTTATGATCACTGGGTTCAATCATGATCACAATCATACCCTGGTGTTGCAGTTCAGCTTGCCCCACTGTCATAGCCACCTGTTTATACCCCACTTGGGTCAATGGGAGTCCATTAGCAGCAATTAGCGTTATACTAGTATCTGGGGGTGCCAGCTTGTCTATCCCCCAATACCGCTGGTACAATGTGTATGGTATGGTGGTTACCTGTGATCCAGTGTCCAAGAGAGCCATCACTGGTATGCCGTCCACAGCCACGGGGATGATGGGCCGGGGCCCGATATACCAGTCCCGCCAGTCTGGGGGGCCACGGGGTTCTACTCCTGAGGTTTGGCCCGGGGCCCCAGGGGTTGCTCGTTTAACGGGCACTGTTGGAAGTAATGCCCAGGCTTACGGCACTTGTAGCAGGTTGGAGGTCTGCTCCGCGGGTTGTTAGCACTTCTCCGCTGCATCCAGGGGACATCCTCAGGGCTGTCGGCAAGCTGTATCTGTGCTGAAGGCTGAGATCTGGTCAAAGGTTGGAGTGCAGCAAGAATCTTGGCGAGGTCTCCGTCCATGCGACGGACCTGGGCTGCCAGTTCCTCCATCGTGCTGCTTGGGGCGGTAGGTGTTAGAGAGGTTGGTAGGGCAGGGGGCACCACAACGGGGGCCGTCTCAATGGGCCACGGGGCTGGCTCCAAGATTTCTGAAGCTGGGGGCTGTAGTGCTTTAATGGCCCGTTCCTTTAACACAGCAAAGTCCACATCAGGGTGTTCTAGGGCCCAGAGCCGGAGTTGTTTGCGATCCTCAGGGGATCTCATCCCCTGCACAAATTGCTCTACTAGCATCTTGTTGCTGTCCGCCTCATTGAAAGGATTCACCCGCTTTAGCGTGCGGAGGGCGGTTTGCAGACGTAAAGCATAGTCCCGAATGCTATCCACAGCCCGTTGCCGGCACTGGTAAAACTGCATCCTCAGCTCAGCTTCAGTCCGGGTCTCAAAGGCAGTCTGTAGCTTCTCAAAGATGGTGGCTACAGAGAGCCGGTCCCCCTCGGCCCAGGTCTCCGCCTCCTGCTCAGCCCCACCGGTTAACTGGCCCAGCACTACCGCCGCACGTTGCTTATCGGTCAGGGGGTACAGTTCTAGCAACGGGTTAAGCTTTTTCCGGAAGACCTGTAAAGCATCAGGTTTCCCGTCATACTGCGGTAGCCAGGTAGCTCCGGGCGCATAGGGCAAGGAGAACGGCATCACCTGAGCGAGCGCGGGGGCCGCGGCACCTCCCGCCAGTGCGGCCGGGACCTGGGCAGGCCCATTCCCATCCACGGGTGCCACTGCGGCTGCGACCACCACTCCTCCAGCGGCTCCGTCGGGCGCAGACATCTTGTTTCCGTCCCCCTTAGCTTATTTCCGGCCCCTCCTCTATTGGGGCGGGGTTTTGGCCTTCGCGCCTCTGCTACTCGAGAAGACGCTCGAGCGGGAACTTTTCGCGCCAAAGATGGCGACTTCTGAAATTTTTCAGCCGGATACCTCCGGCGGTCACAAGGTGCACCTCTACCCAACGGCAGAGCGGTAAGATCCTGTTCGTGACGCCAAGTTGTCGCGGGCGGAGGAGGGGACGCCGCGCTCTCCCACTGCTCGGGTCCGGCTGCCGCGGCTGCTGCGGCCTGCTGCTGCTCGGTGGCTCAAGCGATGGGCCGGATCCCGGGGACTCGAGCGGCACTCCTCGCCCGTGAGTGAAAGGGGATTGGGATTTTTGGGATAGTTTATTGTCTGTGACGCCACCCACGGTTGTGGTGATTTGTTAACACCACCGCTGCTCTGTATGGGGAGCCCGGGAGTGATGGTATGGAGCAGCCAGTTGTTGATGTGCCCTCCGTGGGTAGGGGTTGTGGTGCTCCCGGGGCCCGGTGATGGGGTTGGTATGGTGGACAGGCGGGTATGGGGCCTGTGGAGGTGCAGGGGCGCAGGGGCAGCGCTGTGCCGCACGGCACGGAGGTACTCACTCAGCCAGTAAACACGACATAGTTCTCGGTAAACAAACGGCTGGTTGGACAGGTCCCTCGGACGGTTCACGGTGCTGATGTTCCCTGCAGTTAGCAGTGACGGTCTCTTCCCTGCACCTATGAAAGTCTCTTTGGTAGCGATGGGTCCCCACCGGTTACCCACTCCTCGGCTTCAAGCTGGGCTGAAGGAGCCCTACTTTGCCCGCAGGCGCTGGCCCTGGGAAACTGGTGCCCTGGCGGTGGCGGTGTCTCCCCTTCACAGTCGGGCTGTTGCCTTCAATCGGGACTTGGTTGTTAGGAGACAGACGTCCCCTTCACTGACGGATTTGGCAAATTATGGCGACTCCTAGCCTTGCCGGGATCCGAAAGGCCCCTGCCCTGGTGCTGACTGTTCTTCGTATACTGCTCCGGTCCTGCCGGGTCACCACCCGTCCGCGGTCCTTCCAGCAACCTCCGAGCAGTCCCCCTGCAGACTATCACCGCCGTCTGCTGACCTTGCTGTCTCAGTCCGGGGCACACACCCGGACCAACTTCAGGCTTTACAAAACTGTTTCTTTTCACTTTACTTCAGCTTTTCTCCTAAGCTCCTCTACCACTTCACTTCCTTCTACTTTCACTTCCCTCACTGATCTGCCTGGTTTTCCCGCCTCCAGGGCTGTGAACTCCTCGGTGGGCGGAGCCAACCGCCTGGCCCACCCCCTGGTGTGGACATCAGCCCCTGGAGGAAGGCAACAAGGATTTTGGGTTAGCTTGATGTACCTGCAGGGAATGTGGGGTGCATGTGATGTTGTGACCTGTGACCCCTGGCTTGCCCAGGGCGTCACAATTGTACACCATGAAGCAATGTGACACTCGCACAGTGACAGTCAAAATTCAGTTAACAGGACCTTCCATGATGTCATAGTCATGTGACCAGTCTGTAAGCCAATGTCTGTACAACGTTCACACCAGACTGGTTACATGGCTATGATGTCATGCAAGGTCATTTAGGCAGTGGTGCTTACCGAGGAGCACAGCAATGATCGGACATGGAAGCAGAAGCAGCTGGGAAACAGTCTGCAGGACGCGTCGTGGGACCTGTAAGTATGATCATAATGTTTTTTAATAATGTGCTTTTTTTTACAGCCCCTGGACCCATACTAGTCCCAATCTGTAACACGAGCTGCCCAGGAATGCTCGTGATCGGGATCGTGTACACAATCACTATGTGATCGGTATGATCCTCAATCTTTACAGTTCAGGATCGCCGATCACTACTGCTGGATGCTTCACAGTGAAGATCCGCAGGACTTCTAAAAGAGAAAAGGTATCAAGAAGCTTTGAAGAGAAAAGGAAAAGACACAAGAATTAATTTATAACAAAGTTTCAGAATGAATGTTCAATACATTTTTATATACAGTTTAGATCAAAAGTTTCGACACACCTCATTTAAAGAGTTTTCTTTATTTTCATGACTCTGAAAATTCTAGATTGTGGAATGAAATACTTAACAAAAAAGTGTGAAACAACTGAAAATATGTCTTATATTCTAGGTTCTTCAAAGTAGCCACCTTTTTCTTTGATTACTGCTTTGCACACTCTTGGCATTCTCTTGTTACTTCTTAAAGTAATGATGGCCACTCGTTTTTCTTTACTTAGCTGCTTTTTTCTTGCCATAATACAAATTCTAACAGTCTATTCAGTAGGACTATCAGCCATGTATTCACCAGACTTCTGCCACACAACTGAGGGTCCCAACCCCATTTATAAGGCAAGAAATCCCACTTATTAAACCTGACAGGGCACACCTGTGAAGTGAAAACCATTTCCGGTGAATACTTCTTGAAGCTCATCAAGAGAATGCCAAGAGTGTGCAAAGCAGTAATCAAAGCAAAAGGTGGCTACTTTGAAGAACCTGGAATATAAGACATATTTTCAGTTGTTTCACACTTTTTTGTTAAGTATTTCATTGCACATGTGTTAATTCATAGTTTTGATGCCTTCAATGTGAATCTACAATTTTCAGAGTCATGAAAATAAAGAAAACTCTTTGAATGAGAAGGTGTGTCCAAACTTTTGGTCTAAAGTATATATATATATATATATATATATATATATATATATATATATATATATATATATATATACATACAACCCCTGGCAACCATTTTGGAATCACCTGGCTCTGAGGATGTTCATTCAGTTGTTTACTTTTGTTTAAAAAAAGCAGATCACAGACATGGCACAAAACTAAAGTCATTTCAAATGTCAACTTTCTGGCTTTAAGAAACACTAAAACACTAAAACAAATCATGGAAACATAATGTGCTAGCCAGTAACGGTTACTTTTCAAAAACAAACACGGGGAAAAATGATGGAATCACTCAATTATGAGGAAAAAATGATGGAATCACCCTGTAAATTTTCATTCCCAAAACTAACATCTGCATCAAATAAGATCTTCTCGTTAGTCTTAATCTAAAAAGGAATGATCACCCCTTGGAAAGCTGTTGCACCAACTGGACTGACATGAATCATGGCTCCAACACGAGAGATGTCAATTGAAATAAAGGAGAGGATTATCAAACTCTTAAAAGAGGGTAAATCATCATGCAATGTTGCAAAAGATGTTAGTTGTTCACAGTCCGCTGTGTCTAAAATCTGGACTAAATACAAACAACATGGGAAGGTTGTCAAAGGCAAACATACTGGTAGACCAAGGAAAACATCAAAGTGTCAAGACAGGAAACTTAAAGCAATATGTCTCCAAAACAGGACATAAACAACAAAACAAATGAGGAACGAATGGTAGGATAGTGGAGTCAATATCTGTGACCGAACTGTAAGAAACCGCCTAAAGGAAATGGGATTTACATACAGAAAAGCTAAACAATAAAAAGATGACTGCCTGAAGAGAACATGTAAATTTCCACAGCCATTGATGATATGGGGGCTGCATGTCGGGTAAAGGCACTGGGGAGATGGCTGTCATTACATCTTCAATAAATGCCCAAGTTTACATTGAAATTTTGGACAGTTTTCTTATTTCATCAATTGAAAGGATGTTTGGGGATGATGAAATAATTTATCAAGATGATAATGCATCTTGCCATAGAGCAAAAACTGCGAAAACATTCCTTGTAAGAAAACGTAAGGTCAATAACAAGGCCTGTGTCGTGGGCGGGGAGGAGGGTGTCAGCACACTACGCTCACCCCTCTCTGCTCGGGTCCGGCGGCTGCTGCTCAGTGGTGGCTCGAGCGGTGGGCCGGATCCCGGGGGTTCTCGAGCGACACTCCTCGCCCGTGAGTGAAAGGGGGTTGTTGGGTGTGGGGATTGTTTATTGTCCGTGACGCCACCCACGGTTGTGGTGATTTCACCACCGCTGCTCTGTAGGCCCGGGGACGATGGTGTGTAGCAGCGAGATGTTGGGTTCCCCCTCCGTGGGTAGGGGTTGGTGATCCCGGGGCCCGGTGATGGGGTTAGATGCTTGGCCTGGTGGACGCAGGGACGCGGGGGCAGCGCTGTGCCTTGCGGCACTGTGGTACTCACTCAGCCTGAGACGTTGACACAGTTTTACGGTAAACCACACGGCTGGAAAGACGGTTCCCACGGACGGCTGCACTTGCTCTCCCAGTAGGTAACGGTGATGTCCCTTTGACCTGCACCTAGTGTTTCTCTGTTGGTAGCGATGGGTCCCCACCGGTAACCCGCTCCCCGGCTTCAAGCTGGACCGGAGGAGCTCTATTTTGCCCGCAGACGCTGGCCCTGAGGAACTGGTGCCCTGGCGGTGGCGGTGTTCCTCCTTAATGGTTGGACTGTTGCCTTCAATCGGGACTTGGTTGTTGGGGGATCTACGTCCCCTTCACTGACGGATTCGGCAAATTATGGCGACTCCTAGCCTTGCCGGGGTCCGAAAGGCCCCTGCCCTGGTGCTGACTGTCCTTTGCACGCTGCTCCAGACCGCCGGGTCACCACCCGTCCGCGGTCCTTCCAGGAACTCCCGAACAGTCACCCCTCTGGACAGTCACCGTCGTTGCTGACCTTGCTGACCCTGTCCTGCACACAGCTGGACTCACTTCAGGCTTTCTTTCTGTCACCTTTCACCTTCCTTTACTCCTCCTTTACCACTTCACTTCTCTAGCTTAACTTCTTGTTTTCTCTTTCCACTTCCTCCTCCTAAACTGAACTTCACTCTAGCCCTGCCTGGGCTCAACTTTCTTGAACTGCACTGTTTACTTAGCTCCTCACTCAAGCTCCCCCGGAGCTAATCTGCCTGGTTCTTCCTGCCTCCAGAGCTGTGTCCTCCTCGGTGGGCAGAGCCAACCGCCTGGCCCACCCCCTGGTGTGAACATCAGCCTCTGGAGGAAGGCAACAAGGATTTTGGTTTAGCTTTGGTGTTCCTAACTGGGATGTAGGGTGTGGTGGTGCAATGACCTGTGACCCCTGGCTTGCCCAGGGCGTCACATTCCCCCTTAGCAAAATGCAGACCGTCCGCGGGCTGCCCGTCCAACACCGGTTTTATTTTTCTGCAAAATATAACATTGTAAACGGTAACATATATACATTTTTAATAATTCTTCCCATAACGGGAGGCACATTTCTTTAACGTTGCAAACGGTTTACGGTTACGGTTTCCGCTCTCTCCCACCCAAGCAACCTGGCCCTGATGCTGCCCCTAAAGCCCAGGCAGCACCCCTTGACCCACAGTCCAGCACAAGTCACCCGAGCGGGATCTGTCCTTCCCCTCCAGAGGGTAGCCACCGGTTCCTTTGGTGGCTGGGCCCCAGCCGGCTCTGCTGCGGGCCCCCCCTCCAACCTGCCTCTCCGGAGGCGGCATTGCGGAAACGGTAACGGCAAACAACTTATTTACAAGCCACTTAACATTTGTGGTTGCCCTGCAAGTTCACAGGCTTGTCCATGGATAGTTCCCATGCAAACTTTTTAAACGGTCCCCACAGGGACAACGGTGCCGGCTCCGGCCGGTTGCAAATCAAGCAGACAATCAGGTTACTGTTCGGTAATCATCTTATCATCAGCAGAACTTTCAAACAAACAAGCAACTCAATGGTGGTCCCAACGGGGACTGGACAACGGTGCTCCGCTGCCCTACTCGTACTTTTCTGCTGAGGCAGACCCATCCTCTGCCACCAGCACATCAAACATGCACTGACATGCCTGCGGTGACAGGGGCACCCGGTACCCATTTCCACCGGTACGCGGGGTATGGAAAACCACGGGGTCTCCTACATAGCGGGAACGCTCACTTGCCTCTTCAAACTCAGCAGCAGACCCGGGACTAGGGCCGGAGTCGTCATCTCGTGTTCCTGCGTCAGACGGGTTGCCGCCAGCTGTCGCAGCTTCCTGGCCTCCAGCATCCAGCATTTCAGACACTTCCGCGGTAGCACGGAGCAGCAGATTAGGCGAGCTTACACTAAGGCACCCCATAAGTAACGGCAAGGGTGATGCATAGGCCGAAACTAGACCGGGCCCCTCAGCCGCAGCGGCCGGTCCTGGTAGGACATAGGGACGTGGGTCACCAGTCGGTTCTGCTACATCCATTTCCCTTCCGTACATCGGGGCAGTTGTAAGCAGCTCCTCCACCTC
Source organism: Anomaloglossus baeobatrachus (assembly GCF_048569485.1). NCBI lineage: Eukaryota > Metazoa > Chordata > Amphibia > Anura > Aromobatidae > Anomaloglossus > Anomaloglossus baeobatrachus. Next base: position 144,362,569 of record NC_134354.1, read on the forward strand.
GTTGGTCCACTGCTCCATCATCTGAAGGATTTGTTCCTGCTGACGCTGGTGGAACTGAATTACCCGGGCCTTCATCCAGGCCACGGTCCCGGGCTCCGGGTCTAGCACAGTTTCTACTGGGACTTCTGGCACCACGCTGTTAAGGGACCGCGGTTCTAGCGGTTCCCCTTGGCGCATCTCAGGGCCGTCTTGGACGTCTGCAGCCATCTGGTCCGCCGGAGCGGCCGGGCAGGGTATCGCTACCGGTTGGGCAGGTAGCGGGCCTAATGGCGGGGCGGCAGCAGCTATCACGGGTAGCGGGAAGAGAGGCAGGGTGAGCGGAAGACGGCCGGGTCCCTCAGCCCCAACGGCCGATCCCTCAGGAATACAGGGGCGTGGGTCGCTTACCCACTCCTCCAACTCCTCCTCAGCCTCGCGTCTCCACATAGCAGCCACCACGTCCGCCATGTTGGTCTCCCACTCCTCCAGGAGGAGTTGCATATGGGCCTGCAGACGGTTACTTAGCGGGACGGTCCGGTCCCTCAACCACGTCGCCGTGCCGGGCGCGGGGGCTTCCTCGTTGGGAGTTGGGTTGTACATCTTGGCAATCGCGCCTTCCAGGAACCTAGTACTGCTGCAGAGTCCTGGCGTCCCTGCTTTTATAGCTGCGCTCACATGCAGCCAGCCGCCATCGCGTCCCCCTTAGCTCTTTCCGGCCCCTCCTCTCTCGGGGCGGGGTTTTGGACTTCGCGCCTCTACTACTCGAGAAGACGCTCGAGCGGGAACTTTTCGCGCCAAAGATGGCGGCTTCTGAAATTTTTCTGCCGGATACCTCCGGCGGTAACAAGGCGCACCTCTACCAGACGGCAGAGCGGTAAGATCCTGTTTGTGACGCCAAGTTGTCGCGGGCGGGGAGGAGGGTGTCAGCACACTACGCTCACCCCTCTCTGCTCGGGTCCGGCGGCTGCTGCTCAGTGGTGGCTCGAGCGGTGGGCCGGATCCCGGGGGTTCTCGAGCGACACTCCTCGCCCGTGAGTGAAAGGGGGTTGTTGGGTGTGGGGATTGTTTATTGTCCGTGACGCCACCCACGGTTGTGGTGATTTCACCACTGCTGCTCTGTAGGCCCGGGGACGATGGTGTGTAGCAGCGAGATGTTGGGTTCCCCCTCCGTGGGTAGGGGTTGGTGATCCCGGGGCCCGGTGATGGGGTTAGATGCTTGGCCTGGTGGGCGCAGGGATGCGGGGGCAGCGCTGTGCCTTGCGGCACTGTGGTACTCACTCAGCCTGAGACGTTGACACAGTTTTACGGTAAACCACACGGCTGGAAAGACGGTTCCCACGGACGGCTGCACTTGCTCTCCCAGTAGGTAACGGTGATGTCCCTTTGACCTGCACCTAGTGTTTCTCTGTTGGTAGCGATGGGTCCCCACCGGTAACCCGCTCCCCGGCTTCAAGCTGGACCGGAGGAGCTCTACTTTGCCCGCAGATGCTGGCCCTGAGGAACTGGTGCCCTGGCGGTGGCGGTGTTCCTCCTTAATGGTTGGACTGTTGCCTTCAATCGGGACTTGGTTGTTGGGGGATCTACGTCCCCTTCACTGACGGATTCGGCAAATTATGGCGACTCCTAGCCTTGCCGGGGTCCGAGAGGCCCCTGCCCTGGTGCTGACTGTCCTTTGCACGCTGCTCCAGACCGCCGGGTCACCACCCGTCCGCGGTCCTTCCAGGAACTCCCGAACAGTCACCCCTCTGGACAGTCACCGTCGTTGCTGACCTTGCTGACTCTGTCCTGCACACAGCTGGACTCACTTCAGGCTTTCTTTCTGTCACCTTTCACCTTCCTTTACTCCTCCTTTACCACTTCACGTCTCTAGCTTAACTTCTTGTTTTCTCTTTCCACTTCCTCCTCCTAAACTGAACTTCACTCTAGCCCTGCCTGGGCTCAACTTTCTTGAACTGCACTGTTTACTTAGCTCCTCACTCAAGCTCCCCCAGAGCTAATCTGCCTGGTTCTTCCTGCCTCCAGAGCTGTGTCCTTCTCAGTGGGCGGAGCCAACCGCCTGGCCCACCCCCTGGTGTGAACATCAGCCTCTGGAGGAAGGCAACAAGGATTTTGGTTTAGCTTTGGTGTTCCTAACTGGGATGTAGGGTGTGGTGGTGCAATGACCTGTGACCCCTGGCTTGCCCAGGGCGTCACACCTGCAAATAGTCCGGTTCTCAATCCAATTGGAAGTTGAAGAAAATGGCCCATGACAAGGCTCCAACCTGCAAAGCTGATCTGGCAACAGAAATCAGAGAAAGTTGAAGCCAGATTGATGAAGAGTACTGTTTGTCACTCTTAAGTCCATGCCTCAGAGACTGCAAGCTGTTATAAAAGCCAGAGGTGGTGCAACCAAATACTAGTGATGTATTGGAGTGTTCTTTTGTTTGCTTGTTTTGCATGATTTCATAATTTTTTTCCTCCATAATTGAGTGATTCCATAATTTTTTCCCCCTGTTTGTTTTTGACAACTAACAGTTACTGGCTAACACATTATGTTTTCATGATGTTTTTGTTAGTGTTTTTTAAAGCCAGAAAGTTGCCATTTGAAATTACTTAAGTTTTGTGTCATGTCTGTGATCTACATTTTTTAAACAACAGTAAACCACTGAATGAACATCCTCAGAGCCAGATGATTCCATAAGTTTTGCCAGGGGTTGTATATATATATATATATATATATATATATATATATATACACACACAGTACAGACCAAAAGTTTGGACACACCTTCTTATTCAAAGAGTTTTCTTTATTTTCATGACTCTGAAAATTGTAGATTCACATTGAAGGCATCAAAACTATGAATTGTATATATACTCCATGCTGCACACCCCCATCATGCTCCATCCTCCATGTTGCACACCCCCCATCGTGCTCCATCCCCCATGCTGGGGCCGCCGGGGGCGGGTCCGAGCGTGGCAACGTGTGCCGGGGGCGGGGCTGTGCGGGCGAGGCGTCAGCGTATGCTGGCTCCCTGCACATGTGTACCGGGAGCCGGTGTACGCTGGTAACCATGATACACATCGGGTAACTAAGGGAAGCGCTTCCTATAGTTACGCGATGTGTATCCTGGTTACCAGCGTACACCGGCTCCGTCACGATCCCAGCATCGCAAGGTTATGTCCGCCGGAGGTGTGGCCGAGTGTGCCAATGTGTGGCGGGGGCGAGCAGGCGAGGTTTCAGCGTATGCCGGCTCCCTGCACATGTGTACCGGGAGCCGGCGTACGCTGGAGCAGGCGATGCGTGCGGAGGGCCGGGGCGAGCGGCTAATCCATGCGGGGGGCGGGGCCAGGCCGAGGCGAGCGTCCAATCCGTGGGGGGGCGGGGCCAGGCTGAGCCCAGAGGCCAATCCGACAGTTGTCACTCTAACGACACTGTCACGGTGACACTGTCACGGTGACACAATTTTGGAGCAAGACAGACAGACAGACAGACAGAATAAGGCAATTATATATATACTAGAAGGTGGCCCGATTGTACGCATTGGGTATTCTAGAATTTACGTATTGTGTAGTTAATGTATGATTTTTGTTATATATATATATATATATATATATATATATAGATGTTGTTGTGTGTAGTTACCAAGTGTTTGTGTAGGGCGCTGTACATGTTCTGGGTGTTGTCTGGGTGTGGCGGGGGGTGAGAGCAGTGTTGTTTGTGTGTTGCGTTGTGTGTGTTGCGTTGTTTGTGGAGCGCTGTGTGTCTGTAGCGTTGTGTGTGTGTGTTGCGCGGTTTGTGTGGGTGTGGGGTGGGTGTGTGTGTTTTGGGGGGAGGTATGTTTTGTGCATTGTGTGTGTTGTGCGGTATGTGCGTATATTTGTGTGTGCCGCGGTGTTTGTGTGTTGGGTGTTGTGTGTGTGCGGCGTTGTCTGTGTGTGTGGGTGTCTGTGTAGGGCGGTGTTTGTGGTTCCCAGTGTGTGTGTGGTGTGTTGTGCAGTGCGTGTGTGGCGGTGTGTGTGTGTGAGTGTGTGTTTTGGGGGGAGGTGTGCACCCCCCATCGTGCTCCATCCCCCATGCTGCGCACAGCCCATCGTGCTCCATCCCCCATGCTGTGCACCCCCCATCGTGCTCCATCCCCCATGCTGCGCACCCCCCATCATGCTCCATCCCCCATGCTGCACACCCCCCATTGTGCTCCATCCCCCATGCTGCGCACTCCCCATCGTGCTCCATCCCCCATGCTGCGCATTCCCATCGTGCTCCATCCCCCATGCTGCGCACTCCCAAACGTGCTCCATCCCCCATGCTGCGCACTCCCAAACGTGCTCCGACCCCCATGCTGCGCACTCCCCATCGTGCTCCATCCCCCATGCTGCGCACTCCCCATCGTGCTCCATCCCCCATGCTGCGCACCCCCCATCGTGCTCAATCCCCCATGCTACGCACTCCCCATCGTGCTCCATCCCACATGCTGCGCACTCCCCATCGTGCTCCATCCCCCATGCTGTGCACCCCCCATCGTGCTCCACAGTCACACATCAGACAGTATACACGCACACATCTGATCGCATACATTCACACCCCACTTCTGCCTGTGCCCTCCGGTAGGCGGTCCCAGCAGCTCTGCTGCACGTAGTGCTCCTCTGCCTTCTGCCGACACACACACACCCGATCGCATACACGCACACACCCGATCGCATACACGCACACACCCGATCGCATACACGCACACACCCGATCGCATACACGCACACACACATTGACAATATTGCACATACACGCTCACACTCACAACATCCGGAGATAAAACATGCTTCTGGCCATGTGATCCTCCGGCAGGTCCTGGAAGGTCACTGCACGCTCAGTATCGCCGCCGAGAAGCAAGCGATATCACGGGATGTTGTGAGTGTGTGATTGCGATCTGATGTGTGTGTGAGGTGTGTGTGAGAGTGAGTGTGATCTGATGTGTGTGTGTGTCTGTTCTTATGTGTGTGCGTGTGTGTGTGTTCCGCCGCTGCAGGACCTTGATGCGCTCACCTGGGAGCCGGTGTACGCTGGTAACCATGCTACACAATATTACTTGATGTGTACCATGGTTACCAGTGTACCCCGCCTCCCGCTCGCACGGGAGCCCACACCAGCGTACGCCAGCAACCCCAGCAATGCGAGGGTATGTGTCGGCTGTGTTGGCGGCGTACGCTGATGTGGGCTCCCGGGGGTACAGCACTCACCTGGGAGTCGGGGCTCCGTGTCGGTTCGGGAAATGCGTGCGGGGGGCGGGGCCAGAGCGAGCATGCAATGCGTGAGGGGGCGGGGCGTGGCCGAGTTGCCAATGCGTGCAGGGGTCGGGGCGAGAGGCCAATCCGTGGGGGGGCGGAGCCTGGGCGAGCTGCCAATCCGTGCAGGGGGGCGGAGACGAGGTGAGGCGAGCGGCCAATGAGACGCTTGTCGCGGTAAGGACAGAATTTTGGAGCAAGACAGACAGACAGACAGACAGAATAAGGCAATTATATATATAGATATATATATCTATATATATAAAATTAATACATAAAAAATATATATATATACACATATATATATATAATATTGTGTGCATTTTTAGCTGCAATAAAGATTTTTATTGCTCGTCTCACTTGTTTGTAATGTCATGCGCATTTTGTGCAAAATCCATACATGATGGATAAAAGTAGAAGTCTTTTTTTTTATTAAACCAGGGCTGAAGAAAATATAAGACTCAGTCATTTGATTAGAAACAATTTTCATAAACCCAAATTTTGCATACAGTATTTTGTACTTTTTCAAAATAAAAAATAATGAATAAAAGGCAGTACTCCAAAACCAGAATCCTTGGGTTTTAGTATTTGCAGGAGCAAACCAAACATTTCCAGCTATGAATGTCTATGGAATGCTGGAGCAGGTGGAAGCTGTACAATAGGTTTGCATGGAGGATTGATTAATGTGGTTATTGCAATTCATTGCAACCTAAACTTATTTATTTTGTGACCTCTTCAGCTCATTATTGACATAAGTCAACAGACGTGCGGATGTTTTCCATACAGTTTGATAATGTAAAATGCATTGTTATCCAAAATGTTAATTTGCAGGAAATAATACAAGACTCTTTCATGAAATCATTTGATAAGAATATTATGAGGTAAAACAATCTGCAAAGGCAATGATAGAAAGTTTGTTATAGCAGAATCTTGCTCATATATCTAGAATATGGTATTGCCAGCAAAGGTCAAATTGAGCCTAGTGATGAATACATTGAACAATTTTTGGGGATCGTGTTACTCACACCAGGCGGAGAGGGGGCATTTTACTAAGTCACCGCTATAAAAAGCCAGAGGATTAAGAGTTTCTTCAACAGAGAAACAAGCCGAGATTCTCAATGAATATAAGACCAGCTTACTTATATTACACATCATAGCTACATGATGTGGGTGGCTATGATCACCAATGAATCCTCTAGGCTGTGTAGAAAGTCAAAGGACATTAAAGAAGCGCTCCCCTCAAAGTATTTATCCTTTTAATACATTGCAAACCTCATAATACATTCAGTGGCATGCAAATGTTTGGGCACCCCCTGTCAAAATTACTTATATTGTGAACAATTATGCAAGTTAAAGATGAAATGATCTCTTAAAGGCATAAAGTTAAATGGAATCTGTCAGGTGATTTTGTAGTACAATACTAATGTTATCTTTAAATAATAAGCCCTTTTCTACGGTTACTCTAAGGCCTAAGCCACACGGCGAGAAAATCGGTGCGAGTGGAGTGCGATAAAACATCGCATTCCCCTCGGACCAATTGTAGCCTGTGTGTCAGCACACATGAGCGATTATTTTCTCAGCCCTAATCGGACCGAGAAAACAATCGCAGCATGCTGCGATTGTAAGCTGAGACTCTTTCTCTCGCACCCATTCAAGTGAATGGGGCGAGAGAAAAATCGCACTGCACTCGCGGTACACCGGTGTACCATGCGTGCAGAGCGAGAATGGCAATAGCAGACTACGCAGGAGAGAGGGAGAGAAATCCCTCCCTCCCCTCCTGAGTGCCGGCCCGCGCCCCGCAGCTGAGGTCTGCTCGCACGAACGGACCTCAGTTGCAAGGACACACGCTTGACACTCGGCTCTGCTGTACTGCCAGCACGAGCCGAGTCTCATGCAAGGGGATCGCAGTAGTCCCCGTGTGGCCCCAGCCTAAGATAAGAAAACGTACAGTTATAAAAGTTACTGATCCTGAAAGGTCTCCTTATCCCTATTTAAACATAATATTAGCATTGTGTTACAAAAATCACTTAACAGATTCCCTTTAATCCCTTCACAACCGGCTGATTTTTCGCTTTCCGTTTTTTTCCACCATTCTTCTTCCAAGAGACGTACGTAACATTTTTTATTTTTCAGTCAATATGGTCATGTGAGGGCTCATTTTTTGCGGAATGAGTTGCACTTTTAAATTAAACCATAGGTTTTACCATATAGTGTACTGGAAAACGGCAAGAAAATTCCAAATGTGGAAAAATTGCAAAAAAAGTGCGATAACACTATTGTTTTAGAGATATTTTATTCACTCTGTTCACTATATGGTAAAACTGATATGTGAGTGTGATGCCTCAGGTCAGTGCGAGTTCGTAGACACCAAACATGTATAGGTTTACTTTTACATAAAGGGTTAAAAAAATCAGATGTTTACCCGAAAAAATTGGCGCACGTTTTACGCAATATTCCGTGACCCGTAGCATTCCCATATTTCGAGATCTATGGCTCAATAATGGCTTATTTTTTTGTGTCTCAGGCTGCCATTTTTAACTGTACCATTTTTGCTCAGATGCTACGTTTTGATCGCCTGTTATTACATTTTGCGCCAAATTTGTGGCGACCAAAAAACGTAATTTTGGTGTTTGGAATTTTTTTTGCCGCTACGCCGTTTACTGATCAGATTAATTGAGTTTATATTTTGATAGATCGGGCGTTTCTGAACGCGGTGATACGAAATGTGTGTATATTTTTCATTTTTTTAACCCTTTAATTTTCAATGGGGTGAAAGGGAGGTGATTTGAACTTTTAGGGTTTGTTTTTTTTAAACTTTTTTTTTTTATTTTACTAGTCCTCCTAGGGGGGTTATATGGATCAACAATCCGATCACTCTGCCACATCTGCTGATCACAGATATACAGCTGTAAACAGCAGATATGTTCATTTTCTGTCTCACTCAGCTCTGGGCCGAGTGAAACCAAAAGTAATTAATGTGAGCAACAGGAGTCATCACATGACCCTGTGATACCATGACAACCACCGGAAGTCACATGATCACGTCACGTGACTTCTGGTATCGGCAGGTAAATGTTTACCGCCGATGCCATTATAATGGCACTGTCACATATTGACAGCGCCATTTAAGGGGTTAAACGGCACGAGCAGATAACGATTCAGCTCATGCCTAGCAGGCACACATCTCAGCTGTGAAAATGAGCTGAGATGTGCACTGATCGCTACAAGCTGCCGGCAACAGACCGCGGGAAGTAACACTATGACCGCTAGGACGTAATATTACTGCCTGCAGTCGTTAAGGGGTTAAAGATGACACATATTCTTTGTATTTTAGGCAGAAAAATAATTATTTTAGTTTTTAACATTTTTAAATTAACAAAAAAAGGAAAATGGACCTATTCAAAGGTTAGCATGGTTAGTACCTAGTAGCACCCCCTTTGGTAAGTATCACAGCTTATAAATGCTTTTTGTAGTCAGCGAAGTGTCTTTCAGTTTTTGTGTGAGTGATTTTCTTCCGTTCTTCCATTTCGGTGAGATTCCTGGGTGCATGCACTGCTCTTTTGAGGGCTAGCCACAGATTTTCAATGATGTTCAGATCAGGGGACTGTGAGGGCAATTGTAAAGCCTTCATGTTATACCTTTTGAGTTAGTTTATTGTGGATTTTGACTTGTGTTTAGGATCATTATCATCCATGGGTTTGGAGGAGCCCATGCAGTTAGGGGGAGCCACTACTTCACATGTTTATTAATTTGTGGTAAAGAGGGTCCTTTTATTTGAGGATGCTCATCAATTCCTTAACAAAAAGAAACATCTGTGGCTTTGCTGACCATTGGTGGTGTGGGGTGGACAATCGAGAGGGGGGGGGGTGTTTGTCTCCTCCTCTCAGTTTGTCCTGACAGCAGAGGTGGCACTAGACAGCAGGACTGAGAAAGTGTATGTTTGTGGACAGTGGAGCAGTAGTCAGCATGGTGGATGCTCTGTTTGTTAAGACTCACAGGCTTACCTATAGTATGTTGGCTAACCCCATCTCCATCTATGCCATCGACTCAGCATCACTTGCTCAGGGATGCCTGACACAGATAGAACATGATATAAGACTGAGGGTAGGACCCTTGAATTGTGAAGTAATTTCCTGTTATGTTTTGGAGATTCTTCCCACTCCTATCGTACTGGGTCTACCCTGGTTGGTGAAACATAATCAGGTGGTCGATTGGCAATCCAGGGAAATTGTGGAGTGGGGAAATTATGTAGCGCCCCATGGGGTAGGTGTGTTGGACCTACTTGTATCTGGACCGGGGATGCAGATCCTCTGTGTCATCACGGGGTGGCTTGGCCCAGATACGTTGCCCCAAGACATACAGGAAGGGAAAGATGGTGGCAGACGGGAGGCAGGACTGGAGGATGAGGGCGGTAGTCTGAGGTGGAGAATGGGGGTGATGGTTAGGAAAGTCTATTAGGATGATCGTGACGCCACCTGTGGTACGCGTCCAGGGATGGGCCACCGCTGCAGGGTCTCTCGCCGGGGCAGATGTTGGGGTGCAGCCGGGATGGTGTCGCTCCCCACAGACGGAGCCGGATTACCCCGGGAGGATGGTGGGGGTTGGTGATCATTCCCGTTGGCACCGCAGCGCTGGGCCTCAGCAACGATTAAAGGAGAGGCAGAGACAGGGGCTGTGGTTCCAGGTACTTTTAGGAATTGAATCTGATTACCGTCCGGGACCCATATTCTCTTCCTTGCTTTCCCTGATTCCGTATTTATTCAACCAGATTGTGGGAGCTAAATGGTTCTCCATGTTGGACTTAAGGAGAAATTACAATATGGTTAGAATCAGAAAAGGGGATGAATGGAAAACGGTTTTTAATAAACAGGAGGGGCATTGTGAAAGTCTGGTCATGCCATTTGGTCTCACTAATACCCCTGCCGGTTTTCAACATTTTGTGAGTGATATTTTTCACCATTTGGTGGGCAGGTTTGTGGTGGTTTATTTGCATGATATCTTGATCTACTTATCCATTATGGAGACATAACACCGTGGGGTTCTCTCTATTTTTGATAACTATCCAATGTAAAGCAGACAGCTTAGGGATGCCACAGGTCCTTTTTATTATTTAGTCACTATTCACATTTGTTTGTATGGCAATTGTCCTGCCCTTACTCCCATTTTGCTTCTTTTTGCAGCCTCCTGGCCCTTACTATGATCATTTTACACCACCAAAGATTAGGTTTCTATTGACTTATATGAGGTTCGGGGCCAAGTCCGGGTCCCGAACTGAACTTTGAACTAATGTCTGGCTGAACCTGGTGAACCCGAACTTCCACGGGTTCATCTCTACTCCTAATAACTAGACTGCCCTAGCGCAGATAACCACTGGGCTTTTTTTTTTTTTCTGACAGTGTAACTACTCTTTTATCCATGGACACTTCCTTCTCTCTCTTTTTGCCACCTCTCTACCTTGGCTCATACTTGTGTTTTTTTTCTGGGGTGCGTGCATTCCTCTGCCAAGTGTCAGCCGATTCCCCTTTGTGTCTATGTTCCAATGTTCCACCAGTGAGTAATTATTATCATCAGCTGTATGCTCATATCTTCTGCTCAATATAAAATGTATTTTTTTTGTGGGTCTACTCCGCTTAGTAGTTTTCTGTGTAGGTCTCCATTTTTAATTGATTTTATACTTTGTAATGTGTTATTTGATGAATACAGATTGACTTATTTATACATGTGGCCTTTACTCCAATTTGTGTAGGTTTGATTAATTCATGGCGACCCTCTATTGTCTTACCACATGGTCAGATTTTGGGTTTATTTACATCTAATTTCGTATTAGCACATTCCAATAAGAATTTCCAAAAAACTAGAGTCTAGAGCATCCTTATTCCAAGCTAAACAGGAAACTAAATCACACTGCTCCACATCCTCCTGATCGAATTCAAGCTTTATTTTTAGCAAATGTGTTCACTGTATGACTCTGAACAGAGAAATAAGGTCATGAGCCATTTATGTGAGATGTATCTGGTCCTTAATTGTGGGTGGTATTTACACATATTTTACATACAATGAACATTAACCCCCTTCACCCTCGGGCGATTTTCCGTTTTTCATTTTCATTTTTTCCTCCTCTTATTCCAAGAGCCATAATTCTGTTATTTTTCTGTCAATATTGTCATATGAGGATTTATTTTTTGTAGGACGAGTTGTACTTTTGAATGACACCATTCATTTTATCATATAGCGTAGTGAAAAATGGGAAAAAATTCCAATTGTGGAGAAATAGTAAAAAAAGTGAAATTCTACAATGATTTGATCAGGTCGGTACAAGTTCGTAGACATCAAACATATAGTTTTACTTTTATCTAAGGGGTGAACAAAAATTCAGAAGTTTGTCAAATAAAAGAATAGTGATTTTGTCGCCATTTTTCTAGATGGATAGCATTCTTATTTTTTGGAATATGGGGCTCAGTGATGGCTTATTTTTTGCGACTTGAGCTGCCGTTTTAAAATATACTATTTTTGTGTAGGTGTGATGTTTTGATCGCCTTTTATTGTACTTTAATGCACAGTTGTGACGACCAAAAAAATTTAATTTTGGCATTTGGAATTTTGTACTCGTCACTGTGTATCAATCAAATTAATTGATTTTATATTTTTATAGATTGGGCGTTTCTAATTTCTAATAGCGGTGATACCAAATATGTGTATTTTTTTGATTATTTTATTTTCAGTGGGGCAAAAGGGGGGTGATTTCACATTTTAGGGTTTTTTTATTTGTTCAGATTTTTAAATTTTTTTTTACATTTTTTATTGATTTAACTAGTTCCCCTAGGGGACTTTATGACTGTAAAGTCCGATTGCTTCTCCTGATCAGAGCGATGCTGCAGCATCACTTTGATCAGGAGAAATACTCATCTCCTGTGAGTACCGGCACTTTGTCGGCTCTCATAAGAAGTGAGTCAAGGTGGCATCAGGGGTCATCAGCTGAGCTTGCGCTACCATGACAAAACATTGGCGAGCTGTGATAACATCACAGGGTCGCCAATGATGGTGGTAAACGGCGCTATCCCCGCCTTGGCCCTTTAAATTGCGCTGTCAGTGTTTGACAGTGCAATCTAAGGGGCTAACAGGCGCGCATGGATCTCCAATCCACCCGCGCCTGTTAGCTGCACATTTCTGCTGATCAGATAAGCAGACATGTGGAGGATTACCGTGGGGTAGCCGCCGGAGCATGCAGTAAACGGGTGACACTACCTATGACATAATAGTACGCCATTGGTCAAGAAGGTGTTAAGGGGCTGTCCAGTCTTAACCTACATGCCAACAGTCACTCTATGTGACTGCAGATTTGAGAGTCCTCATTGTGTGCTGTGAAGATTATCTGGTGCCTGGAGCGGATGGTCATGTGACTGCAAGTATCAATATGCAAGATATGCATACTTCTGGCCACATTCCAACTAGACTATATCCAGCCTCACATAGTACACTGACTTTGAGTGAGCCCCGATACAGTCTAGTTAGCACGTACCTGCTTGTAGACAAGCCACATACTTCCGGTCACGTGCTCGCTGCTGCTGGCACCAGAGAGAATCCTGACAGTGTGCCATACATGCGATATGAGGATTCACACACATAGAATGACTGCAGGCTTGCAGCTTTAGAGCTTAAGACTAGACAATCCCTTTAAGGTAATACATTCTTTGCATTACCTATTATGGATCCAGTTACAGCCTGTTTCAGGCTTATAAGGTACCTGTTACCTTAAAAATGCAGTTCAATCTGTGGGCATTATATTATTGGCCAGAGGCAACTGAGTAGATGGATATATAGATTTGTTAGAAAAGATTCAGTATAATCACTTAAACTTCTGCTCTTACTGGGATTTTCAGTCCAATGGACATTTAGTGATTGGCAGCTTTCTTTGTATAAGAGTACATACAGAGATTGCTGTCAGTCACTGATTAGACCGTCCACTGGACTAAAAATCCCAGAAAGAGCAGAGGCTAAAACACCCATTATTCTGAATATTTTCTCAGAAAAGTATATATCAGACTACTCGGCTCCCCCTGCTGCATAATATGATGTCTGCAGATTGGACTGTATATTCATGGTGGTGACAGGTTCCTTTTAAAAAATGAGGATGGGATCGGACTCTAGTACATATACGGTACAATGCCTGCAAATCATGTATACTATCTGAGCTTACTACAGCCCCAATGATTGGCTTGGCTGTAGATATGTGTCTCTTTATTCTTCTTGTGCATAATAGAAAACTTTTAAACTGCTCTTATAGAAGTCTTTGCAATGCAGCTTGGTAAATAAATCTAAGATGCAGAATGGAGGCCTTCCCCTGTTCCGACAGAGACTGTTATGATGAAGAATCCACTTTGTTATTATGTTCTCTGTTTTTTTACAGCTATTCTCTTTGTGTAGGTCTATAGCAATGGTGATGCCTTGTAGGTTGCTTTAATAATGGTGCTCATTGTGAGCTTTTATTGCATGTTTCCTAATGGGAGATGGTCTTTTTCATCTGCTAACTGTACTTTAAGTTGCGTTCTAACCTGTGTGGGTGTAATACTTATTAGTGTAGTATGTGCGCACGTTGCGTACTGGCCCTGCAGAAATTTCTGCAGCGATTTGAACAGCACACGTGCACTTCAAATCGCTGCAGAAACAGTCCGTAATGGAAAAAAAAAAAAAAGCCGATTCCATGCGCTCTAACTGCAGCCCCTCCCATAGACAGGGCGGGGGATGCAGGCAAAGCGCAGGAAAGAAGTGACATGTCACTTCTTAGAACGCGCGCTTCGGGCAGCAGCTGAAGCGCTGTGCTCTAATACGCCACGTGCACACTGCTCCTGCACAATCTCCATAGATTGTGCAGGGGACGCAGGACGCATGCAGTTACGCTGCGGTGCAGATCGCAGCGTAACTGCATGCAATTACGCAACGGGCGCAAGGCTTAGGCTTAGTGGTTTTCTGCTGTGCCATGTAGCATGGGAAGAATTTGCAGGTCCAGGTTTGTTGCAGTGTGACATCAGGAGTTGCCATAATTAAAAATCTTTTCTTAAATGTTTAAAATGCGTGGGTTTCCAGGCTTATTTTTTGAGTTTGGATTGTTTTATCATCATATTGGATTTAAATATACTTCAATAAAGGAGCAAAGTTATTAACTTAGAAGACGAGTGACGGAACGTCATTTGTTGCTTTCTGTAATTAGTATGAAGTACTCCACATAAATAATACAATATGAGCTGTCTTCAAGATTTCTACTTTCCGGAAGGTGAGTAGAGGAAAAAGATTTTTCCATTTTTTTTTTTTGCAGAGAGGGAAGCTAAGCCAGAGAGTAAACATACTGCGGCCACTGTGCCAGCTTAGTTTGATGTTTATAAACCGAAGACGCAATGCTTGGCTGTTAATAATGCTTGCCTTCACAAGAACAAAACTGAGGGTGGAGAGTGGATGAAATGTTCTGCCCTATTGCTATATATTGCTATATTGTTGTTGTAAAGCAACATCTCTAAATGCTTTGGTTTTAATGAATAGGCAATTAGTGCTAGATTGGTGGGTGTCCAAGTCATACCTCCCTCATTATCAGCTTTGGGGCTCATGAATTATAACACCTTTTTCTTTGCAGTTTGGTTGGTACTTTCAGATGCTATACCTTATATTGCAACATTGTCCCATTCAATTGAATGGGTCACATGGACAAGGTGTTCTTTTGTAAACCCAAGCACTAATGAGATGGTTTCCTCTGGGCGTGTGTTTGATATTATTCGCTTCAGATGTTTCCCACTCAGGTCACATAACCTCAGTGTCACACTAGGTATGGGGACCCCTGATAAAATCTTCCACTGGTCTCGGACTTCACTGACGTCACTAGATAGTTTACGCACCTATGCGCCTAGCAGAATACCTGGCCCTGGCTGACTCTGAACTGGACCCTAGGTAATGAACAGGTAGGATGAACGCTAGTCAACCCTACTAGGTCCTAAAGAACACACAGGGAAAACAGGAGAAAAAAAACAAACAACTTATCTTCAAGATGACTTAAGGCCACGTCTCACTAAGCGACATCACCAGCGACATCGCTGCTGAGTCGCATTTTTTGTGACACAACAGCTATCTTGCTAGCGATGTCGCTGTGTGTGACATCCAGCAACGACCTGGCCCCTGCTGTGAGGTCGCCGGTCGTTGCTGAATGTCCTGGACCATTTTTTGGTCGTTGCTCTCCCGCTATGAAGCACACATCGCTGTGTTTGACAGCGAGAGAGCAACGATCTGAATGTGCAAGGAGCAGGGAGGCGGC
This sequence comes from Anomaloglossus baeobatrachus, assembly GCF_048569485.1. Taxonomy (NCBI): domain Eukaryota; kingdom Metazoa; phylum Chordata; class Amphibia; order Anura; family Aromobatidae; genus Anomaloglossus; species Anomaloglossus baeobatrachus. The sequence continues at coordinate 144,378,104 of NC_134354.1, forward strand.
TTCTGCGGACGCTGGTAACCAAGGTACACATTCGGTAACCAAGCAAAGGCTTTGCTTGGTTACCCGATATTTACCTTGGTTACCAGCGTCCGCAGCTTCTAGAAGCCGGCTCCCTGCTCCCTGCACACGTAGCCAAGGTACACATCGGGTTACTAAGCAAAGGGCTTTGCTTAGTAACCCGATGTGTACTATCATTACCAAGCACAGCGTCGTTACATGGGTCGCTGGTGGCTGGTGGCTCATCTCTGATCGCTGTGGAGATCTGCCTGTTTAACAGCTCACCAGCAACCATGTAGCGACGCTCCAGCGATCCCTTCCAGGTCAGATCGCTGGTTGGATTGCTGGAGCGTCGCTAAGTGTGACGGTTAGGGAGAGGAATAGCAACATACAACAACGTTTCTCCAGATGATTACAAGTCGACTGCATGGAATCAGGACCATATAGAAACTTAACTCTATCACCATTGGTGTGCGGTTTAATGAACCTTTGGATTTTTCCTGACTCAGAGATGGTATACTTTTGTGGCTTATTTTTATTACAAGAAAAATATTCTTTGTATTTTAAAACTGTTTTTCATTAAAGCTGTGTTTTTAAGGAAACGTGAAGCTGGATCATTCCTTTGTTCATCTATACAGGCTGTTCTGGCCATATTAAGTTCAAAGCTCACACCTTATTCAGTACAATTACAGGGCTTGCTACTTTGCACATGAAAGGAGGTGGCACTAATACAGCCTGGTCCATACAGGCCTAATCCAGTCTAGTGCATCCAGCTTTAATACAGCCTGGTCCATACAGGCCTAGCCCAGCCTGGTGTATTCAGCCCTAATACCGCCAGGTCCACACAGGACTAATCCAGCCTTATGCATCCAGCCCTAATACAGCCTGGTCCATACAAGCCTAATCCAGCCCTAATGCAGACTAGTTCACACAGGCCTAATCCAGCGTCATGCATCCAGCCCTTATACAGCCTAGCTCATACAGGTCTAATCCAGCCTCATGCATCCTGCCCTAATACACCCTGGTCCATACTGCTGTAATCCATCCTAGTGCATCCAGCCCTACTATAGCCTGGTCCATACAGGTCTAATCCAGGCTTGTGCATCCAGCCCTAATACACATTAGTCCATACTAGCTTAATATAGCATCATGCATCCAGCCCTAATGCAGTTTGGTCTATACAGGCCTAATCCAGCCATGTACATCCAGCCCTAATGCAGCCAGGTCCATACAGGCCTAATATAGCCTGGTGCATACAGCCCTAATAAATCTGGTCCATACAGGCCTAATCCAGCCTAGCCCATGTAGTCCTAATACAGGCTAGTCCATATAGGCCTAATCCAGGCTTGTGCTTCCAGCCCTAATACATACTGGTCCATACAGGCCTAATCCAGCCTGGCACATGCAGGCCTACAACAGCCTGGTCCATACAGTCCTAACTCAGCCTGGTGGATCCAGCCCTAATATAGCCTGGTCCATACTGCTGTAATCAAGCCTTGTGCATCTAGCCCTAATACAGCCTGGTCCATACAGGCCTAATCCAGCGTAGTACATCTAGCCCTAATATAGCCTGGTCCATACAAGTCTAATTGAACTTTGTGCATCTAGCCCTAATACAGCCTGGTCCATATAGGCCAAATTTAGCCTTGTGTATCCAGTCCTAATACAGCCTGGTCCATACAGGCCTATTCAAGCCTCATGTATACGGCCTTAATACAGCCTGGTGCAGACTGCCCATGAATAAGCTGTGATTGAAACGTGCATCTTCAATTCTTCAATTGGAGGTCCTACTTGCACTATATAAGCACGGAGCACTTTACTGGGTATTTACACTGGATGCTTCTGCCACACTCTCCCTGTAAATAATGGACCACTGTATCTTGGTTATATGGAACACCTTACTTTGGGGCACACAGGCCACAGGATGTTCTGCGTCATTTCGTAGGCCCGAGTACTGCTGGATTAAAGCTGAGGCCAGAACATGTAGAAGTGGTTTTAGATTGGTTTGCTGACAGTGCCTACAGTTCCTTCATATTGTCTGAAAGTGTAGGCCTGGAACCTGAGGACCATGGGCATTTTTCTTCCACCTCATCCCCTTGCAGATCTGTCAAGCAGTGTGATCCTCAAGGTATACAGCAGTCACTTCTGACTTCGCTGGCTTGGGTTCCATGGCCCATCCACGTGGCCATGCACCAAAAGTAGACGAAACTGAGTGCACTGATGCCCAACCACTTGTGCTACAGAGGATGAATAAGTAGGAGGTCTAGTGCACATGGTTAGTGGACCACTGCAGCACATCTCTGAGGATGGAACACAGGTCCCAAATGCTATGGTTTTCGGCAGTGTGCAAACTGGCAAGTAGGGTGGAAAACAGTATGGGACCTTTTTTTTTAATTGTTGCTCTGTGGGGAACTACCAATCTTGGATGTCTTGGCTTTGTAGGGGCTTTTTTTTTCTTTTTTCAATTGTCGCTTTGTAGGGGAATTCTGACAATCTTGGCTGTGTGGGTCAACTCTGAAAAAAGTCTCTGTAGGGGTCTTTTTTAAATTGTTGCTCTGTGGGGACACTTTAAAATTTTTTGTTTATTAATTTACTTCCTATGTAACCATGATTGCTATGGTGACAGAATGTTACAGGTGTTTCACGTCTGACAGCTAGTCATGTGGTTTCTGGCCATCGAAGGTCACAGCGTCTGGCTGCGTAAAATGCTCCCTGACTTTCCATTCTTCCTGCTGTCAATATTCATTGGTATAGGTAGCTTTCCAGCTGGATTCCTCTCTCTCCCTTTTGGACCTAGCAGAAGCTCGACTTTTACCCAGCTGTTGATTATCAGTATTCCCTTGGTGTTTAAATACCCCTTCCTTTCTTTGGACTGTGCTGGTTATATTTTCAATTCATTCAAGCCGAGGTTGCAAGCAGGTGGTTTGTTCTCCTCTGTGGTGTTGTTGCTGAAAGCTCTGCTGACCTCCTACCAGATTCATCTAATGATAAGTAGTTCATGCTTTTTTCACTGTGTGTCCTCCTTGTGTCTTCTATAGTTGATAAGTGGGGTTGACGAAGAGCTCATCCCATTCGTACCCTATTTAGGGCCCAGCACCAGGGATACCTAGGATCAGGTATACAGCCCGGTGCATGGGTGCAGAACGTATCAAGTGTGGTGAGAGACCCTCGGGACCAGCAATGTGTTTGGTCAGGGGGTCACCATCTTCCCTCTCCCTAGACACAGGGTTTCCCTTCCCATTCACTGTGCGCTTTGTACTTTCCTGTACGTAGCGTGACACAGAACCCTTTTAAGTAATTTTCCTATCCACATTTGTTTGCAGGGCAATTGTGCTGCTCTTACCCCCTTTTTGCTTCATTTTGCAGTCCACTAGCTCTCTGTCATGTCCCCACCAGATTCCGCTCCTGCAACTTCTGCTCCGATCGCCAGACAACGGCATGTTCCCACCATGGATAGTGCTGGTGATGGGAGAGGAGTCGGTGCCCGTGGCTCTGCGGAGCACAGGCTCCGCTCATCCACTAGGCTGGGTTTCCCTGGAACCTGCAGTACCACTGGCTGACTGTAGGTGGCGTGTCTTCCAGCTGATGTTGCCAACATTCACCTGCAGCCAATGGGAAGACACCACACCCTTATTATTTCCCCTCCTGTCACATGACTACTTCCAGAGATAGTTCTGTACTCCTGGCTCATGTGCTGTTTGTATTGTGATTGCTGTGCGCTGACCTTTGCTTGTTGTTAACTACCCTCCTGCCTGTTGTTTTTGTACCCTGCTGCCAGTTCCGGATTTGACCTCTGCTTTTTCTCCTCACTACGCCCTTGCCTGCCGATTCTGTTCCTGTTTTGCATCTCCTGGTTTTTGACCCTGTCTGATGACCACGGACTACAGCCTGCCACAGGTAGTGATCTCTGCAGCTCTGTGTAATTCCACATCCCTGTATAGGGGTTAAAGGGTTGCAGAGTTCTTGGGGTCCTGATTTGTGAGCAGCCTTACTGTAGACTCCCCTTACAGCCAGTCTGAGTCTGTGGCTACACTCAGGCATTATAATATCTCTGGCCCACTAACACAAAAAAAAAAAAAAATGGATCCTCTCCAAACTGTGATGGTCTGGATTAGGTGCTGACCCTGTCTGGCTTGGTTCGGGGACTCGCACAGCAGGTGCAAGAGCTCCAGTCTGCTCAAGTTCAAGTTCCTGCAACACCTCCCTCATCATGTCCAGAGTCCCGTCGATGTCAAGGGAGCAGATCACGTTGGGGAGACCATCATGGAGAGCCGGAATCTCAGAGGCAATCGCTTCCAGAGCAGCAACCGCATCTGAGTGATCCCCAGGATACTCACTCAGGTGCCCAGGTACTTCCTGCAGACCCTATAAAGTTAATGAAACTGGTCTCATTGTCTCACCAGGGAAAAGCTGTGTGGCTGCAGACCTTTATTGATTGTGGATCTGAGGCTAATTTTATAAACTCTGATGTAGCAAAAGAGCTGGGTTTGCCTTTGCTGAGACTGAACTCTCCCATTAAAATCTCTGCAATTGATAATACCCCTCTCACTCAGGGTGTGGTTAACCTTGTAACTCCAGAAATCTCCATGCTTGTTGGGGCTCTGCATGTAGAGTCAGTGTCATTTTTTGTTCTTGAGAACCTGACAGCAGCAGTGGTATTGGGCATGCCATGGCTGCGTAAACATAACCCGGTCATAGACTGGCACCAGGGTGAGATTGTGCGCTGGAGCCCTGAGTGTCAGGAGATGTGTATGTCGTTATCTGTTAACCTGACTAGAACGGAACCTGTCGTCATACCTCATGTATTCAGGAATTTTGCTGATGTGTTTTCTGTTTCTAACTCTGAAAAATTACCTCCTCACAGAGATTATGACTGCCCTATAGATTTGGTCCCCAATTCCCGACTCCCCAAGGGTAGGATTTATAATCTTTCTGGTCCAGAATGTCAGGCCATGAATGAAAGATTATATAGCAGACAGTCTGCAGAGAGGGTTTATCAGACCATCCAGGTCACCAGTCGGTGCTGGATTCTTTTTTGTGGAGAAAAAAGATGGTGGCCTCAGACCTTGTATTGACTACCATGAACTTAACGCTATCACTGTAAAGAATCAGTACCCTCTGCCACTCATCCCCGATCTCTTTAACCAGCTCACAGGAGCCCGGTGCTTCACGAAACTGGATCTCAGGGGTGCATATAACCTAATCCGCATCAGAGAAGGGGATGAGTGGAAAACGGCATTTAACACTCCAGAGGGACACTATGAGTACTTAGTAATGCCTTTTGGGTTAAGTAATGCGCCAGCTGTTTTTCAGAACTTTGTTAATGACATTTTTAGAGATATCTGTGGTCAGTATGTGGCGGTCTATCTGGATGACATCCTGATTTATTCTCCTGATGCTAAGTCAAACATGTCCGCACTGTACTCCAGAGACTCAGGGAGAACTCCCTATTTGCTAAGTATGAAAAATGTGTTTTTTTTGTTGATAAGGTTAATTTCCTGGGTTATATATTGTCTGCAGAAGGCTTCCGCATGGATCCCTCTAAGCTACAGCCAATTAAGGAGTGGGAGCAACCCCAGTCCCTGAAAGCCTTGCAGCGTTTCCTTGGGTTTGCAAATTATTATCGCAAATTTATTAGGGATTTTTCCAAGATTGCCAAACCCCTCACTGATTTGACTAAAAAGGGGGCTGATGTGGTTAATTGGAAGCCAGAGGCGATCCATGCCTTCTCTAAATTAAAACACTGTTTTTCCTCAGACCCTATTCTGGTTCAGCCTGACCTGATGCGTCCATTTATTATAGAAGTCGATGCATCCGAAGTTGGAGTGGGGGCGGTGCTATCTCAAGGTACTCCGTCTCTCACTCAACTTCGTCCTTGTGCCTTCTTTTCCCGAAAATTTTCTCCCACCGAGAGAAACTATGATATTGGTAATCGTGAGCTGTTGGCCATTAAATGGGCCTTCGAGGAATGGCACCACTTCCTCGAAGGCGCCAAACATAAAGTCACAGTCATCACAGACCATAAGAACCTCACTTATCTGGAATCTGCTAAGAGACTCAATCCTAGGCAACCTAGGTGGGCATTGTTCTTCTCCAGATTTGATTTCGTGGTAACGTTTCGGCCCGGTACCAAGAACACAAGAGCTGATGCACTTTCCCGTAGCTTCTGTCCTTTTCAGTCAGAAAACATCGAACCAGTCCCTATTTTAGCTAAGGGCATTGTTGTATCATCGGTTTCCATAGATTTGATAGCACAAATCCGTGATGCCCAAGACCAGGCTCCTGAAACCACTCCTGACCGTAAACTGTTTGTCGCTCCCCCACTTCGTCTACAGGTACTTCAGGAGTCCCATAATTCTGTCCTTGCAGGTCACCCTGGTATAGGAAATACCCTCCGACTTGTAACTAGGAACTTTTGGTGGCCAACCATAGCAAAGGACTGTAAGGAATATGTACTGGCCTGTGAAACTTGTGCTCGAGCCAAGACACCCCGTACCCATCCCGCTGGATTTCTCCAGTCCCTACCTATTCCATAAAGTCCTTGGACCCACCTCTCCATGGACTTCATCACTGACCTTCCACCCTCAGAAGGGAAGACTTGTATCTGGGTAGTAGTGGATAGATTCAGTAAACAGTGTCATTTTGTTCCATTGTCCGGTTTACCTAATTCTGAAACGCGTAGCAGGTTGTTCATTAGGCATATTGTGCGGTTACACGGGGTTCCTGAAAATATTGTTCCTGACAGAGGAACGCAGTTCGTCTCGAAATTCTGGAGGGCTTTTTGTAAAAAGATTAATATAGAGTTATCTTTTTCTTCCGCCTACCACCCAGAGACCAATGGTCAGACTGAACGTTCTAATCAAATCTTAGAACAATATCTCCGGTGTTATGTGTCTGACCGTCAGTCTGACTAGGTGGAATATCTACCACTAGCTGAGTTTGCCATTAATAACCAGTATCAGGAGTCTATCCAGACTACTCCTTTTTTCTGCAATTTCGGGCTGCATCCACGTTTTGGGTCCTTTTCTTCCGCTTTGGTGGATACTCCTGAGGCTGAAAGCACTGTGAACAAACTGAAGGCTATCTGGTCTGAGGTGACAGAAAACTTGAAGAGGGCACAGGGTGGTCAAGCCTCAGCTGCTAACAAGAGGCGTTCCAGGGGCCCATGCCTTGGAGTTGGGGATAAGGTATGGTTGTCCACCCGTCATATTAAACTCAAGGTCCCTTCTGCTAAGCTGGGTCCCAGATTTATTGGACCTTACGAGATAGTCGAGGTCATCAATCCCACAGCTTTCCGCCTGAACCTCCCTCAGTCCTTCAAAATATCGAACGTGTTCCACAAATCCCTCCTCAAGTTGTATCGTGTTCCCATTCACCCGGTCAAGCCCCCCCTCCTCCTATTTTGGTCAAGGGTAACCTGGAGTATGAAGTACAGAGGATCCTTGCCTCCCGTATCGTTAGAGGGGCGGTGCAGTATCTTGTACATTGGAAGGGTTATGGCCCTGAGGAGCGATCATGGGTCCCAGCAAGTGAGGTCCACGCTAAAGGTCTTGTCAGGCGATTTCACCTCCAGTTCCCTTACAAGCTGGGTTTTGAGGGTCCGGTGGCCCCTCATGGAGGGGGGATACTGTCACGTCCCCACCAGATTCCGCTCCTGCGACTTCTGCACCGATCGCGAGATGACGCCATGTTCCCACCATGGATAGTGCTGGTGATGGGAGAGGAGTCGGTGCCCATGGCTCTGCGGAGCACAGGCTCCGCTCATCCACTAGGCTGGGTTTCCCTGGAACCTGCAGTACCACTGGCTGACTGTAGGTGGCGTGTCTTCCAGCTGATGTTGCCAACATTCACCTGCAGCCAATGGGAAGACACCACACCCTTCTTATTTCCCTTCCTGTCACATGACTACTGCCAGAGATAGTTCTGTACTCCTGGCTCATGTGCTGTTTGTATTGTGATTCCTGTGCGCTGACCTTTGCTTGTTGTTAACTACCCTCCTGCCTGTTGTTTTTGTACCCTGCTGCCAGTTCCGGATTTGACCTCTGCTTTTTCTCCTCACTACGCCCTTTCCTGCTGATTCTGTTCGTGTTTTGCATCTCCTGGTTTTTGACCCTGCCTGACGACCACGGACTACAGCCTGCCACAGGTAGTGATCTCTGCGGCTCTGTGTAATTCTACATCCCTGTATAGGGGTTAAAGGGTTGCAGATTTCTTAAGGGCCTGCTTTGTGAGCAGCCTTACTCTAGACTCCCCTTACAGCCAGTCTGAGTCTGTGGCTACACTCAGGCATTACACTCTCACTACAACCATTTTATAGCCATTTTTAAAGTACAGAAATTGGGGTCTCTATTGACTTGTATGTAGTTCGGGTCTCCAGTCTGTTTTGTTTGGGTTAAGCTTGAGAATCAAACCAAACATTTTACTAAAGTCTGGACGAATCCAGCGAACCCAAACATCCACGGGTCAGCTCATCACTACATGCTGTCTATTTTCTATTTTCCAGATTTCATGCACACACATTTTGGCTATTTGCATCAAAGGAACTGAATCTACCCTATTAGCATTTTAGGAAATCCACCTAAGCATTGGGAGCACATGCAAACTACTGATTGGATTACAATGACAGGCCTCAGTATTCCACCAGCTCTATCCACTGTATATTATGTTCAAGGTCCTAAATCCACCTCTGACCATTGTACATAAATCATAGCCTAAAGAAAGACGAGTTCATTAAATTTATATCTATGCTTAATGGAGCCTAAAACCAGCAAATATATTAGATCACAATCTTCTATGGAGTTTAATACCCTCAGATTTAATATCTGATAAATGAAATTTGCTACAATTTTAAAACCATCAGACCTCCAAACTAAACTTCAAATTAAAGCCATAAATCTCAGCACCTTGCCGGAGACACTTTCTCCTTCACTAACCGAACATCTCTTTTTCCTGGCCGCCAATGTTCAGAGCATGGCTGCTTGCTTCAGGCTGGCCAGCACACCACTCAATTCCCTGCTTCATCATTTTACACATTGTCATCCTATGGCAATAAAGAGAAAAAGTTAACTAAAAAAGTTTTCATTACACAGACATTAACATATCAATTTTTGAAGCAAAAAGATTTAAAGCTTCACTTCTTGTTTTTTTACTTTATTTCACCTCTACAGTGGTGCTTTAAATGTACGTCCCCTTGTAATGTGGCTCGGGGCGGTAGCTATGGGCGAGTACTATATTTCCGGTACCCCGAGACGTTACCGAAAGTGAAAGTTCTGCATGTCTGTCTAAGCTGATGTTACCACTCTTCATAGTTTCTTCTGTCTTATGCAGAGGTAAATTCTTATCAGTTTTGGGCGATAGATCTTTACATGTGGATGGTAAACAAGCCGAGCAAATCAGATGAACCTCCATCCTCCCGATGCAGGGACACAAGGGTCAAAATGTTATGATATCAAATCTGCATCCAAACAGCAGTCTGTGATCCCTTACAAAGGCCACTCCTAGAGCCACTTCCATCTTCTGTGTTCTCAGTTGGGTAGCACTGTTCCTTCGTTGGGCCCCCCACATCTGGCCAATACTGGGCTCACTTCTTCCATCAATTCTCCCACTGATATTTTTTGACCACTTGCCTGCTGAACTGGATCTTAGTCACCTATATTCTTTTTTGCTGCCTTGTGCCTCCTCGCTAAAACCAGTTCTCCTACCTATCCAGATCTTCATTACTTACTCCCTAAGAGGAACACCGTCACCTCCTTCTACAGGCTAGTCCCTCCGCTTTGGACTAGTCCCAAAGCTAATTGTCTCTTACTCTTAAGCGGGCTTTACACACAGCAACATTGCTAGCGATGTCTCTGGTGAAAGCACCCGCCCCCATCAGTTGTACGTCACGGGCAAATCGCTGCCCGTGGCGCACAACATCGCTCAGACCCGTCAAACATACTTACCTGCCTAGCGACGTCGCTGTGGCTGGCGAACCAGCTCCTTTCTAAGGGGGCGGTTCGTTCAACGTCACACCGGCGTCACTAAGCGGCAGCCCAATAGAAGCGAAAGGGCAGAGATGAGCGGGCTGAACATCCCGCCCACCTCCTTCCTTCTTCATTGCGGGCGGCCGCAGGGACAGTGATGTTCCTTGTTCCTGCGGTGTCACACATAGCGATGTGCGCTGCCGCAGGAATGACAAACAATCTGCGTCCTGCAACAGCAACGATAATCGGGATTAGAACGACCAGTCAACGATCAACGATTAGGTGAGTAATTTCGATCGTTTAACGGTCTTTTGTGCGTTTCACATGACCCCAACAACATCTCGTTAGCGATGTTGTTGCGTGTAAAGCCCACTTTACTGTCTGTTGCTGGGCAGAACTCAGCTTCCTCACGACACAGTGCAAGATATATGAAAAGGAAAACAGTGACCTCTTGTGGCCAGTGGTTAGCACTACAGGCCACATAGCAGATATATCGCAATCTAATATATAAAACTGAGTGTATGTATGTATGTATGTATGTATGTATGTGTATATGTGTACATACACAGAAAGAGACACATACACAGAAAGAGACACACTCACAGAAAGAGACACATACACAGAAAAACATATACACAGACACACACACTGAAAGAGACATACAGAAAGAGACACAGACACAAAGAAAGGGACACATACACAGAAAGACAGACACACACACACACACACACACACATACACACACACACACACACACACACAAATTGTTTGGATGTTTGAGGTAATATATTAGCTGTTTTGACAGTTACCCTGGATATATATCAGGTGGCCTATAGCAACCAATCACAGGTATGCTTCTATCTTTTTAAAGGTCAAGGACCTCTGATTAATTGCTATAGGCAAAGAAGGACATTCTTACAATAAGACAGCTTATGTGTCAGTTACTATGATTAGAGTGGTGAGAGAGAGAAAGTTAGTGACTATCCTGGGCAACGCCGGGCTCTACAGCTAGTGCTACAATACAATCATGTGATTGATGTCTTGAGGGGTAACATGCCACCCCCTTGCACCCTGACCGCTGTCAAATACTCACCATCCCCTGTCTTCACATCTTCATGTGTTATCACCGCAGCTCCTGTCGGGCTTCAGTGATTTGTGACTTCCCGACAGCTCCACTGGATCTGTATGAGAGCCTTGTTCTGTATTCGTTCTGGCCCTGATAGAGATGCATTGGTAGCTTTTGATGTATCTTCTGACTTCTGGCACAAGATGGCGCCGCAAAACCTGAAAAAGCATGAAAACAACGGAGGGTGAGTATATGGGTATGTGCGCATGCTGCATTCTGGTTTTACAACAAAACTGCACCCTCTTACAAATTTCAGACTTTTGGCAAATGTAAACACTGCGTTTGACAAAAAGAACACAGTTAAAACGCATGCTTTTTGACCAGGTTTTCCCTGTGTTTTGTTGCGTTTTGGCTGCGTTTTCAGATTGAGAAGTCAATGGGTGGAAAATGTTGACAAATCGCAATGAAGAATTGACATGCTGCTTTTTTTTGTCAAAGATTCTGACAAATATTTGACAAATAAATAAAACGCTGACAAAAAACTGCAACGTGCGCATAAAAATTCTGATTTCTCATAGACTTTGCTGGTGACGGAAAAGCATGCAGTTTGTCATTGACACAGTGCAGTTTAAAATGCGACCAAAACGCAAGAAAAAACACAATGTGCGCACATGGCCAAATACTGGGGGCAAGGGACTTAGATTTAATGCGCCACAGTAGCGCTGAAAAAAATCATGCTGGAGTGGTGCTTTAATAATTAGCTGCTCACTAAGTTCATTATCTAAAATGTTTTAAGAATATTATATGCAATAATGGCCCTCCATCGCTTTATTACAGTTTGGCAGCAATGGAGTTGTCTAAAGGCCGCTTTACATGCTGCGATATCGTGACCGATATCGCTAGCGTGGGTACCCACCCCCATCGGTTATGCGACATGGGCAAATCGCTGACCGTGGCGCACAACGTCACCCAGACCCGTCACACTACTTACCTGCTCTGCGACGTTGCTGTGACCGGTGAAACGCCTCCTTTCTAAGGGGGCGGTTCGTTCAGCGTCACAGCGACATCACAGCTGCGTCACTGAACCGCCGCCCAATAGAAGCGGAGGGGCAGAGATGAGCGGGACGAACATCCCGCCCACCTCCTTCCTTCCGCATTGCGGGCGGGAGGCAGGTAAGGAGAGGTTCCTCGTTCCTGCGGTGTCACACGTAGCGATGTGTGCTGCCGCAGGAACAAGGAACAACTTCGTTACTGCTGCAGCAACGATATTAGAGAATAGACCCCCATGTCACCGATGAGCGATTTTGCACGTTTTTGCAACGATGCAAAATCGCTCATAGGTGGCACCCTCAACGGCATCGTTAAAGCGACCGGATGTGCGTCACAAATTCCGTGACCCCAACAAGATCGCTTGAGCGATGTTGCAGCGTGTAAAGCGGCCTTTAGGCTTAAATTTTAATGATACATCAATATCATATTGATGGGAGACTGACAATCAGCATGTTCACCACCTCAGTCTGTGGCCGATGTACACAGTGTACATCATAGCTCTGTATATTGTATAGTTAGTGTGACCTTCTTGGGTGCACCAGCTCAGCTCCCATTTGTTTCAGTAGTAGCTGAGCAACAGTACCCAAGAATGTTGTTCTGGCTCTTTACACTGAGCAGATTAGGCTGCAGTGGGAGCTCCAAACAGCTGATCACTGGGTGAGATACATGTCAGTCCACATCCTTCTGATATTGAAGACCTATTCTGAAAATTAGTTATTTGCAAATAAGTACTGGACAGTCCCTTTAATTAAATGGTAGCATTTGTACTGCTATTTTGGTTTCTGAAAAAGCACTACAGGAAACATTTGTGGAAAAAGATGAAATCTTTGGCAAACAAATTATTTTTTCCATTTCTAAGTTGTCATTCAACTATTTTAAAAAGTGGACAGAACTTAGCTTGAGGGGCTAATCTTTCACTGCCTGATAAATTAACTATTATTTACACCAGAATCTTAGCGTAAGGGCTCAGTTCCACTTGCGCATAGCTTGTGATGCGAGAACATCTAAAGCGATATTCTAATGACCCTCTGCTGAGAGTGTTAGCCAAGGGTCATGCGACTGTGATCCAATCTTGCGATCGGATCACAGCTGTGAAAAATAGGGTGGGAACACTTTCTCCCTCTCCTCGGTCTGTCTCTGTGTACATCGCACTGAGGTCGGATGACATCCGGGTGCAGTGCGATGTTTCACACACACCCATAGATTTTTATGGGTGCATTTGATCTGAGACTCGCTGCCAAACACAGTATGCTGTGATTCATTTCCATATGGCATGAGAATTCAGTCGCGGATGGGCACTGCCTCATAGTTTTGCACTGGTGCGAGGGCAATCCGATAAAACATCTGTGCAAAACGTAAGTGGAACCGAGGCCAAAGAGTGCAAATCTACACCAACATGGAGATAATAATAATAATAATAATAATAATTAAAAAAATAACATGGAGATTCAGAGATGAAACATATTTATTGGACCATTGTCTCTTATTATTTGTGCATCTTAAAAAAATTGTTGAAGATTCCTCTAGTGCTTTATTACTGATGTTTGAAATGGAATCCTCTATCTTATGCACATGTGTGTGTAGACATTATCATAGTTACTATAGACTTTCAAGCAATTTAGAAATAAATACCCCCCAAAAAACAGTGAAAAAAACCTAAACACTAATTGTAAAATTGTCACGGTTTCGTCTCCCCGTTCACATGCCTAGGGGGCAGAGCCTTCTCACGGGCCTCACTGGATGCTTTAAAAACTGACATCTCCGGTGAACCAGCACCGGCTATAAGCTTACTGCTGCTTTGCCTGTGATTGCTGGTCCTGTAAGTGTTATCCTTATCCGTCTGCTACTATGCCCCCGTGCCCTGTCTGTGTTCCGTCCACTAGTCGTCCCTCCATTCCTCTGTCCCCTCTCCTACCTCCCCACTCAGTTGCTTCCTCTGATACTGACCTCGGCCTGACCTCGACTCCGCTTCTGCTCGTTCCTCCGGTCCTTGTTCTGCCCGTACTGTGTTTGACCCAGCCTGCATGACCATTCCTCACACGCCCCGCAGCTCTGCTCCCCAGCTGTGCTGTGAGGCAGTGTACGAGCACACACTGTGCATCCACTTCCTGGTTCTGGTTGCTCCGTGTAGTGTCTTCTGCTGCAGAGCTCCGGCTCCGCCTGGTGGCAGCTTGACAAAAAGTATGACTGTAAAGGTAAGAAAATTACTTCTAACAAGAGGTTCATAAATGGTCATAAAAATAGATCCGTTTAGTTAAGGGTTTGCTCACTAGCGTGTAGCATCCGATCCAAGATAATTGCATGCGATATGCTAATGACACTCGACTCAAACACTTCTGCAAGCGTGAGTGTTGTCATTCACTGTGATCTGATTCTTTTGTATGGGAGAATCGGATCACAGGTGCGGAGAAGACAGAGAACTTAATTTCTGCATTTTCTCTATTGTCTGTCTCTGCGTATATCAGACTGATGACATCCGAGTATAGTCGGATGTAGACTTGTATGGGTGGAGTGAGCCCAGATAAGCTGCCAGTTCCAGCTTGCTGCCATTTTTTGCTCAGAGAAGAAGCACTGGTTGGCACTTCTCTATAACATGGCTGAGTGATATCCGATGTTCAGACAGCTCTCCACCCATTGTTAGTTATACGCTGACTATACACCAGTGAGAGTTCACCCTCAAAGGGATTTTTATATAATTGCTAATGTCCTGTCCAATGTGTCTTCCTATTTTACATTGAAGTCACTGGGGCGATGCATTGGAAAGATGATAATGACACAAAACAAGACATATGTCGTCCCAGGGGTTATCAGACAACAGGAGTTCCTTTTTTCTGTCATTTTTGCAATTGAGTCTCAGAGAGACAACGGGCGGAAAACTGATCCGACAGATGAAAACTTTACGCAGTACCTGACTCCATATTGAACTAGTTGTCATCTGAGGTAAAGGGGAAACAATGGAGCAGATGACAAATCAGGTCTCACTTTTACAGGAAGAGATGCCTCGATCTGATGAGCGCGTAGTAAATGTACGTAGAATAATTTCTCACCGTTAATTATTAAACAGAGGAGCTCAGGTGTTCTTACTCCAACATATAATTGGTGGAAGTAGCCAGGCAACCGGGAAAGTGAGATGTAGTGTATCATTGCCATGAAGACCATGTGCATGGAGCGGATACCCATAATCTGATTCTTTTAACTTTGTTTGCAGGAAGATCGCAGCTTTTAAGATGTCTAAACAGTCGGCGTCAAATGTCAGATCACTCCAGGTATGTGCAAAGAGGGCTGAATGGGTTTTCTGCCTACAATGTATATTTACTGCCTGTATTTTATGTAAATCTACATTATGTTATCTACGGCGCTCTGCAATGTAAATGACTATTCAGATTCACTGAAAATATATTATTTTTACTATGTTTTTTTTTGTTTTTATGCAATAACTATAGAAGACATTATATTCACACTGGATTTATTGTTTTCCAAATTTTAATACTATTTAAAAGCTCATTAATATTTGATCCAGATAACAGATCACTTGTAGTTCTTTTTAACCTCTTAATAATCAGGGCTATTTGGACTTAAAGGCATATTCCCAAAATCATAATGTGGTTTTAGCTTTTTTACATACAGAAATAATCATGTGTGCCAAGACAACCTCTTTTTAAATCTGTCCTGGCTTGTAGTCATCACTTCCCTAATAATGCCCCCTGGGCTCTCCTTACCCTCCTTAGCTACTGAATTTGTCTTCCAGTTGTTCTAACACTCTCAGAAGAGCATACGTAGATGAACATGCACCTAATGAACCTGTTTAATAAATCACTTATCACTGCAACCTCACTGCCATGGCAGCCAGGTTATAGCACAACACTGCTATGCCATACTGAGCTTTACTACACAAACACGAGAGAGCATGGTCATGTTTACTAAAGAAGACTGGGACATCCAAGAGAACAGTATAAATTTATTTGTTTATACACTAAGCAATCACTCTGATTAACACATTGATCATTTGATTTGGATAAAAAAAATTTTTTACAAAAGTAACTGGATGAGATTTTTTTTAAGATCATATACATGTACATTCATGTCTGAAAGTGTTGGCACCCTTGAAGCTGTTCCAGAAAAAGAAGTATTCCTCCTGAGAAAACTGAGATAAAAAAAGGCAAATTGGACATAAGTTCAGAAAAAAATTGAAAAATGGGCTGGACAAAATTGTGGTCACTCTCAACTTTTTAGATATATTTGGTTGTACACCCTTTGGAATAAATAACTGCAATCAGTCGCTTCCTATGACCATCAACAAGTGTCTTACATCTCTTAACTGGAATTTTGGACCCCTCTGCTTTTGCAAACTGCTGTAGATCTCTCATATTAGAAGGCGCCTTCTCCCAAGAGCAATTTTAAGATCTCTCCACAGGTGTTTAATGGGAATTAAATACCAACTAATGATGAGCGAATATATTCGGCGCTATTCGTTACTCTCATGATATTCATTACCTGTCAAGTATTTTGGTATTTACCTGATGAGTTTCAAATCCCCTCTCCACATGTTTGCCATCTGTTTTACAGCCACTAAATATGCTTGCCAAACACAGTAATGCTGTAGCCATCTTTGCTACTGGTATTACTGTGATTGGCAGGCGCAGTGAAAAAACCTACTGACGTGCGGTCTCCTGCCTATTTGTGATAACCACGCAGGTAAAGTAGACAGCTAGGGACTGGTATTCTCAGGCTGGGAAGGTCCATGGTTATTGGGCCCTTCCTAGTGTAAAAATAGCAGCCTTCAGCCGCCAGACAATTGCAACATCCATTAGATGTGCTTATTGTGGAGCTTTACTCGGCTCATTCTGATTACCCTGGTGCGGTGGCAATCAGGAGTGGGGGGGAATATATGGAAATTATGTCAGCTGTGACTTGTCAAAAATTACATCTGCCATCAAGCACTGGGTTAGTAATGTAAAGGTGTCTATGAGACCCCCCCCCATGACCAAGCCTGTAAGTAAAAAGAAAAAAATCCTACAGTGAAGAAAAAAAGGAAAAAAGAGTGGCACTCACCATAGCATGCAAAACTGGTTACTATATTCCCTAAATTTCCATAACATCACAGCAGGTCGGGAGATAGATACATCGGAAGATGGGCGTTTCGCCCTTAAGCACTTCAACGGGGCCTTGGATGGAAGTGACGTATCCCCACCACTTCTTATAGTGTGAAACACCTGATACCCATCACCACAATTAAAAACAATAATGTATCCAACAAAACTGACAATGCAACACATTTTTAGAGAAATACAAATTGATCATTCCTATCGTTCAATCCTAGGTCACCCTGAGCTCTATATTTTATAATTAAACCTACTTCTGCTCTCAAAAGATTTTTGTGGAGGTTACCTCTATGAGCAGTGAGATTAACTCTTAATAAGTCTGTGAATGAGGGTACTTCAAAATTACTCATGTGTTCTTTGCGGATGTGATCAATGAGTCGGGGTGAATCTTTTCCTGAACGGATGGAATTATAGGATCTTATAATTTTGCAAATATAAAAGCTGTCACAACACACAAAAATCCTTTACTTTAAATAAAAAAAACTACACACCCTCTTTCACCAATTTATTAACCCCCAAAACACCCCTGCGTGTCCAATGTAAGCTACACGATGTCCCATGACAATCCCAGCTCTACCACATCCAAAAGCTGCAGTGATGAAAAGCGTGGCCAATCACTGCATCTTCTGGGACACACTGAGGGCAGTGGAGGACCTGGCTGTGAGAAGTGATGACGTCAGTCAGATCACCAGAGTTCACAGCTGGGTTCCCACAGTACCAAGTGTGACTGCTGGTGAACCCGCTGCTGGTTTCTCGGACAGCTGGATTGCAGGACACAGTGGCACATTTGTCCAGCAATCCGGCAGTCAGGTCACTGGATTTCACATTCAGGCACTCAGTGAATTCAGTTAAACCCACTGCCGGATTGCAGGACTGCTGTGCTGTTGTGTCCTGCAATCCAACCGTCCAGCGATTAGGCTGCAGGTTCAACTGAGGTTCAACTGAGTTCACTGACAGCAGCCTGAGTATGAACTCCGGTGACCTGACTGCCAGATTGCTGAACTGCTGTGCTGCCTTGTCCCACAATCCGACAGTCTGGCTCCCCCATTGCTCTCAGCAAACTCAGTTGAACGAGCTGCCCGATTGTCAGTCTGTTGGATTGCAGGACATGGCTACACAGCCGTACGGTAATCCAGCAGCAGGTTCAATCCAGTAGCAGCTGTGAACTAGCCACCAGGTCTACTGGCAGCGGTGGTGCCCAGAAATCCTAAAGGAATATTTAAGGGAACTTTTAATTTTCCTGGAGTTCCCAGCTGTTTGGATACCTGGAGGCTGTGAACTCTGGTAAGCATTCACAGCTTTGAGATGACCTAACAGCCAGGAACTCCAGGAAGCTAAAAGGCTTCATTAAAGACTCTTTTAAGGTTTTGGGCCTCACCTCTGCCGGGATACCCGGTGGCTGTGAATACTGATAACCTTTAGGTTACCAGAGTTAACAGCTATTGGGTCTCGCGGCAGATGTCAACTCGGTAGCTTTAAGGGAGCCTTTAAGGTTCCTAGAGTTCCCAGCTGCAGAGACATCTGGAGGCTGTGAACTCTTATCAGATGTGAACTATCCAGATGTCCCAGCAGCTGGGAATTCCAGGAACCTTATAGGCTCCCTTAAAGGCTCCTTTAAGGTTTCAGGACTTCACAGCTACCACACTGTTGGACTGCTGTGCCACCATGTCCTGCAATTCTCCCGCTGCTCTCAGTGAACACAGTTGTACCCGCTGCCAAACTGTTGGATTGCGGGACACAGCCCAAGTGTGAACTCTGGTGACCTGACAGCAAGATTGCCAGACTGCTGTGCTGCCGTGTTCCCCAATCCGGTAGTCTGGCAATCTGGCATCTGGTTCGCAGATGGTCACACTTGGTACCATGGGAAAGCGGCTGTTAACTTTGGTGAGCTGACTGACATCTTTACTTTTCACAACTAGGTCATCCACTGCCCTCGATGTGTCTGAGAAGCTGCTTTGATTGGTTGCATTTTCCATCATTGCAGCTTCTGGATGTAGCAGAGCCTGGATCGTCATGGGACATCATGTGGTGTTGTGAATGTTAGTTATGTCTTGGCTGCTGGGAGGCTCCCTCTGGTGGCCAGGAAGGGTTTGGACAGAGACCAGGTGGGTTGTGCAGTGGGTGTTTCCTTTCCTAACTCTCTGCTTATTTAAGTCCTGGTCTGATTGCAGGCTGTTGCCGGATGTCAGTTGTTCTTTGTATCTCCAGCCTGCTTAATCCTGCTCTACATTTCATCCACTTCAGATAAGTTCTTGCTCTTTATTTATTGCCTGGTTCTTTTGCTTATCTGGGTTTGTCATTTGTTGTGGTTGGTTTCAGTTTATTTCCTTCCAGGGATTTTCCCCCTCAGTGGATTGTTGAGGAACTCCCTGCAGTTCTGTGTGGAGTTTAGCTCCTTTGGGTCCATGTGTTTATGGCTTGTTGAATTTGTTATAATTCTTGTTTTCTGTTCATTGGTATGACAATGGCACCTGGTATAGGACGGAGTTCAGATCGAGCGATCTGAGGGCCTTTTTGTACTATCAGGAAGTTGGTATTTTGCAGGGTTTTTCTCTGGCTACCATCAGTCCCTTTCCTGTCCTTTCCTATTTTAGTCAATGGGGGCCTCACCTTTTGCTAATCCTGTCATCTACCTGTGTATTGTGTTTTTCCTATATCACCGCAGTCTTTGAATGTGGAGGGCTTGCTATTCTTGTCTATTTTCTGAGGCAGAGAGTTATTCATCTTTCCTACCTTTAGGATAGTTAGTTCTCCGGCTGGGTTCGCGGTGCACAGGATGTTAGTTCACCCCTCGGCTACTTCTAGTTGTGTTGGTTAGTAAGGGGATGGCGGCCAGATTAGTTGCCAAGGCTCTTGTCACCTTTTTGCCAATGATTTGTGGTGATCTTCCATGGTTCCAGATCATAATAGTACATCCGGCCAAACAAATTTAAAGGGTACTCTTAAGAAGGAAAAAAAAAACCTGCTGAGAATTATTTTTTTTTTGGTGTTTTTCCTCATCTTCTTTGGGTTCTGTGGAAGATTTCTTTTGTCTAGCATGGATGAATTGGGTGAGCGTGTTGCTCATCTTGATGCTAAGGTTCGTCGTATAGAGTCTTATCTTGCACAGACTCCCCTTGCAGAGCCTAAAATTCCCGTTCCTGAATTTTTTTCGGGAGATAGGTCGAGATTTTTGAGCTTCAAAAATAATTGTAAATTATTTTTTGACCTGCGCCCTAAGTCCTCAGGGAATCCCGTACAGCAGGTTAAGATTGTCATCTCCTTGCTGCGTGGTGACCCTCAGGACTGGGCCTTCTCTTTAGCATCTAATGATCCGATTCTCAATGATGTGGACTCCTTTTTTCAGGCCTTGGGATTATTATATGACGAACCCAATATTGTGGACCAAGCAGAAAAGGTCTTGTTGTCCTTAACTCAGGGTTTGGATTCTACAGAAACGTTTTGTCAGAAATTTCGTAAGTGGGCAGTCCTTACCAAATGGAATGATGATGCGCTTGCAGCTCTTTTTCACAAGGGTATTGCGGATGCTGTGAAGGATGTAATGGTAGGATTTCCCGTCCCTTCTGGTCTTGATGCCTCTATGACCTTGGCCATTCAGATTGATAGGCGTTTACGTGAGCGCAGGAAGATACCTGCTGGTTTTGTGCCTGTGGAACAGCCTTTGGAGCCTATGGAGTGTGATAGGGTCCTTTCTAATGCTAGTCGGCAGGGGTTCAGACGGAAGAATAGACTGTGCTTCTATTGTGGAGATGCTTCTCATAACATCTCTGTCTGCCCTAAACGTGAAAGGAGATTGGCTACTTCTGTTACTGTGGGTTCTTTGCAACCAAAGTTTCTTTTGTCTGTCACATTGATTTGCTCATTGTCTTCCTTTTCTGCATTTGCCTTTGTGGACTCAGGGGCAGCGCTCAATTTGATGGATTTTGGGTTTGCTAGGGATTGTGTTTTTCCCATGGTTCCTTTGCAAACTCCTATTCCTTTAAGGGGCATTGATGCTACCCCTTTGGCAGAACATAAACCCCAATTTTGGACCCAGGTGCCTATGAGAGTTGCACCAGCGCATCAGGAAACTTGTACATTTTTAGTATTGCATAATCTACAGGATACCTTGGTACTGGGATTTCCGTGGTTGCAGACCCATAATCCGGTTCTTGACTGGAGATCCTTGTCGGTAGTTAGTTGGGGTTGTCAAGGTTTGCATCAGGACCTTTCCGTGTCATCCACATCTGCTCAGGCAGTTGATGTTCTGGCTTTCTTGTCTGATTTCCGTGATGTATTTAATGACCAGGAATCTGATTCTCTGCCCCCACACCGGGACTGTGACTGTGCCATTGAGTTGGTGCCCGGTTGTAAATTTCCCAAGGGGCGGATTTTCAACTTGTCGGTGCCCGAACATGATGCCATGCGGTCATACATCAGAGAATCATTGGAGAAGGGGCACATTCGGCCCTCATCTTCACCTTTTGGCGCTGGCTTCTTCTTTGTTGCTAAGAAAGATGGTTCGTTGAGGCCTTGTATTGATTACCATCTTCTTAATAAAATTACAGTCAAATATCAGTACCCTTTGCCTCTGATGTCTGATCTGTTTTCTAGAGTGCAGAGTACCAAATGGTTTATGAAACTGGATCTCAAGGGTGCGTATAATCTCATCCGTATTAAGGAGGGTAATGAATGGAAGACGGCTTTTAATACTCCTGAGGGGCATTTTGAGTACCTAGTGATGCCTTTTGGGCTCACTAATGCACCCTCCGTCTTCCAGGCCTTCATGAATGATATTTTTCGGGACCTTATTGGTAAATTTTTGATTGTGTATTTGGATGACATCTTGATTTTTTCTGATGATTGGGACTCTCATGTGGGGCAAGTACGGGAGGTTTTTCAGATACTTAAGGATCATGCACTGTACATTAAGGGGTCAAAGTGCCTCTTTGGGGTGCAAAGGATTTCCTTTTTGGGCTTCATCCTGTCTCCCTCCGCTATTGAAATGGACCCGGTTAAGGTTCAGGCTATTTACGACTGGGTGCAACCGACTTCTCTAAAATCCTTGCAGCAGTTTTTGGGGTTTGCTAATTTTTACCGTAAATTTATAGCCAATTTTTCTGCCATTGTCAAACCTCTGACAGATTTGACAAAGAAGGGAGCTGATGCTGAGCATTGGACCCCTGAGGCTATTGTGGCCTTCCAGGAGCTTAAAAGGCGATTCACTTCTGCCCCAGTTCTGCAGCAACCTGATGTGTCTCGCCCATTTCAAGTTGAGATCGATGCCTCAGAGATCGGAGCAGGTGCTGTTCTGTCTCAACGAGACGCTACTTCGGGTAAACTTAAGCCCTGTGCCTTTTTCTCTCGGAAGTTTGCTCCTTCTGAACGGAATTATGATGTGGGGAACCGGGAGTTATTGGCTATGAAGTGGGCATTTGAAGAGTGGAGGCATTGGTTGGAGGGGGCTAGGCATCAAGTTGTAGTGCTTACGGACCACAAGAAACTCATCTATCTGGAATCGGCCAAGAGGTTGAATCCTCGGCAGGCCAGGTGGGCTTTGTTTTTTACCCGGTTTAATTTTGTGGTCTCTTTTTTGCCGGGCACCAAGAATGTTAAGGCAGATGCCCTTTCCAGGAGTTTCTGCGCTGACTCTTTTTGGAGGTTGTCGAACCGTCTACTATCCTGAATGATGGTGTAGTTTTCTCGGCTATTTCGCCTGATCTGCGGTTGGCACTGGCAGAATTTCAGGGGGATAAACCTGAGAGATGTCCTACAGGGAAACTGTTTGTCCCAGACCAATGGAGAGACCGAGTTGTTTCTGAGGTTCATTGCTCTGTTTTGGCGGGTCATCCTGGCATTTTTGGTACTCGGGATCTTGTGAGACGCTCTTTTTGGTGGCCTTCCCTGTCCCGAGATGTCCGTCGTTTTGTGCAGTCGTGTGGAGTTTGTTCTAGGTCCAAGCCCTGTTGTTCACGTTCTAGTGGGCTATTATTTCCTTTGCCTGTACCTAAGAAACCTTGGACGCACATCTCTATGGATTTTATTTCAGAGCTTCCCGTCTCTCAGAAAATGACTGTGATTTGGGTGATCTGTGACAGATTCTCCAAGATGGTCCACTTGGTTCCCCTATCTAAGTTGCCGTCTTCATCAGAGTTGGTGCCTTTGTTTTTGCAACATGTTGTCCGTTTGCATGGTATTCCCGAAAACATTGTTTCTGACAGAGGGGTGCAGTTTGTATCCAGGTTTTGGAGGATTTTTTGCTCCAAATTGGGTGATCAGCTGTCTTTCTCCTCGGCGTTTCATCCTCAGACCAACGGTCAGACTGAAAGGGCTAACCAGACCCTGGAGACCTATTTACGGTGTTTTGTTTCTGCGGATCAGGATGACTGGGTTTCGTTTTTGCCTTTGGCTGAATTTGCCCTTAACAATAGAGCTAGCTCTACCACGTTGGTGTCCCCCTTTTTCTGCAATTTTGGGTATCACCCTAGGTTCCTCTCAGGGCAGCTTGAGGCGTCTGACTGTCCGGGGGTGGATTCGGTGGTCGACAGAATGCAGCAGATTTGGGGGCAGGTAGTGGATAAATTGTTTCAGTTCCAAGAAACTGCCCAAAAGTTTGCCAACCGGCGTCGGACTGTTGGTCCCCGGTTTAAAGTAGGGGACATGGTGTGGTTGTCCTCTAAAAATATTCCTATGAGAGTTCCGTCTCCTAAATTTAAGCCCAGATTTATTGGACCTTATAAGATTTCGGAGATTATTAATCCTGTATCTTTCCGTTTGACTCTGCCTGCGTCATTTAAGATTCACAATGTCTTCCATAATTCCTTGTTGAAGAAACATGTGGAGACGGCAGTTCCTGCAGCAGCGCCTCCTGACCCTGTTTTGGTACAAGAAGATCTGGAGTATGAGGTTGAAAAAATTCTGGATTCCCGTCGCAGTAGGCGTCAGCTTCAGTACCTTGTGAAATGGAAGGGTTATGGGCAGGAGGATAACTCTTGGGTTGTGGCTTCTGACATTCATGCGGACAGGTTGGTTCGCGCCTTCCATCATGCTCATCCCGAGCGACCCGGTGGCGTGGGTGAGGGTTCGGTGACCCCTCCTCAAGGGGGGGGGGTACTGTTGTGAATGTTAGTTATGTCTTGGCTGCAGGGAGGCTACCTCTGGTGGCCAGGAAGGGTTTGGACAGAGACCAGGTGGGTTGTGCAGTGGGTGTTTCCTTTCCTAACTCTCTGCTTATTTAAGTCCTGGTCTGATTGCAGGCTGTTGCCGGATGTCAGTTGTTCTTTGTATCTCCAGCCTGCTTAATCCTGCTCTACATTTCATCCACTTCAGATAAGTTCTTGCTCTTTATTTATTGCCTGGTTCTTTTGCTTATCTGGGTTTGTCATTTGTTGTGGTTGGTTTCAGTTTATTTCCTTCCAGGGATTTTCCCTCTCAGTGGATTGTTGAGGAACTCCCTGCAGTTCTGTGTGGAGTTTAGCTCCTTTGGGTCCATGTGTTTATGGCTTGTTGAATTTGTTATAATTCTTGTTTTCTGTTCATTGGTATGACAAGGGCACCTGGTATAGGACGGAGTTCAGATCGAGCGATCTGAGGGCCTTTTTGTACTATCAGGAAGTTGGTATTTTGCAGGGTTTTTCTCTGGCTACCATCAGTCCCTTTCCTGTCCTTTCCTATTTTAGTCAATGGGGGCCTCACCTTTTGCTAATCCTGTCATCTACCTGTGTATTGTGTTTTTCCTATATCACCGCAGTCTTTGAATGTGGGGGGCTTGCTATTCTTGTCTATTTTCTGAGCAGAGAGTTATTCATCTTTCCTACCTTTAGGATAGTTAGTTCTCCGGCTGGGTTCACGGTGCACAGGATGTTAGTTCACCCCTCGGCTACTTCTAGTTGTGTTGGTTAGTAAGGGGATGGCGGCCAGATTAGTTACCAAGGCTCTTGTCACCTTTTTGCCAATGATTTGTGGTGATCTTCCATGGTTCCGGATCATAACAATGTGGATTACATCTGACCTGCAGGGGTGTTTTGGGGTTTAATAAATTGGTGAGAGTGTGTACTTTTTCTTACTTATTTAAAATTAAGGATTTTTGTGTTTGTGTTTTTTTTTCTTTTTACTTACAGGATTGTTAATGGGGAACGGGAAAGGGGGTTTCATAGACACCTCTCCATTACCAATCCAGGGCTTGATGGCAGCTGTGATTTTTTACAAATCCCAGCTGACATCAATCCCATGTATTACCCTGATTGCCATCACACCAGGGCAATCCAGATGAGCCGGTTAAAGCTCCACAATTGGCGTATCTAATGGAAGCACCAATTATGGGGCAGCTCCAGGCTGCTATTTTTAGGCTGTGGAGGGCCAAATAACGATGGACCTTCCTAGTCTGAGAATACCAGTCTTCAGCTGTCTGCTTTATTGGTGCTGGATATCAAAAATAGGCACACGTTTTTAAATTGTTTATTTAAATAAATAGAAAAAAATGTGATAACCAGCATAAAGCATACAGCTAGGGGTTGCGGCCTGTAGCTGTATACTTTACCTGTGCTGGTTAGCACAAATAGATGGTGGACCACAAGTCAAAGTGGCGTAATACTCTAACAACATTGTTCCCATAAGCGACCTTTGTTTCAGAGATGCATCCAGACATCTTCTCCATGCTTTTCCCATTCAATTTCAGCACTTTTCCTTCCATTTCAGAATATTTATCGCTCCGCCAGACATCTTGGGAGGGTTCGCTGGATTATTGAGTTTCCAATTGACTTGTAGTAGATTAGTTATTCATAAGGAATACACAAGTAGAGCGAAATATTTGAGACGAATACTCCGAACTTGAATATTTTAGCATTCGCCCATTACTAATACAGACTCATTGCTGGCCACTTCAGAACTCACCAATATTTTGGCTCCATCCATTTCTGGGGGCTTCTTGAAGTATGTTTTTTGTCATTGTCCTGTTGGAAGACTCATAATCTAGGACATAAACACAGCTTTTTGACACTGGGCACTACATAGCGACCCAACATCCTATGGTATTCTTCAGCTTTCATGATACCAACCACTAAACATCTTTGGAATTCCCCCATATTTGACTGTAGGTAATGTGATCTTTTATTTTAAGGCCTCATTCTGTTTTCGGTAAACAGTAGAATAATGTGCTTTACCAAAAATCTCTATCTTGGTCTCATTTGTCCACAAGCTACTTTTTCAGAAAGATTTCAGCTTACTCGCTTATATTTAGGCAAGCTGCAGTTTAGCTTTTCTATGTCTTTGTATCAGCAGTTGGGTCCTCCTGGGTCTCCTGCCATATTGATTCATTTCATTCAAATGTTGATGGATAGTTTGCGCTGACACTGAAGGACCCTGAGCCTGTAGGACACCTTGATTTCTTTGGAACTTGATTGGGCCTGCTTATCCACCATTAGGGCTATCCTGCTTTGCAACCTTTCATCAGATTTTCTTTGCCATCCACGTCAGGGAGATTAGCTACGGTGTCATGTGTTGTAAACTTGATTATGTTGTGCATCATGCACAAAGGAACCTCAAGATCTCTGGATTTCTGTTCTCTATACCTAGTGTGGCACACACAGACACACAATGCAAAGATTGAATCAACCTCTATTTTTATCTGGTTTCTGGTGTGATTTTCATATTGTACACAGCTGTTCCTTTCCACAGGTGAGTTTGAACGAGCATCACATGTTTTAAACAAATTGTCTATAAGAAAATAGTTAATCAGCTCACCAGATTTAAAAGTTCATTCAGCGTCCTGCAGGATAAGGTGTGGTGCTCGGACAAAGATCTCTGGGCCAACTCTCAGGTAACACAGACTAATATAATTAACTCCCAAATATCCGGCATCCAACAAGAATGTAGAACGAATCGCTGACGCGTTTAGAGCTGACAGTAGCTCTTAGTCATAGCTACTGTCAGCTCAAAACGCGTCAGCGATACTTTTAAAGTGAATAAAAGCTGCAGAAAATATCCCTTTGGTGTGAAAAGTCCTCTTCGTTCTACATTCTTGTTGGATGCCGGATATTTGGGCGTTAACTATACTAGTCTGTTTTAAACAAAGTGTCTCCAATTTTTCTGGCTTTGTGTGAAATGATGTCCAAGTTGACTCTCCCCCCCCCTCTGTTTTTTTGTGTTGTTCCAATAAACACAAAGGAAATAAACATGTATATGAAAAAACATTTGTAATTGAATAATTTTCTGGGAGAAATACCGTACTTCATTTTCAGGAACAATTTCAAGGGTGCTAACACATTCGGCCATGACTGTATGTTCAGATAACAACGATAACCGAGTGCAATTACTATTGTCCTACAAATGCCTCTGCTTCCCCCTTTTCCCCCCTCTCCTCTCTGTCTCTCTCTTCTCTCTTTCTCTTATGTGTATTTCTTTTTTTTGATCTTTCGCTTCTTCTCTCTTATCTTCTTCCACTTTATCTCCCATAACTCACTATTCCTTTCACATCCTCTGTTTTTCTTTCTCTGTCTCTCATCTTTTCTATATATAGATATCTATTGCTATAAGGAAGCAAATAGGAAAGCCGAGGGAGGGGCCTGCAGCACTGATGATAAGCAGTGTGCTGCTGAAAAATGTAATTTTAGCTTATAAGAATAAAACTGCTATTCAGGTCTGTTAGCTGGATGCATCAAGTGAGATGAAAAAGACACAAAGGTCCAAGAAATAAACTTTCTTGGGTGCTTGTACTGTATATACAGTGGATATAAAAATCTAAACACCCCTGTTACATTGCTATGTTTTGTCATGTTAAAAAAAATCATAAGAAGAAAAATAATGTTACCCCTTTTTCCACCTTGAATAGCATCCATAATAGACTGACAGCATTCAGTCTTTTAGGGTAGGAGTCTAAGTATAGTTCAACAAGGTATTAGTTAAATGGAGTGCATATTTATGTAATCACATAATTTAAGTTCTTTATTTTTCTTTTTCAACTCAAAAAGATTTCAGTTTATTTTATCAATTGTATTGTACAAATTATACATTTTGTGTAGAATTATTAGGCAATTTGTATATTTGATGATTCATGTTATGACTGAGCAAACGCAGTGCTGTCGGGCAGTTTAAAAGCTTAATAACCCTAAACCCTTGAATATGGCTTTGTTAACATGCAGTGTTTTTATGCAAATTAAAAGCTGCTTTTTATAGCACCAACAAAAGCTATTAGATTTGCCTTGGCTGTCAGGACATAACATGGAACGACAGCAGCGCATGTGATGAGTGATGACATACATGTTTGGGCACACATGCTGTGGCTCACGGAGATACATGATCTGGATTTAAATGCCAGCACACAATGTGCTTTTTAAATACCCAGAACACACACATACATATTTTAATATTTGAATTCATTTACAAAAAAATATTGCTTTTTATTTACATTCCTTAAATCCTTTTCTTTTTTTACCTTCCTCTCTATCAACTTCAGACCAGAAAAATCCTTTATTTTTTGGGAAATCTTTTCAATTCACCAATTTACATGTTGGAATCCCTGTTACATTCTACTTGCTAATTTACTAGTTAGGTATTATTACTGTCATGATCCAGTCCGGCATTTCCCTGCTGCTGGTTACACTCAGCTCTGGCCTTGTCATGTCAGGGATTAACTTCCCTTGCCTCGTTCTGGATCCCAGGACACTATATATTGCCTATCTACCTATGGCTCAGTGCCAGTGATATTTCTGCCTTGCAGTTTGTATACTGATTCTGGTGAGTGTTCCCGATCTGTTGTGCTTCCCTGCTACTGTGTCCTGACTTTGACCGTCCCCAGGTCGTCTGCCTGTCCCGGTCCCTGACTTCCCTCTCCTGTCTGTTGTTTGTGTTTCCCTCTGCATACCTGATCTCTTGGCTTCCAACTCGGTTCTGTTTTCTGACTTTTATTATTTATCCTCCCTTTGCAGTGACTCGACTTTCCTGGCTAGATCCTGACTGTTTGACTACTCGATTGCCCCCTGGTGGTTCGCCTGTAAACAGCCTGCTGAAGTTACTCTGCTGTACTTTAGCTGCCTTTCTTTTACAGGGTTTCTTTGTCTCTCCTTCACTACTCTGCTGCCACCTAGTGGGGATTACGCTGTGCTAAGTCTTACTAGCCTTTGTACAGGGTGACAATTACGCAGTGTGTCTACTGCAAAATCTACTACAATCTATTTTTTTTTCACACACTGTTATTGGATATTCATATGATAAAAGAACAATAAAAATAAATCATCCCCAACCGCCCATTTCAATACCCCGTCCTTCTATAACCTGCCACATACTGAAATACTAGATTATAACAATGAGTAACCTAAAGAAACCTCACAATTTATAACAGGAATTCATGACATGTCATGCCTGACACATGTTTTCAGGATACAGAATGGTGTATGAAACGCTGGTCTCAAGTAGTCGTGCCCACTTGTTTCCTATGAGTAAACATTTAGAATACTAAACATTTTTATGCTATGTTATAAATATAATTTCACTGAATCCATTAATAGATCACTATTTATCTTCCATTTGAAACTGATCCAGTATAAAAAATGGATCCTTTACACATGAAAGAAAACTGATGGCTAATAAACAGATCGGTTTTACATAGACTTCAATGTTAAAAACAGATCCAGCTTAAATCACATATTTAAAAATGGACCAAAAAGTTGCGTCTGCACAACTTTTTCATCAATCAATTGCTGCAGGATCTGATCTAACAGATGATTACTGGATATGTGGGATATGTGAACTCAGCCTTATAGTGCAGTGGCTGCACATGCTCTGTACCGCTTCATTCAGCCAACATGTTTGAGAACCCCTATTGTGATCATTGAGGTTAGAAGTGATGGCACCTATACATTTATCTGTTCAGACACCACTATGCCTACAGTACGAGGGTGACCAGGCACATGACAATTTTTTAAAATCACTTTTTCATCAAACTGCAAGGTAAAGTGTAATATGGGCATTAAAATAAGAAAAAAAACCCTCAACAATAAAGCCTTTATCATTGTAATCTTCCTTGCAATCAGCTGACAAAGCATTACTTCTATATTCTACCCTTTTTTAAAGGGAACCTGTCACCAGATTTGGGGCCTTTAAGCTTCAGCAACCACCACTGGGCTCCTATATACAGCATTCTAAGATGCGGGATATAAGGGCCCAGGCTGCTGTGTAGAGCGTAAAAATGACTTTATAATACTCACCTAAATGGTCGGTACGGTGCAGATGGGTCAGATGGGTGTCTCTGTTGTCCGGGTGCGGCGCCTCCTCTTTCGGCTATCTTTGTCCTCCTTCTGAAGATTCGGTGCATGATGCGTCCTACGTGATGCACACAGGCTGGCATTAAGGTCCTGCACAGACGCACTTTGTTCTGCCCTGAGCAGGGCAGATCAATGTATTGTAGTGCGCATGAGCGGGACTTCAATGTTGGCCTGTGTGCATGACGTAGGACGCGTCATGCACCCCGGCTTCAGAAGAAGGAGGACAAAGATGCCCGAAAGAGGAAGCACCGCACCCGGATAACCGAGACACCCATCAGACCCATCAGCACATTACCGACAATTTAGGTGAGTATTATAAAATCATTTTTACGCTCTACACAGCGGCCTGGGCTCTTATATACAGCATGTTAGAATGCTATATATAAGAGCCCAGTGGTGGTTGCCGCAGCTTATAGTCACCAAATCTGGTGACAGGTTCCCTTTAAATTGCATCACAATCAATTCATCTCTGCACTTTAAAGAGAACCAATCAAGTATAAAAATGCTATTAACCTGCAGATATGGGATTAATCTGCAGAATAATAGCATTGGAAACCTACCTGGCGCCTGCACATTGAACCCCACTTCTGGAGGAAAAGATCTTTGTTCCACCTGGCAGCATTCTGGTTTCAGTCACGGGGGCGGCACCGGTGTGGGTTCAGTCACTGCTCTGTGTATGGAGAGTGGTAGTTGTAACTGCCCCCTGCATTGACTGACAGTCACTCTGCATTAGACCCGGTTGTCAGTGTGGACAGAGGTGGTTACAGCTGCTGGCACCACCCCTGTAACTGAAACCCAAACGTTGCCATGAGGATTAAAGTTTTTTTCCTCCCAGCAGCGGGCCAGGCAAGTTTCAAATGCTAATAATCTGCAGAATAATCCCGAATCTGCAGGTTAATAGTGTTTTTACCAATAACAGGTTCCCTTTAACACTGCTTAACTAAAATCTAATAAGTGACAGCACATCTTAAAATAGTATCACTTCTAATTTTCCATATTTGCTGCTTCTCATCCTATCTGAACTGGGACCCACAGTGCTCGTAACAGAAAGATTATTCCTACTAATTGTAGCACAGCGCATAGTTGCCAGTTACATTATTTCCCACAGGAACCAGTCACAAGGAATGGAATTGTCCCTGTGTTTATAGGGTATATTCTGATATTAACATGAATATGTCACCTGTGGAAGGAAATTCCTATTTATAGAGCGTAAATGTAATCCTTAGTAAATTCTATTTCCCTTTACATTCACCCTAAATGGATTGAGAATTATGGTGTCAGCATTTTAAGGGGCTTGTACACTTCACAACAGGAATCAATAACTTTACCTTCTTTCGGGTGTTTATATACAGTACATTAATTGCAGAGCATGAATATTTCAATGGGGCAGGACAACAATCAAAAGTGTATCAGCTGATCAGGGGACATAGATTTGGCAGATGTTAGAAAGAAATAGAATCAGACATATTGAATTTCATTATGCCCAATCTTTTCATCACAAGGTAGATAAGTCATCACCAAAGGTGTTTGATACTTTCTCCCTCTCACTAGTAAGTATTGAGACTTGTCCCCTAAAAAAAGAAGGCCACACAGACCCTATCAGTAATCTGGAATGCTGCCAATTCTAAGAAAATCATGAAAATGTGGCCGTGGATAAGGTGATAAATGACCCACCCCAGGGCTATGGGGTACTCGGTGCCGGGGCGTATATGTACGGGGATGCTTTGTTACAGGTGTGTGATGGCCGATGCCCGGTTCCGTGACCCTGGGGGTCGCTTGAAAAGGGGTTATATACAGGGGAGATTAGAGAGTTTATGTCGTGATGCCACTTGCGGGTGCGGCAAGGTAGATGGAGCCGCCGCTGCACAGTCTATTGCCACTGGGGCTGGTGGCGATGGCAGCTTGGATGTTGGGCCCTCCACAAGTAGGGCTGAGCCCCAGGGGTTAATGATGGAGTTTGGCATGGAAAGAGGGCAAACTGCACAATGGGAATGCAGTGCAACTGGTGTTTACTCACAGCGGTGGTAATGCTGGTTCACTGAGGATGGCTGGTTTCGACCCCTGGTCCCTTTAGTCCCAGTGCCGGTGTGGTAACCTGGTGGCTTCTTTCCCCTGCACCTCTCACTGGTTGGTGGGTCCCCATGGCTTGGAGCTTCTGGGGGTCCCCTCCTGTTTGTCGTTCAGTCTCTGGTCCATATGGCAGGCAGTGTGAACCCTGTAGGGTTGGTGTTCTGTTCCGGTCCCTGGCTCTCTCATTACTGCTTGTGCCCCTGGATTCTTGGGCCAGTGAGGTCCTGGATGGTTCCCTCACTGTGCAGGTATTTGTCAGGTAGCCTGAAGCATTTGCCTGACCTAGGGCCTTGTGCCCTGTTGGTGCTATGGTTCCAGCGGTACCGCGTCATACCCTCTGTGGCAACCACTTTCCTTCACCAGCTAGGTCACTGCTACACGACCCCGTCTGCAGACACGTCCGTCTCTTACAACTGTCACTACAGACTGAACCACTGTCTCACTCCTCCCCCTCTGGTTGTCATCTAGCTGACTGGATCGGCTCCACCCTTGGGTGGCCATACATTGGGTCCCAACTAGTCAGTCACCATTGATTGGGAGAGGGAAACTGGGGATGTTTATGTGTTTTAATGTTACCGGAATTATTCATCCAGATCCCTGGGGGTAGGCCCTGCATCTTTGACAGGATGCAATACCTTGTAGTGCCCTGAAAGGTTCAGGGGCGCTACAATAAATCTACTGGTTATATTAGTTGTCTTGAGCTGTTTGAATTATTCTTGATTAGTTTTTTTTTTGCAAACAGCATGAAGTTTACAAAGGCTGATTAACCACATTTGCAAAATGTGGTGGGGTGGAATAATTTTCATTGCAAGTTTGTCCCTGGTTGGGAACTTCATAAAATGGGTTCCATAATCAAACATCTGCACACAAGTCTAAGATCACTATGCACAATGCAAAGCATTGGCGTTACACCAACTTATCCATCGATAAGAAGTAAAAAAGAGTCCCTTACCAAAATTAAAGAGTCCTTTAATGATTGTACATCATTAAAAGCAGTGGGGGAGGAATGCAGGAGACGTCAGGACAACAACAGCTATTTTGCAGTAGATCACGCTTCCACAAGTCGTGCGCGCAACGACTGCCGTTGTCTGGCTGTCGCCTGCTTTCTTCCCCCACTGATTTTAATGATGTACAATCAATAAAGGACTTTTTAATGCTTGTGGGTGCCACCTTTTCACTTCTTATTGATGGATTTTCTGGACACTTGTGTTAGGTGGAGCACCACCATATTATCCCAGAGTTTACATCTCATGGAGCATAACAATATACAGATACTTGTCATTGGTGCCACATTTTCCTATATTTGGATACTATTTGATTACACCAACTTATCCCCACAGAGACATTCCAAAAAGCCTTCCAAGAAAATTGGTTCAAAAGGAAGTCCAACTACAGAAAGTATAAACATTCATAGTTTTGAATTAAGATGTCCAAAAATGTCATATAGGTGTGATGGTCAGGCGTCCACATACTTTTGACCGTCAATTTTAGGTCCAGATTGAACATTACTGACATAACGTGTGTAGGTGCATATGTGAAACAGCAATGTGAGCACAGAGATCTTTAGATTTCAGGACGTGTATCAGGATCTATGCTTTATTAGGGAATAATAATACAACAGGAAAGAGTATACATATAAGGAAAAAAATATAGGTATACTGTGCCGCCCCCGTGCCAGCAGCCGGCACTGCTCGGATCCGGGCCTGCTGGGGTAGTGGCTCGAGGGTCTCCGGACCCGGGGGTCTCGCGGACATGCCGAATAAATGGGGGGACGTAGATATACGGGCTAGGCCGTGATGCTGGTGGATGACCCCATTATGGCTATATCCTGGTATATATGGTCCCATACTGGTATATATATCCACTATCGTGGACCTATACCTGGAGGTCATTGTTATGGTGTTATGGCCATGGCTGATATAGCAATATATCATCACACACAAATAACTTGATGCTAACGGAATTCCTTTATTTTATAGGCTAATCTCAATATTCCTATGGGAGCATTCCGACCTGGTGCCGGGCAGCCACCCAAAAGAAGAGAATTTACACCAGAAGCAGAACAGGTAACAATCAATTACTTGCATGGTAATAACACCATTGTCAGACCCACACCTTCAGTCAGTGGTTTTGAGTGTAAAGGGCCATAGAGGAGGTTACCAAGGGCTCCATATTCTGTGAGGGCACAAAATTTAGGCAACAACACCACCATGACTGTCTTTGGAGTGGCACTTGAGATAGATAGGTATAACAGGCAGCAGCTGCATTGTCGTCTTACTGCAGCCACTTCCTATGGAGGCCACAGGACTTGAGATGGGTTTGAGAAGCTCTTGCATTTTGCGTAGGCAGTGACTAAGATGACAACGCTCTCAAGATGATGAAGTGGGTATCTCGATCTTTGCCTATGCAGAGTGCAGCAGCCAACAACAAACCTATTTAGACTGATGCACTCTTCATGCACTGAATGAGATGACAGAAGCTGAGTAGCTAATGAATAAAGACAGTATTGAATCATATGCACTACAGATGTGTCCTCACTGTGCTCTCCAGCAGCACGCTACCTCTTCTCTCATTTGAAAATTTTGTAAAGGAAAAATAAAAATCTGAAGAATGCAGTTCCAATTTGAAAAAAGTGTCCATTGTAAAGAAAAAGATTTAATAAAAGTTAAGTTTTCACACACTTGCTAACCTTAACTAGCGGTATAGCTAACTCTATGGTTAGAGTTAAGGCTAGGGCTAGGGTTAGGTTTAATGATAAGGTCATAAAATAGTTACTTAAAGAGCACCAATCATCAGGATTTTCATATACGAGGGGCTGCTGATAAGTCTTTGGCTTTACCCAGAAAGAAACGAGATAGGATGATGAAACTTTACATTTATTCCACATACTCTCCACTGATGTCAACACACTTCTTACATCGGTATTGCAAGTTCTGTAAACCTAGCAAAAAGAAGGATTTCGGTTGTGACTCAAACCAGGCATCCGTAGCAGCCATGGCATCAAAAATGGTGTGAAATTTGGTACCCTTGAGGTGTTTCTTCAGGTTTGGAAACAGATGATAGTCAGAGTGAGTTAGATCTCGTGAATAAGGTGGGTGGTCAACCAGCTGGAAGCTCAGCTCTGCCAGTTTTGCCAAGATCGCTTATGCAGTGTGAGCAGAGGCATTGTCGTGCAGGAACAAGATTGCTTTGGCCAGCTTGCCACACCTTTTTGCTTTCAGAGCTGCCTTCAATTGGTCCAAAAGTTCAATGTGATACCTTGAATTGATGGTGGAACCCATTTGAAAGTAGTCCACTAGCAGCACGCCCTCCTTATCCCAGAACACAGACTCCATTACCTTAGTGGCTGATTTTTGCACCCTGACGAGAACCAATGTGCCTCCACTTTTTTGACTGCTCCTTGTTTTCAGGTTCATACAAATAAATTCAGGTCTCATCCATAGTGACCAGTCGGTCCAGGAAGTTCTTATCAGTCTGGAAACGCTGACAAATAGACCAGGAAGTTTTCACTCGAATGCTTCTCTGATCTGTTGTCAAACATTTAGGGCCCCACTTTGCAGATAGCTTCTTCCTCATGTCCAAATGTTCATGGATAATGACACAAACACTTGTTAATGGAAAATCCGCATGATGTCTGCTATTGCTTTAGCTGAAATTTGTCGATTCTCCAGTATGAGGTTGTGCACAGCATCGACGATCTCCGGAACAACAACCACTCTCAGTCGTCCAGGACGTTCCTCATCATTGGTGCTGAAGTGGCCCCGTTTTAAATTTGGCAACCCAGTTCTTAACTGTGGAATATGATGGGCATTGATCCCCCAATGTCTGCAACATATCACCGTGAATATCCTTTCAGAAACAAGAATTTTATCACTCCTCTGCTTTCAGTTGCTGTGACTATCGCATTAGATACCGCCATTTTGTTTTCCCGCGTGCGTAGAACACTGTTGCCATAAGCAGCAAACACAAAGTTTTGAAAACATATTTTAGACACATAAGGCTTTCATGGGATGTAACATTAATTACCATAGAAAAAAAGATCACAAAGCCAAAGACTTATCAGCAGCCCCTCGTAAAAAGTAAGGCCAGTGCTATACTGGCACTAGGATGCGGAATGTAACCATACCTTTTATTCTGAGATTAGAGGTTTTATTTCAGAAATATGTGCAAGTAAAGTTCCAGCAATGGACTGCTATTTGATTGGCAGGAGCTGCAGAATAGCTAATATGTGGGACAGATTTTGCTATATATTCCTGCCCCTGTCTGCTGCCTGGCCTCTGTACATGTTAGACTGTACGGGCTGAATTTCGAACACGTCCCTATCACATGACAGAAATTACTCATACCTGGAAGAAGCCCATATATTTTTTAACCCTTTAGTTTTCAATGTGGCGAATGGAGGGTGATTTGAACTTTTAGGTGTTTTTTTTTTTTAAATTTGAATTTGTTTTTTTTACTTTTTTTTTATTTATTTTAATAGTCCCCCTAAGGGACTTAAGGATCAGCAGTCTGATCATGTGTTCATTTCTCCCGATAAGAGCTGCACAGCTCAGATCAACTGAAATGCTTCTCTCCTCTTACAGCCAGGGCTCTGTAACAGGAAATGAGTCATGATAGCAACAGGAGTCATTATATGACCCTGTGTTACCATGGCAACCATCGGCTCCCCGTGATCATGTTATGGGGCCTCCGATGCCGGCAGGTAAGTGCACGTTACCCACTGTGACCATTTACATTGCGCTGTCACATTTTGACAGAATATTCTAAGGGGTTAACAGGCACAGGTGGATCGCGGATCCATCTGCCCCTGATAGCTGCACATGTCTGTGGTACAAATAGCTGCACATGTCTGTGGTACAAATCAGCAGACATGTGCCGGACTCATGGCTGGCTCACCGCAGCAGCCGACGAGGATTACACTGACATGAGCCATGATGTACCCAGTACGTCCAATGTCGGTAAGAGGTTACAAAAAAGCATAACAAAAATTAATAAAAAGAAATTCAAGTAGGAAAATATGTATAACTAGAAGGTGGCCCGATTCTACGCATCGGATATTCTAGAATTTACGTATTGTGTAGTTAATGTATGATTTTTTTTATATATATATATATATATATAGATGTTGTTGTGTGTAGTTGCCAGTGTTTGTGTAGGGCGCTGTACATGTTCTGGGTGTTGTTTGGGTGTGGCGGGGGGTGAGTGCGGTGTTGTTTGTGTGTTGCATTGTGTGTGTTGCTTGTGGAGCGCTGTGTGTCTGTAGCGTTGTGTGTGTGGTGCTGTGTGTGTTGCACGGTTTGTGTGGGTGTGGGGTGCGTGTGCGTGTTTTGGGGGGAGGTATGTTTTGTGCAATGTGTGTTTTGTGCGGTATGTGCGTATATTTGTGTTACATCTCGTGGCTCTCCTGAGGCAAGGACTGAGGCAGTCTCCCATTCCTTGCCTGCCACAAGCACTCCTGCTCAGCAGCGCCGAAGGTCTGCCAGACTGCGCAGTGTGCAGGAGATACCTTCTCAGAGAGGCAGCAGAAGGGTGACACCTAGTGGTTCTCCTGTTACAAGGAGTGAAGCGGTCTCCCATTCCTGGCCTGCCGCAGACTCTCCTGCTCAGCGGCCCCGAAGGTCTGCGAGGCTGCGCAATGTGCAGAGGTTTACTGCTCAGGGAAGCAGTGAGATTCCCGTTATCTCTCCACATTGTGAGACCGAGGATCCCGCCTCTATTTCCCAGAGGCAGGAGGGTGAGCATGTGCAATGCGTGGTGGGTCCTGATTCGCTCACTGACGTCACACGGCTTGATGACAATGCTGGTGACGTGGTGAATCCTGACTGGCCAGGCTGGGACGTCGTGGACCCTGATTGGGTCAAGTCCGTCATCTCCGCCTCGCGCCCGCCCTCGGGTGGAGCTGCACCTCCTTAAAAGCTCCCCCTGCCATCATGGCGGCGCGCGACCGTCCTTCTATGTTTGGATGTCTGGCAGTGTGCTGCCACGCCACTGCTCAGGCATTACTGTCTCCTGTGGGCTTGGCCCTTGCCGCTCCGGCAGTACCTCGTTTGCAGGCCGTGTTCCTGCCTTGCTGCTCCGGCAGTACCCCCGTCAACAGGCCGTGTTCCTGTCCCAGGTGAGCTCCTCAAGTCTCCATTGGACTCACCTGGTTATTGAAAGCACACGTGCGTGGGCACCTCTGTGCTACCCTCGTGCCATATTCTCGTGACTTCCACTGGCACACGTGCGTGGGCACCTCTGTGCTTCCCCGTGCAACAGGTACACCGAGCCGTGAGATCTGTGCCATACAACCCTCACGGGTTAGGGCAGATCGGTGTACATAGATCGCCTGTGACATTCCAGACGATCGCTAGCAGCAACCCGCTCACTCTTCACCCACCATAGCGGCGGTCCCTTACACCGCACAGTGGACCTTGACCGGCAGAAGCAGTCCATTTCCCATCTTGGCACGCTTCCCCGGGTCCCCCTCGTAACATATTTGTGTGTGCTGCGGTGTTTGTGTGTTGGGTGTTGTGTGTGTGCGGCGTTGTCTGTGTATGTGGGTGTCTGTGTAGGGCGGTGTTTGTGGTTCCCAGTGTGTGTGTGTGGTGTGTTGTGCGGTGCGTGTGTGGCGGTGTGTGTGTTTTGGGGGGAGGTGTGCACCCCCCATCGTGTTCCATCCCCCATGCTGCGCACCCCCCATCGTGTTCCATCCCCCATGCTGCGCACCCCCCATCGTGCTCAATCCCCCATGCTGTGCACCCCCCATCGTGCTCAATCCCCCATGCTGCGCACCCCCGCCTCGTGCTCCATCCCCCACGCTGTGCACCCCCCATCGTGCTCCATCCCCCACGCTGTGCACCCCCCATCGTGCTCCATCCCCCATGCTGCGCACCCCCCATCGTGTTTCATCCCCCACGCTGCACCCCCCATTGTTCTCCATCCCCCTTGCTGCACCCCCCCATCGTGTTCCATCCCCCATGCTGCACTCCCCATCGTGCTCCATCCCCCATGCTACGCACCCCCATCGTGCTCCATCCCCCATGCTGCGCACCCCCTATCGTGCTCTATCCCCCATGCTGCACCCCCCATCGTGCTCCATCCCCCATGCTGTGCACCCCCCATCGTGTTTCATCCCCCCATTCTGGGCACCCCCCATCGTGGTCCAACCCCGATGCTGCACCCCCCATCGTGCTCCCTCCCCCATGCTGCACACCCCCCATCATGTTTCATCCCCCCATTCTGGGCACCCCCCATCTTGCTCCATCCCCCACGCTGCACCCCCCCATCATGCTCCATCCCCCATGCTGCACTCCCCATCGTGCTCCATCCCCCATGCTACGCACCCCCTTTCGTGCTCCATCCCCCATGCTACACACCCCCCATCGTGCTCCATCCCCCATGCTGTGCACCCCCCATCGTGTTTCATCCCCCCATTCTGGGCACCCCCCATCGTGGTCCAACCCCCATGCTGCACACCCCCCATCGTGCTCCATCCCCCATGCTGCACACCCCCCATCGTGTTTCATCCCCTCATTCTGGGCACCCCCCATCGTGGTCCACCCCCCATGCTGCACCCCCCATCGTGGTCCACCCCCCATGCTGCACCCCCCATCGTGCTCCATTCCCCATGCTTCACTCCCCATCGTGCTCCATCCCCCATGCTGCGAACCCCTCAGAGAGGAGTCTAATAGGATGAGTATAATGGGAGGAGTATAATGGGAGGAGTAGTCCTGGGGAAAGAGGAGTATAATGGGAGGAGTAGTCCTGGGGGTGGTGTACAGGTGCCCAATGTGTGCGGGGGGCGTGGCCGAGCGGGCATAGTGTGAGGGGGGCGTGGCCTAGCGGGCATCGCGTACGGGGGGCGTGGCCTAGCGGGCATCGCATGTGGGGGGCGTGGCCTAGCGGGCATCGCGTGTGGGGGGCGTGGCCTAGCGGGCATCGCATGCGGGGGGCATGGCCTAGCGGGCATCGCATGCGGGGGGCGGGTCTGGCCAAACGGTTAATCCATGCGGGGGGCGGGGCCAGGCTGAGCCGAGCGGCCAATCCGTGTGGTGGGGCGGGGCCAGGCTGAGCCTAGCGGCCAATCCGACGGTTGTCACTGTAAGGACACAATTTTGGAGCAAGACAGACAGACTGACAGACAGAATAAGGCAATTATATATATATAGATAATTTATAACTTTTTTTTTAAAACTTAGGTATGATTTAATCAAACAGCAGAACCAACTAGAGGTCTAAAAGGCAAACTATTTATCAGTATTTTCTTAAAATACAATATCCATGGATAAATGTCGCTGACTCATTCTCTGACACTGTGGTTTAAGTGATCCATTCCCAGGATGGATATTGTGCCCTAAATGAGACAGAATACCCTGTGGCGACTAAAAGCCTCAGGGGTGCCACATATACACACTGATCAGTGATACCATTAAAACCACTTGTTTAATATTGTTATGGCGCAGAACCACCATTTTACCCAAAGTCACAGCAGTAATATATTTATTTTTCAACCACTAAAGGGAATAAATTATATATTCTGTAATAGCACCTCAAATCCCCTCTTAAATTGTCAAGAAGGGTCGGGGAGCCCAAAATCGGACATACAGGCCATATGACAATATAGAGTAGGGGGAGTGAATGGGTTAAAGATAATAAGGGGTCAGATGCTGGTCAGTAGAGATTGACATGCCGGCTTCTGGATTGCAGAGAGTAGAAAGAGGGCAGGATTATGCAGGAGGATAAAAGGTGAGAGCGAGGGATGCTACCTACTCTGGTGTCTCAGGAACTGACAACTCTCCCACCCACCCTCTTTATTTTCTAAAAAATATATGTTTGTAGGCCGGCATGTGTACTTGTGACGCCCTGGCCTATCAGGTCGTCACAGGGTATTGTGCAATCTGCCCTTCTGCATGACATCCACCTCCTCCTTGTTTATGGGTCCCTGACCTTTGGTGTTGCTAAGAACAAGCTAATCAAAACCCTAGGAACACTCTGCACCACACCCACCAGACACACCAGTGGACAGCCTGAATGGAATAGGGTTGGCCACTTGGTGGGTTGGTTAACGGGAGATCAGGAGTGTCAGGAGACAGAGAGAGTGTAGCGTTGGAGGTGAAAGTGAGAGGAAGTCAGGAGCTGGGCTCCTCAGTTACTAGGTGGCAGACGTTAGACTGGGCCTGGTAGGACCTGGACCCTGGTCGCAGGGGATCTTGACAAGGGGCACGGACTGTCGAGGAGGACAGCCGGCAGCCTTGTGCCATCACCAGGCAGGGGCCAGGGCACGACGGGGTACGTGGACCCTAGGCCAGGAAGTAGCTTCAGGCGTCCTGGTAATTCACCCGATGAGGATGGAGCCTTCAAGATCCGTTCTCCACCAGCTCCAAAATCTGGGTACTAGCGCAACGAGGGGGATAGGACTTTCCCACTGCATAGTCCAGAAAATCCCAAGCGTGAACCCTGAGAGCAAGCTCACTCCGTTAGCCATGCGGGTGAGCGGGACCCATTTAGTTTTAAGCTAAAGGGACCAACTACAGAAAAGAGGTGTCAAGGTCAAGGTCACAGGCTAACAAGCAACACCAACGGGCACGGGATCCAGGCGTGCTCCCTCCCTTCTGCAGTGGCATCAAGAACTTTGGTTTACCACGGTTGTCAGCATCAGCGTTATTGGACTGAGGGAGTACACAATTAACCCTTACCGGCCCAATGGCACCTCCCCGACACCATCACCGAGTCCCGGAGCATCCACCCTACCCGTGGAGGGGTTAAACACCTAGCTGCTCACACCATCGCCACCGGGTACTCCCAGCTGCAGCGGTGGTACTTCATCCTTACCACACACCACGGGTGGCGTCACGAAGTTTCCACACCATCCCCTGTACATAGCCCCCCTTCATTTGAGAGGCCGCATGACCCCCGGGTCCGGAGACCCCTCGAGCCACCGCGGATCTGA
The DNA here is from genome assembly GCF_048569485.1 of Anomaloglossus baeobatrachus. Classification (NCBI taxonomy): domain Eukaryota; kingdom Metazoa; phylum Chordata; class Amphibia; order Anura; family Aromobatidae; genus Anomaloglossus; species Anomaloglossus baeobatrachus. The sequence continues at coordinate 144,420,520 of NC_134354.1, forward strand.
ATCCAAGCAGCCCGGCTGCTGATGCGGGGGTGGCACATATTTACAGTATATATGTAATTATGCATATGTGTGTATGTTTACAAAGATATTGTCACGCTCCCGGTGTCCCAGCAGCCCTCCTTACCCACTGAGCCGGTTCCTGCATCGCACCACCGCTCCATACCCACTGATCCAGTCGTACCTGCATTGCACCACCGCTCTGTACCCACTGATCCAGTCGCACCTGCATCGCACCACCTCTCCGTAAACACTGATCCAGTCGCACCTGCATCGCACCACCGCTCCGTACCCACTGATCCGGCCTCACCGTCATTGCACTGCTCCTTACCCACTGATCCACTCCACGTGTCCACCGGTCATGGCTACCGCTCCCGCTCGTGCTCTCCTGTGTCCTGCTCCTGGTCTCATGAGTCTGACTCTGAGTATTAGCCTCATGCCTCTGTATAGGACCAGGCCGCGCCCACTCTCCTGGTTTTATGGACCCAGCACACCTGAAGCAGGATGTGACATACGGCTGTGCTGGATATATAAGACTGGCCTTTCCATAGGGGCGTTGCCTGATCAACGTGTCTGGAAGCTTTGTCTTTTGTGCTAGGTGCTCAGTCCCCCTGGTGCCGTGTCCTGTAGACTCCTTGTCTTTGCTCCCTGGTACCTGTGCCTGTTTCCTTACCGTCCTGAAGAGCTCTGTGACTCTGCTGACCTGGTTATACCTGTCCCTGCCACGCCAGTGCTCCGGCTGCCGTGTACCCTGCCCCCCGGTGGGATACTCGGTCCAGTGGATCCACCTCCTGGGCCCATCAGTCCTCCCGGTCCTGACAGTTTGATCAGGCCATGGATCCCGCTGGAGCACAAACATCTGAGCTGGCCGAACTACGCCAGGAACTGGTGCAACAGCGTGACACTTTACACCGGATGCTGAAATTCCTGGCGTCCATGGACCACCGGTTATATACACTGCAGACCGCTGCCTCGTCTGAGTCCACGCAGCAACCAGTCTCCGGCTCCGAACTAGTTTCCGCCACGGCCTCGCAACTTCGCCTCGCTGCTCCGCCTCGCTATGCAGGGGATCCCAAGTCCTGCCGCGGCTTCTTGAATCAGTGCTCCCTGCATTTCAAGTTGCTTCCTCATTTGTTTGTCTCAGACCAGGCTAAAGTGGCATTCCTGATGTCACACTTGGAAGGCGAAGCTCTAGCCTGGATTAACCCCCTGTGGGAGAATGAGGATCCAATGACCACTAACATCCGGGAATTCTTGCACGCTTTCCGAAGTACATTCGATGAACCCGGACGTACCACCACAGTGACCTCTTCGCTCCTCCGGCTACGCCAAGGGACCCTGACCGTCGGCCAATACGCCATCCAGTTCCGCACGCTCGCCTCTGAGCTGGGCTGGAACAATGAGGCCTTGACGGCGGCCTTTTGGGAAGGACTCTCTGGCCGCGTCAAAGACGAGCTTGCTGGCCGTGACGTTCCACGCACCTTGGACGCTTTAATATCCTTAGCCACCCGGATTGACCTCCGTTTCCAGGAGCGAACCAAAGAGGTATTCCGGGAGAAGCAACCACCCCGTCACGCCTTGTCCCCGCAGAGGCCTACCGCTCCTTTGCCCCTGCCTTCCTGTGACATGTTTCCGGAACCCATGCAAATTGACCGACTGAACCAAGCCAAGCAACGCCGTGCAGAACGGCTCGCCCTGGGCCTGTGCTTCTATTGTGGAGACGGGTCACACATGCTTCGGACATGCCCTGAGAAACCTGGTAGACCCCAGCCCCAAGGGATGGTGGGGACCGCTACCCTTGGCACCGGAATCCCCTCCGTTCCACTTACACAGACTGTCCAGGTGACGACGAAGAAGACCAGGTTCACAGCAGAGGCCCACATCGATTCTGGGGCAGCGGCTAATTTCATACACCAGTCTGCAGTGGACCGATACCAGGTACCTGTGATCCCGCTTGCCAAGCCCCTCTGGTTCGCCTCCGTGGACGGCAAACTGCTATACGAACCTGTCCGATATACCACTGAACCACTGAGACTCCAGGTTGGCACTTTGCATACTGAGACCATCACCTTCTATGTGATCCCGAGGATGGCTCCTGAGCTCCTGTTGGGCCTACCCTGGCTTCAACTCCATGACCCTGCCATTAGTTGGCACTCTGGCGCTATTACTCGCTGGGGGTCCTTGTGTCATGACCACTGCCTACAGCCCGTTCCTCGGCCCCTGTCACCTGAGCCTGCTATGCCGCAGGAAGAAGAAGAGGCGACGACTCAGTCCAGCGGTGTACCACAGCTCCTGGCACTTGTGCCTGTGGTGCCACCGGACCCAGAAGCAGAGTCGACGCAGTCCAGCGTCGTTCCACCATCCCTGGCACTTGAGACTTTGGTGCCCCCTGCTACTGAGGATGACACACTATCCTGTACCCGGTCCGAGACGCCCGAACCGGTCGCCCACGACTCCAGTCCTGCTTCTGACTGTCTTCCCCTATCCGTTGCCTCCGTTGCCGCTGACTTGGGTTCTCCGATACGGGACATAGTGGCCATGAAAACGGTCCGGGGTAGGCAGTCCTTCCTGGTCGATTGGGTGGATTGCGGTCCCGAGGCTCGGTCCTGGTTGTCCCGGAAGTACGTTGCTGCCCCTCTTCGGCGCGCCTACATGTCCCGGCCGCGGGGAGGGGGGCTTCAAGGGGGGGGTACTGTCACGCTCCCGGTGTCCCAGCAGCCCTCCTTACCCACTGAGCCGGTTCCTGCATCGCACCACCGCTCCATACCCACTGATCCAGTCGTACCTGCATTGCACCACCGCTCTGTACCCACTGATCCAGTCGCACCTGCATCGCACCACCTCTCCGTACCCACTGATCCAGTCGCACCTGCATCGCACCACCGCTCCGTACCCACTGATCCGGCCTCACCGTCATTGAACTGCTCCTTACCCACTGATCCACTCCACGTGTCCACCGGTCATGGCTACCGCTCCCGCTCGTGCTCTCCTGTGTCCTGCTCCTGGTCTCATGAGTCTGACTCTGAGTATTAGCCTCATGCCTCTGTATAGGACCAGGCCGCGCCCACTCTCCTGGTTTTATGGACCCAGCACACCTGAAGCAGGATGTGACATACGGCTGTGCTGGATATATAAGACTGGCCTTTCCATAGGGGCGTTGCCTGATCAACGTGTCTGGAAGCTTTGTCTTTTGTGCTAGGTGCTCAGTCCCCCTGGTGCCGTGTCCTGTAGACTCCTTGTCTTTGCTCCCTGGTACCTGTGCCTGTTTCCTTACCGTCCTGAAGAGCTCTGTGACTCTGCTGACCTGGTTATACCTGTCCCTGCCACGCCAGTGCTCCGGCTGCCGTGTACCCTGCCCCCCGGTGGGATACTCGGTCCAGTGGATCCACCTCCTGGGCCCATCAGTCCTCCCGGTCCTGACAGATATATTTATATAAAAAACAAACAAACTAAAAAACAGAAAATAAAACTTTTTGTCACAGCAGCGGTGGGGGGGGTGGGGGGTGTCCAGTTCAGAGGCTGGTTAATTGGTCATGTACTTTGGTGGGATAGCACTATTGGGGAACATTGGCTTCTGGAACAGCATTGTAATTAGCGGACATAGATCCTGCGTAGGGTAGGGGTTTTAATTATGGGATATTATAATGTCTCTTTCTGGGCTGGTGCCATACAGCCGGGAAGATCTGTAATTTTGTGCGGTTTGCTTCTGGGCTAAATCTAAATGTTTACAGCCATTTTATATTTACATTGTTTATATTGTTGTGGGGGTCACCATTGTTATGGGTGCCCTGAGTTTGTGTGAAATATTTAATAAAAGGCTGCTGTGGCCTTTTGACACAAGTCGTGGCAGTCATGTGTTTATTTTGCATACACCAAAGGGAATAGGTGGTACATTAGACAAAAGACAGGAAACGACAAAAGTCCCTTTTTATATTGTCACATGCATTATTAGATTGTAATTTAGAACCACTCCGGCACTATGTTTACACTGAAAAAGCTGAACAGGACACCGAAGGTTTTCCTGCAATTTCATAGAGCACTATGTAAGTGAGCTTCCACATATTGTTGCTCCCCATGTTCAGTGGTCCTCAGGGCTTATATCTGAACCCCATGCAAAACGGGATTCGGACATATGCGTCAATGGGGCCATTGACAATAATGTTGCAAATGAAGTCACAGTGTGTTGTGTCGTGCACAATTTTCGGGCTTCTACGACTACTGGAGGCAGACACCCAGAAGTAGTAACTAGTAATGAGTGAGCACTACCATGCTCGGGTGCTCGGTACTCGTAACAAGCAGTTGGATGTTCGGAAAGACATGCCTCGTGTACCAAGTATAATGGAAATCTTCTGGATAAATGCTTGTGTTTCCCATTGATTTCATTATTAGGGATGATCGAATACCTCAAATATTCGGCTTTGCGAATATCCGACGAATAGGTCACAACTATGCGAATATTCGATGCGCAATGTAAGTCTACGGGAAGCCCAAATAGTTCTGAATAGTTGTTATTCGGGTTTCCCATAGACTTACATTGCGCATCGAATATTCGTCAATAGTCAAATAGCGGCGACCTATTCGGCAAATATTTGCGAAGCCGAATATTTGAGGTATTAGACATTCATATTCATTATACCTGGTGCAGGATTTGAGCCCATCCGAGTGTCCAACAGCTGGTCACGAGTACTGAGCACCCGAGCATGGTAGTGCTTGCTCATCACTAGTAGTAATCAATGGCTCGGTCGCACATACGTCTGAATCCCTGTTTTGTGGTGGATTCGGACGTAAGCCCCTATGGGACTACTTAACTTGGGGAACAACACAATGGGAAAGCTCTCTTATCATATTGATTGCTGGGTTAGGACAATTACAATGGTTACAGTGTAATTGTCCTAACCCAAATTCTTCATAATAAATTGATAATTTTAGCATGGTTTTTTTTTCCCCCAGCAAATTATAAGTTTAGATATTGTGAATATTCTACCAATAGTAAGAATTTTGCATGAGAAAAAAAAGAGCGGCGCTATGGAATATTTCTGGCCACAGAGTGTCAGTATAACCTCACCACAAAGCTCAGGCCTTGGGGAAGACTTCTACATTGTAACTATCAGGCATGTATACTCTTCAGCATTGAGTCAGGACATGTTTCCATGGCAACAATACTAAATCCTGTTTGTTCCTATCTTTGGGTAGTGCTAATATTATGTAATGGCTTGTCAGTTCACAAACTATAGGGGAACTTAGATTTCTCTTTTTTGTCTGCATTTGAGTGAAGAATCAACAATTATCATAACTATCCCTAAGTGGTGAAACGAGAAAACGTCATTATCATGGTGCTGCTGTAGTGGGTGAGCAGACCCCCTACAAAGGAAGCATAGGTAGCCCGGAAATGTTGTTAATAAAAATGTTTTATCTGTATATGTACATTGTGTTAGGGTAACCCCTAGTGGCCGGGTGGGACGGCTGTCACCACAGTGGAAGGAGGAGCCGGCAGAAACCAAGGGGAGGGAGGAGAAGTGTGTGTGTGAGGAGCAGTTGGATCCGGGACGAGAGAGAGTGAACACCAAGGGGCAGAGTGTGGGAGCTGATTCCATAGGGGACGCCGGAGAGAACGGGAGTGTATGTAACCTCGGAGAGTGAAGCAACCGGTGTGGGTCCGGTGTGTGTGTAACCGAAGTGGGAGCCCGGCGAAGTAGATTAACCAGGGCACATCCCCACAGGAGGGTACGTTAGGACAGGTTGTCCCCCAGCTCCAGAAAGTGCCGCATACAACTGCCAGATTGTGGAAGAGTGTGCAATAAAAGATGTCTTTTGTTTTCACTACATCCTGCCTGAAGACTGTTTGTGCGCCGGACAACACCTGCACCACCACCACACTCTGCCCCACTAAGTCAGCTCCCGACCTTGAGGTAGTGGTGGAGCCAGGGGCAAGCCTGAAAACTACAGCCACGACTACAAGGCCGGAGGCTCCCCTGGCTCATCATTACATGTGGCGTAGTCGGCAGGATGCGAATTCCCTGCCAGGGACCCAAGAAGCCGGAGATCCAGTGGTGCCTAGGGCACGGGATCCGGACTATGAGAAAAGATTTCCAGTCCCATGGTGGGAAGAAGAAACCGTGCCTAAGGCGTTGGACCGGGCACAGGATCCAGATTTTCAGCGAAGGTTCCCGATCCCATGGTGGGAAGAAAAAGAAAAAGAAGTGCATGAAGCGTTGGACCGGGCACAAGATGGCGGCAAGATGGCCGTCGTCTGTGAAAAGGCAGAAAGAGCGCGAAAAGTTGGCGCCAAAAGAAGAGCCTGGGGCTGGCCGGTGCCGAAGAAGAAGTTCGGAGTACTCCGCCCAAAGAGGGGAGGTGCCGGTCCCAGGGCACGCAGAGAAACATGCGAAGTGGGCGGTGTTTTGAAGAAAAAGAAGAACCGCCGCGGAGGGGTCGATATGATGTGTGAGACTGGGGGTGGAGTATGCTCAAGAGCGGGAAAAATAGACCCGCCTCCACTTCCCCCAGCATCTCCACTGACCTCGCTGCCATTGCCAGAGCTACCAAGTGTTTGCACGATGGAGACCTCCAGGCAGCAACAGGAGATAGAGACCGCGATGGCACTCACCCACCTGGGCAGAGGACGCCCCAAGCAGTCTGCGGCTGCAGCTGCGGATGTGTCACCGCTTGCGTTACCGGCCGCTCCTGTGGGACAAGGACGCCCGTCTAAAGTAACCTGGATCACCACGTGGGACGCCGTGACCGGGGGAACCACAACAGAGGTCCGGGCGACCTACACCAATCCGCTGCCGGCGGGGAATCGGCCTCCGGGAATCCTTCCAAACCCAGACCCCGGGACACCCTCGCCCGTCGCGGTGGGACCGCCGACCCCTACTCCTGTACAAGCCCCGGAAGACTTACCTACCCGGAAGCTGGAACAGGATAATTGGGGCTTCTTCTGGGACCCGGTACAGCCGTCTTCCCTACCTTACAGAAAACCACCGCCCCCAGAGCCGGACCCCGTACAGGAGAGGCTGCTTGCTGAAACTGTCGCCCGGGAGATGATGTCCGGTCCCCGGGGTGAAGAGTTGGAGTTACAGTTCACCACTGGCATAGTGGTGAAATTTAACCAGCAAGAGGGCTACGGCTTTATCCGGGAGGAGTCAACCGGCGACGATTATTTTTATAATCGGGTGCATTTGGATGTCGAGGGCTTACCTCAGCGCCTGCATACGCTCTACACAGGGGAGAAGGTCCAGTTCATACCAGAGGTGGGATGTCGAGGCCTCTTCGCGGTCAGCGTCACCCGAATGCCCACCGCACAAGAAGTTGCTCAATGGCAACAGGAGCTGGAGTGGGAGGAACATCAACGCCGGCGGACGCAACCCAGACCGGTACTGGCCGAATCCCCTCATCCAAGACGTAACCTAGCCGTAGCTCCGGAGGTGGTGTCCGGATCGACCCCTGACTCGGAGAAGGGGACCCCGGCGATGCTGGCTATTAGTCAAAACGTTAACAACCATCCGGTGATCGTCCTGGATATCCCACAGCCGCCTCGGGTAGCGACCCCATCACCCCCGTCGGGGACTGAGGAGGCTACGGCACCGAAGCCCGCCGTTGCCTACGAGCCTTTTCAGAGGCTGCGCCGACAGCCCGGACAGTCTTTGGCGGATTACCTCCGGGCTCAGAGAGCTGAGTGGAAGCGAGCTGTGCACCCAGATTGAAGCATCCTGACCGGTTTATTGGAAGACCGGTTTTTGTTTGAAGTTATCGTTTAGCAACGTTCAAGTGACTGCACCCGGAGAGAGTCTGCTGCCGGACTGGGCCAGGGGCCCCTCCGCGTCATTGAGAAAGAGAAGTTTTCGTGTTCCTGCGTTGACCACCAAAGACCGGGAGCGCTGCCAAGCCTCCGGGCACACCAAAGACCGGGAGCGCTGCCAAGCCTCCGGGCACACCAAAGACCGGGAGCGCTGCCAAGCCTCCGGGCACACCAAAGACCGGGAGCGCTGCCAAGCCCCCGGGCGCTGGACAGGTTCGCAGTTGATTGAACATGTTTTGTTTAGTTTTAAAAGTTGTGATTTTTAGCTGGAGCCTTGCCGGGAGGCTCAGGTTTTAAGAGGGGAGGTATGTAGTGGGTGAGCAGACCCCCTACAAAGGAAGCATAGGTAGCCCGGAAATGTTGTTAATAAAAATGTTTTATCTGTATATGTACATTGTGTTAGGGTAACCCCTAGTGGCCGGGTGGGACGGCTGTCACCACAGTGGAAGGAGGAGCCGGCAGAAACCAAGGGGAGGGAGGAGAAGTGTGTGTGTGAGGAGCAGTTGGATCCGGGACGAGAGAGAGTGAACACCAAGGGGCAGAGTGTGGGAGCTGATTCCATAGGGGACGCCAGAGAGAACGGGAGTGTACGTAACCTCGGAGAGTGAAGCAACCGGTGTGGGTCCGGTGTGTGTGTAACCGAAGTGGGAGCCCGGCGAAGTAGATTAACCAGGGCACATCCCCACAGGAGGGTACGTTAGGACAGGTTGTCCCCCAGCTCCAGAAAGTGCCGCATACAACTGCCGGATTGTGGAAGAGTGTGCAATAAAAGATGTCTTTTGTTTTCACTACATCCTGCCTGAAGACTGTTTGTGCGCCGGACAACACCTGCACCACCACCACACTCTGCCCCACTAAGTCAGCTCCCGACCTTGAGGTAGTGGTGGAGCCAGGGGCAAGCCTGAAAACTACAGCCACGACTACAAGGCCGTAGGCTCCCCTGGCTCATCATTACACTGCGCCCCACTTTGTTGCAGTCACCTGGTCGGGGCACAGCTCTGAGCTGTTCTCCAATCATTCCTACTGTCCAGGCGATTGTGGTGAACGAGATGTCAATCAACCGAACATTGGACATCATCAGATCTGCAGCACCCCGCAATGAGGGCAGTAATAGAGGAGAGTACTGTGTGATTAGAAAGTTATTTTCTTTTTTGTGGACACTGGTATACTCTGGATTTTATCCCTAACCTGCTTTGTCTTTGATTATAGGGTTTAGTATAGGGAATCCCGTCTTGACAGATTCCCTTCTGCTTGGTTGTATTAGGATAAATGAAGAACACCGCCAGCCTCCAGAAGATTAAAAAGAATAGATGCATTTATATATAGTTTAGGCTGCTTTCACACTACGTTTTTTTAACATGCGTCCTGAACTTTTTTTAACGCAAAAACGGATCCAGTGCAAATGCGTTTTCATTTCAATGCATTTGCAAAGGACTCGCATCAACATGCGTTTACATGCGTTTGCGTGCGTTATAGTGAAGATCCAGCGACTTGCAGTTTTTTAACTTTTTTCAAAAACGCTATTTGTAGCATTTTTGAGCTGCGTCCTAATACTGCAAATTGCTGGATCCTGACTAAACAGCACGCAAACGCATGTGAACGTTAGCATGCTGATAGACAGGATCCTGCTTGCTCTACTGAGCATGCCCAGAAACCAGCCTGGCATGATCAGTCTCTTTCTCCCCCTCCCTCTCTCCCCCTCCCTCTCTCCCCCTCCCTCTCCTCTCTCTCTCTCTCCCCCCACCTGAGAGCTGCAGAGGCTCGTAACCAAGGTAAACATCGGGTAACTTGCTTGGATACCCGATGTTTAACTTGGTTACGTATGCAGGGAGCCCGGCTCCTAGCAGCTGCAGACGCTCGTAACCAAGGTAAATATCGGGTATCCAAGCAAGTTACCCGTTGTTTACCTTGGTTACATTTGCAGGGAGCCCGGCTCCTAGCAGCTGCAGACACTTGTAACCAAGGTAAATATCGGGTAATTTGCTTGGATACCCGATGTTTACCTTAGTTACGGGTGCAAGGAAGCCTGGCTCCTAGCAGCTGCAGACGCTCATAACCAATGTAAATATCGGGTATCCAAGCAAGTTACCCGATGTTTACCTTGGTTACGCGTGAAAGGAGCCCGGCTCCAAGCAGCTGCAGACGCTCGTAACCAAGGTAAATATCGGATAACTTGCTTGGATACCCGATGTTTACCTTGGTTACGTGTGCAGGGAGCCCGGCTCCTAGCAGCTGCAGACGCTCGTAACCAAGGTAAATTTGGCCGGCCGATTAGTGACGTCGCGATGATGTCGCGGTGAAGCTGAACGCACCTCCTCCTTGAAGGAGGGATTCTTTGGCAGTCACAGTGACGTCGCCGACCAGGTATGTGCGCGTGAAGCTGCCATAGCGATAATGTTCGCTTCGGCAGCTATCACAAGATATCGCATGTGCGACGGGGACAGGTACTATCGCGCTCGGCATCGCTATCATCGGCTAGCGATATCGCAGCGTGCAAAGTACCCCTTACAGTTGCATGTAAATGTTTACGTACCCCTGGACAAAATTACTGTTGTTGTGAAGTTTATGCAAGTTGATGATTAAATTATCTCTAAAGTTAAAGATGACACATTTCCTTTGTATTTTAGGCAAACATATAGATATTTTTATCTTTTACATTTTAAAATGTACAAAAAAGGAAAATGGGCCAGTGCAAACATTTGAGCACCCTGCTTGGTTAGTACAGTAAATAGTAGCCCCAATTTGGCAAGTATCACAGTTTGTAAACACTTTTTAAGCCTGCTTAACACGTATCGTATGCGATTTGCAACGCCCCCATCGTATGTGTGGCACGTTCAATTTGTTGAACGTGCCGCACAAACGATTAAACCCCGTCACACGTACTTACCCGACCATACGACCTCGATGTGGGTGGCGAAGGTCCACTTCCTGGAGTGAGAGGGACGTTCGGTGTCACATCGACGTCACGCGGCAGCCGACCAATAGAAGCGGAGGGGCGGAGCTGAGTGGGACGTAAACATCCCGCCCACCTCTTTCCATCCGCATTGTGGGCCGGGAGCCGCAGGACGTAGGTAAGATCTGTTCATCGTTCCCGGGGTGTCACACACTGCGATGTGTGCTACCCCGAGTATTATGAACAATCTGACGTGCAATTCTAGAGACAGGTACGATGTGTATGCGATGAACGTTTTAACGTTCAATCGCAATCGCACGTACCTGTCACATACTGCAATGTACCTTACGATGCCGGATGTGCGTCACTTACGACGTGACCCCGCCGACACATTGTAAGATACATTGCAGCGTGTAAAGCAGGCTTTATAGCCAGCCAAGAGTCTTTCAATTCTTATTTATGGGAACTTCATCCATTTTTCCTTGGAAAAGTCTTCCAGTTCTATGAGATTCCTTGGTTGTCCTGCATGCACTGCTCTTTTGACGTCTAGCCACAGATTTTCAATCATGTTCAAATCAGAGGACTGTGAAGGCCATTGTAAAACCTTCAGCTTGCTCCTTTTAAGGTAATCTATTGTGTTTTTTTGTTGTGTGTTTAGGATTATTATCCATACATAGAAGCAATCCTCTTTTCAATTTCAGCTTTTTTTTTCTACAGATGGTGTTATGTTTGCATTAAGAATTTGTTGAAATTTAATTGAATTCATTAATCCCCTTACCTGTGAAATGTTCCCCTTGCCATTGGCTACAACACAACCCCAAAGCATGATTGATCCACTCCATGCTTAATGGTTGACGATATGTTCTTTTCCTTAAATTCTGGGACTTTTTTTCTCGACACATAGCTTTAATCATTGTCGCCAAAGAGTACAATTTAATCTCATCGGTCCACAGGACTTGTTCACAAACTGCATCAGGCTTGTTTTGATGTTCTTTTGCATACTGCTAATGTAGCACCCCTGAATACATCAGGATGCTACAGGGAACTGCATCCTGTCCCCCAGGGTGCAGGGCTTACCCCCCATGGTTCAAGGTTCCCAACAACGGTGTCACTAACATCTGCACTACAAATCCAAACCACATCTCACACCATGACCTGTACACACACCACACCAGTGGGTTGGTCAAGTTGGAGCATGGCCGCCCACCTAGGGGTCAGGCAGACTGGTGGGAGGTGAGACAAGGGAGTGGAGAGTCGAGAGTTAGCCCTCAAAGAGCGAGGAGCTAGGGAGTTTCAGCTCCCAGGGAGGCGACAGGTTGGGTCGCATACGGTAGTCCAGGACCACAGGAGTCAGGGACCGGTATCAGGAACACTGGACAAGGGTGTGACGGACGCAGCCTAGGAGGACTGTTGGCACCAGAAAGCCGAATTACCTTACCGGTACCAAGCACGGCGGGATACAGGACCCTAGATCAGGGAAGAGCTTCAGGCGCCTTGGTAATTAACCTGTGGAGGATAGTCTCTTTATGAACTTTCCCCAAGAGCTCAGAGATTGAAGGCATCATCACAACGCTGGGGATATGGTTCTCCAAACTACACAGCCCACTAAAATCCCAATTGCCAGCCATCAAGAACACAGCTGCCATACACACGCGTGGCGGGGCCCTGAAAGCTTCAAACCGAGGGACCACAACAGTCAATCAATTTGTGCACGGAGGCAGGGCTCCGGACTTACCAAGTGACACTGGTGGGAGCAGTACCTAGAGACTTTGGTTTACCATCTGTGTGAGTGTCTGCATATTCCACCTAATCCAGCACCAAGACTACTGCAGTGAGTAATCTGACCCCTGCACCCTGCTTCCCCAAGGCTGTGCCACCCGATCACCAACCTTGCTTTTCCCCCACCATCCGGGGCCTTCCCTACCTGCAGAGGGACTGACACCTTGCTGCCCCACACCATCTGCCCCAGTACTCCCTTTGGCATTGGCGGTACGCCCCTTACCGCAACCCGCAGGTGGAGTCATGAACATTATCCCCTGTAAATATTCCCTTTACATTTGAGTGGCCGCAAGCCCCCGGGTCCGGAGACCCTCGAGCCACAGCAACACCGGATCCGAGAAGTTCGACTGCTGCAGGGGCGGCACACTAACACTGAATTTTATGGTGGATGCAGATGAGATTTTCTTTTGATGACTCTTCCATAAAGGCCATATTTGTACAGGTATCTTTGAAAAGTAGAACACTGCACCACAACTCCATAGTCTGCTAAATCTTTCTGAAGGTCTTTTGCAGCCAACAGGGAGGGGGGGGGGCTGATTTACCTATTTGCCAATCCTACGAGCAGCTCTCACAGAAATGCTGCTTGGTCTTCCAGACCGTACCTTGACCTCCACTGTTCCTGTTAACTGCCATTTCTTAATTACATTTCGATATGAGGAAAGGGCATCTTGAAAACACTTTCCTATCTTCTTATAGCATTCTTCTGCTTTGTGGGCCTCCAACATTTTCATTTTCGGAATGCTAGTCATTTTACGTTTTTTTTTCTACCACCTCAACATGTCTTGAATCTCTAATTACTGGTATAAAGCAGGTATACTTGTAATCTTATGAACAAACCCACCTCACTTTTAATGCAGTATCCTGGCTTCATTCAGCTATTGAAGGCTACACCCCCATTACAGGGTAATGCATTCATTACACACAATCACCCCAGATTTTATGGGCGGCACGGTGGCTCAGTGGTTAGCACTACAGCCTTGCAGCGCTGGGGTCCTGGGGTCCACCAAGCACAAAATCTGCAAGGAGTGTATGTGCTCCCTGTGTTTGCGTGGGTTTCCTCTGGGTACTCCGGTTTCCTCCCACACTCCAAAGACATACACATAGGGACTCTAGATTGTGAGCACAAATGGGGACAGTGTTGCATATGTATTTAAAGTGCTGTGGAATTAATAGCGCTATATAAATGAATAAATATATTATAATATTTTACCTATAAAAATGGGGATAATGTGTGCTGTCAATCAAGCAATAGGCGGTGTGGTTTACTTTGCAACCAATAGATACTCTGGGCTCCCCTCCCCCTCCTCATTTACATACAGCATTGGTAAAAATTTGGATGAAGATTGCAGAGGTACGTCGGATGGTTTGGAAGAAATTAGGGATCGATGAGAGCCATGATTTTTCTTAAACTTAGGCCTTTTACTCTTTAGGGATCAAATGTTGGGGACAGGTGCCCTTTAAATCTAAACATTAACTATATTTGATTAAACTTCAGTTTCTGCAGAAAGGAGACAGCGATTAGAGCACTAAGGTCGGAGTCACACTGGTGTAAACTGTATAGCATCCAATGCGAATGCTAATCATACTCTGCTCAAACTCTTTTGTGAGTGTGAGCAGTGTGTCATTCACTGTGAGACGATTCTCTCGTATGCAAGAATTGGATCACAGGTGACAAGAAGATGACAGCTTAGTCTTTCTGTATTCTCTATTGCCTGTCATCCAAGTGCAGTCCGAAGTTTCATACGCACCCATAAACTTGTATGGGTGTGCATGATCCAAGATACATTGCCAAACACAGCATGCTGCAATTTTTTTCCTTAGTCCATTTAGAGCTGAGGAGAAACTTGCAGATCTGTCCTGCCTCTTTGAATAACATTGATAAGAGTGCAATGCAATATTTTCTCTTTCTATACACCAATGTGAGCAAGCCCTAAAGGTGCAGTTTTTATAGTGGCTACCTCCCATCCAGTACTGTTCTTTTAGTTTGAGCAGATCCCCTCACATCCATGGGACATCTGTGACATTCATGTGACAACTTCTGATCTTTGGACAGCTTCTTATAATTAAATGAATAAATAAATGAAAAAAATGACATGGGGTCCCCCCAATTTTCGTAACCAGCAGAGGTAAAGCAGACAGTTGTGGGATGATATTATCAGGCTGGGAAGGTCAATGGTTATTGGACCCTTCCCAGCCTAAAAATACCAGCCCCCTGCCGCCCCAGAAGTGGTGCATTACATTAGATGCGCCAATTCTAGTGCTTCGCCTCGGCTGTTACCGATTGCCCTGATTATGAAAAATGGGGGGAACCCATGTTGTTTTCTTTCAATTAATTATTTATTTATTTAATTGAATAATGACTATCTATCTATCATCATTGCACATTTTTAATACATAGGAATTTTTAATTTCTTGAATGCATCTAATTCTGGTCTGTGTCACATGGACAGCACACTAATATATCATATGGATGTCATCCGTGTGCTGGACGTGTTTTTCATGGATCCATAGACTTCTATTGGCCCTTATCATCTGTGCTTATGCTAAAAAAACAATATGTCTCCATGCGACTCACAAAAAAATACGTGTGGTTCACAGGGACACACAATCAATGTGACAACATGGAGGTGTGAAAATAAACACAGATTTTACTTAGTCTGCGTGTGAATGTGTCTGTAGTACGTGTAAAAAACAACATACCATATTTTTTGCTTTATAAGACGCACCGGATTATAAGAAGCACCCCAAATTTAGAGATAAAAAAGGTAAAAAATAAATAAAAATGGGGTCCATCTTCTACTGCGGTGTTGTCTTACCGGAGGGGGGCAGCAGTGGTGGTGAAGCGGGTCACAGGAGACAGAGGTTTTGCTGGCACACGCGGCGGGTTAGTGGCTGTAGGTGCGGCATCTGTGGCGGCAGGCGCGGCGGGTCAGTGGCGGCAGGTGTGGCGGGTCAGTGGCGATAGGTGCGGCGGCATCCGTGGAGGCAGGCGCGGCGGGTCAGTGGTGGCAGGAGCGGCAAGTCAGTAGTGGCAGCGGCAGGTGCGGGTGGTCAGTAGTGGTAGCGGCAGCGGCGGCGGGTGAGTGGTTCAGCATATTGGTGCGGTGAGTGTCCCACTGTGTCAGCGGTCCCGGTTCAACTGATGGCGCCCGGAGCGGCGCATGCGCAGATGGAGCTCTCATCCAAGGGCTCCATCTGCGCACGTGCTGACTGCCGGAGCGGCGCCTGCGCAGATGGAGCTCTCATCCAAGAGCTCCATCTGAGCACGCACTGTCTCCCGGCGCCATCATTTGAAACTGGGACCGCGGACGCACTAGGAAATCTGCCGCACAGCCGTCCACCTGCACAGAGAGGCAGCCGGCACCAGCAGGCACCCGGCTGCCACCCACACGCAGACACCCGGCTGCCGCCCACAAGGTGCAGGCACCCGGCTGCCATCCGCACGCAGGTACAGGTACCCAGCTGCTGCCCGCACAGAGGTACAGGCACCCTGCTGCCGCCCGCAAGGTAAGGGCACCCGGCTGCCTCCCACACACAGGTACAGATACCCGACTGCCGCCCACACACAGGTACCTGGCTGCCTCCCGCACACAGGTACAGATACCCGGCTGCCGCCCGCACACAGGTACCCGGCTGCCGCCCGCACACAGGCACCCGGCTGCTACCCGTACGCAGCCACAGGCACTTGGCCGCCCGAACGCACCACATCGCCGCACAGACAGGCCCCCCAGGTAAAGCTATATTCGGATTTTAAGACGCACCCCTCATTTTCCTCCCAAATTTTTGGGAGGAAAAGTGCGTCTTATAATCTGAAAAATACGGTATACTGGAAACACGGAAGTATGAAGAGGGACGCTCAGAAAGAAACAGAACCATATAAACAATTTGGTATGGATCGCTATGATAGAAGCACTTTAACCCCTCAAGGATCCACCTAATTTGGGCTCTATGATAGCAGCATTTTTTAAATATCTCATTTCAAGAGTTATCTGTTGATGTATTCATGCTAGGGTTTTTTTATGAGAGATTTTTTGGGGGGTAGAAACACTTTGGGATGCAAATACAGCAATGTCTTAAACCCCTATTATTCATTTATTTATTTTTCTTGCTACAGTGGGGCTAAATAGGAGAAAAAAAATCAATTCTAACATTGCGTTTTCGAGTTATGTTTTTTTTAGCGTTCATTGTGTATTTTGTGGGACAAGTTGCATCTTCCATTTATACATTTTCGGTGTGTTTCCTCCACTCTGGAATAGTGAAGTCTGTAGCTAAAGAACAACCACATAACATTGTTTGAGACATTTTAGACTTTTTTGCAGTGAAAGATTATTACCGCCAGTCCTTGTTTATTGTTGATTGGTTGCGGTATCAATTTTCACAGTAATTGTAACTAAGATAGACTTTATAGCGTATTTCGTGTCCATGGCAGAGTCTGTACCTGTAAAGTCGGTATGTTCTGAGTGTTGGCAGTGCCACTGTTCCCCTTTATATACACATTTGTTTAATATCTGTTAATAATTACACTCCGTATCACTACGGTTTTCGAAATGCCCTGAATTGCTTTTAGGAGGACTCGAGAATAGTTATATCTTCCCTGCTGTCAGATGTTCCCTTCTAGGAGCACAATCTCTCAGATACAATACAACTCTGTCAAATATATCTTTATGGTTGTCAGATCTATCTTCAGCTGAGATGTACAAGGAGCTTGACAAACTCTTGATGCATGTCTTCGAAAGGAAGCGATCGTTTGTTTACTTAGCGAGACTATACAGACATTTTACAATGTTGTGTGCTTCGCCCACTGAAGATTTCATGCTTCATGTAGAGCTCGTAAAAAGCCACAGAAAACAGCCGTACAGTAGGGTCTTCGCTTCAGTCTTGGTAACAGTCAGGTAACTTTTCTGAATAAGTTGTTGTGCGTATACATGATGAATAACACTATTTCTGGCCATTGTAAAACATATCTTGCATTTTTTACCTGTATTCCTTTTGATCTCTATGTGCCCTAATTTTCATCTATCTCTCAGTTATTGGGTGGAGACAGGCTCCCATGTCTCCAAGAGCTGAGCAGACACCAAAAATGACTGATTCCAACTCTTGTTTGTCTATGTATAATATGTTCAGAAGCATCAGTAATATGGAGGACATTATATACCAATACTGAGCAGTGTAGATGTGGATCCAGCTCTGGAGCAAGATAAAACACTTATTAGAACACAGCAGCTTAATCTGTCTCTCTCACTCTACTCATTACCCTTCCCCTCCTTATAGATTTCAATAGACAGCTGTAATCTGGTACCCTGTGTATTGTGGAGCTTGCCGGGGATTCCCTTATTCCTGATGGAACCTCAGATATCACTGCGCGACAGTAATCATAAAAATATACTGTATTTTTTGCTCATAATTTCTATTTCACAAACTTCTCTTGTGCTGCACATATAGCCTGTGATTGTTTGCCTCGTATTGAGACTTGTTATATCTCAGAATTGTGATATCGTTATAAAGACAGTTCATGATCCTCAGTTAATTTGATTAACCCAGACTTTGTAACCCATAAGCCATCTCTCACCTTTGTTATCCATTATTCCAATGCTCCTAAAAGGGAACCTGTCACCACTTCTTCGGCCTATAAGCTGCGGCCACCACCGGGCTCTTATATACAGAATTCTAACATGCTGTATATAAGAGCCCAGGCCAGGGTTATAACATAAAAAACACTTTATAATACTTACCTAACAGTCGCGCTGTGGGATTTATGGGCGTCTCCGTTGTCCGGTGCAGGCGCCGCATCTTTTGGCCATCTTTGTTCTCCTTCTTCTCTAGCCGTGGTGCATGACAGGTCATACATACTCGCCGTCATTCTGAGCCTGCGCAGGACCGGCAAGTGTGTAGCCGCGTCATGCACCCAGGCTTCAGAAAGAGGACGAAGATGGCCAAAAGAGCAGGCGCCAGCACCGGACAACAGAGACGCCCATAAGGCCCACAGCACGACCGTTAGGTAAGTATTATAAAGTGGTTTTTATGTTATACCCCCGGCCTGGGCTCTTATATACAGCATATTAGAATGCTGTATATAAGAGCCCGGTGGTGGTGGCCGCAGCTTATAGGCAAAAAAGTGGTGACAGGTTCCCTTTAAGAACTTTATTCTGTATTTCTTCAAATCTGTATTACCTCAAATACTGGAAAAATTCCTAATTTTTGAGGCATATTTTTTTTCCCCATGAAGAGAAATAGCAAAAACTGGTCCACGATGCACAATTGGCATAATAGTTTTTATTATTTCTGCCCCCACTGATAGTAAATCACCGTACAGTAGTACAGCATGAACATAATAGATATAATTTATATTAAAAAAGAACCGGTCACGCAATGTTCTTTTTAAATATAATAGTGAACATTAGAGGTTACATGAATAGAAGCAGAGGACAAGCACCCTGTAACTATCATCATTACAAAATCTCACTTTCCATTAAACTTGTCAGGAATTCCTGAATAATGCAGTTTTCCTAAAACTGAAAAAAAGCCCGAGCTTTCCAGCTTTGACGATGGACTGGCACACAGTGAAGTGCACATAGGAAGCAGAAAATGGCTGGATAAATAATGCATAGAGCATTTGTGTAATGAAGTGCTGCTCGGTAAACGCTCAGCCAGCTGACATGGCCAGCAAGACATAATTCATTTTTAATGGCGCTAGAACTTGCATTTTAAACAAGTACATCTCCAGATTTGATTCTGTTTGTTATAAAGGATTTCCCCGAGCCCAGAGACAGGTCCCACTGCCTTCACAATGACAGTAAGAATTGTATTTCCATTCTCAGGCCTTATTTACATCACATAAGGAGTTATTGTGCTTGATAAATTATGTGCCATTTTTAACCCTGTAAAATAAAACCATATAAAAATATGATAAGTAGCTAGCATAAAAGTATAAATACTTAATTGCTACATTGTAAATGGCCGGTATGTATTCCAGAGGTGGTTGTCCTCTGGGAAGTAAACCTGGAATGTCTATGCTACCACCTGTGGTGCCATGAGTTTTGTTAAGGCATTCACAAGGGCCAGGTTTACTGATAGCTGGAGAAATGGGTGCGTCTGGCTATGCACATACCTTCAAGACCCATGGGTATGTCTCATGTGTTTTAGTGAGACTGTTTGTTTGGCACATGGCAGTTAGAGTGAGGAGGCTGTGTGTCTGTGAAGCCTCTGGGAAGAATCCTTTGTGTGAAGAGAGGATTTGCGAGTCCTGAGCAGGACCGTGTGTAGATGTTTGACGCCTCTGGAACGATTCCTCTGTGGGAAGTGAGGGTTTACCTCATCTGACCGGGGGGTCAGTGACTGGAGCTAGACTGTGGTATTGGAGAAGTGTATCTGGGCGTACCACAAAGGAAATAGACTGAAATACGTGATTATGTATATTTGTTGGGGTCAGTGGAAAACTACTGTGGAGGATTGTATCCGAACCTGAGGTGGTGTACTGCAAGTGAGCTAAACAGACTGTATACTGTGCATTTATGTTCCTGTAAAGCCGAAGGAAGTCTCCTGTTTTGTTTAAACTATACCAATTTGTGTGCTGTATTATAAACCATCTGGACTTTTAAATAGAAAATGTTCCTATTGCTAACTTGTGGACCAAGTAAAGTGAATAACCCCATCACCTATAGTGAGTGAAATGGCACAGTACATATAGAAATAAAAAAAAGGTTTAAAAGTAGATAAGTCACAAAAAGCTAGAAACAAATGGAGCAGGAGGATTAGACAATACATGATAACTAATTAAATATTCTAGGATTAAATAATCACTTTGGGTAAAGTGATGACTGTATATCAAACATGGTAGCATAAGGCTCATTATAACCCATTACCTTACCATTAATAAATAAATAAATACTCAGACACATGAAAATTGGATAAAAATGGCCGTGGTGTTTTATTATTTGTAACTTTATAATTAAAATAATCACCATATAATTAAAACCAATAAATAACCATAAAAAATTCATAAATAACCATAAAATTCCAAATTAACCACTTATACCAAAACCACAATCCACCCAACAAAGTTGGGCGATTTTTCCCCCAACTAATAAAACATCACGACAAAAATAAAAAACAGTTTAAAAGACATAAATAAATACTGGAAGGGCGGGCGGGGGATTCTTCTTTCTTCACAGCTGGAAACTGACACAGCTGGCTCCTTATAAAGGCAAGATTCCCGCACTTTTACTCTGTCCACCAATGACAGACTTTAAAAAATAGCACGCAGCAGGCTAGCCAATCCCATAGCCTGCTCGTGTTACTCACAGAGGGCAGATTAACCCTACAACTTCCAAACCATAGTATCTTCCATTATAACCATGCAGCAGGCTGACCAATCACAGCAGCCTGCTCGTGTTACCACATGAAGGGTATTAACCCTTAACATCCTATATTGCATTTAGTACTGTTGAATGCCACAGCCCTACACCTGTAGCCCACAAAAATTAAACTCCAGAGGCCCATGTCACCATGTAATCACCAGGCTATGCGCTGCAGGTGATTATACATTATGTAAGACAGGCAGTGAAACCACAAAAACATAAGTAGGCAGTGTAACTAAGTGCAAGATACTAAGTAAATAATTCAAATCCAAAGTATAGAGCCCCAATGCGCAATTTGGCGCAAGCCTTCGTCATACCCCTGATGAAGGCTTTCACTGAAACACTCTTTGGTGCTGACACCATTTCAATGAGGGGAGACTAATTCATTTTTCTTAATAAATCATAATTATTTTTTTTCTATATATACTGTGCAGCTGGAACATTTAGGTGCTGTACTTTCAGTGCTTGCAAATATTAATCAAACTGTTTTATTTTGCACTTTTGTGTTGAATTATTTACCTACTATTTTGCACTTTTTACTGTACTTTGGCATACTGCCTACTTACAGTGGCACACACAGAGACACAATGGAAAGATTGAGTCAACTTCTCCCCTTTTTATCATGTTCCAGGTGTAATTTTCATATTGCCCACACCTGTTATTTGCCACAGATGAGTTTGAGCAAACATAACATGCTTGAAACAAATTGTTTACCCACAATTTTGGAAAAGTGCCAACAATTTTGTTCTGCCCATTTTTGGAGTATGTCCAATTTGCCTTTTTTTCATGTTTTTTGTGTGTCTTGTTCCAAAACACACAAAGGAAATAAACATGTGTATAACAAAACACGTGTAATTGCAATAATTTTCTGGTAAAAAATACTTTTCTGTAACAATTTCAAGGGTGCCAACACTTTTGGCCATGACTGTATGTTTTTGCTGTTTCACTGCCTTGTCTATATGTTTAATATACAGCCATCACTTTACCACATGTAATTATTTAATCCTTTATCCTTCAATACTTCATCATGTATTTATTTGTATATATATATTTTTTTTTTTATATATCATTTTTCTATTTATCTTTTAATTTAGTCTAGATACCATTTGGTATAAAATGTTTATTGATAATTCATTACTTTTGTCTGTGCACCCTTTGTAAGCCTAACCTCTTATTTATTCATTTAAAATCCTGGTACAACATCTTTTTCACCTAAGGCTGTGTGCATACATTGTATTTTCAGCGCTTTTATTCATGTGTTTTTGAGTGCAGATTTGTCACAAAACCTGAAGGGAATTCTGATGCCAGCAAAGTCAAAGAGAATCCTGAAGTGTCATTTGCACACGCTGCTTATTTATGACTTGCAGATTTGGTGCAGATAATAATCTACATGTCAATTCTTTGGCTATGTTCCTACGGGACTTTGTACCTGCGGATATATCCGCAGGTACGGCCTCAGTTTTCCCGCAGCTGCTCGCCGGAATCTGCAGCTATTTTTAGCTGCGGTAGTACAGCGAAATAGCTGCGGTAAACCTGCGGACATTCATGCGGCTTACCTGCGGAAGTCCCGGCCTCTATCTCCATAGTGGAGGGCCGGGATTTCCGCAGGTAATTCCGCAGAAAGAATTGACATGCAATTACGTGCGGCTGCGGGACATCCGCAGCATGTTCCGCAGCCGCACGTATCCGCAGCATGGACACAGCACTCCCCATGTCCCATAGGATAACATGGGGAGTGTCTGTACATGCTGAAACCTTCGGTGTTATCTGGAAAATCCAGAAAATTCCCGGATTTTCCGCAGATAAATCCGCAGGTTTAATCTCTTGTGGGCACATAGCCTTTCAGTGTTTTTACAGCGTTTTTTCACCTATTAACTTTAATGAAGTTAGTCAAAAATGCTATGAAAACACAAGTATAAAAATGTTTGCGGATTTGCTCCATATTTGCTGCATTTTGGTAGCGTTATTGCTTGCTTTTTTTGCATGCATTTTTAGACAGCAGTGAATACTATAGAGGTGCAGTTTCTTGTTTTTATTTCTCACCTATAATTTATTTCAGGTTTCCATTTGTGGACTATGTTGGAATCCCTGGACTACTGGGGACTTGTATGGATTTGTCTTATTAATAAAATGGTGAACAAGGGAAATTTGGAGGGAGTGTTTTCTGAAGTAAAATATGTGTGTGTGTTATTTTATTTTCACTTATTGCATTAGTAATAGGAGTGTCTTAGAGATGCCTCTCAATTACTAACACTAGGGTTTGATGCCAGCTGACACTACACAGCTGACATCAACCCCCAACTGCTATTACCCTGATTGCTACCGCAACAGGGCAATTAGGAATAGCTGAGGCGAAGCGCCAGAATTGGAGCATCATCTGTGATCTGCTACTTCTGGGGTGGCTGCTGGCTGGTATTTTTAGGCTGGGAAGGGCCTAATAACCATGGACCAGCTAAGCCTGATAATACCAGCCCGCAGCTGTCTGTTTTACCTTGGCTGATTATCAAAAATAGGGAGACCTCATGTAATTTGTTTCATTTATTTAGTTATTTAATCATATAAAGCTGTCCAAAACTTCCGCAGGGTGGAATTCTATTATATGTCTGGGGGTATGCAATTATATGTTTATATGTCTACCAATCTATCTATTTATCTGTCTATCTATATCTATTATATATCGCTATGTATTATCTATCTCTATAGCATTCATTGGTGTTCAAAACTTCTAGAAAAAAAGCAGGTGAAAGCGCATAAAAAATGAGGCAAAACACTTGTTTTTGCTGCTGCATTTTTCCTACCAATAGATGCAGAAATGGTGCACAAATTTCTGCATCTACGTACTCAATGTGTGCATTTACTGTAAGGTTCCTTTTGGGCACTTTTGAAACCCCCTACAGCCATATTCTGCCTATCCACAGGATATGTATGTTATATTAGATCAGGGGTCCACAATCTGTGGCTCTGGAGCCACACGTTGCCTATGATCTGTGGCTGTCTGCCAGCTTAGAGCATTAACACTACGATTAGCAAACAGATATATAGAGCAGGTCTCCAGATAACGTTTGAGCATATTAATAAGCACACATACTGACTTTTTGGAGATTTAGACATAAGCTAAATGTAATATTCTGTATATAAGATTATATGGCCAGTTGAAAAAGGTTCTTGAAGGCGGATATGAGAGTGTGGTGGCAGTGCTTGATGTGAAAGTACCAGATAAGTGTAAGATGGGTACTCCTGGATATACAAGTATACTGCCTCTGTGTGATATCCGTAGGAAAGTTTTGTCTGTCATTATACCGGCAATGGTGGCATTCGGTGTCGGAACTTTGAGGGGGTCTAGATATGGTTTACAACTCTTTCTCAGAGCTGAATGTGGCTCTTCATGTAATAAAGGGACCACTATATTTGATCAACCATCTACCAATTTAGGAGGCTCTTAAATGACTGGACACTTTGTTTATTTTTACAAGTGTGTTGTGGACACGGTTTTATGGCACTTACTAATATAATAGTATCACAGGTTCTCCTCCTGCACTGTTAGTGCACACGTCCTCACAAACTGACCAGCTCTTATGTTCACAAAAAGGCCTCTAATGCAGAAGCATGTGACCAGACCTCTATATCTGATGGGAAAGCTGTTTTTTAATTGGAGGAAACAGCTGGGCAGGCCTGGTCATATGCTTTTCCATCAGTGGCCATTTTGAGAGAGTCTACAAGAGAGGTGACACTAACAAATGGACAGCACTTCAGAAAAGAGGAGAACCTGTAATACTTACAGTATATATTAGTCTATATATTGGTCACTGCCACAAAATCATGTCCCCAACAGATTTGTTCAAATAAAGATGGATAACTCTGTTAACTGGAGCAGTATTCAATCGTATCAAAGTCTGAGGCACTAATGAAAACAGCCCATTACAGAAGCTTCAGTCAGTGCAATAGACATTTAATGGAGTAATAGGGCGTAATTTAGATTAAATGTCCAATGCCATAACAATAATAATGTTTTGTATTACATCTCTTATTTCTAGAGTAATCCAGATGTTGTGCCAAGTGAAGAGAAGAAGCAACTCCCTGGGGCTGTGAAACTTCCTGGGCCTGCATTCAACCTTTCCGAAATTCAGAATATAAAGAGTGAACTTAAATTTGTACCCAGAGCTGAGGAGCAGTAGTATATACTGAGAGGTGAGAACATCCAGCTGGCATGGGATTTTTCTTCCTGCCCCAATCACGACCACCATGAATCAGACAGGCTGCATTATTGCCACGGTGCATGTTTTCCATGCTGTAAAATGGTGGCTAAGACTATGCTATTAGGATCACCAGTCCAAAAGGTAGGATCCCAGTAAGTCCTGCCCACCCCACTTTGCTAGACTGACAGGTCTCTCCCTATACACAAACATAGAGAGAGACCTGTCAGTCTAGGTGAATAAGGCAGGGAAAAGTCACTGGGTATCTACCTCAGTATGGTTATTGTGACGCCCTGGGCAAGCCAGGGGTCACAGGTCACAACATCACATGCACCCCACATTCCCTGCAGGTACACCAAGGCTAACCCAAAATCCTTGTTGCCTTCCTCCAGGGGCTGATGTCCACACCAGGGGGTGGGCCAGGCGGTTGGCTCCGCCCACCGAGGAGTTCACAGCCCTGGAGGCGGGAAAACCAGGCAGATCAGAGATGAGTTTAGGAGGAGGAAGTAGAAGGAAGTGGTAGAGGAGCAAAGGAGAGAAGCTGAAGTGACAGAAAAGTGAGAGTAGTAAAGCCTGAAGTTGGTCCGGGTGTGTGCCCCGGACTGAGACAGAGACAGCAAGGTCAGCAGACGGCGGTGATAGTCTGCAGGGGGACTGCTTGGAGGTTGCTGGAAGGACCGCGGACGGGTGGTGACCCGGCGGTACCGGAGCAGTAGACGAAGAACAGTCAGCACCAGGGCAGGGGCCTTTCGGATCCCGGCAAGGCTAGGAGTCGCCATAATTTGCCAAATCCGTCAGTGAAGGGGACCTCTGTCTCCTAACAACCGAGTCCCGATTGAAGGCAACAGTCCGACCGTTAAGGGGAGACACCGCCACCGCCAAGGCACCAGTTTCCCAGGGCCAGCGCCTGCGGGCAAGAGAGGGGCTCCTCCGGCTCATATCCAAGCCGGGGAGCGGGTAACCGGTGGGGACCCATCGCTACCAAGAGACTTTACATAGGTGCAGGGAAGAGACCGTCACCGCTAACTGCAGGGAACAGCAGCACCGTAACCGTCCGAGGGACCCGTCCAACCAGCCGTTTGTTTACCGACAACTGTGTCGTGTTTACTGGCTGAGTGAGTACCTCCGTGCCGTGCGGCACAGCGCTGCCCCTGCGCCCCTGCACCTCCACAGGCCCCATACCCGCCTGTCCACCATTCCAACCCCATCACTGGGCCCCGGAGCACCAAAACCCCCTACCCACGGAGGGGCAAATCAACAACTGGCTGCTCGTACCATCCCTCCCGGGCTCCCCAGACAGAGCAGCGGTGGTGTCCACTTAATCACCACAACCGTGGGTGGCGTCATGGACAATAGACTATCCCAAAACCCAATCCCCTTTCACTCACGGGCGAGGAGCGCCGCTCGAGCCCCCGGGATCCGGCCCATCGCTCGAGCCACTTTAATAGAAGAACTGTGAAAACAATTAAACCCAACTACTTGTAAACCACTCCTCTGTCTATAACTAATATTCACCAAGGCGTCATACGCAGCCACATTATGCTATCATAGCTCTAGCTGTGTTCTATAGAGGGGCAAACCATACCTATGAAGTTTATAGGGCCCAAACTGTATTTTACATCCTTGTTGAAACCGAAGTAATATCAGATTAACCAGATATATATAGAACCTACAATATGAGATATATTTTCAATTGTTTCACAATTTTTTGTTAAGTATTTCATTCCACATGTGTTAATTCATAGTTTTGATGCCTTCAATGTGAATCTACAATTTTCAGAGTCATGAAAATAAAGAAAACTCTTTGAATAAGGTGTTCTTCTTGAAAATGATTGCAATCACAAATTCTTTGGTATTATTATCTTCATTTAATTTGTCTTCAATGAAAAAAAAACAAAAATTGTCATAAAGCCAAATTGGATGTAATTCCACACCAAACATAAAAAAGGGTGGACAAAAGTATTGGCACTGTTTGAAAAATCATGTGATGCTTCTTTAATTTGTGTAATTAACAGCACCTGTAACTTAGAAAGAAGAAAGAAGACCAAAGAACTGTCTGAGGACTTGAGAATCCAAATTGTGAGGAAGCATGAGCAATCTCAAAGCTACAAGTCCATCTCCAAAGACCTGAAAGTTCCTGTGTTTACGGTGCGCAGTGACATCAAGAAGTTTTAAGCCCATGGTACTGTGGCTAACCTCCCTAGATGTGGAAGGAAAAGAAAAATTGACGAGAGATTTCAACGCAAGATTGTGCGGATGGTGGATAAAGAACCTCGACTAACATCCAAACAAGTTCAAGCTGCCCTGCAGTCCGAGGGTACAACAGTGTCAGCCCGTACTATCCGTCGGCGTCTGAATGAAAAGGGACTGTATGGTAGGATACCCAGGAAGACCCCACTTCTTACCTCGAGACATAAAAAAGCCAGGCTGGAGTTTGCCAAAACATAGCTGAGAAAGCCTAAAATGTTTTGGAAGAATGTTCTCTGGTCAGATGAGCCAAAGGTAGAGCTTTTTGGGAAAAGCCATCAACATAGAGTTTACAGGAAAAAAAAGGCATTCAAAGAAAAGAACACGGTCCCTACAGTCAAACATGGCGGAGGTTCCCTGATGTTTTGGGGTTGCTTTGCTGCCTCTGGCACTGGAATGCTTGACCGTGTGCATGGCATTATGAAGTCTGAAGACTACCAACAAATTTTGCAGCATAATGTAGGGCCCAGTGTGAGAAGGCTGGGTCTTCCTCAGAGGTCATGGGTCTTCCAGCAGGACAATGACCCAAAACACACTTTTAAAAGCACTAGAAAATGGTTGGATAGAAAGCACTGGAGACTACTAAAGTGGCCAGCAACGAGTCCAGACCTGAATGCCATAGAACACCTGTGGAAAGATCTCAAAATGGCAGTTTGGAGAAGGCAGCCTTCAAATCTCAGGGACCTGGAGCAGTTTGCCAAAGAAGAATGGTCTAAAATTCTAGGAGTGCATTTTAAGAAACGAATTGATGGTTACCGGAAGCAGTTGTTCGCAGTTATTTTGGCTAAAGATTGTGCAACCAAGTATTAGGCTAAGGGTGGCAATACTTTTGTCTGGCCCATTTTGGAGTTTTGTGTGAAATGATCAATGATTTGATTTTTGTTTCATTCTCTTTTGTGTTTTTTTCATTGCAAGCAAAATAAATGAAGATAATAACCAAAGAATTTGTGATTGCAATCATTTTCAAGAAGAATCTGAGTATTATCTGACAGAATTGCAGGGGTGCCAATACTTTTGGCCAGCTCTGTATGTATGTATGTATATATATATATATATATATATATATATATATATATATATATATATATATATATATATATATATATATTTATATATATATATATATATATATATATATATATATATATTTATATATATATATATATATATATATATATATATATATTTATATATATTTTACACACACTGCACTACTCAAAAAAGTTAGGGATATTTGGCTTCAGGTGAGAATTCAGGATGATCCTAAAATGCACTCTATTCTTTTAGGTGTACTTAATGTGACCCTCAGAAAACTGTTGAATGCACATGTCCAACTGTTCAGTGTTTCAGTACTTTTGCACATTCCATTCACAACTGGTGTTTGATCCATGAATTGCCCAATAAGTTTCCGGGTTCAATTAGAAATGGTATTTAAACAGTCCTACTCATCATGCTGTTCCCATTTTGACACCATCAGACCAAGATGACACCTAACAATTGATCAACAGTACCTCTCCATTGTGATGTTTCTAGCAGCATGTTCTCAGTTAAAAGGGGCAACTCAGCTTAAAGTGTAACAGAGTGTCATCAGCAGGTTGCAACAGAGATACAGATAGACTGGAAGAGTCACAGAAAAGCATAGAAGTGGACATCCTTTGGCCACATCTCACACTGATGATGGCTTTATTGTGAACAGTGCATTTCAAAACCTTATGATGAATTCTACATGACTCCAGGCACATTTAAGGGAGGTGATAGGTACCCCAGTGTCACAGACCATTCAAAACCCCTTACATCAATGTGGTCTTCATGCTACACAACCTGCAAAGGTACCTGACCACACCACCAGGCACAGGCGTCATCTATACTGGACGAGGGATAAGGGATCAGTGGGCCTTAGTGCTGTTCAATGATTAAAGTTGATTCATGCTAAGTAGAAATGATGGCCGCCAACGAGGTTGCAGACTTCAATTAGAGCATGATGCATCAGCCACTGTTGTTACCAGGCGAGCCTTTGGTGGTGGTGGTGTTAGTGTCTGCAGGTGTGTCTAGTCATTACAGAGTTTCCCTACACTGTTACAATTACAAGCCCCTACAACTTTAATCATATAATTAATCCAGTCATTGTGTCTCTTCATGAACAACACAGGCCAACATTTGTTTTAATGGACGACAATGCTCCAGCTCATCGAGATTGCATCATTAATGACCTGCTGCTGGAGAATGAGGTACCTCAAATAGAGTGGCCTGCACTTTCTGCAGACCTAGAAACCTATGAGATCAGCTGTTACTGTGTAGAGGCTGTACCCAAATACCCCAAAGACTTGAGGGCCACCCTTCAAGACACTTAGGTTGTCATGCCTCAGTAGATAATAACTCAACTTGTGAACAGCATGAGAAGTCGTTGTCAAGCCGTAAGTGATGCTAAAGGCCACATGGCAAGTTATTGAGATGAGGAAATCACCTTTGCATGATTCAACTTAAATGCCCTACTTTCATGATAATGTATCACTGTAGTGTGAACTTTTTCCATTTTCCATAAATTTCACCTGAAAGCCCAATATCCCTAACTTTTTGTGATTACTTCACTCCCTGACAGAAGTTCTGTCGCTTATCCATGTTATGTAAATAAGAGCTTATAACCTGACTTTACATTCATCCATTGGTTTTATAAATTACTCTTTGTGAAACCCTCCCAAATTTGGTTTAGGTTATGAAAATAAAGTTGCTGCAAAGCTGAAATATTGATCATTTAATGAACACAGAAAGGTCAGATTTTGGCAAGACAAAAGTTTTGTCGCCTTGTCATATAATGCACCCAATCCTAGTTTACATCATCACCTGTGCTCACTAAATGATCGCTTAATTAGTGGGTGTGTATAAAAAGAAACCCAGCACCCCAGACCTTCACTTGAACTGAAACTTGTCCTCTGACAAAAATCCACCATGTGACCAAAGCCTTGATTATCAAGAGGCTGAAGACCAGATCCACTGCAGAGGTGGCTGGCAACTTTAATGTGTCTCAGCGTCAACTACAAAGAATTAAAAAAAGATTTGAAGGAGATGTTTTTGACAAGCCCAGGTCCATCAGACTCCGCAAGACACCTGCTCAGGAGCTCAGGAGGAATGTATGTTGCTTAGAAAATCCAAAGCCAGCCCTTCTTCCACTGCAGCAGAGCTGCAAAAGGCCTGGTCACTAGTGATGAGCGAGTACTAAAAAGCTCGGGTGCTCGAGGCTCGGGCCGAGCATCCCAAGATACTCGTGTACTCGGCCCGAGCACCGAGCCCAATGTTATCCTATGGGAGACCCGAGTATTTTTGTGAAATGACCCCCGGCAGCATGTAGAAACCCTACAAAATGTCACAAAAGTCTCAGAAGAGTGCTCAAATGACATGGCAACAGCATGGGGAAGACCCCTTGAAGCATTTATCACTCAAAAGTCACAGCTGTGAACAATTTTGTCCGCGTTTTACGCCATTTTTACGGACTCACCAGAAAACCTTCCAAAATGACACCAAAATGAATTTTCATGGTGGAAATGTTAAGGGCACATACCCAATAGTGAGATAGAGCTGGTGTATGTTACTTTTGGAGATTACATGAAAGATTTTACGTGAAAACATTGTGTGGCACTCCGATGTCCCTGAGAAGAGACGTACATGAAGGCCTCTTGAGTCTAATGTGCCCATTTTGAGGAAGTGGGTCTATTGTAGTATAGCCCTTTGGCAGGGCAGCCAAAAATTGGGAGGCTCCATGTTGTCCCTGGATAGAGACGTGCATGAAGGCCTGTAAACCTGAAGTGTCCATTGTCAGGAAGTGGGTGTATTGTAGTATAGCCCTTTGGCAGGGCAGCCAAAAATTGGGAGGCTCCACGTTGTCCCTGGATAGAGACGTGCATGAGGGCCTGTAAACCTGAAGTGTCCATTGTAAGGAAGTGGGTGTATTGTAGTATAGCCCTTTGGCAGGGCAGCCAAAAATTGGGAGGCTCCACGTTGTCCCTGGATAGAGACGTGCATGAGGGCCTGTAAACCTGAAGTGTCCATTGTAAGGAAGTGGGTGTATTGTAGTATAGCCCTTTGGCAGGGCAAACAAAAATTGGGAGGCTCCACGTTGTCCCTGGATAGAGACGTGCATGAGGGCCTGTAACCCTGAAGTGCCCATTGTAAGGAAGTGGGTCTATTGTAGTATAGCCCTTAGGCAGGGCAGCCAAAAATTGGGAGGCTCCACGTTGTCCCTGGATAGAGACGTGCATGAGGGCCTGTAAACCTGAAGTGCCCATTGTAAGGAAGTGGGTCTATTGTAGTATAGCCCTTAGGCAGGGAAGCCAAACATTGGGAGGCTCCACGTTGTCCCTGGATAGAGACGTGCATGAAGGCCTGTAAACCTGAAGTGCCCATTGGAAGGAAGTGGGTGTATTATAGTATAGCCCTTAGGCAGGGAAGCCAAACATTGGGAGGCTCCACGTTGTCCCTGGATAGAGACGTGCATGAAGGCCTGTAAACCTGAAGTGCCCATTGGAAGGAAGTGGGTGTATTATAGTATAGCCCTTAGGCAGGGAAGCCAAACATTGGGAGGCTCCACGTTGTCCCTGGATAGAGACGTGCATGAAGGCCTGTAAACCTGAAGTGCCCATTGGAAGGAAGTGGGTGTATTATAGTATAGCCCTTAGGCAGGGAAGCCAAACATTGGGAGGCTCCACGTTGTCCCTGGATAGAGACGTGCATGAAGGCCTGTAAACCTGAAGTGCCCATTGGAAGGAAGTGGGTGTATTATAGTATAGCCCTTAGGCAGGGAAGCCAAACATTGGGAGGCTCCACGTTGTCCCTGGATAGAGACGTGCATGAAGGCCTGTAAACCTGAAGTGCCCATTGGAAGGAAGTGGGTGTATTATAGTATAGCCCTTAGGCAGGGAAGCCAAACATTGGGAGGCTCCACGTTGTCCCTGGATAGAGACGTGCATGAAGGCCTGTAAACCTGAAGTGCCCATTGGAAGGAAGTGGGTGTATTATAGTATAGCCCTTAGGCAGGGAAGCCAAACATTGGGAGGCTCCACGTTGTCCCTGGATAGAGACGTGCATGAAGGCCTGTAAACCTGAAGTGCCCATTGGAAGGAAGTGGGTGTATTATAGTATAGCCCTTAGGCAGGGAAGCCAAACATTGGGAGGCTCCACGTTGTCCCTGGATAGAGACGTGCATGAAGGCCTGTAAACCTGAAGTGCCCATTGGAAGGAAGTGGGTGTATTATAGTATAGCCCTTAGGCAGGGAAGCCAAACATTGGGAGGCTCTACGTTGTCCCTGGATAGAGACCTGTTAGGTTCTTAGTGCCTCCGTGCTTGCATTTAAAAACCGCACGTGTGTGCCTGTTGGTGGCAGCTTTCCGCTTCCTAATGACACTGACACTCGCAGTATGGGATAATGACACTGCCACACAAGGTACAGAATAATGGCACTGACACTCAGAATACAGGATAGTGGCTGACTCTTGTGCTACAGGATAGCATGCTGACTCTCGGGGTACGGGATAATGACGCTGACACTTGAGGTAATGGATAATGACACTGACATTTGGGGTACAGGATACCATGATACTGACGCTGACACTCAAGGTACAGGATAATGATGCTGACACTTAGGATACAGGATAATTAGGCTGAAATACGCCTCTTTTCCTCAGCATCCAGCTTTCCCATGCTCTTACATCCCTCTTACTATCAGCACCCAGCTTTCCAATGTTCTGATATCCATCTTCTCTTCAGTAGCCGGCTTTCCCATGCTTCCCTCAGCACCTAGCTTTCCCATGCGCTGCTGTACATCTTTTCCTCAGCACCAAGCATTCCCAAGATATCATAGCATGAAAAAGCTGAATGCTGAGGGAAATATACAGTATACAGCAGAGCATGGGAAAGCTGGGTGTTGAGAGAAAGATGTATAGCAGAGCATGGGAAAGCTAGGTGCGGGGGGAAAGAGCCATGCTTGAATCTTTGTACCCCATCCTCGTATATATATGTGCTATGAGAAAGCTGAGTGCTGAGGGAAATCTACAGTATACAGCAGAGCATGAGAAAGCTGGGTGTTGAGAGAAAGATGTATAGCAGAGCATGGGAAAGCTAGGTGCAGGGGGAAAGAGTCATCCTTGAATGTTTGTCCCCCATCCTCGTATATCTATGTCCCCATCCTGGTATTCAGCTCCATCCTGGTACATACACTACCCATCATGCCGCACACAGAAAAAAAATGAACGCTTATATTCACCTTCCCTCTGCTCCCTCGGTGTGCAGTGTCCTTTTCTCATATCGGCAACTTACGTCAGCGTGTAAGTGGTGTAGCGCATGACGTCACTGCCATGCGCTCCCACTTAAACCTGCATCAGCTAAAAGCATATTCACTGCTCGCCATACCCGGAATTAAGGGAGTGGAGAGTAGTGAATTATCATTCTCTTTGGCTAGTTTCACAGATCCGGTATTTTGCCGGATTGCCATATCCGGCACACTCCAGTACAGTGTAATACAATACAATGGCATCGCGGCCACTTCCAGTCACATGCTCCAGTCACATGACAGCATGTGACCGGAGCATGTGACCGGAGGTTGCCGCGATGCCATTGTACAGTATTAACACTGTACTGGAGTGTGCCGGATCTGGCAATCTGGCTTAATGCCGGATGTGTGAAACTAGCCTTTAAAAGCAACCTATAGCAACCACTGACAGTTACATTAATAGCCCATAACTCCCAGCTCCATTCAGATTAATGGAGGCAGGATTTTGGAGACTAACTGTAAAGCGCGGGGTTACATTTTCCCATTCAAACATAGTCTATAACATTCCCTGAGTCACATGAGGCGTCTGTGCAAAATTTCGTGATTGTAAATGGGACGATGCGGATTCCTTTAGTGGACATACACACACACACACACACACACACACACACATACACATACATACACACCTACACACATACACTTCGCTTTATATATTAGATTATATTTACTAACACAAGCATAACATTGACAATTACATTTTATTCTGAACAATAATACAAGAGTCCTTAAATTTTATCACCGCAGGTGCTCAAGCTGTTTCCATTACAATTTGCACAGCTTTGAAGTCTGCCTCTTACGCTTCAACAA
This sequence comes from Anomaloglossus baeobatrachus, assembly GCF_048569485.1. NCBI lineage: Eukaryota > Metazoa > Chordata > Amphibia > Anura > Aromobatidae > Anomaloglossus > Anomaloglossus baeobatrachus. Next base: position 144,454,914 of record NC_134354.1, read on the forward strand.
ACATTTTTGCACAAGTCTCTTTGGGTATTAATTTCTTGAAATGCTTCTCTTATGTAATTTTTCAAATCACTGACACTTTTTGGTTTTCGACTATAAACTTTGTCCTTGAGTACTCCCCAAAAGAAAAAATCCATTGGGGTCAAGTCTGGGGAACGTGTCGGCCAATCAAGTGGGCCTCTTCGGCCAATTCATTTATTAGGAAATGTATCATCAAGATACTCGCGGACTAGTCTTGAATAATGTGTAGGGGCCGCATCTTGTTGGAAATAAAGGTCATTTGAATTGGGCTGTTGCTGTAACTGGGGAACAACTTGATTTATTAGAATTTCGAGATACTTATCTTCTGTGACTGTTCCATCAACAAATATTGGTCCTAACACACCAAAACTTGAAATATCACCCCCAAACATTGACACCAGGGTCATTTAGTTGTTGCTCATGTTCTCATTATACCAGTAAATACTGTTAATATGGCCAGATAATTTGAAAGAAGCTTCATCATTCCACATAATGTTATCTAAAATTACTGGATTTTCTTCAATTTTGTAAAGCCTAATCTCAGTAAATTGCAGCCGCTTGTCTGGATCATCCTCCAATAAACCATGAATTAGACGTGGACAATAAGCTTTCCACCCAATAGATTTCAGGATTCGCATGATAGAAGCTCGTGAAATTCTCAATTCTAAAGAGACTCTTCTGGGGACTTTTTTGGACTCTGAACAAATGTTTCAGCAACAAGTTGTTTATTATTTTCTGTACAGGCTGTTTTGGGTCGACCAGTTTTTGTAGCATTAAGAATTGAGCCAGTGGCATCAAATTTGTCACGAATCCGGTAAATGGTTTGTCTCTTTGGGGCTTGAGTACCAAATGTTTCAACCCAATTTGCTCTAACGGTTTCAGCATTTTGAGATTTCCAATACTCTTTTAACCCCTTAACGACCCATGACGTACTAGATACGTCATGGATCGTGTTCCGGTAAGCCCCGCCCCCTGCCGCCGGCAGGCGGCGGCGAGATGCGCACATATCAGCTGTTATCAACAGCTGATATGTGTGCCTGCTAGCCGCGGGTGGAATCGCTTCCACCCGCGGCCATTAACCCCTTACATTTCGCTGCCAAAATCTTGGCAGCGATATGTATATGGGAGCCGCCATGACAGTGACTTACCCCGCCCCCGCCGGAAGTCACGTGACATGATCACGTGACTTTCGGCGGTTGCCATGGTAGCACAGGGTCATGTGATGACGCCTGTGGTTAACATGAGTCACTTCCTCTCAATGCCGGAATACAGCCGGCATTGAAAGTGAAGCAGCAAATCTGCAGTTCTCAGCTCTGTAGCTGAGATCTGCAGATTGTGCCAAGCGATCGGATTGCTGATCGCAATAGCCCCCTAGGGGGACTAGTAAAATAAAAAAAAAAAGTTTTAAAAAATTAAAAAAAAAATAAAAAAACCTAAAAGTTCAAATCACCCCCCTTTCACCCCATTGAAAATTAAAGGGTTAAAAAAATAAAAAATACACACATATTTGGTATCGCCGCGTTCAGAAATGCCCGATCTATCAAAATATAAAATCAATGAATCTGATCAGTAAACGGCGTAGTGGCAAAAAAATTCCAAACGACAAAATTACGTTTTTTGGTCGCCGCAAATTTTGTGCAAAATGCAATAACAGGCGATCAAAACGTAGCATCTGCGCAAAAATGGTACCGTTAAGAACGTCAGGTCAAGACACAAAAAATAAGCCATCACTGAGCCTCAGATCCTGAAAAATGAGAACGCTATGGATTTTGGAAAATGGCGCAAAACGTGCGCCACGTTTTTCGGACAAGCTTGTGAATTTTTTTTAACCCCTTAGATACAAGTAAACCTATACATGTTTGGTGTCTATAAACTCGCACCGACCTGAGGCATCATACCCACACATCAGTTTTACCATATAGTGAACACGGTGAATAAAATATCCCAAAAACTATTGTACAATCCCACTTTTTTTGCAATTTTTCCGCACTTGGAATTTTTTTGCCGTTTTCCAGTACACTATATGGTAAAACTTATGGTTTCATTTAAAAGTACAACTTGTCCCGCAAAAAACAAGCCCTCATATGGCAAGATTGATGGAAAAATAAAAAAGTTACGCCTCTCGGAAGAAGGGGAGCAAAAAACAAAAACGCAAAAACGGAAAGTGCCCGGGGGCTGAAGGGGTTAAAATCCATTTTCTTTGATCTGTATTTACATTTTTTGCCATTATGGGTTATCTGAATTATCTTAAAAGAAAACAGGTTTGGGGGAGATTTATCTGTGAATCTGGATCCGTGACACTGACTCAGTTGCCCTTAGCAACCAATCAGATTCCACCTTTCATTTTCCAAAGAGTCTGTGAAAAATTAAAAGTGGAATCTGATTGGTTCCTAAGAGCAACTGAGTCAGTCCCCCTTCATATCCCTATTAACACATACTGTCCACCTACTTTTGGACCACCCTGTATATATAAAAAGTAATACATATATATTTTTTGTTTATCCTATATGTATCTATGCATTAAAATTGTATTGTGAAAAAATTTAGTCGGCAAAGGGAATTTGTCAGTAGCATCAACCCTCCTAAGCGGGCTATATGGACATGTTGGTCATAGAAAGTTGAGTATCTAATACCCTGATATCTGCAATCCATTATCTTATTTTTGAGAGATCCCAATTTAAAAAAAATATGAATTAACTATTAAGATCCATGGGCTAGACACAGATCTCCCTGAGAATCTGCTTTCAGAGAACATTTTAATATTTCCAGTGTGAGACATGTAATGGCAGACAGTCTCCTCTGTTCGCCTGATCGACATGTCTCACACTGGTAATGCCCACTCACTGGTAAGGCCCCCTTTCGTTTAAAATAATCTCTGAAGGCACATCCTCATGCAGATCTGTCTCTGGCCCCTAGATGTTAATAGCTCATTTACATATTGAAATATGTGAATATTTCAGGAATAAAACATATTATATTCAACTTTTATGATCCACACCTACTGACAGATTCGCTTTAAAGGATTATTCTCATAATCGTTCTTCAAGAGCACACCGCTACCCTGCCTCTGAATTTTCTGCTTGCTTGGGGGTGGGGTCTCCTGAATGATTAATGGTTTGGACCAGTGTCATTGTACTGTACCTCGACTGGCTTGAACTGTGTGTTCCCTGATGTTGCAAGCTTTGCCTTTGTAGCATTGGAGGAGCACTGAAACTAGCTGGATCTAGTGATGTGGCTAGCGTCATAGCAGTGTTTGCAAGCTCTATAGCAAAGAGCTTGCAAACATTGTGTTACTTGCCTAGGAGACCAGCCAGCGCTGATAGACTGCTGATATGGCGACGAGTAATCCAGGCATTGAACACTACATGATTAAATTATTAATCACTTCGATCGTGAGTACGAAGGGGATTTTTAATAAAAAGGTAAATTGCAAAGTTACTAGTTTTTACTTAAAACTAAATTTAAAAAAATGGTTTGTGTGGACAGATCTGCGCATTGTCAAACAACCAGCAGCCTCAGATGTTTTTCTCATCTAAATAGGTTTTATACTTTGATCATTTTACCTACGTTTGCTAGGTTTTCCTACTTCTGTTAAAAGAATAGAAAAGGAGCAGCATATTTATGAGCTGTTATTAGAAAATCGCACTATGAGCACTTCCCTGTCAGTTCATTTTTAGACTTGTTTTGTTCAGGTAAAAGAGATCAGACAATAAGCTATATGATTGCAGGAATTTCATTATGCACACGCAGGCTGCAGGATACAGGGAATATACAGTAGTATACGGCAAACTTCTCCTGCACATCTTATTGCCATATCTCTGCAATTTGAAAATGGACAATATAAAATATGCCATTTTCTTATGGGATTGTTATACATATGACTGCATAAAATAATAATAGCAATATACAATCCCAAATCCAAAAAAGTTGGGACTCTGTGTAAAATATTAAGAAAGCAAGTCTCAAATGATTTGGAAATCTCTTCTAGGCATACCGTATTGTTCGTTTTATAAGATGCACCGGATTATAAGACGCACCCCAAATTTGGAGAAAAAAAAGGTAGAAAAACGGGGTCCGTTTTATAATCCGGTGGTGTTTTATCAGGGAGAGGGGGCAGCAGTGGAGCGGGGGGGGGTCACCGGAGGCAGGGGCGGTACTTGAGTTCTGCATTGCTGCCAGTGGTACAGAGGAGGGCCCAAATACTCACTGTGGGCGCTGCTCTGTGCGGGGCTGGTGACACAGCTCTGCTGTGCGGGGCTGATGACATGGCTCTGCTGTGCAGGATTGGTGACATGGCTCTGCTGTGCGGGGCTGGTGACACGGCTCTGCTTTGCGGGGCTGGTGATGCGGCTCTGTGCGGGTGGCGGTGAGTCACTGACCATTCTCAAGATGTCAGCAGTTGGCGGTGAGGACTTCAAATGATGGTGGCTGAAGTCGTCACGTGTGCAGATGAGAGCCTGAGCTGAGAGCTCCATCTGCGCACGCGCTGTCAATAGGAACCATTATTTGAAGTTCTGACCGCCAACATCTTCAGAATGACCACCCGCCGCACAGAGCAGCTCTATGCAGAGCAGAGCAGCCCCGCACAGAGCAGAGCAGCCCCGCACAGAGCAGAACCACGTCACCAACCCCGCACACAGCAGAGCTGCGCCGCTCGATGCACATAACAGCGCCGCACAGACTAGCATGAGCAGAACACCGCATAGCATTACCCTTGCCTCCTTTGACCCTTCTTCGCCACACCCTGGTAAACTATATTTGGATTTTAAGACGCACCCCTCATTTTCCTCCCAAATATTTGGGAGGAAAAGTGCGTCTTATAATCTGAAAAATACCATATTTTAGTCACAAAACAATAGAGAGCACAGATCGGAAGGAAAAAGACATTTTTTGATCGTATTTGGAAACATTCACTTATTTAAAAATCGATAGCAGCATCATGTCTCTAAAAAGTTGGGACAGGGCCAATTATCCCCTTGCGCAGCATCTTCTCTTTTTCCAACAGTCTATAAACATCGAAAACCAAATGCTGGTGTTATGGGAGAGGACTTTTTCCCATTCTTGTCTGATGTATGACTCTACTGAACAGTCCTCGGTCTTGGCAGATTGTTTGTTTCATACTCTACCAAAAGTTTCCTATTGGTGAAAGATCTAGACTGGTAGCCAGAGAAGCTGGCATCGGGACATGTGAAATTCACCCAATACAATCATCGAGCAGAAGGTCGAGGCAGGTAGAGTTTGTTAAATAAGGTTAAGTATCCTAAGTCAGAAGAGCATTTGTAGGGGAAGATGGCAATACACAGGTTCCATTGAGAAGAGAGTGGTTATGTGACAGAAGAGCTGGAGAAGTGTAGAGCCCACTGAGAGAGCAGTAACAGTGACCACAGGAGTGCTAAGTAACAAAGAAAATCAACAACACATCCTTGCTTAAAAATGGAATGGTTTTGAATATCTGTTATTTATAAAAAGATCCTCACCTTGCCTCTTAATGGTGCACGGCTTACTGAATGATATTCTGCAGGTCTTACACCATAGGACTAACCAATCATTGTTGCACGTATCCATATGTTGCTTTGATCATTGCTAACAAGCTCAAAACAGCAGGCTAAAAAAGTTATATCTGGTACATTAATAAAGAAGGACGATTCCCTGTTTCCAGGCTATGGTCTTTATGCCTCAGCTGTCGTACATCATTTTCGTTCAAAGTTTTGTCTTTGTCAATCATGATAATCTCTGTCACAGATGTCATTCTCCTGTCGTCTCAAACAAGACCTCTGAAATTACTAGTTAGGGGTCACCTCTCTTTAGCAGGCACAGTGCACATTCACCGGCGGTGAGGAAGCCGAATACTGAACATTTCAAAGCCTCACAGAGCGTTCAAATCTTAAAAGAACATATTTTCATTTGACATCTGTGCAGAATTGCCAACTGATGGTGTTAAACACTGTAAAAATATAAGTTTATAGATGAAAGCAAAGCATTTGTATTAGATATACATCAAAATGTATCTAATCTAAATGAACTAATCCTGTAATTAAATCAATAGAAAACATTAAAATCAAGAAATTTAATCCCTTCCCGACATCAGCTAGACATGTACGGCGCAAATAGGCAGCAGTTGTATGGAGCGAGCTAAGAAGCTGAGCCTGCACTATACCCAGCAGATAATGGCTGTCGGTCACAGCCAGGATGTGCCTCTAAGGCTGGACTGACACTAGTGTATGGCATCCGATGCGACATGCTAATGACCCCCGGCTCAGACTCTGCTGCAAGTGTGAGCCGAGTGTCATGCGACTGTGACCCGTTCTTACGATCAGGTCACAGCTGTGAAGCTGAGGATGTGCACTGCGGAGGAGAGGGAGCGCTTAATCCCCCCATCTCATCCATTGTCAGCCTGTGCGTTTATTGCACTGCACTGGGATACATCGGACTGCACTAGGATGTTATCTCTCGCACCCATTCACGTGAATGGGTGCGAGGGATACGGCTGTAGCAGAAAATCGCAGAATCTGTATGCGAGAAAAGCTGACCAACTACTCTCCTTCATTGACTAGCATTGGTCAGAGTGCAATGCGAGATTTTCTCACATTGCACTTGTCCGTTTTTCACGCTCGTGTGAGCGTACCCTAACAGCGGTGACTGTTATCCTGTAGTGATGAGCGAGCACTAAAGTGCTCGAATGCTCGTTAATCGAATCAAACAAGTAGGACACTCGGATGGGCTTGACTAGAATATTATGAATACTGAATATTATGGAAGTCAATGGGAAACTCAAGCATTTTTCTGGAAGACCCTAACAAGATGGCTGGGGAGGTGGGGGCAGGAAAAATTGCTGCAATGGATGGAAACAGTGCTCAAATGACATGTGAACCGCATAAGGAAGATGCCTGGATGCATCTCTGACTCTGCTGGGAACAATGTTACCAGAATATTAGGGTACGTGCCATCGATTAGGACCCACTGCGCCCTGGACACGGCGGGTCCTGACCTGTGTGGTTGCGAGTCTCCTTCGTAGGAGACTGCATCTGCTCATGCCCACGATAAGGGTTTGGAGCGCTGCAGTCTTACGCTTGTGCTCTCCCTACAAAGAATAGGGGGGTGCTGTTTGAGGGCTCATACAGTATAGAGCGGGCTATGGGGGGGCTCAAACTATATACAAAGGATGCTGTATATAGTACTGATGAGGAGAATCATGGTGTCAGGTCCTTTTTACCTCACAATATACACTGTAAAAACAATTTCCTATAAACAATGTCAGAATTGCATATCTTTTTGACATTTCATCACACTTGGAATTGTTTTTCCTATGTTCCAATACACTAAGGAGTACTTTGCACGCTGCGACATCGCAAGCCGATGCTGCGATGCCGAGCGCGATAGTCCCCACCCCCGTCGCAGCTGCGATATCCTTGTGATAGCTGCCGTAGCGAACATTATCTCTACGCCAGCTTCACATGCACTCACCTGCCCTGCGACGTCACACGGCAGGCGGCCAATAGGAGCGGAGGGGCGGAGATGAGCGGGATGTAAACATCCTGGCCACCTTCTCCCTTCCGCATATCCGAAGCCGCGGTGACGCCGGTAGGAGATGTTCCTCGCTCCTGCGGCTTCACACACAGCGATGTGTGCTGCTGCTGGAGCGAGGAACAACATCAGACCATCGTGTCAGCGTAATTATGGATTACGCCGACGCTGCAGCGATGATACGATTACGACGCTTTTGCGCTCGTTAATCGTATCATCTAGGCTTTACACACTATGATGTCACCTGCGATGCCAGATGTGCGTCACGCCGTAGTGTGCAAAGTACCCCTAAGTGTTAAAATGAATGGTCTCATTCAAAAGTACCACTCATCCTGCACAAAAAATCAAGACCTCATACGTATAATGGGACAGACAAATAAAAACAGTTATGACCCTTGCAAGAAAAGGAGGAAAAAAATAAAATGCAAACAAGGAAATTGGCCATGTCGGGGGATAGGTTCATGTATTGCAATATAGCCCCATTTACTTGAAAGAGGACGAGTACCAATATTAGAAACAGCTAATGGACAGAGGTGGTTGAGATTCTGAAAGAAAACAGACACATTTTTCTAATTCCTCAAAACTTTTTCGATAATGACCTTGGTAACTACCGTAGTAAACGTTCAGGTGCCTCATTGAAACCAGCCCTTGGCATCAGCTTTTATACAGTGATTCTATTTTCTATATGACCCAGTTCTGCTTAGTAACCACATTTACCTTAAATTAATGAGAAACATTTTGGTACCCAGGACTGACTCATTTCAACTCATTTAGCAGAGAAATAGAACAACAGTTGTAGCGTTTCCTGTATTCTTCAGTGTCATGGTGGTGTCTTGATGTTTTGAGACCATGTGATAAGGGGGTATAAAGGGAATCATTCACGATGTTTGTGTACCGCTGCGCGGGCTCGGCTGCGACCGCTGAGCCGCTCGGATCCGTGCTCGTACTGCGGGTGGTGGCTCGAGCCTCTCACGGACCCGGGGGGTCACGTCGCTCTGCAAAGGAGTTGGCGCGACATGCGGGGATTTGGGTGTTTGGTTTGGGATGATAGTTCGTGACGCCACCCAGGGGTTGTGGTGATTGTGGACACCACCACTGCGGTGAAGGTATGGGGCTCCCGGGAGCGATGTAATGGCGCAGCTAGGTGTTGACCCCTCCGTGGGTAGGGGTTGTTGGTCCCGGGGCCCGGTAGGCGAGGGCCGGGTTGCAGGGTGAAGTGTTGAGGTGCAGTGCGGTGCGGTGCCTGATGGCACTGGTGTACTCACTCTGACACAAGACACTGGAGTCTCTGGTAAACCAAACGGAGTGATGAACGGGGCCCGCAGCCGGCTGCAGCTTCTCCCAGAGTAGGTTAGTGGTTTCTGCCTTTCTCCTGCACCTCTATGTGTAAATGTTTGACTCCTATGCCTAGACACCGGTAGTCCGCTCCACGACTTGTATATGCCGTAGGAGCCCGTTTGCCCGCAGACGCTGGCCCTTTGGTTCTCTATGCCTTGGCGGTGGCTTTACCCTATATGGTTGGGCTGTTGTCTTCTAAAGGGACTTGTGTGGGATAGGTCCTTAAGTCCAGTCCGCAATCAGTTGAATCGACTCGGTCCTGTCAGTTCAGGGCCTTGTACTGGGTCTGAGTACCCTGCCAGGTGCTCCGGTATCCAGTTGGCTCCCCGGTTCGGTTCCGGCGGGCCACTACCCTGTCCCGGTCCCTTACGGTTCCACCAATCATATTCCCAGTCTCCTGCAGGCGGCCTCCACCGTCTGCCTCCTTGCCAATGGCGACTGGGCTCCGACCCAGCCACCTGGTAGTCTCTTATCAGGGCACAGACACAGGACTGCCCGTGACCTTGACTGCTCTCGACTCGCACTTGAACTTGACTAACTGTGCTTCCTGCCTCCAGGCCTGTGAACTCCTTGGTGGGCGGAGCCAACCACCTGGCTCCGTCCCCCTGGTGTGGACATCAAACCTGGATGGTGGTGACAAGGTTTTTAGGTTGGCTGGTGTTACCTAACTGGGAGGGGGTGTGGCATTGTGTGTGTGACTACCTAAGACGACCCGACTAGTCCGGGGCGTCACATTTGTTTCCCAATTACACAATGGAGACAGAGATCCTAATTCTAGCAATGTGTCACTTACTGGGCTACTTGCTTTAGTTTTCTGAAATCACTATTTATGTGTGCTGCAGCTTTATTAGTCCTTTCATTGTTGAGCTCTGCCTTCACTATGCACAGATCAGAGGCAGATATAGCCAGTGCTCATGAATTGCGAGAGTTATATAGCTGAAGAATGCTGAATCAGGGATTGTGTCCCTATTTTCTGTTCTTGCATTCGCCCTTAAAGGATAGCTCACATATTTATTTTCAGTATCAATTATAAAATGTACAGTATATAATTTTCTACAAGAGAATAAAAGAGAATGCACCACGCCAGAGGTTTTATTTTATTTCCCGACTGGAGTGGTGCTTTAAATCTAATTCTCACCTTCCAGCAGCTTTATCTTTTTCCATACATCGCTCTGGTCATTCTCCTGTGATTTGTGATCTGCCGGCTGCTCCAGTGATTCATGGAGCGCGCTGGAGATCACAAATCTATACAACTCTATGAGAGCCTTGTTCTAGCCTTGTTCTAGCTCTCATAGAGATGCATTGGGAGCTTGTGAGGTATATTTGACTTCTGGTCAGTCATAGTTATAGTCACAAGATAATACCTAAAGACCAGAGTGCCGTTGGTAAAAGGTGAAGCCACCGAAAGGTGAGTATATGTCAGGGGGCTGGGGACTTAGATTTAAAGCGCCACTCCAGTGCTTAAAAAAGAGAAATGTTGCAGTGGTGCTTTTAAGGTACTGTATTTTTCGGATTAAAAGACACACTTTTGGGAGGAAAATGAGGGGTTTGTCTTATGATCCAAATGTAGCTTACCAGGGATAGTGGAGAGGGGTCATAGGAGGCAGGGGTAATGCTGCGGGCGCAGTGCTGCGGAATACTGTGGGCGGTAGATGCTGTACTGGACAGTGTGCTGGAGTCTGTGCTGGACACTGTGCTGCGGGGGGTGAGGCAGGTGCCGCCATTCTAAAAATGTCAGCAGTGCGGGCTTCAAATAATGGCGCCCGCAGTTGGCGCGTGCGCAGATGGAGCTCTCAGCTCAAAATCTCATTTGTGCATGAGCCACCTCCAGCCCATTGATTCCCTGCAGCGGACTTAAGAAAAACGGTGCCTGTAGGTGCCATGTGCGCCGATGAGATCTCGGCTGGTCATTGAGCCGTGAGCTCCATCTGCGCATGTGCTGACTCCGGGCACCATTTCTTTGAAGCCTGCACCGCTGACAGATTCTGGATGCTTCTCCTTCCTCACAGTGCCCACAGCAAGCATCTGGGACACCTGCTGCATCACCCGCAGAATTGCCCTACTCCACCACTGCCCCTGACTCCTGTGACCCCGCTCCACCACCGCTGCCGCCCCCCTCCAATAAGACACCACCGTAATATAAGACGAATCCCATATTTTTTTCCCCTTTTTTTTCTCTCTAATTTTGGGGTGCGTCTCATAATCTGATGCATCTTATAAAACGAAAGGTACAGTTATTTATTTACATATATACTATATCCATATATTTAAATTTCCTAAGGCCTGAAATATTAGAGTAGCACAGTTTTCACCTGTGCTGTCTGTATAAAGTAGACAGTGCCGTATAGTGTGTAGAAGGACCTGAGGAAAAAAAGCTGGCACTAACTACCACCTCACAAAATTGCAAGGAAAAAATAGAATTAAACAAAAAAATATTCAGATGATAATAACCATATCTTGTGATGCTCAACTTGATACTTGTAAAAGGTCATGAAAATTCAGAGGAGAGTAAAGGGGGCTTTACACGCTACGATATAGTTAATGTTTTATCATCGGGGTCACGTTGTTAGTGACACACATCCGACGTCATTAACGATATCGCAGCATGTGACACTTACCAGCGACCTTAAGCGACCTCAAAAATGGTGAAAATCGTTCACCATGGAGAGGTCGTCCCAAAACCAAAAATCGGTAATGGTTGATTATCGATGTGGTTCGTCGCTCCTGCGGCAGCACACATCGCTGTGTGTGACACCGCAGGAGCGAGGAACGTCTCCTTACCTGCCGCCGGCCGCAATGCGGAAGAAAGGAGGTGGGCGGGATGTTACGTCCCGCTCATCTCCGCCCCTCTGCTTTGATTGGCCGGCCGCTTAGTGACGCCGCGGTGACGTTGCTGTGATGCCGAACGTCCCTCCCCCTTGAGGAAGGGATTGTTCGGCAGTCACAGCGACACCACTGACCAGGTAAGTTGGTGTGACGCTGCTGTAGCGATAATTTTCGCTGCGGCAGCGATCACACGAAATCGCATGCACGACGGGGGCGGGTGCTTTTGCGTATGATATCGCTAGCAATTGCTAGCAATATCGTAGCATGTAAAGCCTGCTTAAGGGAAGTGGTACTTGTGACGACATGGACTCTCATGGGTTAAAGTCTCTTAAAATTCAGCCAGACAGGATGATAGATTGTTTATTGACGGGGGAGAAGTCCCTCATTGTTTTTACAAGACTCTTGTTGACTCAATGTAATTGTGTTGGCAACTGAAAGCCAGACGTATTGTTCTCCAGACTTTTCCAGTAACCATTGTATTGTAGTTGTATATTGCTAATGTGATTACCTTAGTAGCCATTGTTGAGTCTGTGACTTGCAGACTCCATGTAGATATCTTCAGTCTTTCTGTAGAAATCATTTGGGTGAACATTGGCCATGCAGCTTGAGATTCATCCAATGGGAGAGGCGCTCTTGTCCAACCAATCAATGAGGACGCAGTGTATCTAAGTGGAAGGCTGTGGCTATAAAAGGGACTTCTTTAAGCTACCAGTGGTTGATGGATGCTGATTGATCCAGTCTAAGCTCTAAGGAGCTGACTAGAGGATCAGGATATCTTATGGCTTCAATCTAGGGACTCCGGTTCTGGTTGGAGACCATATCCACAGGCTAGGGATTTCGACTCCGGCTGCCAGGATTGTAACATCAAACCAGGACTACCTAAGGAGGACACTCAGGTTGGGACAGTTCAGTCACCTGTTACAGACTTTGCAGCCCTCAGACAGCTTCCTAAATCTGGCATTATTCCTTTCTCGGTGGGTGCCCGTCAAAAGCGGGGTGCTGCTGGATTGGAGTAAGCGGCCCTGGAACCTCTGAGGCAAGGACATTCTAAATCTCTGGTGAGCCAGCGGAAGGGTGAGACTCTGTTGCCTGTTACATTTGTGTGTTTTGCTGGTTATGTGTTATGTGCCGTTAATTGTTTGGGGATCCAATAAAGTCTAATTATTGTGATTCCCTCACCCTGTGTTGTCTGAGTAGTGTTACGCCCACGGTTAAGGAGGCCGGCGCTCAGTTGGGATGAGCCCTGAGCCACGCTGTCTTTCTAAAGGCGGCAGGTTTTAGTGGACGAGAGCACCCACTGAGCCCCGTGTCTCCACAGTACTCTCTAACGGCAATTACAGGATGGCAGCAAGAGACATCAGGGAATTGAGCAACAGGTGTTTCGCGTGATTATACACTTCTTCCGGCTCACATCTGTATTCAGTAGTCAGCGTATTGTACTTGGGAGCCCAAAACCTAGCTTAAGTCATACTCCATACTGCAATAAATTTATCTCTGCTTCATTTTTTCTGGAACTCACCTCATTTTTTTTTAGTATCAGTTCTAAGATTTATATAAGCTTGTACAAGAGAAAAGTTTGTTATTCTTTTAAACTGTTTAAGGCGCTGCTCACATCAGCGGTATTATGCCGCAGGATGCGATCCGTTGCAGATGTGCTCCAGCTCAATTCACCTCCAATGGAAAGGCGGCAAGATTCGGCCAAACGCGGCCGCATGTGACGCATGCAACCGCATGGGACCTCATCTTGCCGCGATCCCATTGGAAATGAATAAAACTGAAACGCACTTGAAACGGATCCGGTTTTGCGGCAAAATACCGCTGGTGTGAGCGCCGCTTACGGTATTTATTTTTTATGTATACTGTATATACACACACCGCATTTTACATTTACCAAGGCTTCCATATTAGAGAACCATGGTTTTCACCTGTGTTGTCAGTATTTACTAGACAGTGCCATTTAGTGTGTACTGTTGCTTCTGAAATTACCATGTAGCGCATAGACAGGTTATCAAACTTGAGGTTATTAAGTTTGGAAAAACAAAAGCTTAGGGGCGATCTTATTACTAGGAGAGGGTTGGGCACAGGAGACCAGAACTGCTCCAGCCAGCAGCATGAAATGATAGGGCTATGAATCTCTCCTCACGGACCAGACTGGTGTAAGTATTGATGTCTGACATCTGCTAGTGAGAGGTGAGAATCTCTCATGTAACCTCCATCTTTCATCCTCATATGGCAGACAGCATTACATACAGACTATTCATTTTACTGGGAGGAAGGATGGGGGCACAAAGTGGATATATTAACCTATAATTCCCTTGTATATGCTATGCCAATATCTTGAGAAAGATTTGTTATTCTTGTTGGTGAAGACAGATTTTAAAGGTGTAAGGGCCCATTAAGACTAACCAAATATGGCCATGAAATGACCAATGATCAATTGTTTATAAGGTGATCACCGGTCATTTATTGGCCTGTTTAGACAGATCAACCTGAATTCCTTGTACACAGAAGATTATTAAAATTATCATTTACACAGGAAGATGTGTTGCCAATATGATGATTTTTTTAAGCTTGCCAAAAATTGTGGTTTTCACATAAAGATGAGCAAATACATTAAAGCAGAATTGACAACTAAAATTTTACAAAATCCACATTTGAAAAAATGCAGATTTGCTGTAATTCGCTTTAACACAAATTCAGTAAATTGGCGGTTGTCAAAACATTAAAGAAAACCTCTTATACTCAACGCTCACTGCCCCTTCACTCCTTACCATCACCCTGGTTGTCGTCGCTAAAGATGAGTGATGTTCGATTCGAACCGTTCGCCATTTTCAAATTCGAATGATTTTGGGCGGTGTTCGAGTCGTTCGACGAACTCGAACGATTTGCTTCAAGTTCAGCAGTTCAAGTTTCGATAACGGTTCGATCACCAAAAGCGTGGCATTTCACAGTAAGGCTATGTGCACACGTTGCGTATCTGCATGCGTCCTGCGTCCCCAGCACAGTCCCCCTCTCTTTCCAACTCACCGATCATTGGCACGGCGCTGCATGGCTGTCACAAAGCTACGGCGGCTTTTCCTCTTTTGAACATGGCTGCCGCTCATTATTCAATCTGGAATTTCCTGCTTTCCCCACCCACCGGCGCCCATGATTGGATTGCAGTCAGACACGCCCCCACCTTGAGTGACAGCTGTCTCACGGCAACCAATCACAGCCGCCGGCGGGCGGGTCTATATCGTGCAGTAAAATAAATAAATAAATTAAAAAAAAACAAAACCTGCGGTTCCCCCCAATTTTGATGCCAGCCAAGATAAATCCACATGGCTGGAGGCTGGTATTGTCAGGATGGGGAGCTCCACGTTACGGGGAGCCCACCACCCTAACAATATCAGCCAGCAGCCGCCCAGAATTGCCACATCCATTAGATGCGACAGTCCCGGGACTCTACCTGGCTCATCCCAAATTGCCCTGGTGCGTTGGCAATCGGGGTAATAAGGTTACGTTAATCATGACAGGCGTCTCCCCGAGATACCTTCCATGATTAACGTGTAAGTGAAAGTAAACAAACACACACAACGAAAAATCCTTTATTGGGAGTAATAGACAAAAAACCCCCTCATTTACCTCTTTAATAATCCCCAAACAACAATCCAGGTCCGAAGTAATCCACACAACGCTTTTAGCTCTGCTACATGAAGTTGACAGGGAGCGCCGTAGAACACGAGCGCTCTGTGTCAGATCCACATAGCAACTGAAGTGAGCCACGCTGTCACCAGAGACTTCACTCAGGTAGTGCCTGCGTGTGATCTCTCTCTCTCTCTCTCTCTGCAATACAGAGGTCAAGATTACCAAATCTTCCTATGCTTTTCATTAAAGGCAGTGGCTTAATGGGTTGAGCTGCCTTCTAAAGAGAATTACTTCACGAGTTCGAGTCCCGGCCATCCCAGTAAAGAATTTAATTGTTTTATAATTATTATTTATTTATAACTACAATTTAATTTAATTATGCACTGAGGGGAGGAGCCGGACATCAGCTGTGAGCCGCGGGACACACCTTTAAAATCAGAGCAGTTCACGGAATGAGGCTGCATTGCTCTCTCCTCTCTCTCTTCTCTCTCTCTTCTCTCTCTTTTGTCTCTCTCTCTTCTCTCTCTCCTCTCTTCTCTATCTCTTTCCTCTCTCTCTCTTCTTCTCTCCTCTTCTCTCTCCTCTCTCTCTCTTCTCTCCCTCGTCTCTCTCTCTTCTCTCTCTCTTTTTCTCTCTTTTTCTCTCTTTTTCTCTCTTTTTCTCTCTCTTTCTCTCTCTTTTTCTCTCTTTTTCCTCTCTTTCTTTCTCTCTCTTTCTTTCTCTCTCTCTTTCTCTCTTTTTCCTCTTTCTTTCTCTCTCTTTCTCTCTCTTTTTCCTCTTTCTCTTTCTCTCTATCTTTCTCTCTCTTTCTCTCTCTTTCTCTCTCTCTCTCTTTTCTCTCTCTTTTCTCTCTCTTTTCTCTCTCTTTTCTCTCTCTTTTCTCTCTCTTTTCTCTCTCTTTTCTCTCTCTTGTCAGACCTGGCGATGATCAGCTGATGCGGTCACCTGATGGAATCAGCTGACACTATAAGTCGAGCGGTGAGGCCGACTTTTTATCGCCCGGCCAGCTAAACTATCAGCTGCTGTCGGACAGGAGTCTGCACAGAAGTGTGTGGTTTTTTTTTTGCACTGATGCATCAGCTGATTGTATAAAAGCCGTTTATACAATCAGCTGATGTGTCATGTGATTCAGGCCCTTGAACCTTCCAGCAAACCGATCAGATGATATTGGATCCGGATTGGCAGGCGCGGGACCCTTGACCCAGGATTACTGCGGAGGGGGGTTCTTTAATTCATTAAAGATGGAGTCACTAGTTGTGTTATGTTTTATTTCTAATAAAAATATTTTTCTGTGTGTTGTGTTTTTTTTTATCTGTACTAGAAATTCATAGTGGCCATGTCTAATATTGGCGTAACACCATGAATTTCGGGCTTAGGGCCAGTTGATAATATACAGATAGCCCTAACCCCATTTTTACCCTGGAAGAGTTGGATACAGCGCCAGAAGATGGCGCCTCTATGAAAGCTCCATTTTTTGGGGTGGCTGAGGACTGCAAATTGCAGCAGGGGTGCCCAGAAAGCTTGGGCACCCTGCGCTGCAGATTCCAATCCCCATCTGCCTAGTTGTACCTGGCTGGACACAAAAATTGGGTGAAGCCCACGTCATTTTATTTTTAATTATTTCATGAAATTCATGAAATAATTAAATAAAAAAGGGGCTTCCCTATATTTTTGGTTCCCAGCCGGGTACAAATAGGCAGCTGGGGGTTGGGGGCAGCCCGTAGCTGCCTGCTGTACCTGGCTAGCATACAAAAACATGGCAAAGCCTTTTAAATATTTCATGAATTTCATGAAATAATTAAAAAAAAAAAAATGACATGGGATTCGCCCCATTTTTGTGTCCAGCCAGGTACAACTAGGCAGCTTGGGATTGGAATCCACAGCACAGGTTGGCCCGAGGTTTCTGGGCCCCTCTGCTGCGAATTGCAGTCCGCAGCCGCCCCCTAGAAGTGCCATCATCTGGCACTGTATCCAACTCTTCCAGCTGCCCTGGTGACGGGTGGCTCGCTGGGTAATAATGGGTTAATACTAGCTTTGTTTTACTAGTATTAAGCCAGAGATTCTTAATGTCAGGCAAGTTTGACCCGGCCATTAAGAATCTCCAATAAAGGGTTAAAAAAAGACACCACACAGAGAAAAAATACTTTAATAGAAATAAATACACAGACACACTTAGAGACTCCATGTTTATTACTCCCTCTCACCCCTCCACGATCCTGGTCTTCTGTCTTGTTTCTCCTTCAACCCATGCAGCTCTGCTACATCAGACAGCACTGCATTAGAGGAATACGCTGCTGCTCCCGTGCAGTCTAATCACTCAGTGAGTGAGCAGAGGCTGCGGGTTGTAAGCGGTGAAATCACCGCTGCCACCGTTGAAATAGTAAGCTGACAAGTGGGTTACTATAGCAATGGTGATCTCCGTTCACCTGATTCCCGGTGCCGCTATTCACTGGCTGTGGCATCCAGTCCAGTCCTCTGTAAAGAGCGCCCACATTCAGGAACGGGGAGCCAAGCATGTGCCCAAGCATCTCGCCGGGACATAGAGATGCTCAAACAAGCACCGCGTACCGAACAGATGCACTGACAGGACCTAGCATGACGTCTAGCCATGTGACCAGTCTGTAGCCAATGAGATAATACACACAGGACTGGTCACATGCTATGAAGACATCACGGAAGGGCCTATCATCAGTGCTGGTTACCGGGAGGGTGCAGCGATGATCGGAAGGAAAAGCGGCGGGAGACAGAGTGCAGGACGCGTCGTGGGGACCTGTAAATATAATGGCAATGTTTATTACCTGTATGTGTACATGTATAATGTGTTTGTATGTGTTTGTGTTTGCCTGCCATTGTTTTCAATGGGGTTCGAAGGTGTTCGACTAACATTCGCCGAACTAAGCCGCCGTTCGATGAACCGAACCGAACTCGAACACTAGGTGGGTGGCTCAACACTAGTCATCACATCTTCTGTTCCTCACTGCGAATTCGGAAATTCCCATGTCTCACCTCTCACACTAAGCCAGGATTTCTGCCTTTAATAAGGCTAGGTCAGTTTTCCACAGGCACACTCAAGATGATGGCGCACGTATGTCATGACAATGTCAGAAGCTTCAGCTCAGTGTTATAGTGTCAAAAAGACAGACTGACACAGCCAAGGAAATCAAGCAGATATCCCACCGATGCCAACAATTTGTCAAGGGCAGCACTCTTCTGCCCTCAATCGTCAGGGCAATTACACAATTGACCGACGAATAATAGACGAGGCTGCAATTGCTTTCACCACTAGGCTGATTATTGGGGAGCTCACAGTGAGGGTACAGTATATAAACAACTGATTCCAATGCATATATACAGTTAGGTCCAGAAATATTTGGACAGTGACACAATTTTCGCGAGTTGGGCTCTGCATGCCACCACATTGGATTTGAAATGAAACCTCTACAACAGAATTCAAGTGCAGATTGTAACGTTTAATTTGAAGGTTTGAACAAAAATATCTGATAGAAATTGTAGGAATTGTACACATTTCTTTACAAACACTCCACATTTTAGGAGGTCAAAAGTAATTGGACAAATAAACCAAACCCAAACAAAATATTTTTATTTTCAATATTTTGTTGCGAATCCTTTGGAGGCAATCACTGCCTTAAGTCTGGAACCCATGGACATCACCAAACGCTGGGTTTCCTCCTTCTTAATGCTTTGCCAGGCCTTTATAGCCGCAGCCTTCAGGTCTTGCTTGTTTGTGGGTCTTTCCGTCATAAGCCTGGATTTGAGCAAGTGAAATGCATGCTCAATTGGGTTAAGAACTGGTGATTGACTTGGCCATTGCAGAATGTTCCACTTTTTTGCACTCATGAACTCCGGGGTAGCTTTGGCTGTATGCTTGGGGTCATTGTCCATCTGTACTATGAAGCGCCGTCCGATCAACTTTGCGGCATTTGGCTGAATCTGGGCTGAAAGTATATCCCTGTACACTTCAGAATTCATCCGGCTACTCTTGTCTGCTGTTATGTCATCAATAAACATAAGTGACCCAGTGTCATTGAAAGCCATGCATGCCCATGCCATCACGTTGCCTCCACCATGTTTTACAGAGGATGTGGTGTGCCTTGGATCATGTGCCGTTCCCTTTCTTCTCCAAACTTTTTTCTTCCCATCATTCTGGTACAGGTTGATCTTTGTCTCATCTGTCCATAGAATACTTTTCCAGAACTGAGCTGGCT
Organism: Anomaloglossus baeobatrachus; assembly: GCF_048569485.1. Classification (NCBI taxonomy): domain Eukaryota; kingdom Metazoa; phylum Chordata; class Amphibia; order Anura; family Aromobatidae; genus Anomaloglossus; species Anomaloglossus baeobatrachus. Next base: position 144,474,473 of record NC_134354.1, read on the forward strand.
TCATGAGGTGTTTTTCAGCAAATTTAACTCTGGCCTGTCTATTTTTGGAATTGATGAATGGTTTGCATCTAGATGTGAACCCTTTGTATTTACTTTCATGGAGTCTTCTCTTTACTGTTGACTTAGAGACAGATAGGCCTGCTTCACTTATCTCTAGGTTTTATGTGTTCTACCTTTGAAGTCAAACTAAAAGTGTAATTCATCCCAGGACTAAAGATAATCAGAGAAAATTGCACCTTGGAAAGAGCTTAATTGAGGTAGAAGACTAAGGGGTGCTTCACACACAGCGAGCTCGCTGCCGAGATCGCTGCTGAGTCACGTTTTTTGTGACGCAGCAGTGACCTCATTAGCGATCTCGCTGTGTATGACACTGAGCAGCGATCTGGCCCCTGCTGCGAGATCGCTGCTCGTTACACACAGCCCTGGTTCGTTTTCTTCAAAGGCGCTCTCCCACTGTGACACACAGATCGCTGTGTGTGACAGCGAGAGAGCGACGAAATGAAGCGAGCAGGGAGCAGGAGCCGGCATCTGGCAGCTGCGGTAAGCTGTAACCAAGATAAACATCGGGTAACCAAGGTGGTTACCCGATATTTACCTTAGTTACCAGCCTCCGCAGCTCTCACGCTGCCTGTGCTGCCGGCTCCGGCTCTCTGCACATGTAGCTGCATTACACATCGGGTTAATTAACCCGATGTGTACTGTAGCTAGGAGAGCAAGGAGCCAGCGCTAAGCAGTGTGCGCGGCTCCCTGCTCTCTGCACATGTAGCTGCATTACACATCGGGTTAATTAACCCGATGTGTACTGTAGCTAGGAGAGCAAAGCTAAGCGGTGTGCGCTGGTAACTAATGTAAACATCGGGTAACCATACCCGATGTTTACCTTAGTTACCAGTGTCCGCAGCTTCCAGACGCCGGCTCCGTGCAAGCGCAGCGTCGCTTGCACGTCGCTGCTGGCTGGGGGCTGGTCACTGGTCGCTGGTGAGATCTGCCTGTTTGACAGCTCACCAGCGACTATGTAGCGATGCAGCAGCGATCCTGACCAGGTCAGATCGCTGGTCGGATCGCTGCTGCATCGCTAAAGTGTGAAGGTACCCTAAATTTGGCCCTCAAACAATTTCACATTGAAGGTATAAACTGCTGATTAGTCATTCAAGGGGAATATTATTCATCAACACTATTAGTATTGTCAAGTGTTTCTTTGTTTTTGGTGATTGTTACTATTGACTATTAGCTTCCATTACTATACTCAGTTTGGTATGCTGTTATCAGACAAGTTATGTTTCACGAGTTCATTACACGTTGTCAATTGCATTTTATTTTTGGACTATATGTATCGACATGGGCATAAGGACATAACTTACATGACCTTAATGCTACTATTAAGTACATTCTTATATGGAGCATTATGTCTCATACAAACTATATACACATATAGTCAGCTCACCTTGAGGGCTGTTAATCTTCACTTGCTCTGCTCGGACAACTCTGGGTGAAATACTTAATAATTCGGGAAACTGTGAGTAAACCGAAATGCGTAGGTTTTACTCCTGTGTGGATTGGATCAGTGGACTATTTTTATCCATCAATGTAATTCTTTTATTCATAACAAATAAATGTGAAGTTATAAGAATATCCTCGATTTGGATCTATCCAGTTGCATAGTTGGACTCACAGTCGTCTCAATCATGAAGTACAGTATGTCTCATAATCCACATGTACATAGCTCACCTAACACAAGAATTGTGTGTACCACCGGTATGTGTGCTCTCATTATGCACGAATACCCCAAACATACATCTTTTGATATTTTGTGGGAAATAGATAATTAGGAAAACTAAGTAAAGACAAGAATACTGAAAAATTAATCAATTAATTGACTGATTTATTTGATGGCAAACATCTCTATAATAAATACAGGTAAAGGAAAAGCTTTGAGATTCTTCCAAAATTGAAATCCTTGAGTGGAACTTGGCCACTCTATGAAAAATAAACCCAAATGTATCAAAAATGGACACAAAAATTACATTTTGAGTCAGTATAAAAAATTACATTGATTAGAATTCATTGATATCCAATTTTTTTAATATGACATTGTATAAACATAACGTATGTGGTAACAGGTAATCTAACTTGTATAAATGCAATGTAATAAACTGTTTTAGTTCAGTAAATGTTCTGAGGAATGTATTTCTTTACAATGTATTATAAGAAATTGTAGGAATTATTACCAGATACAATATTTATACAAAGCATTTTTAACATGTTGTTATTTCATTTACAGGTGAGCCAACGCTCCCCGAGTAACGAGCACGGATGTGGAAGACTGAAGAATATTTTTTATATTTGTAGAAAGACTGTATACTACCTATATGCTGTGTATCTTCACGATGCAGCAAATAACTTATTTTTACATTTATATTGCTTCATTATAGACCAGATCTCTTACAAAGTATTCATGGTAGTCACAAAATCTGGATCATGTAAAAAAAAAACAAAAACAGCTTAAATTCCAGTTAATAATAAAGCAAAAAACCCCAAGGCATTTTCTGTTCTTTTGCAAGAAATTATTTAATAAAAATCATCATGTAATTAAAAATAAAAAACTACAGAAGTGACTGTTTTCAAGGGTCCAGAATTAAAAACAAAAAAAAAAGTTGAAGGTAAACCTGATAAACCTGTGAAAGATATGAAAATAATTATAGACAATGGGGGAGCAAAAGTGCAATAGGGTCTTAACTGGTTAAAAGTAGGGTGCAAAGGACAGTGGTGTGCTCACCTGATATGGTTGTGTGATACACATCACTGTATGGGTATGAAAAATCAGCTGCTTGCAGTCACACATGGAGATGAAGAGTTAAAACGGAAAATTGTATGCTTGTTATGTGTGAGAGATGATCCTTGGAAATTGAGTCCAGGACACAGGTGAAGAACATGCGGTTTATTTGATGCGTTTCAAAGCTATCCAGCCTCTTCTTCAGGTGGAACCACAATATAGAAATACCAGCAGACAAGTTATTTTATAGTGGTTTGGCATTTGCATGTAGATGCCAAAAAAACCACCTGACAAGTCAGAGTTCAACTTACATTTCAAAACATTCTCCACACACAAACCAAAACTTTTCAAATTTAAGTTGAACTCTGATATCAGGCGTTTTTTTAAGCATCTATATTGAAACGTCAAACAACTATAAAACCACCTGTCTACTGGTATTGTATTATACTATATTGTGGTTTCTCCTGAAGAAGGTGCTGTATAGCTTCAAAACGCATCAAATGTGTGTCCCGGACCCCCTTTCCACAGATCATATATATATTATATAATATTATAAATATATACGCCAATTGCTAATTGCTTACCTTGAGATTTATAGTGTTGGATGCATTATCACTGAAATACACCTAGTAAACATTTCCGGAGGACATTGGTAGTGAAGAACAAGAGTTGTATAAAAGATTTTTATTGCTTTTCTGTTTTTTTCTCTTTGGGTGTTGGAGTAATCCTAGACAACATATCTCCTGTACTGTATTAAGGATAGTACTTTTCTGGTAATACTTTTATTAGTTCGTTCTATTGATATATTTTTGGAGAACGTTGAACTTCTTTGTTTCCACTCATTATCAAATGTGTTTAGTAAACTACAAAATATAGAATAATACAAAAAGGTTACCTAGTAACTTGCCACAGACAAGCTCCTGAAAGGAATCATGTGTTAAAGTATCTCCCCTGATTATAATGGTGATCTCTGTGAACCTACATTCACCACCACCTACAGGGCTGGTTTTAGACAAAATTTGGGCCCTGGGCGAAAATTTAACATAGGATCCTATATCTTCACATATTGCACAATCACACTCCAACATTTAGGTTTAATGTTTAGCCTCTTTACACAGTTTGACCAAGAATGATGGGCACAGAATGATCAACAGTAGATCAATATGTCCCCATACAGTGTCATGTTATCAGCAGCACATCTGCAGTTTGCGCTGGACGATGGGCTGCTGAGAACACACCTGCCCACACTGTAACACGACCGCCACCAAAGGAAAAGTTCATCTACTGACAACAGTGGCCCATGCATAGCACTCTCATTGACAACGCGAACATTGTTGGCGGCCATTATTTATGCTCAGCGTGAATCGACTTATCATTGAACAGCACTGAGGCCCATTGGTCAGCTATTGACGCCTGTGCCTGGTGGTGTGGTCAGGTACCTTTCCATCAATTAACATGCAGATCACACTAATGAAAATGGTTTTGAATGGTCTGACATGACACTTGAGTGCCTCTAACTTCCCTTCCATGTGTCTGGCATTGTGTGACATTCATCATCCGGTTCCACAGGGCATTGTTCACAATGAAGCAGTCATCATTGTGGAATGTGGCTAAAGGATGTACACTTCTATGCCTTTCTGTGACTCTTTCAGTCCCTCTATATCTCTATTGCAACCTGCTAATGATACTCTGTGACTGTCTAAGCTAAGTGTGTAAAGTCTTGGGAAGGGAAGGAGAGCGTTGAGCTTTTTTGGATGTTGCTTTGGGTTGTTTGTGGTATTGTGGAATCTCCCCTTACTCTATACCCCACCTTTAAGGTAATATCCATGTATTTATCTGACAGTGAGGATGGGTTATAACACGACACCCTACTCCTGCCAGATTCTTGAACAGCAATTTGAGGTAAATCAGTCAGATTTTGTGATAATAGTTTATATGGTTACCACATGCCAATAACTAATAGTAAAGTCATATAGGCACAAACCTGACTGTATTTGGTTTGGAGAAGGTCAGATAGGTCAAAAACCCTCCTTGAAAAAACACTCAAATTGTTTTTTTTGTCCATAGTATAGTGGTAAATGAATCACGGGTGTGAATGAGGACCTTGAGTCATAACTTTATATAAAATAAAAGTTATATTTTGTTACCATTTGCTTTACACATTCTACCTTCTGGTAATATGTACTCAATCAATTACTTTCTAAGCTAAGTTGCTACTTCCTTTTGAGAACATGTTGCTTTAAGCCTCACAAGGACAAAGTAATGTTGATCAATTGTTGTGTCATCTTGGTATTAAGATGTCAAAGTATAAACAGCATGATGAGGAGGACTGTTTAAATACATTGAACCCCAAGATTTATTGGATAATTCATGGCTCAAACACCTGTTATGAATTTTGACATTAAGCTGATTGTTAGAGAACAGTAAGTTGTGCAAAAAGTACTGAAACATTGAGCAGTTGGACATGAGCATTCAGAAGTTTTGTGAAGGTCACATTAACTTCATCTGAAAAGGTTAGAAGTCATTTTTAGAATCATCCTGAAATTTCACCCCAAAATTCAATATCCATAACTTTTTGTGAGTAGTGTATATATCTACCAGGAGCCCATGTATTCTGACGTGCTCACTAATATACCACCAGGATTCCATACATTCCGATGTTGTCACTAATATATACCACAGGATCCCATACATTTGGATGTCTTCACTAATATGTACCTACCAGGAGCCGATATATTCTGATGTGCTCACTCACATGTACCTACCTGGGGCCAATACATTCTTATGTTCTTACTAATATATATTACTAGGAGCCGATACATTCTGATGTTCTCACTAATATATACCCACCAGGAGCCCATGCCATTCTAGGCTGAAGCACACACACAGATAGATACAAAGTCACAGACAGACACACATCCAGACACACAGACACAGGATTTAGCACTAGTCCATCTCCTCTTTAGCTGTACTGACTCCAGCAGAGTCCAAGATCTGCAGTGACATTGGGGTCACGTGATCAGTCACATGATCATGATGTGACCAAAGGTCCTAAAGTCCCACAGAGTACAAGACATGTGGTGCCATTATGGTCACATGCCGATCACATGATCAGGATGTCACAAAAAGTCCTGAAGTAGTGTCCACATTAATAGGATGGACGGTGGGAACATTCTCTTCCCAGGTCGTTAAAGAGTTCATCTGTTGCTAAAAAAAAAGTGTCTAAGCACTAACATTCAGCTGCTTTCACTGATGTCGCATCAATAGAATGATGGTTTCTCATCCACTCTGCTCTGCAGATGGGGTGGGACAGCAGATGTCATGCTGATTCACAGCCGTCTCCCCTAGTTAGGCAGCGGGGAGTCTGCTGTCAAGTAGCATGACGTTGGCTGTCCTGCCCTGTCTACATAGCAGAGCAGAAAAGAAGTCTCCGCTTGACAAAGTCACTGTATCGCCAGCAGGAGTGGTCTGTGACGTCTCTCTACCAGCGAAAATCGGTGCTGGACATAACAGGCAGGTAGATAGCAACTACCTGCCTGTTAGAGCTTAGGCACATTTTTTTTAAAGTCCCAGATACACCCTTTAATGGACCTAGAAGTGATAAGAGCACATTTCTGCAACATAAAGATATCATCTGAATGTGCAATAATATTGTCTGTGGTTTAAACTTGTGTTGATATTATGGTTACCTATGATAAGGAAAAAAAAGAAGATTAGTGCAAACAATAATCTCTAGTTACCATTCCCACCGGGTTGATCTCCGTCTCTGGGGCTTGAATTAGGATTGCTACATCCAATAGGTGGCATCAAAGTTCAAGTCCTCTTCCTCCCTGAAACAGCTATTTCTATATTTGCATTCCCAGAAAAGCATTGCATGGCCTTTAAGTCTCTTTACTCCAGTTTGGCACACTCCACAAGGAGAAATGTTCCCACTTAGAGCCCTTGTCAGAGGCCTTCCAACTAGCCAAATAAGACCTCTTGCTTTGAACTGATGAGGGGCAAAGACCCTGAAACTTGGCTTTAAATGCATGTCTGATTTGGTTTCTTATCCTGTCATGGGGCAAGACTCATTAAAGGATCATTATGGACGTTTAGGATTGCTACATCCAATAGGTGGCACTAGAGTTCAAATCCTCTTTTTAAAAAGAGTCCATCTGCATTTCACCATGGACTGCACTGATTATGCACTACAAATTTGAGCAATCTAATAGCCATATATTTCAGCTATTGGTGATGTCATCTTTGTATTATCTGCATCCACAAAATTGTGTTTCAATTGATACAGGAGTTTGAGAGAAGAGAAAAAACAATAAAATTGATTTCTGTTGTAAAGAAAAGGATTTACATACCCATTTTTAGACCCATAGTTCAATATTACATTATGCTATTATTTGGATGAAAATGAGGACTGACACAGGACCCTGTATTCATAATGAATATTTGCAACATCACGGCTTTTTGCTTGAGAAGGGGGAGAGGAGCATTCGCATCACACAACAGAAATTCAGTTTAGTACATTATTTTTCTTTAAAATATGCATTTAAATTCTATAAAAATCTGCATAATTGCTCCTTCTTACACAGGATACATTAGGCAGCATCGCAGACACTTTCGGATTGTACATGTGCATGACCTGTGACCACAAAAAAGAAAATATATTTCCCGATCTGACCCAGAGAAAGTAAACTATATGAAAATAACTGCAATTTCTGAATAGCAAGATATTTTATAAATTATAAACATGCCATGATAATCATACACAGCTGAAAAAATAAGAATAATTGCTATCCGCTCAGAATTACAATCAAGCAAAGAATGGCTGCTAAAAACCAGCACCGCAAACAAATAACATTATACAGTATATCACAAAAGTGAATACACCCCTTACTTTTCTAAATATATTATTATATCTAAGTAAAATATATCTTTGTACCGTGTTAGCCAGTAGAGATAAAAAAATAGTTTAAAAGAACTGAGAGTCCTCAGTGGTTGATACCTTTTAATGGCTAACTGAAAAGATGGTAATAATTGCAAGCTTTCGAGACTACTCAGGTCTCTTCTTCAGGCATGGTATAACACAAAATCTGAAGAGTCACATATTTATACACAACATTCTATTCTAAGTCCTGTTGTGTATAAATATGTGACTCTTCAGATTTTGTGTTATACCATGCCTGATGAAGAGACCTGAGTAGTCTCGAAAGCTTGCAATTATTACCATCTTTTCAGTTAGCCATTAAAAAGTATCAACCACTGAGGACTCTCAGTTCTTTTAAACAATTTTTTTTATTATATCTAGTGATGAGTGAATATATTCGGCACTATTCGTTACTCACAATAATTTAAAAAACTGGAGTGTGTTCCTCCCTTCAATTTTGATACCCAGCCAATATAAAGCGGACAGCTGGGGCACTGGAATTTTCAGGCTGGGGAGACCCATTAGATGTGACAATTCCAGCACTTTACCCTGCTGATCCAGATTGCCATAGTTTAGTGGCAATTGGGGTAATATAAATGGTTAATGACAGCTATGATTTGTCAAAAAATTATAGCTGCCATCAAGCCATGGGTTGGTAATAGAGAGGGGTCTATGGACCCCCCCATTACTAACCCTGTAAGTAAAAAGAAAAAAAACCCACAAACACCCAATAAACCTTTATTTTAAATTAAAAAAAACACACAGTCTTTCATCAATTTATTAACCCCCCCGTCCCCCAACAGCCCCACAGGTGCGACGTAATCCAGAAGCTGCAATGATGGAAAATGCGACCACTCACTACAGCTCCTAGGACACACTGAGGGTAGTGGGGGACCTGACTGAAAAGCGGCGACCTAAGTAAGGTCACTGGAGGTCAAAGCCGGGTACCAATGGTACCAAGTGTAACCAACGCTGAACCCTGGCTGCTAGATTGAATATAGTTTTGAATTGAATATAGATTGAAGATAGTTGAACAGCAGCTGCTAGATTGCAGGATTGCAGGACACGGTGGGACAGAAGTACGGTAATCCGTAAGTCACAGCAGTCCAGCAATCTGGCACTCAGGTCACCGGAGTTCACGCTTGGGGCTCCCTGATGCCCTCAGTAAAAGTTGAACTCAATGCTTTCAGTAAAAGTGCAAACCGCTGCCAGAATGTCTGACAGCCGTGTCCCACAATTTGACAGTCTGGCAATCTAGCAGTGGGTTCCACTCTCACTAAGAGCAACGAGTTCAAATTTTACTGAGGACAGCTAGGAGACCCGATCGTGAATTCTGGTGACCTGACTGCCAGATTGCCAGACTGCTGTGCTGCCGTGTCTGGCAATCGGAAAACCTGGCAGTCAGGTCACCGGAGGTCAAACTGGGGAATCTCTGCTGCCCTTAGTGAAAATTGAACCCACTGCTCTCAGTGAAAGTGGAACATGCAGCCGGATTTCCGTACTGTTGGATTGTAAAATTAGAAAAAATTATATAGGGGTCCCCGTATTTTAATACAGAGCTCAGATAAAGCCCCCATTGGTGTGCGTTATCTTGGCTGTGTATCAAAATACAAAGGACCCCATGCAACTTTTTTTTTAATTATGTAAATAATTTAAAAAAAATCCTCCCACTTTTCATACTGTGCCAAGATGAAGCAGACAGCTAGGGGCTGGTATTCTCAGGCTTCGGAGGCACATGGATATTGGGCCCTCCACAGCATAAAAATAGTAGCCCACACCCACTCTAGAATTGCCGCATCCATTAGATGCGACAAATCTAGTACTTTACCTGGTTCTTCCTGATTGCCCTAGTGCAGTGGCAATCATGATAATATAAAGGGTTACTGACAGCTTTGATGTTTCAAAAAACACAGCTGCTCTCAAGCCATAGATTAGTAATGGGGAGGGGTCTATGAGACCTCCCTATTACTAACCCTGTAAGTAAAAATAAAGAAACACAAAAGAAACAGAAAAATCCTTTATTTAAAAAAACCAAAAACAAAACCCTCTTTCTCAAATGTATTAACCCCCAAAACACCCCTGTAGGTCCAACGTAATCCACAGGAGGTCCAGAGTGTGGTCACTTTAAAAAACATGATCACTCACTATGACGAGATTCCCACATTACCCCAACTGTGACCTCAGACAAACTCAATGAACTCAGTGAACTCACCTGAGATGAAGTCAATGCAGTCAATGCCAGAATACTGGATTAGGCAATGTGTGCACATTGAGTATTTGGTTGCAAACATTTCTGCACAAAATCTGAAGATCTTAGCAATATCACACACCGAAACTGCATACAAATGCAAGCATGTATTAACTCTTTCCTCCAATCAGTACAACGTGATGGTGATTGTGTTGTGCCGATATTCTCCATAGTGATCCCTGGCCGAATAATGGCCTTGGGGATACCCTGCCTTGAGCAGGACCTGACACGCCATCTCTCTGTGTGCGATTCACCAATCTAATACACTGCAATGCAAAGGCATTGCAGAGTATTAGATTAGCAATCACACCATAGGCACTAGGTAAAAAAAGTTAAAGAAAATTTTAAATTGTAAAAATAATTAAAAAAAAAAATCACAAAATAAAGAATAATAATACAAAATACTAGCTGTAGTACTTATCATTGCCAGAGATAGTAACTGTCTCTCTGTCTCTCTCCCACTCTTTCTCTCCCAGCCTCTGTCTGTCTCCCTCTCTCTTTGTCTGTCTCTCTCTTTGCCTGTCTGCCTCTGTCTGTCTATCTCTTTCCCTGTCTGTCTCTGTCTGTCTAATGCTTTCCATGTCTGTTTGTCTCTCTATCTCTCTGTCTATCAATCTCTTTGTCTGTCTTTCCCTGTCTGCCTCTTTCCCTGTTTTTCTGTCTCTAGCTCTCTTTCCCTGTCTGTCTCTTTTTCTTTCTGTCTCTTTGCCTTTCTGTCTCTTTGCCTGTCTGTCTCTGTCTGTCTGTTTCTGTGTCTGTCTGTCTCTTTGCCTGTCTGTCTCTGTCTGTCTGTTTCTGTGTCTGTCTCTGTCGCTTTCCCTGTCTGTCTCTTTTCCTGTCTGTCTCTGTCTGTCTCTTTTCCTGTCTGTTTCTGTCTTTCTCTGTATGTCTTTCTCTGTGTGCCTGTCTATCACTGTCTGTCTGTCTCTGTGTGCCTGTCTTTCTTTGTGTGTCTATCTGTCTCTGTCTGTCCCTGTCAATATCTTTCCCTGTCTGTCTGTGTCTGTCCATCTCTTTCTCTGTCTGTCTCTGTCTGTGTCTGTCTCTTTCCCTGTCTGTCTCTTTCCCCCCTCCTCTGTCTGTCTCTTTCCCTGTCTGCCTTTTTTCCTGTCTGTCTGTCTTTTTTTCTGTCTGCCTCTTTCCCTGTCTGTCTCAGACTGTCTCTGTCTGTCTCTCTGTGTCTTTCCCTGTCTGTCTGTTTGTCTCTCTCTTTCCCTGTCTGCCTCTTTCTCTGTCTGTCTGTGTCTGTCTCTGTCTGTCTTTGTCTGTCTCTTTCTCTTTATCCGTCTCTTCACCAACATAATATTACCTCACACATAAGCTTCTTATACTAAGAATGTTCTTCGTTGCCTATAGCAATCAATTAATGACCTGTAGCTCCCAGCTCCATTGACTTTAATGTAAGCAGGTTTTTTGGTGAATAACTGTAAAACAGGGGGTTAAATTTTCCCTTCAAAACATAGTCTATGACATTCCCTGAGTCACTTGGGGTGTCTGTGCAAACTTTTGTGATTGTAAATGCAACGGTGCGGATTCCTTTAGCGGACACACACACACACACACACACACACACACACACACACACACACACACACACACACTGTACACACACACACACACACATACACTTAGCTTTATATATTAGATATGCCATTAAATAGATACATTTATGTAAATAAAAACAACAAAAAAAACAAATAAAGTACACATATTTGGCATCACCGCATCCAGAACTACTCAATTTATAACACTGTAATGCTAGTTACACCTTCAGTTAACACTGGAAAAAAACCAACGTTGCAAAAAAATGATGCTTTTTCATCATACTGTCGGAAAAAAATAATATTAAAGAATAAAACACAATCACTGGGGGCTGGCACATAGCACTGGGGGCTGGCACACAGCACTGGGGACTGGCACACAGCACTGGGGGCTGGCACACACACTACTTGGGGTACACAGCACTGGGGGATGGCACACAGACCTGGGAGCTGCCACACAGCCCTGGGAGCTGCCACACAGTGCTGGGACCTGGCACACAGTGCTGGGACCTGGCACACAGTGCTGGAACCCGGCACACAGAACTGGGACCTGGCACACAGCACTGGGAGCTCACACACAGCACTGGGAGCTCGCACACAGCACTGGGAGCTGGCACACAGCATTACTCGGGGTTACACAGCACTGGGAGCTGACAGCGCACTGGGGGCTGACACACATCACTGGGACCTGGCACACAGCACTGGGACCTGGCACACAGCACTGGAAGCTTGCACAGAGCACTCGGGGATGGCACACACAGCACTGGAACCTGGCACACAGCACTGGGACCTGGCACACAGCACTGGAAGCTTGCACAGAGCACTGGGGGCTGGCACACACAGCACTGGGACCTGGCACACAGCTCTGGGACCGGGCACACAGCACTGGGAGCTGACACACAGCACCGGGAGCTGGCACACAGCACTGGGGGCTGGCACACAGCACCCGGGACTGGCACACAGCACCCGGGACTGGCACACAGTACTGGGGGTTGGCGCACACACTACTCGTGGTGTACATAGCACTGGGAGCTGGCACACAGTGCTGGGAGCTGGCACAGACACTACTAGGGGGTACACAGCACTTGGTTGCAGCCTCACAGCACAGGGGAAGAGGAGTCACTCACAGGTCCAGTATGCATTTGCTTCTCCTCTTGTTCTTCTGTGGACAGGAGGGCAATTTGCGCTGCTTATGTGACGCCCTGGGCAAGCCAGGGGTCACAGGTCATCACACCACCACACCCTACATCCCAGTTAGGAACACCAAAGCTACTAAAATCCTTGTTGCCTTCCTCCAGGGGCTGGTGTTCACACCAGGGGGTGGGCCAGGCGGTTGGCTCCGCCAACCGAGGAGTTCACAGCCCTGGAGGCGGGAGGAACCAGGCAGATAGGGTTTGGACAAGAAGGAGTAAACAGTGGAGTGGTAGAGGAGCTAAGTGAAGTAAAAGTGAGAGTAGAAAAGCCTGAAGTTAGTCCAGCTGTGTGCAGGACAGAGTCAGCAAGGTCAGCAACGGCGGTGACAGTCTGGAGGGGGACTGCTCGGAGGTTGCTGGAAGGACCGCGGATGGGTAGTGGCCCGGCGGTCTGGAGCAGTATACGAAGAACAGTCAGCACCAGGGCAGGGGCCTCTCGGACCCCGGCAAGGCTAGGAGTCGCCATAATTTGCCAAATCCGTCAGTGAAGGGGACGTCTGTCTCCAAACAACCAAGTCCCGATTGAAGGCAACAGTCCGACCGTAACGGAGAGACACCACCACCGCCAGGGCACCAGTCTCTCAGGGCCAGCGCCTGCGGGCAAAGTAGGGCTCCTCCAGCCCATATCCAAGCCGGGGAGCGGGTTACCGGTGGGAACCCATCGCTACCAACAAAGAAACATTAGGTGCAGGACAATGGGACATCACCGTCACCTACTGGGAGAGCAAGTGCAGCCGTCCGTGGGAACCGTCTTTCCAGCCGTGTGGTTTACCGAAAAACTGTGTCAACGTCTCAGGCTGAGTGAGTACCACAGTGCCGCAAGGCACAGCGCTGCCCCCGCGTTCCTGCGCCCACCAAGCCCTGCATCTCCCACCTCATCACTGGGCCCCGGGATCACCAACCCCTACCCACGGAGGGGCAACACAACAACTGGCTGCTCCATACCATCCTTCCCGGGATCCCCATACAGAGCAGCGGTGGTGCCAACAAATCACCACAACCGTGGGTGGCGTCACGGACAATAAACAATCCCCACACCCAACAACCCCCTTTCACTCACGGGCGAGGAGCGCCGCTCGAGTCCCCGGGATCCGGCCCATCGCTCGAACCACTGAGCAGCGGCAGCAGCAGGCCGCAGCGGCAGCCGGACCCGAGCAGCAGTGGGAGAGAGCGGCGTCCCCTCCTCCGTCCGCGACACTTACCCCGCCCACAAGGTAAGCCCTGAGCAACGCAAGGACCTCATGGTATGCGCACGCAGTAGCGTGCACGTCCTCGCATCGCCATTAGGATTTAAAGAGCCAACAGTCGATAAGACTGCGGCTGCCGCCCAAGCACTGCGGTCCTTGGGAATGTGCCCGGGGGCCACAGGAAAAGTCAGAGGTTCTCCACCCCTGCCTTATATGTAGCGCCCTGGAAAACCAGGTAGATACACATGTAGGCCCGTGCAGAACACCAATCCCACAAAGGGTTAAAACAGCCGACCTGAAACCCTAGTCATCCCCCTCAGGGAAGAACAGACACACCAGTGGGCGGGACCAGGCGGATGGGAACGCCCTCCTAGGGTTCTGGAGAGCCCGGGGCGGAAAAACAGTCAGTTTAGTGAAGTTTGAGCTTTGAGTGGGAGTGGAGGTCCTAGGCTGACAGGTGCAGGGTCGGAGCCCTGACACCTTGGCTAGGTGGCAGACGGTAGCCAGAGTCTGCAGGAGACGGGAAGATGGCTAGGTGGATCCGAGGTGGACCGGGACAGAGTTGGAGCCCGCCGGTATTGACACTAGAGAACCGACCCGGAAACCGTGTGCACAGAGGGGGTACTTGGACCCTGAAGCCAGGACCGGCACTGACGGCCTAGCTAATTAACCTATTGAGGGCAGGATTTTAGGTCCTGTCCCAACCTAAGTCCCGAAAAGTAGACAACCACCTACCGAGAGGGATAGGGCTACCGCCAGGGCCCGTAGATTCCAAGTGTCAGTGTCAGACGGGCACAGCTCCCAACAAAATGACCGGGAGCGGACTCCTGTGTTTCAAACCGGGAAGTCCTACCTAAAAAACACTGAGTGCAGAGGAGAGAGACTTTGACTACCAGCCCGGGTGTGGGATCAGATACACCCGTTTGCGGCAGCCGACCACCATCACCTTGGTTTACCACAGGACTTGTGTGCTTTATTTGACTGTGAGTAACATCCCCAGCCTGGCCGGGTGCGCCGTCCCCTGCAACCACCCTCCTCAGCATAGAGACACTGGGCCCCGGGGCATCCATCCCTACCCACGGAGGGGTTAACATCCAGCTGCCAGATCCTCACCCCGGGAGTTCCACAACTGCAGCGGGGGTGGTACATATCACCACACACCGTGGGTGGCGTCACAGACATTTTGCAAACAACCCCGTATAAATATGTTCCCATTTTATTCGGAGTGTGCACACGACCTCCCGGGTTCGGAGAACCCTTCGAGCCGTACCGTAGATCCGGATCCGAGCAGCACTGGCTGCTGGCACGGGGGCAGCACATATACAGTGTGAGCGCTAGTAGGGGTCATTAGACAGTATGACAGATAATGTAGGGGTCATTATGAAGGTTGGGAACAAATGGAGGCCTTTTTACATAGTGTGGTAGTTAATGTGGGGGCTGTCATACTGTGGGGACTACTTTGGGGGCCCTCATAAAGTATGGGGGGCTACTGTTGAAGCCATTATACAATGTGGGGACTGCTATGGGGACAATTAACCAGTGTGTTGGCTACTGTGGTGGCCATTATACATAGTGTGGACCATTGTTTTGGAGGAGCTGTGGGCCCATCGCACTGTGTATAGGGGAGGTGTAGATGTATCATACTGTGTATAGATGAGATGTACATGGGGGGGGGCATTATTAAATGTTAAGTGGACACTTAAGAACAATTATTGTTATAGGGGCACTCAGGGTATTGTGACCGTCACAGACATACTGGGGGCATTACTACTTTCTAATTGCAAAATGTGTTGCACTTTTCTAGGGCACATACACAGGGCATTAATATTTTCTAGGGGGAAACTTAACCATCTAGAGGGCACATAGGAGACATTTCACCATGTGAGGGGCACAGTGGTGGCATTACTGTAAGGGGTGGACGGACCCCTAGAACGAAGAAGCAGTTTCCCCCCCCTGAAGATGCCCCACGCTGGGGTAGCCAGAGATGTTAAAGATGTTGATGTGATGTTATTTGTGTTTTACAGCAATAACGGGTTTCCCCACTAGATGTCAGGGTGGAACAGTGGTCCCCATGGGAACAGTGATAGGGAAGAAAGGGGCAGGACAGCCTAGGGGGAGGGTTAGAGGACTCTGTAGCAGAGTGAGAGGAGTGGTGAGTCTGTTGGTGCTGAGAGAAGAAGCAACGGGACAGAGTGTGGGAGCGACCGTGGCAGATAGCCAAAGAGAGAAAGAGAAAAGTGCCTTGATCAAGAACCAGCAGTGTACGGGTAAGACCCGCAGAAGCATAGACAGAGAAGCAGAAGTTTATGGGCAAAGCCTGTAGTAGCCGGAGTACGAGCATAGTTGAAGAGAAACAAGAGTAGCCGGGTAACGCCCGCTGAAGAGAAACAGGAGTAGTCCCCCGGCAAGAATTGTGATTTGGAAGCTGGAAGATTTGTGTACCGAAACTGTATAGAAGTTATGTGCAATAAAATGCCTTTTGGTTCACCAGATGCCTGTCTGCGGTGTTTACCTGAGTCTGGCGAAATGCCCCTGCCATCCACACTCTGCCCCACAAACAACACCCCTGTTCAAACAGTGACGGCCGGGCCGGGGGTCAGTCTGATGCATAAAGCGGCCATTACAGCAACCCCCCAGGCACCCCCGGCACACCGTTACATTACTATGTGGGTCAGTAGGTGGAGTTGGTTTTTGTGCCACACAGCTGATGCAGTAATAGGGACACATATGACAGCAGTAGCTCAGCATTGGGGTGACGGCAGGATGAGGAGTTTATGCAGGTTGGGAATAGATGGGGATGGTGCCGTAAATGTAAGAAATCAATGGGCCTTTGTTATAATCTCTGTAGAGGAGTCCTGGCTGGAAGAAGTTGTCATGTCGGTCTGGGCCTGATGGAAAAGATGGGAAAAGTGAACAAGAACGTCAACTGTAAATCACCATCTATAACTGCACTGTAACCTCTTGTATGTCCTGCAGGACTGATATTTATGACTATGTAGTCACCATATAAGAGGTAATATCAGTGTTATCTGCTGAGGTTCACCTATACCCATGATTAGACTGCGCCACCGTAGTTATCACGGTTACCTGGTTAAGGGCCAACTCAGATGTCGCCCCCCCCCCCCCCGAGCTGAACCCCTAGCTACGCCTCTGGGTTCAATCCAGGAATTAATTGTGATAGTTGAGAAGGTAGGGTTATATTAATAGGAAGCAATCTTCAAGTGTCTCATAAGGGTTTTTGGCTTTCATTGCATCAACACTTATATTATGGGTTGAACTTCATGGACTTGTATGTGTGCAACCTTACTATTTCTCTGATTCTGACATTCAGTTTTGACCTTCTTGGGTAAAGTACAGGAGATATTTCTACATCCAGCAATGGCGGTTGTAGCTGCTGCTCTCTTCTTGATCTGAGGAAACATTAACATCTTTATCACTCCCAGTGATGATCATATTACAGAAGGACTTAGGTGAAAAGGATTCAATAAGTGATCTGCAGCTATTTATTCTCCTACAGATCCTGCGTGCTTCGTACATTTATCATTTGAAGCTGTGAATTGATATTCTGAAGGCATCTGATCTACTTTGAATAAGTCTTCAGTGTTCCCATTACTCATAAATGGTGTATTAGGTTACTACAAGGGCATAACATCTTACCCTAGATTAAATAGACAACAAATTAGTTTGTTTTTACGATGTATCCCTGTTTTTATAGTTATTCAAAGACTAACAACATTACAGGGGGGTTCTGAATCGCATTTTTGACACTTTTATGCTTTAAGAATGTCGTTAATTATGGCGCATTGGGGGTAACAGAAATAAGAAAAATATGGCTTAACTATTGAAACAAGCAATCAGTCTCTTTAAAGCGGGCTTTACACGCTACAACAAATCTAACGATGTGTCGGCGGGGTCACGTCGTAAGTGACGCACATCCGGCATCGTTAGTGTTGTTGTAGCATGTGACAGCTACGTGCGATTGCGATTGAACGTAAAACCGTTCATCGCATACACGTCGTTCAAAACCTAAAAATTGAACATCGGATTGTTCATTGTTCCTGAGGCAGCACACATCGCAGTGTGTGACACCCCGGGAATGATGAACTGCAGCTTACCTGTGTCCCGCGGCTTCTGCCGGCAATGCGGAAGGAAGGAGGTGGGCGGGATGTTTACGTCCCGCTCATCTCCGCCCCTCCGCTTCTATTGGCCGGCTGCCGTGTGACGTCGCTGTGACGCCGAACGTCCCTCCCACACCAGGAAGTGGATGTTCGCCGCCCACATACAGGTCGTATGGAAGGGTAAGTATGTGTGACAGCAATTAATCGTTTGTGCGACACGGTCAACAAATTGACCGTGTCGCACATACGATGGGGGCGTGTCACATCGCATACGATATCGTATGCAGAATTGAAAGGTGTAAAGCAGGCTTAACACACAGCTCATGTTATGTGTTGAGTTGTTGACACAAGAAATGCTATCCTGTGTTGGACACAAACTGGAAGAGGTTTTGCTGGGTCCAAGGATCTTCTAGATGAAGATTGGGGCACCTTTGAAACATCAAGTATATTCGTAAGTTGTATAACATACTAAACTAGGTACATTTATCATGAATTGTTCTTAGTTGGGCAACCTCTTTAAGGCAAACAATCACATAGCATGGTGGAACAGTGGACAATACTGTTGCTGTGTGCCACTTGGGGGTTGTATGTTCAATTCTCACCAAAGACATCTGCATGAATTTGTTTTCATGGGTTTCCTCTAAGAAATCTGGTTTCCTCCCACACTCTAAGGCCTCTTTCACACGTCCGTAAAAATCACGCACGTTTTTCACGGACGTGTCAAAGATGTGTATTGTCCTCCGCGTGCTGTGTTTATGGCACACATGTGTTCTCCCTCTGTTATCCGTGATAACACATGGAGAACGGGAACTTTCTGCTCACCTGTCCCTGGCATCGCTGTCCGTGGTGCTGATCTTTGGTCTCCGACCCTGCCAACTCCCCGCTGCTGCTGCTTCCGGCCCGCAGTGGAGTGAATATTCATGAGCATAATGAGCGGGGGTCGGAAGCAAGTGACAGCAGTGGCAGAGGCAGCAGGGTTGGAGAAGGTGAGAATAGAAATTCTTTTTATTTCACAGACAAGTGTGTTTTCTCCAGGGCGTGTCACATGGATCACATCCGTGCGGTCCGTGTGTGGTCCATGTGACACCCGTGATGCTGGAGAAAAACGGACATGTCTACGTGTGGAGCAGACGGGCACACGTATGCTCCACACGTACAGACGGTCCATGGCAAAACACGCACGTGTGCGCAGACCCATTGATTTTAATGTGTCTACATGTGCCCGTGTCTCCGGCATGTGAGGAAACGGACCAAACATGTACCGGAGACACGGATGTGTGAAGGAGGCCTAAAGACGTATTTAGATTGTGAGCTCCATTGGAGACAGTGATGATGATGTCTGTAAAGAGCTGTGGAATTAATGGTGCTATATAAGTGAGTAAAATAAACACAGCAAAAGCATCATATACATTAATGGATACAGTTCAAGAATTAATAGTTTTCTGTTCTTCATCTCTCCCTGTCTATTAACACAATGCATATTCTTTGAATTTTCTACTGTTTTTGTACCCTTTTACTCTATTAGTATGTGATATGTCAGTAAGTTTGTTAATTTATATGCCTGATGCTTGTGGAAAAATGAGACTGTAACCAAGTAGGATGTTCCACCAACGCAGACTTTTAGACAGTGACTCACTGCTGTATAATTTTGGAGCACTTCTGTCTGATGTACCTCCAGGTCAAATAAATAGAAATGCATTTGGCATTTAGAAGATGTTCCTAAGCTGACATAAAACAATCTGACAGGTCAGTTGTATTCCATTATTTGAAGGACAAACAGACTTACGTTTTTTTCAGGAACACCTATTGACATGGGATGTGTTTACGCACCTTATAGGAAGTTGTTTTTTATGTGTTTTATGTGTGTATTCCCTAAGGACAGATATTGCATTTACTTGATTTTGGTTGGTTTGCTAAATCTAATGCTAATAGCATTATTTACACAGGTATGTAATATTTGAGTTTATGAAAAAATGTTCAAATCCAATGACTGATTCTTATGTCCTGATTTAAAAAAAAAAATATGTTTTTAACTGTCATGTATGTATTGTGCACAAAACACACGTGAAATTGCATATCTTTATTGTAGCCAAACATGTTCACAATGTGGAATATATATATACAGTACAGACCATAAGTTTGGACACACCTTCTCATTCAAAGTGTTTTCTTTATTTTCAGGACTATGAAAATTGTAGATTCACATTGAAGGCATCAAAACTATGAATTAAAACATGTTGAGTGAAATACTTAAAAAAGTGTGAAACAACTGAAATTATGTCTTCTATTCTAGGTTCTTCAAAGTAGCCACCTTTTGCTTTAATTACTATTTTGCACACTCTTGGCATTCTCTTAATGAGCTTCAAGAGGTAGTCACCGGAAATGGTTTTCCAAGAGTCTTGAAGGAGTTCCCAAAGATGCTTAGCACTTGTTGGCCCTTTTGCCTTCACTCTGCGGTCCAGCTCACCCCAAACCATCTCAATTGGGTTCAGGTCTGGTGACTGTGGAGGCCAGGTCATCTGGCATAGCACCCCATCACTCTCCTTCTTAGTCAAATAGCCCTTACACAGCCTGGAGGGTCATTGTCCTGTTGAAAAATAAATGATGGTCCAACTAAACTTAAACCGAATGGAATAGCATGCCGCTGCAAGATGCTGTGGTAGCCATGCTGGTTCAGTATGCCTTCAATTTTGAATAAATCCCCAACAGTGTCACCAGCAAAGTACCCCCACACCATCACACCTCCTCCTCCATGCTTCACGGTGGGAACCAGGCATGTAGAGTCCATCCGTTCACCTTTTATACAAAGACACGGTGGTTGGATCCAAAGATCTCAAATTTGGACTCATGAGACCAAAGCACAGATTTCCACTGGTCTAATGTCCATTCCTTGTGTTCTTTAGCCAACACAAGTCTCTTCTGCTTGTTACCTGTCCTTAGTGTAAGGGCCCAGGGACAGAGGACCTCAAACATTCTATATGTTACAGTTTCTGTTCTTGCACAAGGGTGCAGGGGCCGTGTTCCCTGGGTGGTCTACAAGGCCCTGATGTGCCCTGCTATCCATCCCCACACAGTATACACAGCTGATGGACAGTCCAAAGACACCGTCTTGGGGATAACAGTTGCTTTAATACAGCAGGAATAAAGGAAAACAACACGGAATATACAGTATGTTTCACGGTCTTTTGTGGGTACGCCACGGCAAATACAGCTTGGTGTTGAATGCTGAAGTGTAATTAGGATTCTATAGTTTTAAGAGCACGATTTGCTTCAGATTTAATACTGGTATGCCTTTAGAAGCAGCTTCAGAGTCTCTTGAGCTTAGGGGGCAGATATAATAAGATTGTACAGACCTGGAGTCCAGGGGTTAATTTCACTGGGGTTAATTTCACTAATGTCACTAGTTCAGACACGTGCAGTGCATGTAAGCAAATGTAGATAGTTGCCCAGCACGCTACGGGGACCGGACGGCTGGTGCGTGGACAATGGCATGAAAGCCACTAATATTGCAGTGGAGTGGGAGACTTCCCCAATCTGCGTGCAGTAGGGTCTGGTATATAGTCAGTATGCCCTACTGTCTGAAGAGATGCACAATGTATATCTGGCCAGTGAGGATTCAGGATAGGAAGCCTTCAGCATATTGGCTGTTAAGGCTACTTTACACACTGCGATATCGGTCCCGATATCGCTAGTGTGGGTAGCCGCCCCCATCTGTTGCGCGACACGGGCAAATCGCTGCCCGTGCCGCACAACATCGCCCAGACCGGTCACACATACATACCTGTCCGGCGACGTCGCTGTGACGGGCGAACCGCCTCCTTTCTAAGGGGGCGGTCCGTGCGGCATCACAGCGACGTCACTGAACCGCCGCCCAATAGCAGCGGAGGGGCGGAGCTGAGCGGGACGTAACATCCCGCCCACCTCCTTCCTTCCTCATAGCGGCCGGGAGGCAGGTAAGGGGAGCTTCCTCGTTCCTGCGGCGTCACACGCAGCGATGTGTGCTGCCGCAGGAACGAGGAACAACCTCGTTACTGCTGCAGTAACGAGATTTGAGAATGGACCCCCGTGTCGCCGATTAGCGATTTTGCACGTTTTTGCAACGATGCAAAATCGCTTATCGGTGTTACACGCAACGGCATCGCTAATGCGGCCGGATGTGCGTCACGAATTCCGTGACCCCAACGAGTACGCATTAGCGATGTCGCAGCGTGTAAAGCCCGCTTAAAAGTCAGTAAATGGTGAAATTCTAGGCCTCGGCCTAGTAGGAGTCTTGTGTTGAAGAGAAACTCCACATAATGTCTCCCCTCAGAGGAGACTCAGCCAGCACCACAACATTCCAGTTCTTTCCAGACAGAGGCTGGAGAATAGCTCCACCTATTGAGCCATGTGACTAAGAACTGGCCAATAGGATAACACTTAATGCGCACTTCAGATTCTTACAGTTTTCACCAGTAGATGGTGCTAGAACACCAACAAATGAGAAATGCTTTACTTATAACATATAACATGATATTACATATAAGAGAATGTACTTAAAGAAACAGACACAATCTGGACCACTACATTAGCAGTGGTTTCCTAGCAGCTATTTTACCATGAAGGTCTGCTGCACAAAGTCTCCTCTTAACAGTTGTTCTAGAGATGAGAAGGTGTGTCCAAACTTTTGGTCTGTACTGTATATATACAGTGAAGGAAATAAGTAGTTCATCCCTTGCTAATTTTGTAAGTTTGCGCACTGACATAGACATGAACAGTCTATAATTTTAAGGGTAGGTTAATTTTAACAGTGAGAAATAGAATATCCAAAATATATGAAAATCACATTGTATAAATTATATAAATTTATTTGTATTTTGCAGAGAGAAATAAGTATTTGATCCCCTACCAACCATTAAGAATTCTGGCTCCAAAAAGACCATTTAGACGCTCCTAATCAACTCGTTACGTGCAGTAAAGACAGCTGTCTTAAACTGTCACCTGTATAAAAGACTCCTGTTCACAGAATCAATTAATCAAACTATGGGTATGTGCGCACGTTGCTTTTTACCTGCTTTTTACCTGCTTTTTTGCTGCTTTTTCTTCTGCGCTGTTTAATGCCAAAATGGATGTGTTCTTCTATTCAAGCAAAGTCTATGGGAATTTGGGTTTCTTGTTCACACTATGTTGTTCAAAATGCTGCCTTTTTGTGGCAGAACTTTGGTCAAAAACTCAGCTTTGCAGTGCAAAACCCAAATGGCAAAAACAATCGACATGTTGCTTCTTTGAAAAGCTGAGTTTTTGACCAAAGTTCTGCCTCAAAAAGGCAAAGAGCTTTCTGAGGATGTCAGGTACAAGATCATAAACCTGCACAAGTTTGGAATGGGCTACAAAACCATAAGTAAGATGCTGGGTGAGAAGGAGATAACTGTTTCTGCAATAGTAAGAAAATGGAAGAAATTCAAAATGAGTGTCAATTGACATCAGTATGGGGCACCATGCAAGATCTCACCTTGTGGGGTATCCAGGATCATGAGGAAGATGAGAGATCAGCCGGGGGGAACTTGTTAATTTTCTCATGGCAGCTGGGACCACTGTCACCAAGAAAACCATTGGTAGCACATTCCGCCGTAATAGTTTAAAATCCTGCAGTGCCAGCAATGTCCCACTGCTCAAGAAGGCACATGTGCAGGCCCATCTGACGTTTGCCAATGAACACCTGGATGATTCTGACAGTGATTGGGAGACGGTGCTGTGGTCAAATGAGACAAAAATTGAGCTATTTGGCCTTAACTCAACTCCCCATGTTTTGAGGAAGGGAAATGCTGCCTTTGACCCAAAGAACACAGTCCCCACTCTCAAGCATGGAGGTGGAAACATTATGTTTTGGGGTATTTCTTTGCTAAAGGCACAGGACTACTTCACCGCATCAATGGGACAATGGATGGAGTCATGTACCGTAAAATCCTGAATGACCTTCTCCTTCCCTCTTCCAGGACATTAAAAATGGGCCGTGGCTGCGCATTCCAGCATGACAATGACCCAAAACATACAGCCAAGGCAACAAAAAAGTGGCTCAAAAATAAGCACTTAAGGTCATGGAGTGACCCAGCCAGTCTACAAAACTTAATCCCACAGAAAACTTATGGAGGGACCTGAAGCTTTTAGTTGCCAAGCGACAGCCTCAAAATCTTAATGATTTAGAGATGATCTGCAAAGAGGAGTGGATCAAAATTCCTACTAACGTGCGCAAACCTCATCATCAACTACAAAAACGTCTGACTGCTGTGCTTGGCCATATTAAGTTTAAGTTTTGTTTTGGTTGCTAGAGGGATCAAATACCGTACTTATTTCTCTCTACAAAATGCAAATAAATTTATATAATTTATACAACGTGATTTTCTGGATTTTATTTTTGATATTCTATCTCTCACTGTTAAAATTATCCTACCCTTAAAATTATAGACTGTTCATGTCTTTTTCAGTGGGCAAACTTACAAAATCAGCAAGGGATCAAATAATTATTTCCTTCACTTTACAGTGGAGAAAATAAGTAATATGCTGCCGATTTTGCAAGTTTTCCCACTTACAAAGAATGGATAGGTCTGTCCCTCAAACTTGGTACACAGGTACTTAAAAGTGTCTCCTGTCAGTAGAGCTTTTCACAAATGGCTTCATCAGTCCAAACTTAAGGTGAAGTGGTGGCAGGAGAACTTTAGTGGGATCAACTAAACCTTCCGCAACTATGTTCTTGAATCCAGGTTGCACAAATGTTCTCGTTCAATTTTTTTGGCTCCAGTGATGTGTCCTATCCTGGCTATCCCATTCACACAAAATGGGCTCGGTTCCACTAGCATTTTGCACGGACAAGTGCAATCCGATAAAACATTGGACTGCACTCGCACCAGTGTAAAACTATGGGGCAGTGTCCATCTGCGATTGATTTCTTATGCCATATTGCCATGAGCAATGAATCGCTGCATGTTGCGTTTGGCAGTGAGCTTTGGCTCACACGCACCCATACAAGTCTATCGGAGCATGTAAAACATCACACTGCATTCGCATGTCATCAGACCGCAGTGCAATGTACGCAGAGACCAGCAGCGGAGGAGATGGGGAGAAAGTGATCCCTGCCTCTTCTCCGCAGCTGTGAAGTCGCATGACCCTCGGCTGATGCTCACAGCAGGGGGTCATTAGCATATCGCTCCCCATGCTCTTGCATCAGAAGCTATACGCAAGTTGAACCGTACCCAAAGCATGGGTATTTATTGTATCCTCCTTGCTGCTGAAGGAGGAAAGAGAGAACTTTCAGATCACAACGTATTGACCATCCTTCATCCTCATAGTTAAGTTTCTTGAGAATAAAGTCTAAGTTCTCCTAGCTTTTCCTTAAGTGTATAGAATGCCCTACAGGCACTGAAGCACACTTGCTGCCATTGTGCAGTAGCACAGCTTTCAGACTTTTTTTGGAAGATGGGTTAAGAATATTTTCTATGCCCACAGCAGCTAATCAGAGTACAGCGTCCATTAATATCTAAGTAATCTAATGACACCAAAATCATCCACCAAAGTTCATACAATGAGTTCAAAGTATGGTGCAAGAAAAAGCCTGTGTAGTCAATGTTTGTGTAAAAACTGTATGTTATGACAATTTTTCAATATGTTTACTGAGTTCAACAATCAAAGTTCATAAAAATCACCTCTTCTTTTTCAAACAATTTTATGAAGGCTGACCTGTGTTATAAATAATTGGCTAGAGCACACCTGGTCAAAATCAGACCCGCAGGCCACATCTGGCCCTATAGCTTCTCCAGTCTGGTACATGGACTGAGACAGCCAGAGGGATGACAACAGTGGCCCACTGGTTCCACTATACTCTACCCTGCTCATCACCCATGTCCCGATATCACCACTATCTGCATCATCAGGATGCAGATGGCAATCAATACATTGATGGAGGATGGAGCCGCCGTTTACTTCTTCCACCAATCAGCTTGTGCAACTAAGATAGTGGAGCACCCCACGGGGCCTGAGGGGTTACTCGTCGCCGGGCCTGGTGAAGGGTCAGGGGGATGGATGTCACGGGTGGCCTGCCCAGTTTCGTGACCCCGAGGTGTCCACGGAGAAGGGGGAATATATATGGATGGGGATGATTGGCGTGATGCCTCCTGCGGTTATGCGGCCAGGGATTAGTCTCCGCTGCTATTGCTGTCCTCCGGGGTGGTTGGTAGTAGCACAAAGATGGTTTCGCTCCCCACAGGTGGATGATGATGGGAGTTGTACTTTGCCGTTGGCGCCAAAGTGCGGGGTGGCGACACCAGACATAACAGGCTCACACAGTCTCTGAAATTCCAGGTAGTTTTGCTCACTGTTATGCCGCTCACCCGGGAAGTACCGGTCACCTGCTGTGATGGGCCCCGTCGAACCCGGTTCCTTTGGAGGTCAGTCCGGTACGGTGGTCTGTGGGCCCTTCCTCTCAGAGTCTTGTAAGATGGATCACCGTGGCTTTAAGCTACTTGGGGACCCCAGTCCGTGTTGAGTGAAACTCCCATCCCGTTTGCAGGTGCTGCGGTTCCGCAATGGGGCCTCACTCAGATCTAGGCACCGGATCCTATGTGGCACTGTGCTCCGGACACTGTGTTGGCCAGGGAGACGTGCAATCCCCCTGTCCCGGCAGATTCTGGTAAACCAACTTGAAGTATGATCTCCCCTAGAGTTCTGCACTCTGGGCTGCGCTGGTCCCGACGGAGCAATAAAGCTCACCCCTCGGCTACTGTGCAAATTCCTGTATCCCACCAGAGCCACCGGTGAGACCGTCTGCTCCTTCCCTCTCCAGCTGGAGAACTCCTAACAGTTGTGTTGGCTCCTAACTCTGCCTGGTGGCTGCTCCTCCCCCGGGTCCCTGTCACTAGTGGGTGGCTGCCCCCCATGTTTGGTGACTGCCTTCAGACCCGACCCTAACTCGGTCCCCAGTGGGGAGAGCAACCTGGTTGTGTGTTTAAGTGGTGTAAGTGGTGAAACCGGTACCGACCTCCTCTGGATCCGGGTTAAGCACTGCACCTTAAGTGAGGTGCAGTACCCTGTGGCGACGGTGGCCGCAGGGGCGCCACAATAGCAGACATGATGACATCACTATATTACGTCATTTGTGCAGAGAATCAATGCACCGGAGACTGGAGCAGAGTACGGGGGGGAAAGTGATGTATGTGTGGGTTTTTTTTATATGTGTAAGGGATGCGTGCTTTACAGGAGCTCAAAGGGGTGAACCCCACTGAGGCCTATATGCAAACAGCAGGTGTAGAAGATACTGCTCCTAGTCACGCCCATGGGTCTCAACCAACATCTTAAGCTGAGTACCGAGTAGCATAGTCTATGAAACATCTATGAAACATTTTCCAGAGCTGCTTCAGATGGCCAGTGGCCCAAAGATGTCCACAGCAACCTTCTGGAATGACTCCTCTATCACCAACAAAAAGATCAAGGAATCCTTGAGGGCAAGTGATACAGGAGTGGCAGTAGTTGACAATATCTGTCACCATTTTGGGCCAATAGAAGGGTTGAGATAGCCGGGCCTTGGTTTTGCTGACCCCCAAGTGTCCAACCAGTGGCACCTCATGGGCAATCTGCAACAACTAATCTCTAATCCCAAAGGGCATGACCAGTTGTCTTTCCCTCCACCTGTTGTAGGTTACAGGGAACAGTCTTCTAGTACAAACTCCCATGGTCTCAAAATACTCTCTTCTTGTCGGACTCAGAGGTGGGCTTCTCCACAAGGTCCTTCAACAGCTCTAGACCAACATCTGCATGCAATGCCACCTGGAACTCATGTTTAGAGATTATCAGAAGTGACATTAAAACCCCAACCTCAATCAAACCCTCTGAGACCTGCTCTGGGTCAGTAACTGGTTCGGTTATCACTCCATATGATGTGGGTTGAGAAGGCAGCTTGTCACTCACATTCTCGGAACTCTGATTGTGGGTGGCAGTGGCTATGTATCCTGGTTTCTGAAGTATAACACTTTGCCATCACCTTGGCAGGCAGTTGATAACACTTTCTCAGCACTCTGACAGGTTGTGGATGCCACTTTCCCATCACCCTGACAGGGTGTAGATAACACTTTCCCAGCACCCTGACAGGATATGGATAACCCTTCACTCGTAATACCTCATAATCAGTGCTAATCATGGGGCAGCTATAACCGGGCATGTCACAGTTCGTTGTGACACTGGTCAGTTGCACATGACCACTTTCCTCAGGGTCTTTGTTCCTATTGGCACTGATTCTCACTTCTTAGAGGGGATCCTCAGCAAGGTCATCCCGCAGTGTGATGTGGCTGAGTTCCCCTGTATAATGAAACACTTTATCATCATGCACAACATTAATATCACATCATCAACATTTGGATTGCATGAAGCATCAGATTGGGGAGGTTTGTCAGGAACATATTGAGTGACCAACCATCTTATTTATAACCATTTAAAGGCAGGTTCTCAGACATACACATTTCTCTCAACTCTCTCCCGCCATCCCAGTCTAAGAAATGTCGGGCCATTGGTAAAGGTCAGTGAACACCCCCAATCCTCTTGTCAGTTAGTGTCTCCCTATGGTTAAGGTCTTCAGGGATAAGGATTAAGGTATTCAGTGGACACCAACTCAGTGCAAATGAGGTTTCTGTCACACTATGTACGGGGAAGTACCAAGCGAACGGCAAAAGGGAAGGGAAACCCTGTGTCTAGAGAAGGGGGAGATATTGACCCCTGACCAAACCTACTGCTGACCGCTGGCTAACCTCACCACCCTAGATAGGCTCCATATGTATGTGCTGAACAGGATACCTGGCCATGGCTGACCCTGAAATAAACCCTAGGTAGGAAAACTGATGGGACAAACCCTTAAGGCCGTGTTACACGCTGCGATCTCGGTAGCAAGATCGCTAGCGTGCGTGTCCACCCCCATCGGTTGTGCGTCACGGGCAAATCACTGCCCGTGGCGCACAACATCGCTCGGACCCGTCACACTACTTACCTGCCTAGCGACGTTGCTGTGACCGGCGAACTGCCTCATTTCTAAAGGGGCGGTTTGTTTGGCGTCACAGCGACATCACTAAGCGGCCGCCCAATATAAGTGGAGGGGGCAGAGATGAGCAGGACGAACATCCCGCCCACCTTCTTCCTTCCTCATTGCCGGTGGCCGCAGGTACGGTGAGGTTCTTCGTTCCTGCGTTATCACACATAGCGATGTGTGCTGCCGCAGGAACGACGAACAACCTGCGTTCTGCAAAAGCAAAGATATTTGGGAACTGGACAGCGTGTCAACGAGCAACGGTATGGTGAGTATTATCGTTCGATAATGGTTGCTCCTGCGTGTCACACGCAACGACGTCACTAAAGAGGCCAGATGTGTGTCACGAATTTCGTGACCCCAACGACATCTCTTTAGCGATGTTGTTGCGTGTAAAGCGGCCTTTAGTCAACCCCACTAAGCTCTAAGGAACACACAGAGAATACACACAGGGAAAAAGTAAACAAATAAGTTATCTCCAGATGACTCAGGGAGAGGAACTGCAACAACAACACATTTTCTCCAGATGAATACAAGCAGAGTGCTTGCACTCAAGATCTGTAAAAAGTATTTAAACCTATCACCAGCAGAGAGCAAGAGAGAATGAGAGTATTTAAAGACAAAAAGGGAAGTGCTGATGATTAACAGCTGAAAAGGTGAGGAAATCCTCAAGTTCCTAAAGAGAAAGTAATTAACCCCAAGCAGGAAAAAAGGGAAAGTCAGAAATCAGCTTGTGTAGCCAAATGCTGTGA
Organism: Anomaloglossus baeobatrachus; assembly: GCF_048569485.1. Classification (NCBI taxonomy): domain Eukaryota; kingdom Metazoa; phylum Chordata; class Amphibia; order Anura; family Aromobatidae; genus Anomaloglossus; species Anomaloglossus baeobatrachus. The sequence goes on from NC_134354.1 coordinate 144,504,241, forward strand.
CTTTCTACAGCCAGATACTGCAGGACTATCTGTCTAGCGTGACCCACCCATGACAGTTTCATTTGGCCCTGGTATCCTTGAGCCTCACAGTGATGGTATTGCCTACTGTAAATGGATGTAAGCTTTCACAGGCCTTCCAAAAGCCCCACCCACAAAAGAACAGCTGAATTAGGCTCCTGTGCCTTGAATGTGGGGTTCCTCTTCTGCTTCTGTTGGCAGGCAATACTGATGCATTCTGAATGGTTGTAATGCACTGGTGGGAATCAAAGGCAAGACAGATGCTGCGAGATGGGGCAAGAACTCCCAAAGATCGACTGACAGGGGCATTGTTAGTGATTGTTGGCTTACCCTGTTTCCAGTTTGTGAAGGCCAACTTCCGCACCTGAGGTGAATGGTTGGCCACATAGGTATCAGCATCTGTGTTGCCTTGGTTGCTTCCTTTGGCTGCCAGTCCATAACAAACTATTGTACCCCCACAAGATAAAGAGTTCTGAAACTAAATCCATAACTGGGTCTCATGGTGCGCCACTAGTCCTTGGTTTTGGTGGCACATTGTGGTGCTCCCAGGCATCATCCTCAACCATGGCACAGACTAAAATCTCTTTGATTTTGTCTGTCTCATTGAGATTTCTCTCTTGACACCTATGGATAAGCACTGCTTTCTCCTTATAAGCAGCTGCCATGTTAGAAGTCACACGCCAAATAAAAGATAAAACAGAAAAACAAGAGGGGGGAGGGGTGTAATTACTGCATGAACAGTAGTGTCCCAGGTATAATTAAGCACTGAGTTTATCTTTAAATGTCTGCACAGAATCCTTGCAGAGAGTTTTTAGTGACAAGGATGATTACTCAAACCAGATCACTAATGCTCTATAATCCCATCACTGCCACCAAATCTCACAGAGATAGTCTGGGAGATCACGCAGATATCCTATCACTGCCACTAAGTGTCACGAACAGCACACCGCTGCCTCCAATTATCAGGACAATACACAATTGACTGACAATTGAGGAACCAGGTGACAGCTGCTTTCGCTACTTGGTCAATTATTGGGTGCTCTCAAAGTAAACATATAGGATATACATATCCGAGTACAACACATGGAATATACTGTATTTACTGTACTCACTGCCAAGCCCTGAAATAAGCCCTACAAAACTAGCTACTACCACCAGTCCTTTATACTGGCTAATTGGACACCCGTTACTAGTAATGTTTATAAATGCGGTTTATGGAGCAAGAGAAATAAAACTATTAAAGTTTATATATTTAATCAGAAAAGTAGACAGTGTTTATAAAAATAAAAAAAAGATGTTACAAACGGGACAACACAATACCATATACACAATAAAAAGGAAAAAACAAAAGATAAGTACTAGTGATGAGCGAGTACTAAAAAGCTCGGGTGCTCGAAGCTCGGGCCGAGCCTCCCAAGATACTCGTGTACTCGGGCCGAGCAACGAGCCCAATGTTATCCTATGGGAGACCCGAGTATTTTTGTGAAATGACCCCCCGGCAGCATGTAGAAACCCTAAAAATGTCACAAAAGTCTCAGAAGAGTGCTCAAATGACATGGCAACAGCATGGGGAAGACCCCTTGAAGCATTTATCACTCAAAAGTCACAGCTGTGAACAATTTTGTCCGCGTTTTACGCCATTTTTACGGACTCACCAGAAAACCTTGCAAAATGACCCCAAAATGAATTTTCATGGCGGAAATGTTAAGGGCACATACACAATAGTGAGATAGAGCTGGTGTATGTTACTTTTTGAGATTAATACATGAAAGATTTTACATAAACATTGTGTGGCACTCCGATGTCCAAAACGCACGTTTTGTGCTTTTTACTAGCGATGTCGGTCATTTTTTTTTTCATTCTATCTCCCGTCGGTCGGTCTCGCTCTGTCGGTCTCTCTCTGTCTTGTCTGTCCCCCTCTCACAGTCTGTCGGTCATTCTCCCCCCTCTCTCTTACTCACCGTTCCCCGATCACTGCTGCGGCACTGCACGGCATTCACACTGCTCCTGCGGCTTTTCCTCTTTTGAAAAAGCCGGCCGCTCATTAATCAATCTCGTATTCTCTGCTTTCCTGCTTTTCGGCGCCTATGATTGGTTGCAGTGAGACATGCCCCCACTCTGAGTGACAGGTGTCACACTGCACCCAATCACAGCAGCCGGTGTGTGTGTGTATACTGTGCAGTGAAATAAATAATTAAATAATTAAAAAAAACGGCGTGCGGTCCCCCCCAATTTTAATACCAGCCAGATAAAGCCATACGGCTGAAGGCTGGTATTCTCAGGATGGGGAGCTCCACGTTATGGGGAGCCCCCCACCCTAACAATAACAGTCAGCAGCCGCCCAGAATTGCCGCATACATTATATGCGACAGTTCTGGGACTGTACCCGGCTCTTCCCGATTTACCCTGGTGCGTTGGCAAATCGGGGTAATAAGGAGTTATTGGCAGCCCATAGCTGCCAATAAGTCCTAGATTAATCATGTCAGGCGTCTCCCCGAGAAACCTTCCATGATTAATCTGTAAATTACAGTTAAAAAACACACACCCGAAAAATCCTTTATTAGAAATAAAAAACAATAACAAAGTCCCTCATCACCAATTTATTACCCACAACAAAGCCCTCCATGTCCGGTGTAATCCACGGTCCTCCAGCGTCGCGTCCAGCTCTGCTGCATGCAGGTGACAGGAGCTGCAGAATACACCGCCGCTCCGGTCACCTCCACGCAGCTAATGAGGTGAGTATAGCGATCAGCTGAGCTGTCACTGAGGTTACCTGGATGCAGCGGTGGCCGCGGGTAACCTCAGTGACAGCAGCTGATCGCGCTACTCACCGCCGCTCCGGTCAGCTCCATGCACCAACTGAGGAGAGTATAGCGATCAGCTGCTGTCACTGAGGTTAATCGCGGCCACCGCTGGATCCAGCGGTGGCCGCGAGTTACCTGACTGACAGCAGCTGATCGCGCTTCTCACCTCAGTTGCTGTGTGAAGCTGACCGGAGCGGCGGTGAGTAGCGCGATCAGCTGCTGTCACTGAGGTTACCCGCGGCCACCGCTGCATCCACCGCTGGATCCAGGTAACCTCAGTGACAGCAGCTGATCGCTATACTCACCTCATTAGCTGCGTGGAGGTGACCGGAGAGGCGGTGTATTCTGCAGCTCCTGTCACCTGAATGTAGCAGAGCTGGACGCGACGCTGGAGGACCGTGGATTACACCGGACATGGAGGGCTTTGTTGTGGGTAATAAATTGGTGATGAGGGACTTTGTTATTGTTTTTTATTTCTAATAAAGGATTTTTTCGGGTGTGTGTGTTTATTTACTGTAATTTACAGATTAATCATGGAAGGTATCTTGGGGAGACGCCTGACATGATTAATCTAGGACTTATTGGCAGCTATGGGCTGCCAATAACTCCTTATTACCCCGATTTGCCAACGCACCAGGGTAAATCGGGAAGAGCCGGGTACAGTCCCAGAACCGTCGCATATAATGTATGTGGCAATTCTGGGCGGCTGCTGACTGATATTGTTAGGGTGGGGGGCTCCCCATAACGTGGAGCTCCCCATCCTGAGAATACCAGCCTTCAGCCGTATGGCTTTATCTGGCTGGTATTAAAATTGGGGGGACCGCACGCCGTTTTTTTTAATTATTTATTTATTTATTTTACTGCACAGTATAGACACGCCCACCGGCTGCTGTGATTGGGTGCAGTGAGACACCTGTCACTCAGCGTGGGGGCGTGTCTCACTGCAACCAATCATAGGCGCCTGTGGGCATGGAAAGCAGGGAATATGAGATGGCTGTGTACAGAGCACAGCGCGGCGGCCGGTATAAAGGCTCGGTCACGCTGTGCAGGCCGGCCAATCACTGCAATTCCACAACTAACAGGGCTGTGGCATTGCAGTGGTCTGCCAGCCAATCCCTGCATGAGGGCTGGCTCTCAAAAGAGCGCCAACATGCAGAAATGAAGACCACGAGTAAAGCACGAGTATTGCAAAATTACTCGGTACCCGCCGAGAAGCCCGAGTACAGTGATACTCGTGCGAGTACCGAGTAGTAACAAGCATACTCGCTCATCACTAATAAGTACTAAACCTGTGTCACAGATATGGCTCAGATTGTAGCGGAAGGGAGGGAAAAGGCTAGAACTACAGTGCACTGCATTTTCTAGGACTGACAAAGCCAAAAACTCAATTTTCTGAGACAAAGGTTATGTTCACATACTTCACTTTTCTGACATCATATAGGGCTGGTCATGCCTCAGTTTCAGGACTCAATCCGATGACCTCTTGCTGCGTGGTCAGTTTCCTTTTCTGCTAAGCCACAGCCTGGTTAATCTCTGTCCAACTGCTGATGATTCTCTTTCCTATCACATCCCAGGTTTGGTTATTTATACTCACCTAGCCTTCTTTGCTGGCTATATTTCTAGGTAGTTCCAGCCCTGCAACTAAGGAATTTTGCATGCTAGGAAGAGACCAGTTGACTTACTGCTTTGTGTTTGGCCATTTAGCTTCTTAACACCTTTAAGGGTGCTTTACACGCTGCGACATCGCTAACGATTTATCGTCGGGGTCACTGTGTTTGTGACGCACATCTGACGTCGTTAGCGGCATCGCAGCGTGTAACATGTACCAGCAACCTTAAACGATCTCAAAAGAGACAAAAAATGTTGGTTTTGGAGAGGTCGTCCAAACACCAAAAATCGTTGTCTCGTACGCAGCGATATTGTTCCTCGTTCCTGCAGCATCACACATCGCTATGTGTGACACTGCAGGAGCAACGAATATCTCCTTACCTGCATCCACCGGCAATGAGTAAGAAAGGAGGTGGGTGGGATGTTACGTCCCGCTCATCTCCGCCCCTGAACTTCTATTGGGCGGCCGCTTAGTGACGCCACAGTGACGTCGCTATGACGCCGAACGCACCTCACCTTTGAAGGAGGGATTGTTCGTCGGTCACAGCGACGTTGCTGACAAGCTATGTGCGTGTGACGCTGCTGTAGTGATAATGTTCACTATGGCAGCTATCACCAAATGTCGCACGTACGACGGGGCGGTTGCTATCACGCTCGACATCGCTAGCAATCGCTAGCGATGTCGCAGCGTGTAAAGCACCCTTTACTCTATCCTCTGTTAAGTTGATGAGAAGTTTCCCTTGCTTTCATTTATTATGCTCCTTTTTCCCCCCTTACACACATGCTTTAAAGGGAACCCTTCACCCACCTGCACTTATATAGTATTACTAAATACTCTGCCTAACAAGCCCTTTATACTGCCTGACAACTACACACATTGAATAAAGGTCTTTATAAACTCCTTTTTTATATGTAAATAAGCCCTTTGATTAGTCTAGGCGTCGTTAGTTCATCAGACCAGGCCTATGTTCCCTCTCCTTATGTTATCATGCCTCTGAGGGTGTGTTAATGTACCGCCCCTGCAGCGGCTGAACCGCTCTGACCGGACGTCACTGCTCGTGGCTCGAGAGTCTCCGGACCCAGGGGCTAAAGGGTCACACCCGAATGAAGAAGGGGGGTGTTTACAGGGGAGATATATATATATATATAGTTTGTGATGCCACCCGTGGTGTGCGGTAATAGGGAGTACCGCCGCTGCTGTTGGGAGTACCCGAGGTGATGGAGTGGGGCAGCTAGATGACGTTACCCTCCATGGGTAGGGAAAGGCCCCGGGACCCCAGATGGTGGTATGCGGTGCAGGGGGAGTGCAGGCTCGTTGTTTGCTGAGGTTAATCAGGTACTCACTCAGCACAAAAGCAGACGCTGACAATGTAGTTGCGCTGTTCCTAATTGTTTTAGTTAAAACTGTTATCTAATGTTTTTCATGCTTGTCTCTGCTGCCTTCTACTGGGCAGACCTTTCAGCTCCTCTGTTTCTTTTGTCCAGCCCATGGGAGTGTCTGCTGCTCCTCTTAAATCACTTTCTGGCATATTCCATTGCCAGCCAGAGATTGTGAGAATAACACTCCCTTATTGGAGCTTCTGAAGCAAAGTCTTCTGACCTTAGTGGCTCCAGAAACAAGCATCACAAGAGAACCACAATGCCAGGTACTTGGACCGCTGTACTCCTGCATGTCCTTAATCTTTGGAGAAAATAAACCACCATTGTTTCATCTCAGCATGTGCATGTTTAACTCTGGAGCGCTCTGGTTCTGTCTGCCTCACCTATAGGAAAAACAAAGGTAAGATTCTCACGCCATTCCATAACTACGCGCCTTCAATCACTTTTAAGTGGGGACAGAACAGTAGTAAACCAAGTCACTGAATGCCGCTGTCTTCTGAGGGGAGCTCGTCCGGGTCCCGTCCCCTGCAGTACTGCCTAGTGGTCTGTGGACTGCTTCCTGGCACCGTATTTTAGAGTGTCTTTTGTGGCCCATCAGCTGTCATGTCCCCACCGGAGTCCGCTCCTGCGACTTCTGCTCCGATCGCCAGACAACGCCATGTTCCCACCATGGATAGTGCTGGTCATGGGTGAGGAGTCGGTGCCCGAGGTTCTGCGGAGCACAGGCTCCGCTCAACCACTAGGCTGGGTTTCCCTGGAACCTGCAGTACCACTGGCTGACTGTAGGTGGCGTGTGTCTCCCGACTAAAGTGGCCAACATTCACCTTCAGTCTATGGGAAGACACCACACCCTTCTTATTCCCCCTCCTGTCATATGACCACTGCCAGTGATAGTTCTGTTCTCCTGGCTCATGTGCTGTTTGTATTGTGATTCCTGTGCGCTGACCTTTGCTTGTTGTTTGACTACCTTCCTGCCTATCGTTTTTGTACCTTGCTGCCAGTTCCGGATTTGACCCCTGCTTTGTCTCCTCACTACGCCCCTGCCTGCCGATTCTGTTCCTGTTTTGCATCTCCTGGATTTTGACCCTGCTTGACGACCACGGACTACAGTCTACCACAGGTAGCGAACTCTGAGGCTCTGTGTAATTCCATATCCCTGTAAAGAGGTTAAAGGTTTGCGAGTTCTTGGGGTCCTGCTTTGTGAGTGGCTTTTCTCTAGATTCCCCTTACAGCCAGTCTGAGTCTGTGGCTCCTATCAGGCATTACATCAGCTTGGAGCTTTCTGGGCCCCGCTCCCTGCTATGATTAGCAAGAGGAGCCTGCTCTCAGGAGCTCACGCTTGAGATTTCAGTGGGCTGCTTTGCTTGGAAAGCCTTATCCCCCTCGTTGCGCTAGTGCCCAAATCTCTGAGCTTTGTGGGAATAGTCCATATAGGCCCTGTCCTCCGCAGGTTAATTGCTGGGTTGCTTGAAGCTTCTCCCCGACCAAGGGTCCATGTACCCCGATGTGCCTTCGGTCCCAGCCCGGCTATTGAACTGTGGCTGCTGGCTATCCTCCAAGACTAGCCAAACACCCAGTCCCAATCTCCCGCGACCGGGTCTCCGACTCCTCCGGGTCCAGACCACCGTCTGCGACCTAGTCTGCTTTTCCCTTGGGAGCTCCAACTCCCAGCTTCCTTGAGCTCCTCACTACTCGAGGGCTACTTCTGTTCTCTGGGGAGCTGCTACTCCCAGCTCCTCACTCACTGGGAGCTACTTCTGTTCTGCCTGTCAGCTCTGCTCTGCTCTCCACTTCCTCCCTCGCTGACTTCCTTCCTCCCACCACTCTGTCTGACCCCTAGGTGGACTGCCCTATTCCAGCTTAAGCAGCTCACTGGTGTGCCTGACAGGTGTGGTGTGAGGTGTAACTAGGATTTGTGGATGCTGGTGGAGTCAATACTGCAAGATAGGGTCCCAGGACCATGGTGGGTTGAGCCCTGCACGGGGAGAGAAAGATTGTGCAGAACACTGTGATGACCTGACTAGTCCAGGGCGTCACATTAACATGATTTGCAAAGAGTTGACGTCATCGCCAGCTGTCTGCAAATCCCGTACATCTGCACAGCTTGCTTCTCTAACATCATTGCTCCTCTGAAGCCAGGTATATACATCCCGGCTTCAGAGAGGTGCTGTTAGGTCTGTATACACTCACACACGGGTAAAAGGGGAAATAAAGCCAAAACTACTGAAACGACACCTGCACCTTGCTGGTTCCTGTACAGACTAGTATATAAATCTAGACCGCACCCCAATGGTTACAGTTAAGACTGGAAAATCCCTAGCCGCACAACTAGAAACACATAATCTGGACCAGGCTGTCTGAAAGGCTGCCGAATTATTTCTTGTTCCTCGTAAGGAACCAATTTGGAGATGGCAACACAACTAAACAATCACAGTTAAGAAAACCATGGAAAACAAAAATCCAAAGCAGTTCACACAAAAATATAGCCAGCACTGAATGCTAGAAACAGGAAAGCCTTTATATCCCCACCAGGGATGTGATTGGATAGACACAGTAAGCAAGTCATAACACCTGTGACTGCTACTCAAATGAATGAAAGCAAAGGTAAATGTAATTCAGGAATTGGACAGGAAACTAACCATTCTATAGCTAAGTATGGAACAGACTCTGGAGGTAGCAAACGTGACAGGATCATGACAGGTGCTCTGCGCATGTATGCAAGTGAAACTGCCATCTTCTTCACTTCCATACAGGCACAGAGCTTCACTGAAGCCGAGAAGAGTACACTCGGCTTTAGAGGTGTAATGATGTTAGTGAAGAAAGCTGCGTGCATGAAGGGCATTTGCAGACAGCTGGCAATGTTGCTGGTGTGACGCCCCTGAGGCTTCAGTCACCACAGGGTACTGCATCTCACTTAAGGTGCAGTACTCATCCCTGGTCCAGAGGAGGTCAGTGCTGGTTCGACATACATACATCCCATACATACAGTAGGTTGCCCTCACCACTGGGGAAGAGGCTAGGATCAGGACTTAAGGTTGCCAACCAAACACTGGGGCTTCCACCCACTAGTGATGGGGACTCGGGGGAGGAGTGACCACCCAGAGGAAGTTAGGAGCAAAAACACACAAAAACAGAGTGTCGTGATGAGGACAAGAAAGAGTGAGGAGCTGATTACCGGTAGCTCCTGTGGGACATTGGAGAAACACGGTTCCTGAGGGGAGAGCTTGATTGCTCCCTCGGGATCGACGCAGTCTAGGGTGCAGAGCCCTAAGGGATTGCATACTTCAGGTCGCGCCACCAGAGTCTGCAGGGCAGGGGGATTGCAGGTCCCTCTGGCCACCACTGATCCCGGAGCACAGTGGCAAACAGAGGACGGAGCCACGATCACGGTTTGAGAGGACACCTAGTTCTCTAGACATAATTAATGTGGATTTGGAGGAGGATCGGGACTATGTTCCAGGCGCCATTTACAACATCTTATCAAATAGAAGGGTTATGGTTCTGCAGATAACTGGGTTGAATCAGGGAATCTTCATGTGAATCATCTGGTAAGCGAGTTCCATTAGCAATATGAGATGGCAGGGACTGCTGAGAGTCCAGTGGCCCCTAGAAGAAGGGGGTACTGACATGCCTAGGTTTCTGGACTCTATAATGTGACCTTTTCCTGCGTAGTTGGTTTCCTTACCTTCCGAGTCACAGCCAACTGCTGATGGTTCTCTTATTTTGGCTTTTCTTTGTTTGGCTTTCAGTGTGTCTGACTTTTCTATTTTGTCTCTGTCCTATCACATCCTTGGTGGGACTATTTATACTTACCTTTCACCTTCTTTCTTTGCTGGCTATATTTCTAGGTGGATTTGAGCTAAGGAATTCCAGCCCTGCAACTAAGGGAATTGATTAAAGCTAAGGGAATTCGCCTGCTATACAAAAACCAGTTGTTTTACTGCTCTGTTTGATCATTTACCTTCCCAACACCATTCCTCTGTCCTTCATTAGGTTAGTGGCAGGTTTCCCTTGCTATCATTCATTATACTCTTTTTTTCCCACATTTTACACATACTTTAAGCTTTTTCACTTTGGGTCCCTGACTACCTCTGCACACTATCCCTCTCTTGGTTAGTTCTGTGTAGTGGCCTTCACTCTTGTTCCTCAGGAGGAACAGGAAACCTCTTGATGATCTTTCAGGGAGCTTTTTCTGAGTTGTTTTTTTACTTATGCCATTAGGGGTTTTCTAGTCTGTAGAGAAACCAGTAGTGTGTGGGTGTGGCTACTGTGTTGTAGACTTTATTTCTCCATTTTCCCATGTTTGAGTTAGGTACATGCATAACAGTCATTGGATGTGGCTCCGATGTTTTGGAAATGATAGGAACCCCAACTTTCAGGATGTCTTTGTACCTGAAGGTTCCAGGTGAAGGATTTTAATGCCATGTTTCCTATCATGATGTTAGATTTGCATCGACAGGAAATATGGTATATATATATATATATATATATATATATATATATCATCATCCATCTCCCCGATTTTAATTTGGAGCATAGGCAGGCCTCACAGTCCTGTGAGTGTGAGCAGGACCGTTACTTTTGCCATTACTTTCAATTGCCAAAAATATATCTCCCATAACTATGCCTGCATAAGAACCCCAATATTCATAACTGGACATTGACTCTGAAGCGTCTGGTTGCAGTCTTTTGAAGCCAGGCCGAGCTGATTCCTGGAGTGATTCATTTGTTGATTCTCAGCTTTTGATCTATACAGAGTCTGGTCTTTGTGTTGATATTCCAGCCGATGTACCAGTTCAATTACCTGTTCACACCTGGGGGTCCTAAATGTACAAGAGTCAAATTGTAGAGTGCTAGCTCTTGGTTCATTTCCAAATTATGACAAAGTCATGTCCAATTTCTCAGTACATTATGACAGAGATCCCAAAGACTTTTTCTTTTTAGAATTGAAAATCCCTGTAAACCCATGCCGGGACAGCATTCTCATGACAGTAATCTTGTTTATTTGCCTTCCCCAATTCACAGCTGCAGGAGACATGCTTCAGTTCTCTGAATTTCTACTGCCATTTCACATGTTCGTGATAATTAAATTTGGAGAAGACACAGCAGGAACATAATAGAGAGAGCAAAAATAAATATAATTGCAAATTTCAGTAATGCTAGGAGAAACATCCAAAACAATGTAAAAGAAGTAGGAATTTCTGTAAATCATTTGTACAGAGAGTGTTTTTGTGGTCAGTAAATTACATTTGTACTATATGTATATACAGTAGGCAGCTATCAATCACCTACATGAGGGGCAGAGGTAGGCAGGGAGAGCACTGTCCTCATGAATACAGGCAACTAATATACAAATAATTCATTATTCTCATTCACAAATGTGCCTATGATTCTATATAATGATATTCTGGATAGTTTGTAAAATGAATAATAAGAAGCTGCCTTTCCCTTGTCTGTACATAAAGAATCAATGTGTTAGGCCAAATACTGCTCATTTATGGGTTGGGGAGCCAATTATTGTGGGGTTTTTTTGGTGTTAGGATAATAAAGCTATAGTTTTAATATGCTGCCCATATTTATGGAAAATTGCCTACACAACATCTGGGCCCTTATTACTGAGATACACTTTACACTTACACTTGTAAAATGTAGTCTTGTCAGTATTTGCTTCCTTTGTTCACAACCAGAACCTTTGTTCACAATCAGACATAAGTATTTTATAAATATTGGTAATCAGGCTCAAACTGGCCTGCCAGGAAACGAGGGGAACCTGGGAAATCCCCCACTGGGCTCCAGGTCCTGAGCCGAAGCATACCCATTACAGATGCAGATGGTGTGATCGTGACCAAATTGGAAGAGGCCCGTTGGTAACAGCGATAGTTTAAGATGAAGGTACATTCTAGGATACAAATCCAGCTAAAAAGAAATGCGGATCATGGAGTTACTGGCTCCCACTCTGTAATAACTCTACATGTCGCTGGCCTATCGGATTCCAGTAGCAATGAATGACTTAGCAGATGGCATAATGACGTCACGTCAATGTGTCACCTGTAACATGCAATCTGCAATGGAGGAGCAAGAAGAAGTAGCTGGGAGTGAGAACAAGTGAGTAGATTTGTGTGTTGTTGGGTTTTTATTGTTTTTTTTTTAATTAGCATGTAAAGAGAATACTATTATACTATATAGGGGCCAGAGTGGGGGACATTGTATAATATCACAGTTTCATAGTTTTTAAGGTTGAAGGGAGACTCTAAGTCCATCTAGTTCAACCCGTAGCCTAACATGTTGATCCAGAGGAAGGCAAAAAAACCCCAATGTGTCAAACAAGCTCCAATGGGGGAAAAGATTCCTTCCTGACTCCACATACGGCAATCAGACTAGTTCCCTGGATCAATACCCTGTCATAAAATCTAATATACATAACTGGTAATATTAAATTTTTCAAGAAAGGCGTCCAGGCTCTGCTTAAATGTTAGTAGTGAATCACTCATTATAACATCATGCGGCAGAGAGTTCCATAGTCCTACTGCTCGTACAGTAAAGAATCCTTGTCTGTGATTATGATTAAACCTTCTTTCCTCAAGACGTAGCGGATGCTCCCGTGTTCCAGTCGCAGGCCTAGGTGTAAAGAGATCTTTGGAAAGGTCTCCGTACTGTCCCCTCATATGTTTATACATTGTCATTAGATCCCCCCTAAGCCTTTGTTTTTCCAAACTAAATAACCCCAAGTTTAATAACCTGTCTTGGTGTTGCAGCCCACCCATTCCTCTAATAATCTAGGTCGCTCTTCTATCTACCTGTAAGATTATGCTATTTATAACCTTCTATACTTTTGCTATCAAGAAAAGCATCCATTCCTCTCTTAAATTCATTCAGTGAGTTGGCCATCACCACTTCCTCAGGAAGAGAGTTCCAGAGCCTCACTGCTCTTACCGTGAAGAACCCTCTTCTATGCTGATGTAGGAATTTTCTTTTCTCCAACGGAAGAGAATGCCCCCTTGTTCTTGTCATAGTCCTTAGTACAAACAGATCATGGGAGAGATCTCTATATGACCCTCTGATATATTTGTACATATTTATTAGGTCTCCCCTAAGTCTTCTCTTTTCTAGAGTAAATAGACCTAATTTTGATAACCTTTCCTTGTATTGTAATGCACCCACTCCATTTATTATTTTAGTAGCCCGTCTCTGAACCCTTTCAAGTTCAGTAATGTCTTTCTTGAGCACCGGCGCCCAAAATTGCACACAATACTCCAAGTGTGGACTGACGAGTGATTTGTACAGAGGGAGAATGATGTTTTCATCTCGTGCCCCCAGACCTCTTCTAATGCATCCCATCACCCTATTTGCTTTGGTGGCTGCTGCCTGACACTGGGCACTCCAATTTAGCTTCTTATTGACTAATATGCCTAAGCCTTTTTCCATGTCTGATTTCCCCAGTAGTTTTCCATTTAGTAAGTAATCGTAGCATCTGTTTCTCCTTCCCATGTGCATAACCTTACACTTATCTGTGTTTAAACCTCATTTGCCATTTTTCAGCCCAATTCTCCAATTTACTCAAATTCATCTGTAGTTGCAAACTGTCCTCCTTTGTGTTAACTACCTTACATAGTTTTGTATCATCTGCAAATACTGATATTTTACTCTATAAACCATCCACCAGATCATTAATAAATATATTAAATAGTAGGGGGCCCAATACAGACCCCTGTGGCACCCCACTAGTAACCCTGGCCCAATCGGAGTATGCGCCATTAATAACCACTCTTTGTTTTCTATCACTAAGCCAGCTACTTACCTATCTACACACATTTTCCCCGAGCCCAAGCTTTCTCATTTTACTTATTAGTCTTTTATGTGGGACAGTGTCAAATGCTTTACCGAAGTCGAGATAAATGACATCCAATGATTCTCCTCGGTCCATGTGAGAGCTTACATCCTCAAAGAAGCTGATCAGGTTAGTTTGACAGGAGCGATCCTTCATAAATCCATGTTGATATGGAGTTAAAACAATTATTAACATTGAGACATTCCATAATAGTATCCCTTAAAAACCCTTCCAACATTTTACCCACAACAGATGTTAAGCTTACTGGCCTATAGTTTCCAGGTTGCCTTTTACACCCTTTTTTGAATATTGGTACCACATTTGCTAGCCGCCAATCCAGTGGAACAGACCCAGTTTCTATAGAGTCTTTAAATATAAGGAATAGAGGCCTGTCTATCACATTACTTAACTCCCTTAATACCCGAGGGTGAATGCCATCAGGGCCTGGTGATTTGTCAATTTTAATGTTACTAAGTCGGTTCTGCACTCCTTCCTGGGTTAGGCAGCTCATACTTAATGAAGCGTTTACATGATCACTCTGCATTTCCCGTGGCATATGCTTTTCCTGTGTGAACACAGTTGAGAAAAAAGCATTTAAAACATTTGCTTTTCCCACATCGCTTTCTATGATTTTACCCTCATTGTTCTTTAAAGGGCCAACACCATCAATTTTAATCTTTTTTTCTGTTTATATAATTAAAGAATAGTTTGGGATTTGTTTTCCTTTCCTTAGCAATAAGTCTCTCAGTTTCTACTTTTGCTAAATGTATTTGTTTTTTACACATTTTATTTTTTTCTCTATATTTTTTTAATGCTTCTTCGCTGCCTTCTTGTTTTACCTTTTTAAATGCCTTTTTCTTATTATTCATTGCCCCTTTTACATCCTTATTTAGCCACATTGGTTTTCTCCTGTTCCTAGCCCTTTTATTTCCGTATGGTATGGCTCGCTCGTAGTTGGTGTTTAATACCGATTTAAAAATTTCCCACTTATTTTCTGTGTTCCCATTTTTGAGGACATTGTCCCAATCAATTTGGCGAAGGTCTTCTCTAAGCTGATCAAACTTTGCTTTCCTGAAATTCAGCGTATTTGTAACCCCCCTCCAAGGCACCTTACTGAAGGACAAGTGGAATTGTATTATATTGTGCTCACTATTCCCTAGGTGCCCATCCACTCGTACGTCTGTTATTCTATCTGGCCTGTTGCTTAAAATTAAGTCGAGAAGGGCTGCCCCTCTAGTTGGGCCCGGCACAAGTTGGGACAGATAATTATCCTTAGTTACTGACAGAAGCCGGTTTTCTTTCTGAGATACGCAGGTTTCAGTTTCCCAGTCTATATCGGGGTAGTTGAAGTCCCCCATAATAATCACCTCATTGTGATTTGCTGCTTTGTCTAATTGTTTCAATAATACATTTTCAGTGGTTTCTGTTATATTTGGTGGCTTATAACAAACCAATATGAGGATTTTATTAGTTTTCCCTCCTTGTATCTCCACCCATAGAGACTCCTCCTCTTCATTTCCCTCTTGAATATCTTCTCTTAGTCTGGGCTTTAAACTGGACTTTATATATAGATAGACTCCACCCCCTTTCCTTTTTTTACGATCCCTCCTAAACAATTCATATCCTTGCAGGTTAGCCGCCCAGTCATAACTGTCATCTCACCATGTGTCAGTTATTCCTACTATGTCGTATTTTTTCTATACATTACCAGCTCCAGATCTTCCATCTTATTGGTCAGGCTTCTTGCATTGGTCAGCATGCAGGAAAGAAGTTTTGTTCCCCTTTTCTTAGCTTCCTTCTTAGTACCCTGTCTTGGGTCCTCTTTACGGCATCTAGTGCCCTTGATTAGTTTGTCCTTCTGCTGCATGTTCTTGTCTGCTGTTTTTTCTCCCATCCCCTCTTCTTCTAGTTTAAAGCCCTCCTGATGAGTGTGGCAAGCCTTCTGGCGAACGTGTGTTTCCCAGGTTTTGTGAGGTGTATCCCGTCTCTTGCGAGAAGTCCATCATAGAGGTAATTCGCTCCATGGTCCAAGAATCCAAATCCTTGCTGCCTGCACCATTGTCGTAGCCAGTTGTTCAAATCTAGTATCCTATTCCATCTTCTGACACCATGGCCATCGACTGGGAGGATTGATGAGAAAACAACCTGTACATTCCGTTCCTTTATTTTCTTCCCCAGAATTTCAAAGTCTTCGCAAATAGTTGGTAGATCATTTCTTGCCGTGTCGTTTATTCCTCCATGTATCAATAGGAATGGGTATTCGTCCTTGGATCCGAGGATAGTTGGTATCCTGTTGGCCACATCCTTGATTTTTGCTCCCGCGAGGCAGCATACTTCTCGTGCTGTTATGTCCGGCCTGCATATAGTTGCCTCCGAGCCTCTTAGTAGTGAGTCGCCCATAACTACCACTCTTCTTTTCTTTCTGGACGCACAGCTTTTTGCTCCTGAGTGTTTTTGAGTGTCTTTTGTTTCTGCTTTTGTTGCCAAAGTAACTTCTTTTGATGATACTGTGTCTTCTCCTGTAGATATGGTATCATCCTGAGCTGTGCCATTTTCATTCTCCAGCATGAGGGCTTCATATTGGTTGCTAAGCTGTGTGGGTGGTGACGACCACTTGATACGCTGGCTTCTTTTGGTCACGTGTCCACTTTTCAGCCTCTGTATGTGTTCTGAAACTTTTCTCACTTTCCATATCCTGAATGGTTGCTTCTACCTCGTCCAAGAAGTCCTCATGTTCTTTAATTAGCTTCAAAGTTGCTATTCTTTCTTCCAGTCCTGCACCTTTTCCTCTAAGAGGGCAACAAGTTTGTACTTTTGACAGGTGAAGTTGTTTTTTTTGTGCGGCAGATCCGTAAACATGTAGCATGTGTTGCAGGTGACCATGTGGATTTTCTTCTCTTCCATATTGCTGATGTAGCGTATGATAGGCGAAAGTTTTCCTGGTTTTGCGATGTCCTCAAACAGCGAGACCCGGCAAGTCCCAGCAATCGATCAGCTTAAGGTGACTCTTCTCCTCTTCCCAGAATGCACTGCAAATATGCAAATCAGCTTCCTGCTTCTCCAATCCCTGGTTTTGCGATGTCCTCAAACAGCAAGACCTGGTAAGTCCCAGCAATCGATCAGCTTAAGGTGACTCTTCTCCTCTTCCCAGAATGCACTGGAAATATGCAAATCAGCTTCCTGCTTCTCCAATCCCTGGTTTTGCGATGTCCTCAAACAGCGAGACCTGGCAAGTCCCAGCAATCGAACAGCTTAAGGTGACTCTTCTCCTCTTCCCAGAATGCACTGGAAATATGCAAATCAACTTCCTGCTTCTCCAATCCCTGGTTTTGCGATGTCCTCACACAGAGAGACCCGGCAAGTCTCAGCAATCGATTAGCTTAAGGTGACTCTCCTCCTCTTCCCAGAATGCACTGGAAATATGCAAATCAGCTTCCTGCTTCTCCAATCCCTGCCAGGGAGATTATAATTCCCTATCAGGGAGATTATAATTCATAGGTGCCATAGAAAAGAATACTGTAATGTCTCTATGGCCCCCACACTGTATAATGTCCCCCTCTCTGGTTCCTATATCGCATACTGTATGGGCGACATTATACAGTTAGGGGTCCGAATATGGGATAATATACTCTGTGGGGGCCAGAATGTGAGCAGTTTACTATATGATGGCCAGAATGGGGGCATTATACAGTATGGAGCCAGAATGGGAGCATTAAATAGGATGGGGGCTAGAATATGGTCAATATACTACATGGAGGCCAGAAAGAGGACAATATGCTATATAGGGCCAGAATAAGGGTATTATGCTATATGGCAGCATTCTAAAGACTGGTAGTAGGTTTGGTGAGTAGATTTTAAGACTATCTTCATCCCGCAAAATACTAACTGGCTCATCTTTACTAATACCAGCCCATAGCAGTGCCCACCTCCACCTTGCTGGTGTCTGAGTTGAAGTGGAGATCTCTGCCCATTACTAATCTAGCCATGGGCCCATTCATCTAGTCCGTCCAGAGTCTCTCTCATCTCATTAGTCTACAAAACATTTTAAAAAATCTATCTTCAGATGTTTCCTGTCTCAGTCTTGATGTTTCCACATTGGTGTCTTGTTCAGTGGTGGTCGGTTTCAGCCTTTCTTACCTTGGCCAGGTCTCTGAGCACTGAGCACCTTGTACTTCTGGGCTTTTCAGGGAGGTTGCATTACTGAAATTTGACAGCACTGGGGGATAATGGGCTCTTGGTTGCTTCACGTTTGATTTCTCTAAAAACGTTGGTAGTTAATGTGAGTCTTTTTTCCTCAACACGTTTTTTTGCAACCATGACTATATTTCAACAATCTTTTGATGGTTCTGTGATTACTCTCTAATATCTCAGCAACTTCAAAAGTGCTGCATCTCTGTGTAAGACTTTGCATATTTTACTGATTAGAGTCAGATAAATCTCTTTCTTGGCCTATTTTGGATACCAGCGTTCCTAATAATTCTGAACACTTTGATAAAGGGTGTCGATATCCTCAGGCCGCACCATCCATCATCACACAAATACACATCACCTGATCTGCTTCATCCAACAAGCATTTAGGTTTATACAACTTGGAGTTGGAAATTTTGCATAAAAATAATGATTTGGTTAAATTGTTCTCTTGCCTAATAATTCTGCCCACTGTGTACACTTACATTATATGCAGAGCTCTTGTTTATAATGTCATAATGTTAGTGCTAAAACTGTGTTTTTTATTGATGTTCAGTATGGTAGTATTCTGTCACTATGTGGTGGTAATATGTGGTTTGGTCATGGTGTGAGAGTATTTGGTGTTAGTTACTATGCAGTATTTTTATCTTATACGTGGGATTATTATGTAACAATATAGTGGTAATATGCGGTCTGGTCATGGTCTGGTGGTTTAAACAACCAATACCATAATACACAATAGCATTCGTGCCATAGTCAGCATATGGAGAAAGCCATATACAGAAAATGATTGCAACAATTAGAGGAAAAAATCTGTACAAAGGCTTAGTAGTTTGAAAAAATATATATAAATTTTATTAAGTGAAAAATACATATAACATTGCATATTAAAACTTGTAGAGACAGGTGATGAGTACCACTAGATGGCGCCCTCACAGCACACTGGTCTGGTGGTATTTGTCCTTTGTTTGTGGCATTATTGGTACATTGGTCTTAGTTTAGCACATTTTATTATATATAACCATTAGAAATTGAATACTTCATACTTTAACTCTTCCCTGTCCTGTTACATACTATTCATAATGGCAGAGATGCACTTTTCCAGTGAAAATTCAAAACCTATTTTCAATTTTATTGATATCTTATCAGTAGGGGTCTGACTGCATTAACCCTCATCAATTGGCAGAATATGTAACTTTAATGAAAAAGTATGCTTGAGTCTACCACTGCTCCCATCGTTCCATCGCGCTGTGCTTTGCTTTTTCTGCAAGCCCCAAAGAGGATGAATGGAGCTATAATCAGACATCTGACTTGCCATTCTACTTTAAAATGGGGATAAAAGTGCTTAGTCAAGCATAATAGTTCCCTGGTCTTCCAATCGGTGCAGGTCCTAGTGGTTGGTCCCCCACAGGTCAAAATGTTATAACCTATCCTGTGGGTAGGTGATAAATTATTTTCACAGAGGATCCCTTTCAATGTAAAATACCATAATGGTATATTAGTGTGGGAACATGAGCCTCCTGTATTTCACAGTCAACACTCCACTATAATGGAGAAAGTAAATTGTACCTGTAGGCCCAAGGAATCACAGTCCAGCACAGAAGGTAATACTTTGTCAGTAGTTAGCCCAACCAACTTGGGAAAACTTTGGATAGACCAAGAGACTTTTAAATGCTGGAAGCTAGTGATGTTATGAACATTTTCAAGCAGCTACCATTAGGTGGATGGCGAGGCACATAAACCATTCATGGTTTCATGATGTAAAGGAGGAAATAAGGCAAACAGTGACATACGTGTCAAATATGCTTCCATTGTGTATTATATTCTTTACTGTATCACTCCATGTAGAATAGTGTTGTCTACAACTATTCTATATGGCAAAAAATATATATTCTGACCCACTTTGACAATGTGTATGTCAAAGGTTTCGCATATGCTGGATGAATATGCAATATAATTCACAAGCAGTATGTGGACAGACCCATAAGCCGGTTTCACACACCCAAAGTGATGCTGGGTCTCCTTTTCGGAGCTGAAGAGCCTCATAGACAAATATAAGGTGGTTGAGGTTGGGTCAAAAGACCAGTTGCCAATATGGATATTGAGGGCCCGACTCAGGCAGTGAATATCAAATACATGAAACCAGCAATATTTAGCTTGTTTAACCCTATATTTTCCAGCTGCAGTACTTTAGCTGATAAATCTTACACAATTTATAGGGAAAAATGATGGCTGCCAGAGGTGTTATTCACTTTGGTAAGTATGACACATGAAAACTGTGCAAACGTAAAAAGTATGCAGAGCATCCTAACTAATTGGCTACAGTATGTTATGGCTTAAGGGAATCAGGGAATTATGTAGATGCCTTGTATACTGTGTGTCACCTTGGCGGTAAGTGTAGGATGAATTACCAGTCTGCCATCTGCTTACTTAGCAGTCTTATTAGTGCATACATGGATATTTAGTTCTTTTGGCAGTTAATTATGATCCCATTAAGACTTGGTGCTACTCTGGTGTGCATTGTTTGCAGCCATAAATCTTTTCTGCTTACTGGTGATGAGAACAGTCAATTTTCACATTTTATGGTCCTGTCCCTGATATCTCAAGGTCACATAGTTCCTGTAGTCAGACCTAATCTCATTTAATCCTTATGGTCAGATGATAAGAGTATAGAATGATGGCTGCTTACATTGTTTGTGCTTGTGTGGTATTATACATGTGGACTAAGTTTTATCTCAGATTAGTATTAATTTAAAGAAGAATGCAATTTTTTTCAGTACCTAACAATGTAATGTACACATACATTTATATTCTCTTTTTAAAATGCTTTGATAGATTACCATTTTCAGTAAGACAGAATAATGAATGCACAAAGGCCCGGACTGGCAATATGCCAAAGCGGGCAAATGCCTAATGTACCGCAGCACTGCGCTAGAAAGTGGGCCACCAGACCTGGTTTGAGGGCTCAGGTCCTTTAAACCTTTATCGCCATCCCTTTAAGACTTCTTCTTGCAGGCAACTTATTGAAGCCAGGCTCAATCAATGTCATTACTAGAGTTGAGCGCGGTTCGCGGTTCGAGGTTCTCCAGTTCGCGGCTCGAGTGATTTTGGGGGCTGTTCTAGATCGAACTAGAACTCGAGCTTTTTGCTATAGTTCTAGATACGTTCGAGAACGGTTCTAGCAGCAAAAAAACAAGCTAATTACTAGCTGGCTTTCCGCTGTAATAGTGTAAGTCACTCTGTGACTCACACTATTATGAAATTTCAGTGTATAGTGTGCGGGAACAGCGCATTCAGATCACTGCTGTTTGGATAATGGCCATTTTTTTTTTCTTGTTTTCCTTCCCTAAGCGCGCGCGTGTAGTGGGGCGGGCCAGCATGTCAGCCAATTCCAGACACACACACAGCTAAGTGGACTTTTAGCCAGAGAAGCAACGGCATGTGTGATAGGATGTACATGTCACATGTCCATGCATTATAAAAACGGACATTTTCCTCCAGCACGCCATTATCTGCCTTCTGCGTCTTGGTGTCAGTCACCGCTGGCGTAGCTCCTGTCTCCGATACTGCTGTGTACGCTCTATACACAGCGCTATACAGAATAGGGATATAAGTTTCTATTAGTCCTTGTAAGGGCTAATACCGGCAGGGTCAGAGCCATAGGTGACAGTCAGGTCCGTGAAAACAGATTTTAACAGCTAACAACTACACAAGATGACAGCGTCTGTGTAGCTAAGGTCAGGGATTTCCTCGCTGCATTTCCCCATTAGGAGGGATAGAAAGGGAGGCTTCCTTTCCTCTACCCAGACCCACAACCCTGCCACTGTACCCTCCTGCCCTTTGCACACTCAAACTCATTGTTACTAAGCCATTATACTAGAAAACACTGAGGAAACTTAGTGGCATCCTAAAAGTGGCTGTTGGACTTCCATTAGTGTCCCACTGGGCAAACCTATGTGCAGCACCTCTGCATTGCACACTCAAACTCATTGTTACTAAGCCATTATACTAGCAAACACTGAGGAAACTTAGTGGCATCCTAAAAGTGGCTGTTGGACTTCCATTAGTGTCCCACTAGTGCAAACCTATGTGCAGCACCTCTGCATTGCACACTCAAACACATTGTTACTAAGCCATTATACTAGCAAACACTGAGTAAACTTAGTGGCATTCTAAAAGTGGCTGTTGGACTTCCATTAGTGTCCCACTGGTGCAAACCTATGTGCAGCACCTCTGCATTGCACACTCAAACTCATTGTTACTAAGCCATTATACTAGCAAACTATGCTGCCAGTTTAAGGGCCGTAGTTGCACTGTCGGGGATAGTTATTGTTGTTTATTCTGCTGTTAATAAAGATAGACCACCGCTGCAATCTACACCACCTCTCAATTTTTACTACCACATTTTAAGTACACAATCTTGTCGCAATCAAAATAAGTGGCAAAATGACAGATGCTGGTGGAAAGGGGAAGAGGCGTGTTGGAAAAGGAAAAAAAGGGTTTGTCCGTGGGGAAGATGGCAAAGCTCCATTAACATCTGCTGAAGATAGACCATCTTCCAGCAAAAGAAAGATGTCTACTACTTACTGTGGACAATCCGATGTGCTCCCCTTTTTACGGACACGAACAACTGGAACAAAGGTAGATGATGGCCAAAAAAAGAAAATGCTTGAATGGATCTCAAGTGGTCCAACAAGTGCCCTCTACTCCACCTCAACTACCGCATCCAAAAAACACCAGTCCTCTGAGTTGTCATCCCAATCACACTTGCTTTCTCCCAGCTCTGAAGTCTCCATCCGCCCTGCACAGTATGGTGGAACTGAGATGGCTGAGTCTGCAGAGCTGTTCAGTCACACTATAGCCTGGGAATCAGAGGTCTGCTCCCAAGCTACAGTGAGTACAGACCAGGAAATGGTCTGCAGTGATGCCCAGAACCTTTGTGACTCAGATTCAGGCCGTGATGACCACGTTTCTGAGCATAATGTTGACCCTTATTCACAAACTGAAACACCTGTTGTAATAGACAATGAGGAACATACTGATGACGATGAGACGCAGTTACCAGATTGGGATGACAACTTAAATATTCTGTCAGGGCAAGAAGAGACTCGGTCTGAGGGTGAGGGGAGTGCAAACACAACAATTGATGAGGAAGTTGTAGATCCCACCTACTGTCAACCCACAGTCAGGCCCTCGAGGAGGTCAACAGAGATGGTGGAGGAGGATGCAACTGACGACGAAGTTACCTTGCACCTTCCTGGACAGAGTCGGAGTACTGGTAGCACGTCTACAACTGCATCCTCAGCCACCACTGTGCCTCAGAGCACTAGTCGAGGTGGATCAGCAGGTCGCATGCCCTCTAAGCCTTGCCTAGCCTGGTCCTTTTTTGACATAGCAAAAGATCGCCCAAATTATGTGATCTGTAAAATTGTCGTGAGTCTATTAGTAGAGGGCAAAACCTCAGCAGTTTGACAACTTCTTCCATGAATCGTCACATGAATAAATATCATATGTCCCAGTGGGAAGCTCACCGTGCTGCAATGCGGCCTAGCGGAGCGAACCATCCACCGCCTGCCCCTTCCAGTGTATCCGCGCGCTCTTCATCTTCTAGGACTGTGGGGACAGCTGTCACACCTGGTTTTCCACGCACAACTTCCACCACTGTAACCGCAACAGGCAGATTGCTTGGTAGGTCGTCAGTTGGTTTGGAAGGGGAAACAAGTGCGTGTGTACAGCTCTCTCAGACATCGATAGCACCAACGTTGGATGAAGGCAACATCATGTCTATGCCTGCACTTTCCTCACAAACCTGCATTTTTCCAGGGACACCCTACTCAACACCGTCTACACACAGCAGCCAGATCTCTGTCCCTCAGATCTGGACAAATAAAAGGCCATTTCCTGCGACCCATGACAAAGCTAAGAGGTTGACTTTATCCCTCTGTAAGCTCTCGGCTACCGAAATGCTGCCTTTCCGCCTGGTGGACACACAGGATTTTAGAGACCTTATGTCTGTCGCTGTGCCCCAGTACCAGATGCCCAGTCGCCACTACTTCTCTAAGAAAGGTGTGCCCGCGCTACACCAGCATGTCGCACACAACATCACCGCTTCCTTGAGAAACTCTGTGTGTGAACGGGTGCATTTCACCACCGATACTTGGACCAGTAAGCATGGACAGGGACGTTACATGTCGCTGACTGGGCACTGGGTAACTATGGTGATAAATCGTGAAGGGTCTGCTGCACAAGTCTTGCCGTCCACACGACTTGTGTGTCAATCCTCTGACTGTCCAAGTTCCGCCACAGCTTCTGCCTCCTCCACCTCATCTGGGTCCTCCACCTCCGCCCCAAGCCTGCCTGGTCAGGCCACCAGCGTTCTCACTGCGCAGAAGGAATCACGCACCCCTCATTACTATGCTGGCAGCAGAGCGCAACGGCATCAGGCGGTCTTTAGCTTGACATGTCTTGGAAATAGGAGTCACACAGCGGCTGAGTTGGGGGCAGCTCTGGAGACTGAGTTTAATAAATGGTTGTCTCCACTCAACCTGCAGCCTGGTAAGGCCGTGTGCGACAATGCTGCAAACCTGGGTGCGGCCCTTCGCCTGGGCAAGGTGACACACGTGTCTTGTATGGCTCACGTGTTGAACCTTGTTGTCCAGCAATTTTTAACACACTATCCCGGTCTAGATGGCCTTCTGAACAGGGCACGAAAACTGTCTTCTCACTTCCGCCATTCAACCACCTCTGCTGAGCGACTTGCATCGCTCCAGACGTCTTTCGGCCTGCCGGTTCATCGCCTGAAATGCGATGTGGCGACACACTGGAATTCGACTCTACACATGTTACAGCGACTGTGGCAGCACCGACGAGCCCTGGTGCAATACGTCATGACGTATAGCCTGGGCCAACGAGATGCAGAGGTGGGGAAGATCACCCTGATGGAGTGGTCTCAGATCAAGGACCTATGCACCCTTCTGCATAGTTTCGACATGGCGATGAATATGTTTTGCGCTGACAATGCCATTATCAGCATGACAATTCCAGTCATTTACATGCTGGAGCATACGCTAAACACTATTCGGAGTCAGGGGGTGGGACAACAGGAAGGGGAGGAACTACAGGAGGATTCATATGCACAAGACACAACAACATCACCAAGGTCCAGACGTTCATCATCACCAACGCGGCAGGCATGGGACCATGGGGGACAGGGATCAACAAGGGCGCATGGTAGAAGGCGAATTGTTGAGGAAGGTGCAGGAGAACATGAAGAAATGGAGGACGAACTCTCCATGGACATGGAAGACTCAGCGGATGAGGGAGACCTTGGTCAAATTTCAGTTGAAAGAGGTTGGGGGGAGATGTCAGAGGAAGAAAGAACGGTTAGCACCTCTATGCCACAAACACAGCGTGGACTTGGTCCGCATGGCTGCGCAAGACACATGAGTGCCTTCTTGCTGCACTACCTCCAACATGACCCTCGTATTGTCAAAATTAGAAGTGATGATGACTACTGGCTTGCCACACTATTAGATCCCCGGTACAAGTCCAAATTTTGTGACATAATTCCAGCCATAGAAAGGGACGCACATATGCAGGAGAATCAGCAGAAGCTGTTACTCGATCTTAGCTCGGCTTTTCCACCAAACAACCGTGCAGGGGCAGGGAGTGAATCTCCCAGTTGTAACTTGACAAACATGGGACGGTCTCGTCATCTTCAACAGTCTACCCGTACCAGTAGCACCGTATCTGGTGCAGGTAACAGCAATTTTATTGAATCTTTTCATAACTTTTTTAGACCCTCCTTTGCAAGGCCACCAGAGTCAACAAGTCTGACACATAGTCAACGGCTGGAGAGGATGATACAGGAGTATCTCCAAATGAACATCGATGCCATTACGTTGCAAATGGAGCCTTGCTCATTTTGGGCTTCAAATCTTGAAAAATGGCCAGAGCTCTCCACTTACGCCTTGGAGATTTTGTCATGTCCAGCTGCCAGCGTTGTCTCAGAACGTGTCTTCAGTGCTGCTGGGTGTGTGCTGACAGATAAGCGCACGCGTCTGTCCAGTGACAATGCGGACAGACTAACGTTCATCAAAATGAACAAGTCATGGATCCACAAGGAATTTACTACCCCTGTGTCATCCTGGGGAGAGTAAATGCTTGTGTATTTTGAATGTGCTTGATGCAAATCTAGCTGTGAAGTGTACAACTAGGGCACAAGTGCTGCCACTGATGGGGTGTCTGTGTGGCCCAATTTTTGAAAAAAAGGGAGACTCTTCTTGGAGTAACCCTTGCTGTGTTTTTAAAAATGATCCAAGATGCACAGCGCTGGGATCAGGAAAGACTTTGCTACCTACCCCGGTGTCATCCTGGGGACGGTTAAGTATGGCGTATTTTTGAATGTGCTTGATGCAAATCTAGCTGTGAAGTGTACAACTGGGGCACAACTGCTGCCACTGAAGGGGTGGGTGTGTGTGTGGCCCAATTTTTGGAAAAAAGGGAGACTCCGCTTGGAGTAACCCTTGCTTACATTGTTTTTAAAAATGATCCAAGATGCACAGAGCTGGGATCAGGAAAGACTTTGCTACCTACCCCGGTGTCATCCTGGGGACGGTTAAGTATGGCGTATTTTTGAATGTGCTTGATGCAAATCTAGCTGTGAAGTGTACAACTGGGGCACAAGTGCTGCCACTGAAGGGGTGGGTTTGTGTGTGGCCCAATTTTTGGAAAAAAGGGAGACTCCGCTTGGAGTAACCCTTGCTTACATTGTTTTTAAAAATGATCCAAGATGCACAGAGCTGGGATCAGGAAAGACTTTTCTACCTACCCCGGTGTCATCCTGGGGACGGTTAAGTATAGCGTATTTTTGAATGTGCTTGATGCAAATCTACCTGTGAAGTGTACAACTGGGGCACAAGTGCTGCCACAGAAGGGGTGGGTGTGTGTGGGGCCCAATTTTTGGAAAAAAGGGAGACTCCGCTTGGAGTCACCTTGCGGTGTTTTACATGATTTTAGAAGGGCGTGCCATGCCTATATCTGTGTCTCCTCCTCTTTTTCCTTGTCCTGCTCTTTTGTTTTCGCATGAGTATATGTCCTTGTCACTTTCCCATGTGTTTGTGTTGTGTGGTGAGTTGTTTGTCACCTTTTGGACACCTTTGAGGGTGTTTTCTAGGTGTTTTTATGTGTTTGTGATTGCCTGCCATTGTTTCCTATGCGGTTCGAGTGGTTCGTCGATTGTTCGCCGAACCGAACTCGAACGAAACCTCCGTTCGGCGAACCGAACTCGAGCCAAACCGCGACCGACTCGCTCATCTCTAGTCATTACTAGTGATGGGCGGACCCAGACTGCAAAAGTCCGGACCTGAATGTTTTCAAAGATACCAGACTGCAGGCCTGGGATTCTCAGGGAATTCCGGGTATTGATCTGGATCTGGCACTCGGGAAATATAAAAAAAAATAACGCAAGCGGGCTTTATCTACTGAGTCTCTGAAGCGGCTGTAACTGCTCCCATGGCCGCTCATTATCCTTCATTGCATATACACTGCTTTCTCCACCCACTGGCGTCTGTGATTGGTTACAGACGCGCCCACACGCAGAGGGACAGCATGTATGATGCTTCCAATCACAGACCTTGTCTAGGGCTCTAAGTGGTACAGTAAAAATAAAATATTTGGCACAAGGTCCCCCCATATTATGATACCCAGTACATATAAAGCCCATGGCTACAGGCTGCAGCCCCAGCTGTGCACTTATATTGTGGTGTATCAAAATAAAAGGAACCGCATGTGGCTTTATTTTTCATTATTTAAATAAATTATTTAAAAAACGGTATGTTGTCTCCTCAATTTTGATACCCAGCCAAGATAAAACCCGACAGTTGGGGGCTGGTATTTTCAGTCTGGGGAGACGCATGCTTATTGGGACCCCTCAGTCTACAAATAGCAGCCTGCAGCCACCCAGAATTGCCGCATTCATTAGATGTGACGACGACAATCCCTGGACTTTACCTGGCTCTTCCCGATTGCCCTGGTGTGGTGGCAATCAGGGTAATAAGGGTTTAATCGCAGCTCACAGCTGCCACTACGCCCTACACTGAAAAAATCCTTTATTTGAAATAAAATACAAAAAACACCCTCGTTCACCCCTTTATTAACCCTCAAAACACCCCTGCACTTCCGACATAATTCACATGAGCTCCCATGATGATTCCAGTTCTGTTATATCTGAATAACAGTGCACCATCATGGTACATGACTACACACTGTAAATTCAAGCAGAGAATGAGCCGTGTGATCAGCAGTGACATCACTCAGATTAGCAGCACTCACAGCTGAAGGTTACCATGGCCCTCCACTTGTAACTGCAGGAAACCTGACCTCAGGGAACTGCAATGAACTCAGTGACCACCACCTCAGATGAGGTCAGGTTACCTGCGGTTACAGGTGGAGGATCATTATATTATTTGGAGAGCTATGTAATGTAGTGTGGTTCATTTTAATATTTAGAAGTTTATCAGGAAACCTATATACTTTATGGATAGCTATTTGAAGGCTTTGTTGGGGGCTATTATACAGTGTAAAGAGGTGTGGGGGCCCATACACGGTATGTAGGCCCACTATACTGCATGGAGGGCTGTTTGGGGATCACAGTTGGGGATTACACTGTGTTGAGGTCACCATACTTTGGCAGATAGTTGAGGGGGGTTATTATTCTGTGCATGAGGAGAGTACTGTGGATGAATTCACAGTGGTGTTATCATGTAGTGTTTGAGGGGCACTTTTGTTGGCATCATACTTTATGGGTGCTGTGAAAGGGGAACCTAGGGGCTTCTATGGTAGCAATATTACTTTGTAAATTGTAAAGTTGTGAGATATGTTCTTATGTGACTCAGCCGAATATTATATTTTTTTGGTTGGGGGGCAATTAGAACTTCAGCTATAGAGCCCCATGTTTTCTATGTACGCCCCTGTGTATACTATAAACATCCCTCACAATACTATGGTATTCATGGAATATGAGACAATTCTGGGTATTTAAATGAGCCATGTTACACAAACAAGTCTGTCCCCTTAAGCTGCATCTCGGCTCTGGGAAAGTGAAGTAATCTCGTCCTGTGTTTGCATGCTATTCCTGTAACTGTGAGTTATGATGATATCATTCACCCAAGACCGCAGATACACATGTCAAACTATGGCGGTCGCTATAGTCTTCTAAATTTGGTACACCTCTTCTCTGCGGCAGTTGATTTGATCTTTAAACAAATGCTTTCAGTGGAAGCGACAAAGGGTCATCTAAATAGAAAGCGCTCGTGGACTATACAACTCATAGGAGTGGATGACAGCCCATCATACAGAGGGATGCAGATCTAAACCTCCAGAAGGAAATGGAAGAGAGCTGCTCTTTTTTGGACGATACAAGTCACATCCATGTACCTTGAGAATAAGGCAATTTGTTGCAAGCCCTGCACAAGAGAAGGTGAGAGAAGCAAACCAGAAATTCTTTGTAGAGATATTGCCCTGCAAATACAAATCTGAAAATTACAAGTGCTGCTTAATAAGTGACCATTGCAAATAATTTTAGATTTTATGTAATCATTATGCATCATGAGCTATTTCTTGGCTTTCTGCAAGTCCCATCGTGGCATGGTGTTTACCCAGTTCCAGTTGCTTCGATCTTATGGCCACCTATGTGATGTTTCTCTAGTAGTCGACGGACATGAATTCCCAGCACACAAATCATTGCTTGCTTGCTCAAGTGACTATTTCAGGGCAATGTTTAAAGACTATACAAAGGAGTCCAATGCCTCAGTCATCCATCTTAAAATTATCTCAGCAACAGGTCTACAAAATATACTGGATTTTATATATACATCATGGCTGTCACTTTCCATGAATACTTTGGAGGATACATTGGAAGCAGCGACTTACTTACAAGTGATGGATGCAATACCGCTATGCAGCAAGTATATAATCAATAACTGTGACTTGGAAAATTGTTGCTTTTGTGCCAATATTGCATCACAATATTATCTTATAGACGCTTTAGTGGAAACAGAGACGTATATTGTCCATAACCTTTGGAAACTGTTACAAGAGGATTTAGAATGGACTGAGCTTCTGGAATTAAATACAAAGTCAATGATCAAACTAATGCAGTGTGAAAATATTCCAAAAGTGACTGAAAATTGTCTCCTGGATTTAGTTTTGAAGTGGTTGCAGTTTGACAGAACCAGGTTATTATATGCTAAGGTACTTTTTGAAAATGTACGTTTTGGATTATTGTCATTAGAAACTCTTCGAAAACTATACACCCAATCTGAGGTTCCTCTAACACCATCAATCAAAAATCTTGTTATAAAAGCAATCAATTATCATTCATTCCCTTCAAAACAACCCATCTTACAAGAAAAGTATAGCACCATGAGAAACCAGAAAGGTTGGATTCTTCTAGTAGGAGGCTCTGCCAATGGGGAGCTAGTAGAGAATGTTCTCGGATTTGATGTCTACAATCATAAATGGAGAATGGTGACAAACCTAAAGATGAAAGTGCAGCATCACTGCACATGTGTAATTGGCAATTTTCTATATGTCCTAGGTGGAGAAACTCCTAAAAATTTGGAAAGCAGCTCAAGTAGTGCTTGCTTGTCACCTACAAATATTGTTTATCGCTTTGACCCAAGGTTCAATGAGTGGATGCAAGTCTCTGGAATGATGGAAAAAAGAACTCAGTTTTCCTGCTGTGTTGTAGACAAACATATATTTGCTATAGGTGGAAGAGGAGATCAACTGACCATACATTCATCCGTGGAAGTCTATGATATAAGTAGAGATTCATGGACAAAGTCTAAAGAGCTTCCCTTCAAACTCCTTGGTCAAGCCAGTGCTGTACACAATAACATCATCTATATATCTGGTGGAAAGTTTAATGGACAGGCGAGCAGCTGTAAAGATGTATACTCTTTTAATAAATTAGAAGCACAGTGGAAAAAACAGGCTTCAATGACAATCGCAAGGTTTGGACACCAGATGGCCACTGTTAATGATGCCATATTTACATTTTTAGGAATTTATGAACCTTTTTCTGACATAGAGAAATATGATCCATTGAACAATCAGTGGACTCGTTTGAGACCAATGACCTTTGACCGTTTTTGCTATGGTCTAGTGGTGGTAGAGCATACTGTACTTCTTCTAGGAGGCAAGAAATGGCAGGACTCCCAGGAGGTTGCAACACACAATATTGTTGGGTATGATTCGGAAAATGATTGCTGGGAAGAAATCTGCAGCCTTGCATTTCCATTTTGTGGTCTACAGTGTGATGTCCTACAACTGTCCGACTCAAACGAGAGCGAGGAACAACAGGTCAAAGCATGTACACAAATTAAGTGATTTAACTGGTAATGTCAACATGCCATTACTCATTTCATATTAGCATTTAAGGGGCTTGTCTAGAATTAGAAAAAAATTCTCCTTTTCCCCCCAGAAATAGTATCAGTCTTTGGTATTGTATCCCATTCAAGTTGTTTGGGATGAGCTACAATACCAGGAACTTCCCACCCAAAAGAGAGGCACCAATTCTAAGAGTGCACACTTTGTGAATGTAATATATATATATATATATATATATATATATATATATATATATATATAGATAGATAGATAGAGATATATATATATAGATAGATAGATAGATAGATAGATAGAGATATATATATATATAGATATAGCTTTAGATATATATATAGATATATAGATATAGATATATAGATATATATATATATAGAGATATATATATATATATAGATATATAGATATATATATATATAGATATATATATATATAGATATATATATATATATAGATATATATATAGATATATATATAGATATATATATATATATAGATATATATATAGATATATATAGATATATATATATATATATATATATATATATATATATAAAACTTTGTATTGTCTTTTGCATTTAAAGGTAACCTGTCATGAAATTCGTGCTTTCTAAACCACAGGCAGCATTAATCAGACATTGGCTACATTATCTCGTTGAGTTTGCTCTTATTTATGTATAATAATAATACTAATAACAATAATATATTAATATTAACACATATTCATTTACAATATACTGTATAACAAACATCCATCTCATAACATTGTCTTTTTTTGCCGTCTGCTCTCACACTGGCTATATGTTATAGTTTTAATTTATACCTGTTTTGGTTATTCAGTACATCCTTATTACTTGTTACTTTATAAAAGAATAGTGCAAATTAAAGCAGAATTATACTTTCAGCAGACTTTGCATAAATCAATAGTAGAAGCAAATCTAGGAAACTGTAGCACATTTTATCAGAGAAATCAGCTTCTCTTCCCAAATATTCTTTTTCCTGTCCCACTTAAAAATGTATCATCCACCCTCAAAAGCAGCTCAAATCCATCTTGTTTGGACAAGATGGACTGCCAGCAGGGGACATCATACTCTATGGTAAGGTTGTCCAACTCCAGTCCTCAAGGGTTACCAGCAGTGCATGTTTTCAGGATTTTAGTATTGCACAGGTGATAGAATTGTCATCTGTGCAGGTGATTAAAATGTAATCTCTGCAATACTACAGAAATCCTAAAAACATGCACCATTGGTTGCTCTTTAGGACTAGGTTTGGAGAATACAGCTCAATGAAGAGGGGAAAGAAACAAACAGATGGAGACATAGAAAGATGGTGCTGAACCTTCTAACATGTTTTTTACTTCACATCAGAGGTAAATCACATCTAGACAGCTCAGGACTGCTCGAAGGAGAAGGGCGAACCCGCAGATATTTGGGTTCAGTTGGTTTGCCCTCCCCCCCCAAAAAGAAATCTGGTTCCGGTACGGACTTGATCCTAACTTCAGCCTGCACACCGAACTCCATATAAGGCTATGGGGATCAGAACTTTAGCTCTATAAAATGTTGGTAGTACTAGTAAGGGCTAGGGGCTGCGAAAGGAGGCAAAACAGGGATTAAAGCAGGACCAGGATTCCACATGGCTGACACACTGTTTCCAGGCACCCTCATTAAATCTTGTGAATATTCACTGCTTTTCCCACCCACCCTCTGAGACAGCATCTGTGATTGGTTGCTGTTTGACTGCGCTGTCGGCTGCAACTTCCACCTGTCCGCTTTATCTTGGCTGGGTATCAAAACACAAGGGACCCCACGTGGGTTTTTTAAAATTATTTAACTACATAATTTTAAAAACTGGAGTGGGGTCCCCCTCTATTTTGATACCCAGCAGGTCTGACGTAATCCACGTCGATCTCGGCTCTGTTACATCCTGAGGTTGCAGAGCATGAACACATTAGAAAACGTGCGCAATCACTGTGGCCTGCGGGGCACACTGATGGAGCTGCAGCTGTGAAAGCGGTGATGTCAGTGAGTTCACCTAAGATCACAGCTGTCAGCTCCCACAGTACCCCAGCTGAGACATCAGGCGAATTCACCTGAAGTGAACTCATTAAACTCAGTGAACTCACAGAAGGTGAACTTAATGCTGGATTACTGGATTAAGCTATGTGGACATGTTGAGTATTTGGTTGCAGAAATTTCTGCATCAAATCTGCATGTCCTGGCAGAAAAACGTATTGAAAACTTGTCAAAAACGCATTACGTTTTTGTTACTATTTTTTCTGCCAGGGGATGCAGATTTGGTGCAGGAATTTCTGCAACCAAATACTCAACATGCACACATAGACTAATCCGGTAGTCAGGCACTGAGTTCAAGGAGTTCACCTCAGGTGAGTTCACATGAGGTCAAAACTGAGGTACCATGGGAACCGACACATATAACCTCAGGTGAACTCACTGATGTCACCGCTCTCACAGCTGTGGTGTCTAGCAGCTTGCTGTAATTGGTAGCTGCAACCTCAGGATGTAACAGACAGGAGATCATCGTGGGGCGTTATGGTGTGGATTACGTTGGACCTGCAGGAGTGCTTTGGTATTAATAAATTGGACAAAGAGGGTTTTTGGTTGTTTTTTTAAATAAATGATTATTCTCTTTGTTTTGTATTTATTTTTTTACTTACAGGATTAGTAATGGAGTGGTCCCATATACCCCTACCTATAACTAATCCAGGGTTTCATGACAGCTGTGATTTTTTTGTTGTCATTAACCTTTTCTATTACCCCGATTGCCCCTGCAGCAGGGCAATCGGGATTAAATGGGTAAGTGATAGTACTGGGGCATCTAATGGATGCCCCAATTCTGGGGCAGCTGCGGGCTGCTTTTTTTAGGCTGGGAAAGGCCCAATAACCATGAGACTCCCCAGCCCGAGAATACCAGCCCCCAGTTGTCTACTTCATCTTGGCTAGGTATCAAAATTAGGGGAGCCGCCAAGCCATTTTTCAAAATTATTTATTTAACTAATTTTTAACAAAAATCCTTGTTGGGTCCCTAGTATTTTGATACACAGCCAATATAAAACACACACCTGGAGGCTGAAGCTACCATCTGCCTGCTTTATCTGCACTGGGTATCAAAATACGTGAAAACCTACGCAATTTTTTCCAATTATTTATTTATTTTTACACTCCACTTTGGGGACCCAGACAGCTAGTTTGAGAGCAACCAATCACAGACGCTAGCACAGAGGGTGAGGCAGTAGTTTTACTGCAACCAATCACAGACACTGCAAAAACGGTGGTTGGGGGAAGCAGTGAATATTCATAAGGTTTAATGAGCGAACCCAGAAGCAGTCTGACAGCTGTGCAGAAACCTCTGTAAACATAATTGTCCTTCTTTAATCCCTATTTTGCTTCTTTTTTTGAATTTTTTATTTATTTGGGTAGCTGAGCCCAAACAGTAAAACGGATTTCCCTGGGTCCCATCACTACTGCTGGATAATATCCTCCATGCTGCTGCTTTTTTCTTTGTGCTGAACACTTAATCAAGTGTATGTTGTGTATGGAAGAGGTCACGGAAGCTAGTCTCATCACACGAGCTCAGAGTCTATTACAAAATTAAGAAATATACCCTGCTGGGGAAAAAAATGTGATAATGCTGAATAAAAATCATGAGCCCCGGATTTATCAAGACTGGTGATTCTCTTATCGGTCTTCATGAAGAAGCATGGTAAAGTCAGAAACTCCTGATTTATAAAGAAGTACATGCTTTTTAATGTGCGCCATGGCAGAAATCTTATACCAATACCGAACATGCAAGATTTCCAGTTTAAGTAACGCCACAGCTCATCATGAATTCGATGAGCCATGATGTCACAACTCTACCGTGCCCCCGTCATACCCTGGCTTCGCCCAGTTCTGCCAATTTTAGCTGGCAGAAGCAGCCATAAAACTAGCATAAAGCGCATAAA
Source organism: Anomaloglossus baeobatrachus (assembly GCF_048569485.1). Classification (NCBI taxonomy): domain Eukaryota; kingdom Metazoa; phylum Chordata; class Amphibia; order Anura; family Aromobatidae; genus Anomaloglossus; species Anomaloglossus baeobatrachus. The sequence continues at coordinate 144,539,438 of NC_134354.1, forward strand.
TTTCCACAACTCGGAGTTGTCCCAAAAGTTTGTGACTTTACCAAGCAATTTGTGCTATAATTCTGGTAAAATTGCTTTCATGAATCTGGGCCATTGTGTTACTCCTCATGTACACAAACAGGACAGTTTATTCTGAAAAGTTACTTGAAAGTATAGTTATCTTTTAACCCCTTAATGATCAAGGACTTACTGGTATGTCCTTGATCGCCTCCCACCGGTTACTGCGGGCTCCGGCATTTAGCCTGCGGTATTCCTCCCACATGTCTGCTGATCTGTTCAGCAGACATCTGTGACTAACAGGCGTGGGGTGGGTGGATCTGAGATCCACCCCGTCTGTTAACTCTTTAGATTGTGCAGTCAAACACTGCCAGCGCGATTTAAAGGGCTGCAGTAGGGATCACGTCGTTCCCCGCCGCCATCGCAGCCCCACGACGCAATCAGAATGCGCCAATGTGTTATCATGGTAGTATGGGGTCATCTGATGACCCCTGATGCTGCCATGACTTCCTGTGAGAGCTGACAGAGCGCAGGCACTCACAGATCAGCACTGATCCTGATCAGAGTGATACTGAAGCATCGCTCAGATCAGCACAAGCGATCGGACACCGCAGTCATAAAATCTCCTAGGGGGACAAGTAAAATCAATACAAAATGATAAAAAAAAGTTTTTAAAAATAAAAAAAATAAAAAAAACTTTAAGTATAAATCACACCCCTTTTAACCTATCGAAAATAAAACATAAAAAAATAAACATCACCGCTTTCAAAAATGCTCAATCTATCAAAATATAAAATCAATTAATCTCACGATGTGTTGAGACAAAAATTCCAAACGCCAACATTACGTTTTTTTGTTCGCCGCAACACTGCATTAAAATGCAATAACAGGTGATCATAACATCGCATCTACCCAAAAATGGTATAATTAAAAAATTGAGCTCAAGACGCGAAAAAATAAAGCTGACACTGAGCCCCAGAGCTCGAAAAATGAAAAAGCTACGGGTCTCGGAAAATGGTGACAAAAGTACGAATGCTGAAGAGATCTTCTGAGAACTCTTCATAAGGAAGATTTCTATTGCTGCTTCCCTATTGTTTGCAGAATTGACAAACCAAACAACGTAGTCACAGCTAATTTTAATATTTATTCACTAAAATACTTCTTTCAACCATGCAGAGGCACATTTTGCTAATCATGGCGTAACAGTCGCTGATGACCACACTGACCACCACCATCTTGGCTGCACAAGGCTACTGTGCCACTAAGTTATCTGCTGCCTATAGAATAGTATTATATTTTATTATATATGGTATTATATATACATACAGTGAAGGAAATAATTATTTGATCCCTTGCTGAATTAGTAAGTTTGCCCACTGACAAAGACATGAACAGTCTATAATTTTAAAGGTAGGTTAATTTTAACAGTGAGAGATAGAATATCAAAAATAAAATCCAGAAAATCACATTGTATAAATTATATTAATTTATTTGCATTTTGCAGAGAGAAATAAGTATTTGATCCTTCTGCAAACAAGATTTAATACTTGGTGGCAAAACCCATGTTGGCAGCACAGCAGTCAGATATTTTTTGTAGTTGATGAGGAGGTTTGCACACATGTCAGAAGGAATTTTGGTTCACTCCTCTTTGCAGATCATCTCTAAATCTTTAAGATTTTGAAGCTGTTGCTTGGCAACTCAGAGCTTCAGTTCCCTCCATAGGTTTTCTATGGGATTAAGATCTGGAGACTGGCTAGACCACTCTATAACCTCAATGTGCTTCTTTTTAAGCCACTCCTTTGTTGCCTTGCCTGTATGTTTTGGGTCATTGTTGTGGTGGAAGGCCACGACCCATTTTTAATGTCTGGGCGGAGGGAAGGAGGTGTCACTCAGGATTTTACGGTACATGGCTCCATCCATTATCCCATTGATGCGGTGAAGTAGTCCTGTGCCCTTAACAGATAAACAACCCCAAAACATAATGTTTCCACCTCCATGCTTGACAGTGGGGATGGTGTTCTTTGGGTGAAAGGCAGCATTTCTCTTCCTCCAAACACGGCAAGTTGAATTAAGGCCAAAGAGCTCAATTTTGTCTCAGCTGACCACAACACCTTATCCCAATCAGCCTCAGAATCATCCAGGTGCACATTGGCAAACTTCAGAATAGCCTGCACACGTGCCTTCTTGAGTAGTAGGACTTTAACCCATTATGGTGTAATATGTTACCAATTGATTCCTTGGTGATAGTGGTCCCAGCTGCCTTGAGATCATTAACAAGTTCCCGCCGTGTAGCTTTAGGCTGATCTCTCACCTTCTTTATGATCCTGGATACCCCACAAGGGTAGATTTTGCATGGAGCACCAGATCAATGTCAATTGACAGTCATTTTGTATTTCTTCCATTTTTTCACTATTGTACCAACACTTGTCTCTTTCTCACCCAGCGTCTTACTTATGGTTTTGCAGCCCATTCCAGCCTTGTGTAGGTCTATGATTTTGTCCCTACATCCTTACAAAGCTCTTTAGTCTTGCCCATGTAGTAGAGGTTAGAGTCTGACTAATTAATTGAGTCTGTGGACAAGAGTCTTTTATACAGGTGACAAGTTGATTAGGAGCACCTAAGTGGTCTGTAGGAGCCAGAACTCTTAATGGTTGGTAGGGGATCGAATACTTATTTCTCTCTGCAAAATGCAAATAAATTTATATAAATTTATACAATGTGATTTTCTGGATTCTACTTTGGATATTCTATCACTCACTGTTAAAATTAAACTACACTTAAAATTATAGATTGTTCATGTCGTTGACAGTGGTCAAACTTACAAAGTCAGCAAGGAATCAAATAATTATTTCCTTCACAGTATAAATAAATTATATACATATATTTTATATATATATATATATATATATATATATATATATATATACATATATATTATATTATATGTATATTTTATATATATATACACATACACACACAGTGTGTCCACCCATATCCTGTCCATCGCCATTAACTTGAGAACGGCGGCAGCTATAGGCATAGAAGTGGTGTCTAGGTATTGTAAAGTATCCATGCGCTATGCAATGAAACCACCTATAGTGCCACCTGGTGGAAAACAATGGAGTTAGCATTTTTATCTCGAAAACGGAACGAGAGTAAAAACAGTGAATTAAAAAATTGTAGGGCATCATCAATTCAATACGAATCAACACCTTTCATACAGAAATGCTATGATATGAAACCCATGACCCCCCAAAACATTGAATGCTGGTCACGCAAATGGCGCTCAATTAACTTTGATGCTCAAAGTGGTCACCATCAGCTGCAATGCACATCTGGACTCTGGACAGCATTCTGTATCTTGCTGCACATTGTGCAATATGGTAGGTGACACGTTTGCACAAGCATCTGTAATACGTCGTCGTAGGTCCTGTAATGTTGGTGGTGGGGTCGCATACACCTGCTGTTTGATGTGACCTCACAGAAAGAAGTCCATTGGGGTCAGGTCAGGTGAGCGTGGAGGCCACTCCACGCAGCCAGCATACCCAATGACTTGTAAGAAGGTTTCCATGAGGTATCACTTCACGTCCGCAGCCTTGTGAGTTTTACACATTCTAATCATAGCATTTCTATATGCAAGGTATCGATTTGTATTGAATTGATGATACCCTACAACTTTGTAAGTCACTATTTTTCTCTATCTCGTTCCGTTTTCGAGATAAAAATGCTAACTACGTTTTTTTTCCACCAGGTGGCGCTATAGGTGGTTTCATTGCATAGCTCATGGATACTTTACCTAGATACCTAGACACCACTTCTATGCATATAGCTGCCGCCGTTCTCAAGTTAATGGCGGTGGACAGGATATGCGTGGACACACTGTATATACACAGTAAAGACCAAAGGTTTGGACACACCTTCTCATTCAAAGAGTTTTCTTTATTTTCATGACTTTGAAAATTGTAGCTTTACATTGAAGGCATCAAAACTATGAATTAACACATGTGGAATGAAATACTTAACAAAAAAGTGTGAAACAACTGAAAATATGTCATATTCTAGGTTCTTCAAAGTAGCCACCTTTTGCTTTGATTACTGCTTTGCACACTCTTGGCATTCTCTTGATGAGCTTCAAGAGGTAGTCACCGGAAATGGTCTTCCAACAGTGTTGAAGGAGTTCCCAGAGATGCTTAGCACTTGTTGACCCTTTTGCCTTCACTCTGTGGTCCTGCTCACCCCAAACCATCTCGATTGTGTTCAGGTCTAGTGACTGTGGAGGCCAGGTAATCTGACATAGCACCCAATCACTCTCCTTCATAGTCAAATAACCCTTACACAGCCTGGAGGTGTATTTGGGACCATTGTCCTGTTGAAAAATAAATGATGGTCCAACTAAACGTAAACCTGATGGAATAGCATGCCGCTGCAAGATGCTGTGGTAGCCATGCTGGTTCAGTATGCCTTCAATTTTGAATAAATCCTCAACAGTGTCACCAGCAAAGTACACCCACACCATCACACCTCCTCCTCCATGCTTCACGGTGGGTACCAGGCATGTAGAGTCCATCCGTTCACCTTTTCTGCGTCGCATAATGACCGGTTGTTGGATCCAAAAATATCAAATTTGGATTCATCAGACCAAAGCACAGATTTCCACTGGTCTAATGTCCATTCCTTGTGTTCTTTAGCCCAAACAAGTCTCTTCTGCTTGTTGACTGTCCTTAGCAGTGGTTTCCTAGCAGCTATTTTACCATGAAGGCCTGCTGCACAAAGTCTCCTCTTAATATTTGTTCTAGAGATGTGTCTGCTGCTAGAACTCTGTGTGGCATTGACCTGGTCTCTAATCTGAGCTGCTGTTAATCTGTGATTTCTGAGGCTGGTGACTCAGATAAACTTATGCTCCGCAGCAGAGGTGACTGTTGGTCTTCCTTTCCTGGGGCGGTCCTCGTGTGAGCCAGTTTCTTTGTAGCGTTTGATGGTTTTTGCCACTGCATTTGGAGACACTTTCAAAGTTTTCCCATTTTTTCGGACTGACTGACCTTCATTCCTTAAAGTAATGATGGCCACTCGTTTTTCTTTGCTAAGCTTCTTTTTTCTTCCCATAATACAAATTCTAACAGTCTATTTAGTAGGACTTTCAGCTGTGTATCCACCAGACTTCTGCACAACACAACTGATGGTCCCAACCCCATTTATAAGGCAAGAAATCCCACTTATTAAACCTGACAGGGCACACCTGTGAAGTGAAAACCATTTCCAGTAACTACCTCTTGAAGCTCAACAAGAGAATGCCAAGAGTGTGCAAAGCAGTAATCAAAGCAAAAGATGGCTACTTTGAAGCACCTAGAATATAAGAAATATTTTCAGTTGTTTCACACTTTTTTGTTAAGTATTTCATTCCGCATGTGTTAATTTATAGTTTTGATGCCTTCAATGTGCATCTACAATTTTCAGAGTCATGAAAATAAAGAAAACTCTTTGAATGAGAAGGTGTGTCCTAACATTTGGTCTGTACTATATATGTATATATATACACACAAACACTGTACAGTTCAAAAGTTTGGGGTCAACCAGACAATTTTGTCTTTTCCGTGAAAACTCATACTTTTAAAACATAGTCCAGACATTGAGTAGGTTAGAAATAATGATTTTTACCTGAAATAATAATTTTCTCCTTCAAACTTTGCTTTCGTCACAGAATGCTCCCTTTACAGCAATTACAGCTTTGCCGACCTTTGGCATTCTATCTGTTAATTTGCTGGGGTAATTAGGAGATATTTCACCCCATGCTTCCAGAAACCCCTCCCACAAGTTGGATTGGGTTGATGGGCACTTTTTGCGTACCGTATGGTCAAGCTGCTCCCACAACAGCTCAATAGGGTTGAGATCTGGTGACTGGGCTGGCCACTCCATTACAGATAGAAGCAGGCAGCTGGTATTCTTCCTTAAATAGTTCATGCATAATTTGGAGTTGTGTGCTTTGGGTCATTGTCCCGTTGTAGGATGAAATGGCTCCAATCAAGAGCTGTCCACAGAATATGGCGTGGCATTGCAAAATGGAGTGATAGCCTTCTTTATTTAAAATCCCTTTTAAGTTGTACAAATCTCCCACTTTACCAGCACCAAAGCAACCCCAGACCATCACATTACCTCCACCATGCTTGACAGATGGCATCAGGCATTCTTCTAGCATCTTTTCAGTAGTTCTGCATATCACAAATGTTCTTCTGTGTGATCCAAACACCTCAAACTTCGATTTGTCTGTCCATAACACTCTTTTCCAATCTTTCTCTGTCCAATGTCTGTGTTCTTTTGCCCATATTAATCTTTTCCTTTTATTAGCCAGTTTCAGATATGGCTTTTTCTTTGCCACTATGCTCTGAAGGCCAGCATGCCAGAATCATCTTTTCACTGTAGATGTTGACACTGGTGTTTTGTGGGTACTATTTATAGAAACTGCCAGTTGAGGACCTGTGAGGAGTCGATTTCTCAAACTAGAAACTCTAATGTACTTGTCTTGTTGCTCAGTTGTGCAGCGGGGCCTCCCTCTTCTCTTTCTACTCTGGTTAAAACCTTTTTCTGCTCTCCTCTGAAGGGAGTAATACACCATTGTAGGAAATCTTCAGTTTCTTGACAATTTCTCACATGGAATATCCTTCATTTTTAAGAACAAGAATAGACTGTCGAGTTTCACATGAACGTTCTCTTTTTTTAGCCATTTTGAGAGTTTAATGGAACCAACAAATGTAATACTCCAGATTCTCAACTAACTCAAGGAAGGTCAGTTTTATAGCTTCTCTAATCAGCAAAAATGATTTCAGCTGTGCTAACATACTTGCACAAGGGTTTTCATGCGATTTCTAAACACCCATTAGCCTAACACAGGTAGCAAACACAATTTACCATTAGAACACTGGAGTGGTGGTTGTTAGAAATGGGCCTCTATACACCTGACACATTTGCACAAGCATCTGTGATACGTTGTCGTAGGTCCTCCAATGTTGGTGGAGTGGTCACATACACCTGCTGTTTGATGTGACCTCATAGAAAGAAGTCCAACGGGGTCAGGTCAGGTGAGCGTGGAGGCCACTCCATGCAGCCACCATACCCAATGACTTGTAGGAAGGTCTCCATGAGGTATCGCTTCACATCTGCAGTCTTGTGAGTTTTACATGTTCTAATCATAGCATTTCTGTATGCAAGGTGTCGATTCGTATTGAATTGATGATGCCCTACAACTTTGTAATTTACTTTTTTTCTCCATCTCGTTCAGTTTTCGAGATAAAAATGCTAACTCCGTTGTTTTCCACCAGGTGGCGCTATAGGTGGTTTCATTGTGTAGCGCATGGCTACTTTACTATACTTAGACACCACTTCTATGCCTATAGGTGCCGCCATTCTCAAGTTAATGGTGGTGGACAGGATATAGGTGGACACACTGTATATAGAATGTAACATTTTTAATGAAACCCAATTACAAAAATTATTTTTAGCTCCCCAAGAATATATATATTTAAGTATGAAAAAAAATTGTTTCCAAAGGTCGAAAACCCCTTTTAACATTTTTGTGTTTCTCCCTCAATAGGTGAAACCTAAACATGACCAAAGGAGGCCTCTTGTGACAGTCTGAAATTTCAAGAGGAAATAAAGAATGTGTGACTGTACATAGATATGTGTACAGAACAAGTCATGAAAAAGAGTATATTTTGAGTAAAATAAAAATTGACAATCATGAATATTGTGAAAAGGACAAGAACCTGTATATGGAAATAACCAGATTAACCTGAAATAAGAGAAAACATATTGCTTTTAAAAATATTCATTCCTTACACTTTTCCAGATTTCATTGTGTAGTAATATTGAATCAATTTGGATCTAATTCTAATTTTTGAACACTGATCAGTAGAAAAACTGGAAAAGTGAAAAAACAACAAGAATTATTTATTATACATTATTAAATTTACATTTTTTTTTACCTTGTATAGGACACCATATAGAGATTTGTCATGTACTCAATGATGAAAACCCCTTTTTAAGTGAACATAGGTTTAGGAAATAGTCTATGGCTTAATAATGGTATCTGTAATGCCTTTCATCATTTTTTTATTTTATTACGTACCCCTTGCTTGATAGTACTTTTCCTGATCATTATAATTAGTCCTGTAGATTCCACAGCAGCTGTTCTTGCGCAGTCGTGCTGATGGACAGCATTTAGCTTGATAGCCTGACTGACGTCACTACATCAAGTTGACATGCCTTGGACACACGGAAAAGGCACAACGCTAAGAGTTTTATACTGGAAAGTCCATGGGGTGAAGTTAGTTTTTTTTCATAAAGATTCTAAATGTTGATGTTTGATTTGATTTGTATTAATTGGAAAAGTCCATTAAAGGGAATCTTTCAGCAGGTTGTTGCTACCTTATCTGAGAGCAGCATGATGTAGGCAAAGAGATCCTGAATCCAACGAAGTATGAATTAGATTATTGGGTGTAGCTGTTCTGACACAATCAGATTTAGCCATGTAGTAGAGCTGAGAGAGCTGTCCCACCCACACCAGGATCTCTATAGAGATTTTTCATTGACAGTGAGATGTCAATCACAGGAGGGGACATGCCAATCTGCTGAGGACCTGACATTGTAGTCCGAGCAAATGAGACGTCCTGCTGCTTAAACAAACATAGAAAATAAACAACAGATTGGACCTTGACAAGAGAGGCATCCCTGAATTCTAAGTGTTAACCCTTGCAGCACTGTCTTCAGCTTACATAGCAAAAATCTGATGACAGATTCCCTTTAAAAAAGCTTTCTCTGTTTCAGTGTCAGAAATGTAAAGCATGTGTAGTGGTATTCAATGTTTTTACTCAATAAAACAAGACTAAGTTGGGGAGAGGGATAATGATGTTGCTGGTGGTGGAATGTTTTTTGTGCTGTTGAGCTTTTATTGTACATGTATGTACCTTTTACCTGTATTTAAAGTACAGCTTCAGTCTTGGTGATACATCTTTTATTTTGATGGTAATAGAAAGTTTACCCAATGCCTCCTTTTGTCGCATTATGTCCTGTTGACTTGTACTAAACTGATTGCGATATAAGAACCCTTCAATAATTATAATAATGTAGCTTGACTAAAAAATATGTATTTAGTATTATTCAACTCTACTTTCATCTAGTGTTTCACAAGACCACTTGAAAGATTCTTTATTGGCGTCTTATAAGACAAAGCTGAAGCATGAGCTGCAATGGCAACCTGACAACTGAGCAATTCTGTCATAACTGCATTCCAACAATTGGGCAAGGAAACTTTCCATGGAACATCACTGGGCTTTACCTCATAGTAGGAATGGATGCCTAGAGTTTGTCTGGATGCCTTCATTTTTCTTTGAGTCTACTTTGGTCTATATGCAGTGTCTGCAATACTGAGCTATATTGTCACTATTCCGTTGTGCAGAACATTCTGTATTGTTCTGCCATGCTCTCCTGCAGAGCCGGTATATGTTGCCTATGGTGCAGAGTGTTTTGCAGGATGAATGCTCTGCCGGTTGTTTCACAGCACTGGGTTTCACGCTGTCCTAAGAGGTACTCTCGCAGATTCTTCTCCTTCCCAGTGATTGCTCTGCTTCTTTAAAGAGCATGTTAGCTCAGGACGTCGCCAGTCGTACTTCCTGTTTACAGTTGTGCGGTTGGCTCCTGTGGTACTCAGTGTTCAGATCTTGGTCTCTTGCCTCCAGACTGCTGTTTACCCAGCTCTACCTGTCCTCACCTGTTTCTGTTGTGACTTCCTGGCTTCTGACCTCGGACTTCCTCCTTACCGCATCCTCCCCTGCTCCCTGTATGTTGTATTTACTCTCCTGGAGCCCTGACCTTTGGCTTGTATTTTAACCTCATCTCTGTCTGCCCCCGTGTACTGTCGTGCCCTCCTGGTTTATGATCTCAGCCTGTCTGACTACCTCTTCATTTACTGCATACTAGTAGTGTCTAGTGCCACCTTGTGACAGTCATCACATATATGTTCTACAATCATCATCAATCACCTTGTGGTTCAGGATAGAGTACAACTAAAAAATTGTAGAAAAATCATGGTCGACATACAATTTTTGGTAATCACTATAGTGGAAATTTTCCAATTTTTGAAACTTTTTTTCTAACAGGAATATTTCAATTAAACATATTTTGTAAAAAATATATTTACCGTAGTAAATATATTTAGCCAAACTATTTTGGTTAAACATATTTAGTAAAAATATATTTATTGTCTGCAATTTTCCAACAATTTTTAGTTATGTTTATCACAAGCCTAAATGTTGTTAGTCACTTAAAATGAATATATTGTTAAAAAAAATGTTGCCATTCAATCAATTGAAATTGTAAAGCTATAGCTACACTAACATTTTGTAGCCCAACTAATGGATTTTATCTTTCAAGGTAGAATTGCAGGCCACAGGAATACATAGATCTGTTTGTAATCTGTACTCCATCTTTTCCACTTCATAGCTAAAATTGCAAAAATTTATTATGTGGCCCCAACCACAACTGATGGCCTAACTATGGAAGAGACCTGCAATACTTGACCAATGAGTGTCTGACTTAGGCGACCCGATTTATCAGTGAAGTGGACTAAGCTGAATTATGAGGAACAGTGACAACCGGTTTTGCACTGCTGTACCCAGATAAACAAGCCATCTACATCCATCTGATGAACAATTGCTTCAGGATTCTGATGGACCCCCTTACTGTAAAGGCTCATGCAGATGACCATATTTTCAGTCAGAGTGCTATCTGTCGTAGCAGCTTTATTTAACACACGACATACCAAAAAGAGACAAAAACTGCAGCATCAAAAATGTGATAACCACATGTAAACAATGCAAGTAACCTAATTTACATAATAGGTGCAAAAAATCTACAACATCAAAATTCACTAAAAGCTCATTATGGGAACATATCCTTAAGGTAAATACCACCATAAAACAAAGATAAGAAGGTGTATAGAATGTCAGATTGTAAGTCTTTGCCTAAAGGTACCGTCACACTAAGCGACGCTCCAGCGATCCCACCAGCGACCTGACTTGACAGGGATTGCTGGAGCGTCGCTACATGGTCGCTGGTGAGCTGTCAAACAGACAGATCTCCACAGCGATCAGAGATCAGCCTCCAGCCACCAGAGACCCGTGTAATGATGCTGTGCTTGGTAACCATGGTACACATCAGGTTACTAGGCAAAGCGCGTCGCTTATAGTTACCCAATGTGTACCTTGGCTATGTGTGCAGGGAGCAGGGAGCCGGCTTCTAGAAGCTGCAGACGCTGGTAACCAAGGTAAATATCGGGTAACCAAGCAAAGCCTTTGCTTGGTTACCCGATGTGTACATTGGTTTCCAGCGTCCGCAGAAGCCGGCTCCCTGCACATTCAGATCGTTGCTCTCTCGCTGTCAAACACAGCAATGTGTGCTTCACAGCGGGAGAGCAACAACCAAAAAATGGTCCACGACATTCAGCAACGACCGGTGACATCACAGCAGGGGCCAGGTCATTGCTGGATGTCACACACAGCGACTTCGCTAGCAAGATCGCTGTTGCGTCACAAAAACCGTGACTCAGCAGCGATGTTGTTAGCAATGTCGCTTAGTGAGACGTGGCCTTAAGTGGGTCAGAACTGTGCATGATTCCATATTCAGTGTGTATATTGTAAATATCCCTACATTCTATCAGCAATTAATGACACAGCTGTAGAAAAAAACATGGACCGCTCATCCAAAAATTATCAGTTGATCAAGTGCCGTTTGGCAAAATTCATAAAACAGAACATGAGGTTCTTGGTTGTACATTCTGTTCACACTGTATGAAGCCACTGCCACGTCACCGTGAACCTCTCAGTGGGTTCCTAACTTAATAGCCTTAGGCACTGGTGCATTGTAGATGCGATGGTGGTTGGCACATGATGGCACACCTTTAAGGCTATTAAGATAGCCTACTGAGGTTCACCATGACGTAGCAGTCGGCTATATACATTGTGAACGGAATGTTAAGGTAACAACCTCATGTTCGGTTTTTATAAATTTTGTCTAGCAGCTTTAGATCAACTGATAATTTTTAGATGTGCGGTCCAGGTCTATTTCTACAGCTGTTGCAATTAATAATGTATTCATTGTGTTTATATGTATTTTTTGCTAATAATTTGGAAGAATTGCTCTTTGTTGTGTGAGCATAGATGTAAATGTTGTATATACTGGTAGGCTGAAATTCTATAATAAAGTGACTTGGAGAAACAAGAATTAAGTCCTTGATGCTAGGTAATAGTCTCTCTTTTTCATTCTGTGTTTGTGATCCATGAAAACTATCTTATGGCAGATTTCTTCTTTTCTTCTGGGTTGAGGTTTAAGGCCCCTTTACACACTGCAACATAGCTAACGATATCGCTGCAAAATCACCGGTTTTGTGATGTAATAGCGGCCTCCCCAGCGACATTGCAGTGTGTGACATGCATCAGCGACCTGGCCCCCCGCTGTGAGGTCGCTGATCGCTACAAGTCATTCAGGACCATTCTTTGGTCCTTTGTTTCCCGCTGCGCAGCATATATCGGTGTGTTTGAAACCATTACAACGACATCGCTAGCGACCCAGCCCATAGGCGTGCTAGCGTTCCCTTTCCAGCGAGGTCGTTCTGCAGGTCCGTATCGCTGCTGCGTCGTTGGCCAGATCTGCCTGTTTGACAGCTCACCAGCGACTGTTATGCGGGCTTTATACGAGATGATATATTGTGCGATATGTCGTTGGGGTCACGGTTTTCGTGACGCACGTCCGGCATAGCGCACAACGTCATCTCGTGTGATACCTCCGAGCGACGCAGTATCGCTCACAAATCATGAGTCGTGTACTCGTCGTTAACTTTCATAATATCATTTATTTTCATGGGTGCAGGTTGTTCATTGTTTCCGTGGCATCACACGTTGCTCCGTGTGACACCACGGGAACGATGAACACAGCGTACCTGCATCCCACGGCACCTGCCAGCTTAATGGAAGGAAGGAGGTGGGCGGGATGTTTACATCCCGCTAATCTCCGCCCCTCCGCTTCTATTGGCCGGCTGCCGTGTGACGTCGCTGTGACGCCGAACGTCCCTCCCACTTCAGGAAGTGGACGTTCGTCACCCACAGCGAGGTCATCCGGAAGGTAAGTGCGTGTGACGGGGGTTAAACGAGTTTGTGAACCACGGGCAACGATTTGCACGTGACGCAAAAACGACGGGGCGCGTACGGTCGCTCGTGCTATCGCACAATAGATCGACTCGTGTAAAGCAGGCTTTAGAGACTTTCCAGCGATCCCGGCCAGGTCGAGATCGCTGGTGGGATCGCTAGAAAGTCTGTATGTAGAGGGGCCTTTAGACTTGTCTATGTACTCTGTGTGTGCAATAGTGCTGAGCTGAATTACAAGAAACAGTTTTCTAATCTCACACAATCCTTTAAAGAAAATTTACATAGCTAAATAGGTTTAAAAAAAAAAGTCTTAAGGGGGCTTTACATGCTGCGACATCGCTAGCGATTGCTAGCAATGTTACAAGCGATAGCACCCACCCCCGTCGTTCGTGCGACATGTGGTGATTGCTGCCGTAGCGAACAATATCGCTATGGCAGCGTCACACGCACATACCTGTTCAGTGACGTCGCTGTTGCTGCCGAACAATCCCTCGTTCAAGGGGGAGGTGCGTTCGGTGTACAGCGACGTGACAGCGGCGTCACAAAACGACCGTCCAATAGAAGAGGAGGGGAGGAGATGAGCGGCCGGAACATGCCGCCTACCTCCTTCCTTCTTTTCTGGTGGACGCTAGTAGGATGATGTTCGTCGTTCCTGCGGTGTCACACCCAGCAATGTGTGGTGCCGCAGGAACGATGAACAACCAGCGGCAAGACCCACCAACGATATTATGAAAAGGAGCGACATGTGAACGATCAACGATTTTTGCCGTTTTTGCGATCGTTGATCGTCGCTCCTAGCTTTCACACGATGCGATGTCACTAATGACACCAGACGTGCGTCACAAACACTGCGACCCCGATGATATATCATTAGCGATGTCGCAGCGTGTAAAGCCCCTTCTAGGTCCATCAAGTCCATCCTTTCTACACAATTATTTTCTGTTGCTAGATTTATAACCCACAACGCCATTTGTTGTGAGTAAAGCATCCAGGCCCTTTTTTAATGCTGTTATACTATTTGCCATAACGTACCAATATTGATTTAAGAAGTATGTTTCTGTAAGTAGAATACAATCCCTTTTGAGGGGGAAGTTTTGCCCATTGTACTCTGCTAATAGAGGACATGTACACCTCTTTTCCATTTTCGGCGTGGTGAGGAGGAGTGGCGTGGTGATCTATTTTTTACCAGAGCTGCTGCCTGTGCTGGCACTCAGGTGTATGGGAAATATCAACATCAAGTGGCATTTATTTTTCTTGACTGGAAAATCAGCTAAGTTTTCTTTCTGCACACATCTAATAGTAAGGGTACCGTCACACTTCAGCGACGCTCCAGCGATCCCACCAGCGATCTGACCTGGTCAGGATTGCCCTATACGTCGCTACATGGTCACTGGTGAGCCGTCCATCAGGCAGATCTCACCAGCAACCAGTGACCAGCCCCCAGCAACGCGTGGAAGCGATACTGCGCTTGGTAACTAAGGTAAATATCGGGTAACCAAGCGCTTGGTTACCCGATATTTACCTTGGTTACCAGCGCACACCGCTTAGCGCTGGCTCCCTGCACTCCTAGCCAGAGTACACATCGGGTTAATAAGCAACGCTTTGCTTATTTACCCGATGTGTACTCTGGCTACGTGTGCAGGGAGCAGGGAGCCGGCACTGACAGCCTGAGAGCGGCGGACGCTAGTAACCAAGGTAAATATCGGGTAACCAAGCAAAGGGCTTCACTTGGTTACCCGATATTTACCTTGATTACAGCTTACCGCAGGCTGCCAGACGCCAGCTCCCTGCTCCCTGCACATTCAGATCGTTGCTCTCTCGCTGTCAAACACAGCGATGTGTGCTTCACAGCGGGGGAGCAACGTCCAAAAAATGAACCAGCACTGTGTGTAACGAGCAGCAATTTCACAGCAGGGGCCAAATCGCTGCTCAGTGTCACACACAGCGAGATCGCTAATGAGGTCACTGGTGCGTCACAAAAACCATGACTCAGCAGTGATCTCGCTAGCGATCTCGCTATGTGAGAAGTACCCCTAATGGCTCGTATCTATGCCATCAGAACGTCTGCCTGGTCGCTCCATTATCAGGTGAGATACAGTGACATGATCTGGTTGTTTTTTTTTCTTATCTATGTTGACAATGTTAAACAAAAATAGATGAAAGCAGATGTTTGCTGATTCAGATCACGGATATTTACTGTGCCAAATATACATCTTCACAGGATCTTAATCATTTAACATTGCCGCTTCATTTTAGTGATGACAGCTGGTTGATTGCACAAAACTTCAGTAACTGGATGATCAGATGTAATTAAGTGTTCCAAGACCGATACTTCACAATGTGCACTCCTAAGTTATTTGTCCTTTTAAAGGGACATCTCACTAATACTGAAGTGCACTCACAATTGGAACTACTGCATACTGTACGTGATCATAGAAAGCTTGCTACGGACACACAATCACATCAGATTGCACACACACACTCACCCCATCAATGCATTCCACCGCAGGTTCTCACGCTCCACTGCACTGCATCCCAGGTTTCCCTGTCGGCCAGAAGCAATCAGTATCGCTCAATGTGGTGAGTGTGTGTGATCTGATGTGTGTGTGTGTATATGAGAGTGTGTGATCTGATGTGTGTGTATATGAGTGTGTGATCTGATGTGTGTGTGCGATCTGATGTGTGTGTATGAATGCGTCTGTGCGATCTGATGTATGTGAGTGTGTTGGTCAGAAGCAGAGGAGGACAGCGTGGAGCATACCTGCTGGAAGCGTATGTCAAAGATCGCAGGAGGACATGGGAGCGACACAGTCATCCGGGGTCTGGTAAATATGATTCTCCTGGGATGGGGGGCTGCTTTTTTGGGGGTAAACTTACCCCTAACCATGTTTCCCCAAGGATAGCCCTATCCTGAAAATAAGACCTAGCACATTTTTTGGGCAAAAAATAATGTAAGACAGTGTCTTATTTTCGAGGAAACACAGTATTTGTGAAATCTGAGCCTCACTAAGAAAGAGCATCTCCTCTGATGGATTACAATGTTGTTTATTCATATGATTGTGTCGCTTAGAAGTACCATGGCTTTTTACAAGCTGGTTGTGGTGACCAGCAGAGCTTCCTTTTATGAGTTCACTATATTGAGCCCTATTTAGTATAAAGCCCCCAAGATTTTAGAATTGTGTTAACCCTCCATTCCTTGTAGGACCAATGACCTTCTGATGTGTGTAGAGGACTCCTGACCCAATTGTTCTGTTCTCAAGGACATAAATAGCAGCTAGAAGTCTGGCAATTCCTTACTCCACTCTCCAATCCAATACACACGACAGTCCCATGTTTGCAAACATTTATTCACCTCTTCCCGACCAGGCAATTTTCTGCTTTTGGGCTTCCATTTTCTCCTCCCCTTCTTCAAAAGAGCCATACTTTTTTTTTATTTTTCCATCCACATAGATGTATGTAGGATTTTTTTTTTTTGTGGGATGAAAGTTTTGAATGATATTATTTATATTACCATACAATGTACTGGAAAATGGGGGGGGGGGGGAATCCAAATGCAGTGAAATTGCACAAAGAAATACAATTCTACAATTGTTTTGAGATTTGGTTTTATGATGTTCATGCTATTAAAATTACAAAATTACCTGCCAACAGGGCACTACAATTACCATGATATTAAAAACTTTTTTATTTTTTAGTTATGTAGTGGAAAAAAAAAAAAACAAAAATCAGAAATTTGTACAAAAATAAAAAATTTGCTTCTGTTGTCATTTTCAGAGACCACGAATATTCTCATTTTTCTGTGGATTGATCTGTGTGAGGTCTTGGGGTTTTTTTTGTGTGGCAATTCTGGTATTTCGCCTTCTTATTCTCTTTTCAGCAATTAATGATCACGTTTGTTTTATATTTTGATAGATTGGACTTTTACACACAATACCACGTTTATTTTTTTAGTTTTTTTATTTTCAATAGGAGAAATAATTAGGTGATAAGATTTTAAGATTTTTTTTTCTATTTTTTTTACCACAGTCTTGCAGTATATAGTACAAAATAAGAAGAAGCTCATCCACAGACTTTTAATGGAGCACTGTGGCAAAAAATTAGCACCTCGTGATCGCGTCACAGGGAGGCTGATGGGCATGTATTGTAAATGACACGGTCAGAGAAAGCCAGCAGCTATTAAGTGGTTGACAGCAGCGGGCAGAACTCCATCCGGTACAGATAGAGGCAGATCCTGGCTGTGTGACACACCCATTAGCTGCCAGCAATAATGCAAACACAGTTTCTGAGCTTGCTTCAAAGAGAAGACCCTGCCATATGATATAATAGTACATCATATGGTAGAAAGGGTTTAATGCAATTAAAATTAAAGATTAGACAATTTTGCATATAGTTGAATAGAGGAATAGCACATGAGTGTATTTCATGAGACATGAACAAAAACCAGACTTGAGCTGACTGGTCCACATTAACAATGACACTATAGTCTCCAGATGCTTATCAAATCTACATTTTATTTCCTAGACCCTTGTGATTAACCCATTCATGATGTTTGATGTACCTATATGTCATGGTCTAATAGGGGATCCGGACTGATGAAGTATACAGTGCCTGCAAGTAGTATTCAACCCCCTGCAGATTTAGCAGGTTTACACATTCGGAATTAACTTGGCATTGTGACATTTGGACTGTAGATCAGCCTGGAAGTGTGAAATGCACTGAAGCAAAAAAGAATGTTATTTCTTTTTTTATTTTTTTTTTTAAATTGTGAAAAGTTTATTCAGAGGGTCATTTATTATTCAACCCCTCAAACCACAAGAATTCTGTTTGGTTCCCCTAAAGTATTAAGAAGTATTTCAGGCACAAAGAACAATGAGTTTCACATGTTTGGATTAATTATCTCTTTTTCCAGCCTTTTCTGACTAATTAAGACCCTCCCCAAACTTGTGAACAGCACTCACACTTGGTCAACATGGGAAAGACAAAGGAGCATTCCAAGGCCATCAGAGACAAGATCGTGGAGGGTCACAAGGCTGGCAAGGGGTACAAAACCCTTTCCAAGGAGTTGGGCCTACCTGTCTCCACTGTTGGGAGCATCATCCGGAAGTGGAAGGCTTATGGAACTACTGTTAGCCTTCCACGGCCTGGACAGCCTTTGAAAGTTTCCACCTGTGCCGAGGCCAGGCTTGTCCGAAGAGTCAAGGCTAACCCAAGGACAACAAGGAAGGAGCTCCGGGAAGATCTCATGGCAGTGGGGACATTGGTTTCAGTCAATACCATAAGTAACGTACTCCACCGCAATGGTCTCCGTTCCAGACGAGCCCGTAAGGTACCTTTACTTTCAAAGCGTCATGTCAAGGCTCGTCTACAGTTTGCAGTTTGCTCATGATCACTTGGAGGACTCTGAGATAGACTGGTTCAAGGTTCTCTTGTCTGATGAGACCAAGATCGAGATCTTTGGTGACAACCACACACGTGACATTTGGAGACTGGATGGCACTGCATACGACCCCAAGAATACCATCCCTACAGTCAAGCATGGTGGTGTCAGCATCATGCTGTGGGGCTGTTTCTCAGCCAAGGGGCCTGGCCATCTGGTCCGCATCCATGGGAAGATGGATAGCACGGCCTACCAGGAGATTTTGGCCAAGAACCTTCGCTCCTCCATCAAGGATCTTAAGATGGGTCGTCATTTCATCTTCCAGCAAGACAACGACCCAAAGTACACAGCCAAGAAAACCAAGGCCTGGTTCAAGAGGGAAAAAATCAAGGTGTTGCAGTGGCCTAGTCAGTCTCCTGACCTTAACCCAACTGAAAACTTGTGGAAGGAGCTCAAGATTAAAGTCCACATGAGACACCCAAAGAACCTAGATAACTTGGAGAAGATCTGCATGGAGGAGTGGGCCAAGATAACTCCAGAGACCTGTGCCGGCCTGATCAGGTCTTATAAAAGATGATTATTAGCTGTAATTACAAACAAGGGTTATTCCACAAAATATTAAACCTAGGGGTTGAATAATAATTGACCCACAATTTTATGTTGAAAATTTATTAAAATTTAACTGAGCAACATAACTTGTTGGTTTGTAAGATTTATGCATCTGTTAATAAATCCTGCTCTTGTTTGAAGTTTACAGGCTCTAACTTATTTGCATCTTATCAAACCTGCTAAATCTGCAGGGGGTTGAATACTACTTGTAGGCACTGTAGGTACATCATGGCAATCATGCATAGGGCTTTGCCTGCATGATTGCCACCATGAGCTCAACAAAAGTGATAGCTGAGCTCCAGCTATCAATATAGAACAGACATTATCTGGCCCTGGCTGTTTAACCCCCTAAATGCCACGCTCAATAGCAATCGCAGCATTTAGGAGCCTAGGAAAGGGAGTCCACTCCCTCACCCACTGGATTGGCAACACCGCAACGTAAATGCAGGCTGCCAATCATTGCAATGGCAAGCTGAGGTCAAATAATGACCATCAGGTTTCCTGAATATGGTGGCCTTTTAGACCATGATAGGAGGATGGTCTAAAAGGTATTCTGTCAGTGTCTTGACAGGTGTAATGTATTGCAATGTTTGTGCATTGCAGTGCATGGAAAAAAAAAGTAATTGAGCAATAACAGTTAAATTCCAATAATGGGTCTAATTAAAAAAAAAAACAAATAAAATTGTAAAAATAACAAAAAAAATTAAAGATATACAAAAAATAAATTATATATATATATATATATATATATATATATATATATATATATTTGGTATATCTTTAATTTTTTTGTTATTTTTTACAATGTATATTATATATACACACACACACACACACACACACTAGCTGTAGTACCCGACGCTGCCAGGATAGTAAATGTCTGTCTCTCTCTCAGTCTCTGTCTGTCTCCCTCTCTGTCTGTCTATCCCTTTCCCTGTCTATTTGTCTATCAGTCTCTTTGCCTGTCTGTATTTTTCCCTGTATGTCTTTTTCCCTGTCTGTCTCTGCCTCTTTCCTTGTCTGTCTCTGTCTGGTTTCTGTCTCTTTCTCTGTCTCTCTATGTCTGTCTCTTTTTCTGTCTCTGTCTGTCTCTTTCCTTAGCTGTATTGTGACACGTCAACATTCTTCTGAAGTTCTGGGTGCATTGTTGCTCTCAGTTCCATTGACTTTATTGGCGGCAGGTTTTTTGGCAAATAACTGTAAAGTGCGAGGTTAAAATTTCACCTCAAAACATGAGGTTTTCACTGTCCCTTGTCCATTTTCTTCTCTTGTTTGCCTTGTGAAAAGGAAAAAGTTATGGCAAAAGCAACATGTTTGTGGTAATGATTTCTCAATTTTATGGCTCAACGTTATAAAATTCTGTGAAGCATCTGTGGGTTCAAGTAGCTCACCTCTATATAAAAAAAAAAAAAAAATGTTCCTTGAGGGGTGTGGTTTCCAAAATGGGGTGACTTGTTGGGGATTTCCACTGTTTTTTTTCCTTTCACATTGCTTTAATTCCTGTGAAATATCTAAAATTTAAAAATTGCAAAAACCTTTTTTTGTTTTTGAAGAATTTTTGATATTTCTATAAATAAACGCAAATCATATCAACAAAACTTTACCAATATTATTAAGTACAATGTGCCATGAAAAAAAACAGTCTCAGAATCACTGGAATATATTGATGCTTTTCATGGTTAGGGTTAGGGTTCTGACCAGTGTCACAAAGTGACACTGGTCAGAATTGAAAAAATTGGCTTATTCAGGGAGGTGAAAACAGGCACAGTGGTGAAGGGGTTAAGATTAAATGGGTAAGAATTAATTACTGTATATTAATGACTGAATTTTCTAATTTGTATGTAGGTGAGAACTAAGTGTGGTGCACTCAATAAATCAGAGCTGTACAATATAGTAATGAACAAATTTGCCCTGATTTTAACTAATTAGTATTCATTTTAAGTCTCTAGGGAGCAGATTGTGAAGGTCTAAAGGTCCAGTCACACTAAGCAACTTACCAGCGATCCCAACAACGATAGGGATCGCTGGTAAGTTGCTAGGAGGTTGCTGGTGAGATGTCACACTGCGACGCTCCAGCGATCCCACCAGCAACCTGACCTGGCAGGGATCGCTGGAGCGTCGCTACACAAGTTGCTGGTGAGCTCACCAGCAACCAGTGACAAGCCCCCAGCGCCGCGTGGAAGATGCTGCGCTTGGTAACTAAGGTAAATATCGGGTAACCAACCCGATATTTACCTTGGTTACCACGGCACGCAGCTACACGTGCAGAGAGCAGGGAGCAGCGCACACTGAGCGCTGGCTCCCTGCTCTCCTAGTTACAGCACACATCGGGTTAATTACCCGATGTGTGCTGCAGCTACATGTGCACAGAGCAGGGAGCAGCGCACAATGCTTAGCGCTGGCTCCTTGCTCTCCAAGTTACAGCACACATCGGGTTAATTACCCGATGTGTGCTGCAGCTAAATGTGCACAGAGCAGGGAGCAGCGCACAATGCTTAGCGCTGGCTCCTTGCTCTCCTAGTTACAGCACACATCGGGTTAATTAACCCGATGTGTGCTGCAGCTAAATGTGCACAGAGCAGGGAGCAGTGCACAATGCTTAGCGCTGGCTCCTTGCTCTCCTAGTTACAGCACACATCGGGTTAATTAACCCGATGTGTGCTGCAGCTAAATGTGCACAGAGCAGGGAGCAGCGCACAATGCTTAGCGCTGGCTCCTTGCTCTCCTAGTTACAGCACACATCGGGTTAATTAACCTGATGTGTGCTGCAGCTACATGTGCACAGAGCAGGAGCCGGCATCACAGGCAGTGAGAGCGGCGGAGGCTGGTATCAAAGGTAAATATCGGGTAACCAAGGACAGGGCTTCTTGGTTACCCGATGTTTACATTGGTTACCAGCCTCCGCAGAAGCCGGCTCCTGCTGCCTGCACATTTAGTTGTTGCTGTCTCGCTGTCACACACAGCGATCTGTGCTTCACAGCGGGACAGCAACAACTAAATAATGGCCCAGGACATTCAGCAACAACCAACGACCTCACAGCAGGGGCCAGGTTGTTGCTGGATGTCACACACAGCAACATCGCTAGCAACATCGCTGCTACGTCACAAAAGTTGTTCGTTAGCAGCGACGTTGCTAGCGATGTTGCTTAGTGTGACGGGGCCTTTACTCAAAATACATACGGTTTCTGCATTCACTTGCTGGTTACCTATCAGCTAACAGTGGGAGATGGGTCTGTCTTTTTTTTTTTTTAAACATCTGATAGGGTTCTGCAATATTTTTAGAATGGGACTACACCTATAATGACTACATACCCCATGCCAGCTGTTTTCACAAGGACAAGGCCATATTCCATTTTTGTCCTAATAGCGAACACTTCTGGGTGGATAAGTTTCACATTTATGTATGTGCCATACACTCCTATTGGCTATATCTTTTATCAGAATTTTTTCTTTGTTTGTGACAGTACATTAACTTGGATTGGGTGATAATAAACTTGAAATCCTATTTAGTACACCATACTACGGTTGTGCTGTTTGATATCACTATTAAACATATTTTAAAATTTTGAGTTAAAAAGTCATAGAAGACTTGATTTCACTCATAGAATTGTGCTGCTCAAACAGCGATCAAACACACTTTACATCATTCAGATCTAGAGTTAGTAGTAAGCACTCTTCAGTAACAGGGAACCTAAAGGCTGCAGCACAAGGTAAGAAGCTTATTCCTACATTTTTGCTTTACTTTTACAGTGATTTTAGTACTCCATTTTGAGCACGTTATTTTGCATTAAATAGACTGGTCCAAGAACTGCTTCAATAACTTTGCCTTTTTGAACTGTGTGTATGTTATGGAATTAGGTTATAAGTGTGAGATTTGGTGGTACTCCTACTGAGAGGGTAACTTGTGTTGGATGTGTCTCGTCTGGCTGTTGAGAAAAATCAACAGATTGTGTATCCGGTCATCCAACGACTGAAATTTGTGTTATATAGAGTGGTAAAGTAGATTGGTGCCAGACCTATGCCCATGGAAAGTGTGCTGGCAAAGTGAAGTAAGTTGCTATGGTATTTAAGACCTGAAGACCTTTGGAGACAAGTATCGAAACTTGCCGGGTAGATGGTGAAAAAAGGTATACCTTAGAGAAAGGTAGAGAAAAAGGGTATTCAGCTCACCCATGTAAGGTCCTCCAGTCTGCGGTTGGTGCACGTAGTCCTGCGGACAGGCAGGTCCGGCTTCAGAGTAAACGGTAATAGAAAATGAGTGGGACTCAGCACCAATATGGATGAATAAAAATCTTCATGCTTTATTTGAGAAGTTTAAAAATAAAGAAAGGGTCACAAATCATCCAAAATCGCCATGCGACTTGCCGTGCGGCAAGTCGCATGGCGATTTTGGATGATTTGTGACCCTTTCTTTATTTTTAAACTTCTCAAATAAAGCATGAAGATTTTTATTCATCCATATTGGTGCTGAGTCCCACTCATTTTCTATTACCGTATACCTTAGAGAAAGACTGCAAAGAGAGTGGTCAGCAAACATGAAGGCAAGAATGCCATAACATATTATATTAGGATGTTGTAAAAGGCTGGAGTGCCCCCGGAAAGGGGGCTGGATGTGTCCAACTGGAGCTGTTCATCCAAGAGAACTGTGGTTGGTTACACAATACTGGTATTAAAATTAAAGCTGAGGAGTGCAAGAAAGTAGCTGAAGAAGTGATGTGTAGGGAAACCACTAGAGGTAATAGAGTGCTGTATGAATGTTTTCATAATGGACAGGATGGACTTAGACAGAACTATCAATATTTGATATCTATAATGGACTGGGAGGTTGACATGTATAGTATCTAGAGTACAGAATCAGGATGAAGAGACAGTTCTTTAATTTGTGTGGCACAAAGACCTGAGCCCAATGTCACGAGTGGGCCTATGAAGTCTGTGGTTTCTAACACGCATCTAGTACCTAGAGGAGATAACTTTCCACCTCCCTCATATCTGCTGATATGTAGTGTGGAGGAAAATGACAGTAATGTGGTGATTGAGGGCACCCCCAATAAGTAATGCTAACACAGTGGGAGCCATTGACTAGTATACTTCAGGCACAAGTGACTGCCCCAACTTAAAAGCAGACTACAAATGAGTACAGGCCCAGGAGCTTTCTAGCTTTCTAACCCAGACGAGAACCCTGTGCATTTTTTCAGATAGCTCCAATAGATACAGGTTATGTATAAATGTACATGACAAGACCGTGAGGCATTGGTAGAACTGCTTTTGTGGACAAACTAAAGAAACCAATTAGGATGGGATTTGTGAAATTGTGCTCTTAGTGGGAAAGGAAAGACCCCAAAAACCTGTTGTAAGTAGCTAAAAGGGAGGAGCAGCAATAAATTCAGGCTTGTAGGAAAAAGAGAGTGATACATTACCAGAGAGCAGGCGGTAGAGAGAATATGGCAGTAGGTGCGACCCCTATTGTCTGTTATAACTGCAGACTACAAGGTCACATGAGGTGGGAGTGCAAGCAACAGCCAAAGCAGCAGCAGCCGTTGTTCACTCAGCAGAGAGCTGTCAATGTTTTTTTTTCAAGAAGTTGTCAACCCTGTAGTTAACATGCATCCTGTAGTAGTTTCTAATTGTATGCATCATATCCCAATGGTTAAAGTAACTCTGCCTGAAGGCAAAATTTTAGATTTCTTACTAGTTACTTGGGCAGCCAAGTCTGTTTTGTATGTAAATAATGTTTTTCTTTGGGAAATCATTGATAATTTCATTCTACGCCTTGTATGGTGTTTGACTTATCAAACATATTCTTCTCCTTGTCTTTGCACCCAGACTGCCAGTATTTATTTGCCATAAGCATGTGCCATATTTATAGCCATAAACAGTATATGTGGACAGTTTTATCACTAGGTGCCAAAAATGTTTTGACAATATATACTGTGGCAATGCCCTCCATTTTGTAAAAATGTACTCAGCCATATCCAGAAGTTGGGTTTCTCCAGTATTTGGCTGATTTACTGCTTTGTTGTCCTAATAAAATCTCATATCACGAGTCATCTTTATCCCTTTTACTTCCTAGCAAAACATGGATGTAAGGCCTCTAATAACAAGCTACACTTCTGTCAGCAGATGGTAGTTTTCTTAAGACAGTGCCTGTCACAAGGCACCAAACATCTCACTGAGGAAAGTAATGTTGCAATACAACAGCTTAAATTGCTCTAAAACATTACACAACTCAAAAGCTTTCTGGGTCTGGTATCATACTACAGGACATGGATACAATCTGCATCTCAGCTCAAGCAACCCTTGTATGATTATCTACCACTTCTATCTGAGCCCCAGTAGCTGAACAATTTTTACTTACTAAAACTCTTAATTATCTGTTTCTCACTTTTTATTTACCTAACTATACTACAAACACTGTCTTTGTTATGCATGAAGTTGAGCGGTCATGCCACTTCCGTACTTACCCAAAAACACAACCAATAGCAAAAACCTGGGGGTTTTTATTCAGCCAGAATGGACCCAGTACCCAGGGGTACATTCTCCTTTGTCAGAGCCACTTCTCTGGTACAAGCCATGTTTGAAATGGCCACAGAAATAGTTCTTGATTACAAGTTTACAGTTTACACTCAACACGACATTCATGGTGTCCGCAGTCAAGTATAACCTAGACACATTTCAACACCCTGATAGCTTTGACTTCAATGTGACCTTTCATGCCCCCAAATATAGAAATCAAACAATATACAAACGTGAATCTAGCTATGTTGCTGCCATTGGATTCAAAAAGATAGAATGATGTGGAAGGAGATTAATTTTTTACATTCCCTAACAAATGAGGAAGTAGATGACATGTATGCACCTCATGATCGTGCTACTCTGATGCAAAAGGAAACAGGAGGGTTTGACTGTCTCACATGAGCTTATTACTTATCTAGAACTTAAGTTGTTTTGTAGATGGATCCAGATATCAAGTTGCTGGTCAATTCTACACTGGATATGCGGTGGTTATAATATAAATGAAACCACTCCCTCTTCACCTGTCAGCACAGGAGTCAAAGTTGAAGGCACTCAGTAAGGAATATAGAGCGGCAAAGTAAGTGGTTCACGCTCTGGTGGGCTTTCAACATACTTTGTACAAGTGTACAAAGTGAATTTAAGAAGCCTTGTAATGTATCTTCTCAAAAAAAGGTTTAAGCTCTGAAAAAAACAAATCATTTGCCTGTCAGAACATTAAGGTATCAACTTATACCTCCTATTATAATATTAAATCAATATTACTGTATATATGTCCTCCATGCTGCTTCTTCTATTTTTTAATAAAGTTCTCAAGAAAAAAAACTCAATCCTCATGTGCTGTGTATGGGATACATCATTGCACCTATTCTCAACCCCCATATCTCAGAGTCAACTGCAAATGGAAAGACAGGGCCTGCAGAGAGGAAACTGATGAAAATGCAGGATACAAGTCAGAGTGGCTACATATAGTTATTCGGAAAAGTTACTTGAATGTATAAGATGTTTATTCATGACATTGATAATATCTCCAGGTGGCCATCATGTAATACCACATTTTATTGCACAGAAGATATATGACTTGACAAGACAGATTTGCCAGGATGCAAAAATTCTTTGATTAGACACTTACTTTTAAAGGACAACTTTGGTCATGAAATATTTTTTCATTGATTAAACCTCTGTACAAAAATATTAAGTCACCATTAAAAAGAGTGAGTCAAACATGAGCAAGCCAAGTAGCCACGTCAGTAGTCTTTGGTCGGTAGCCCTGTGAACCATCTATGTGTTGGAATTTCTTATGTATTTTCTGATTAGTAGGCCTTACCTGATGTCATGCGTGCACACAAATTGGAAGAAGCGGCAGGATTCCGGTAGGTAAAAGGTGATTTGCGTGGCTACCATAGTGACTTAACTAGGGTCCTGTGGATCAATTCACTCATCACTATTCATCAGAGATGATTGGGTTTGAAGAATTTAAATCTACTAACTACACATTTTTTAAGGTTAGTAAGCAAATATGATGGCACTCAGCTGTATGTAGGGTAAGGTTGAGAAATACTCCCTTAAAGCAAATGGAGAGTGCAATACATGCACAGTCACCTTGCTATTCACTGTATAGTGAGACAGGGCACTGTTTTCCAGGTAGGTGCATGTTTATGGCTTAATATGTCTCAGATAGATATACCCTCCAATATATTCATTAAAACAGCAAAACTCTTCTGTTTTTACATCCAATTTTTAAATGCAATGCATTTTTAATCCAGATCCGTATCACCATAATGATCGTAGTAACATACAAGGGTTCTGAAATAGTGTAAATCAAAATAGAAAATTGACATGTCAAAACTCATTAATCTATACGGAGATGTACCGTATTTTTAGTTTTAAAAGATGCACTAGATTATAAGATGCACCCCTAAATTAGAGATAAAAAAAATGGGGTCCGTCTTATACTCCGGTGGTGTGGGGGGCGGCAGCAGCGGTGGAGCGGGGTCACAGGAGGCAAGGGCGTTGCTGGAGTAGAGCGATACTGCTGGCGCTAGTGTTGGGGGCTGTACTGGCTTTGAATGCCATGTTGGCTGTGTGGAGCAGGGGGGTGCACTGGGTGTCACAGATGCTCTGTTCGCGGTGCGGGCTTCAAAGAAATTATATCCGGAGTTTGTGCATGCGCATATTGAGCTCTCGGCTCAATGACAAGCTGAGATCTCATCTGTGGACGTACCAACTCAAGGCGCTATTTTCCTTAAGCTTGCTGCTGGGAGATCAGTGGGCTGGAGGCAGCGTGTGCGCAAATGAGACCTTGAGCTGAGATCTCCATCTACGCATGCGCTGACCCCGGGCACCATTATTTGATGCCTGCACACCCAACAGAGCATCTCACCCGCCACACCACCCTGCTCCACACAGCCCCCAACGCAGCTAACACAGCGCCCATTCTCCACCTCCCGGTAAGCTACATTTGCATTATAAGACGCACCCCTCATTTTCCGCCTGGGAGGGAATGTGTCTTATAATAAAAATAATATGGTATATTTTAACATCATTGGTGTATTACATTTATGCATGTATATTGTATACACATAACAGGTACGTTTCAATTAAAGGTTCTGCAATGTGATGACATTTATGCATGCATAAATGAATTTCTACATGTATGTACAGTTTGTATATTGAATATTCATTCCATATCGATACTGTATTTTCATACCATGTCTATTTTTATTAAAAGGGTAATTAGTGAAACAATACTGTAGCTATAATATGTCTCATGAATAGCATAATGTGATGACATGACTTGTGAATTTAGTGTGATCAGTCAAGGTCTTGAACGAACATATATGCCTGGATTACCTGCTGCATTAGGTGGCGCAGTTTAGCGCTAACAATGATCTAGAACAGAGTTCCCCAACTCCAGTGCTCAAGGGCCACCAACAGTGCATGTTTTTAGGATTTCCTTAGCATTGCATGGGTGTTGGAATGATCACCTGTGCAGGTGATTAAATTATCACCTGTGCAATACTAAGGAAACCCTGAAAACATGCACTGTTGGTGGCCCTTGAGGACTGGAGTTGGGGATCCCTGATCTAGAATGAAATATTTGCACTTAACGCCAATGTGTTAAAATGACTCACTCATTCCCAGTGAAAACCATTACTTTCTTATCATGTTGTACTCTTGAAAGATAGGGACTCAATTTTGAATGCAGATAAAATGTATGACTTGTTCTAAACAGGAATCATTAGGCAGCCACAGTAACAGTTTATATAATAAATATGCACATATTGAGTCTTTATCATTTTCCTTTTATATTGTTTCTTCTTGATTCAATAAAACAATAAATCGTAAATGCATTTTACATGAACACAAACGTTTCAAGAAACAATTTTTTTTCTGGGTAAATACAAAATCAGATACTATCGTAAT
This sequence comes from Anomaloglossus baeobatrachus, assembly GCF_048569485.1. Classification (NCBI taxonomy): domain Eukaryota; kingdom Metazoa; phylum Chordata; class Amphibia; order Anura; family Aromobatidae; genus Anomaloglossus; species Anomaloglossus baeobatrachus. The sequence goes on from NC_134354.1 coordinate 144,568,547, forward strand.
GTGCAAATCCATATCCATGCAAAAAAAAAAAAAAAAAAAAGAAATACATCTCTCATTAAAGATCATTTTTGTTTTAGTTTATACAAAGAGTACCCTGGAGCAGGATTCCAATGCATTCAGATTAAACTGTAATGAAAGGCCACGCGTTTCCTGTGCAAGTAGAATGTCAAAATCACATCATCATGGAGATCATGAAAAACAAAAAAATAAAATCACTTAATTCTAAAAAATTAAATTTCTTGCTAATTTCTGAAGTCTTGAGTTGTGAAATACATTCAGTCTGCAGAACAAGCATAGGAATAAGAGGAACATCTTTATTTAAAAAAAAAAAACAACAAAAAAAGGTGTACAACAAAATCATTGTTTGTGCATTAGTTTATACTGAAATCATTTGCCATTTTACATCCATTATATTTCAGGTCGTCCATTTCCACTTTTTTATACCAAAAGGTAAAAATTCACATTGGAGGGTTCATAGGTTTTTAATTGCCGATTGGCTACAACTTAAACTTTATTCATTTTTTATTTATTTTTTTTTACTTTCCTAGGCCCATTATTAAAGGTTTGCCCAGTAGCTGCTGTACAGTTCAGGATGCAAAAATTTGGGCCAAAAGTGGAGAGCATTTCCAATCTGGAGGATGTCTTCTCCTAAATTAGTCAGATAACCTATTTGAATGAAAACTGTGTAATCCCCATAGACCTCTATGGCAGCACTGCAAGAAAATTGAACACTAAGGGTATGTTCCCACATTGCACATTTGCTGCATTTCTATTCTACATCAAGAACCAAAAGCGGCGGCAGGAAAAATGCCATGTACAATACATACTTTTTTTATGCTTTTTTAACTTGCATTCTTTTGTGCATTTTTTAACCATTCATTTTAATAGATAAAGCAACGCAAACCCCCCCCCTGAAATACTGAACATGCTGCGTATTGGCAAGAAAGCACCAGTGCTCAAAAATGGAAAAAAAAACAACCCAGTGTTTGCATGAGACTTGAAAAATCTGATTTCTTCTGCTGATACTGTAAAATGTTATATATGGTATTTTATGCACCAAAAATGCTGCATAAAATATGCTGTAAAAACATCACGTGTCAGCATACGTCCATGCGTCCATGTGCACTGACCGACAGATAGTAATAAATGACTGTCGATTGGTAAATATTTACTGATCAGTGGTCATTTCATAGCCTGTTTACACTGACCACAGTAAACTATGCACACTGAGCGATAGGTAACAGATCTGAAATAGATCGCTCAGTGCCCGTAGGATGCTGTATTTCTCGACAGTGAGTCCTGTTTACACAGCACAATGCACCGCTGAGAATGATGAGATTTTGCACTTCACGAACTGTCATTTCAGCCAATGAAAAGTGGTTTGTTCATCAGATAATCAGCAGCCTGTTTACACTGAAAGGTAAATCATGAAAAGCATGTTCACAATCATCTCTGGTGTAAATTCAGCTTTATGGTAATTTCATGGCTTCCCAGAGATTACAGCTGATCACTAGGGGTTAAAGGAACTGGGAAAAGAAAGCATCCAAAGGGAGCCACTACTCAAAGCACATTTCACACAAGGAAATACAGTACAAAAACAAAAATAAATGGATGATCCCAGCCCATATGAACGGATTAGTTTAGAACCATGATTACAGATATAGAACAAATACAGTATATCATATTTGATGGTAGTAAAGCTCAGTTCACATTACATCTGAACCCTATGTATGGCAAAAACAAGGCGAAGAGAATGTTGGCGTATGCGTATAAAACGTACAAAAGGGTTCTATTAACTCTATGGAAGCCGAAAAAAAAAACATTTTGCCAGTCAGCCTAGTGTGCATCGGCATAACTTTTCTCAGCTGTATTGGTTTACAACGGGACTATATGGGTAAGATTTACCATGTATGTGTAAAATATGGCCAATAGCAAAGCTTCGTCAGCTGTACACATCAGGAATCTGCCTGACGTGGACCGCCAACAAAAGGTTCAGATGTACTATGGCGAGCATAGGTCTGTAAGGATGTTTCCGGCTTTAGTCAAGTGTAGTTATCTAGGCTTCCATAAAGGCTTTCTTAGGGATCAGAGATTTACATGGAGACACATATGGAGATGGTCATTGCTAGGAGAGAGCCGCTCTCCATATAATATGCCTAGGTAGAGGACAAACACTAAAAATTGTGTGCATTAGAAAATGATAAAGATGGTGCTGCTAGTATTTACTCAAGATTGATAAATACTTTTTATTAGTGGACTTTGTTTTAGGGTGTGGACACCTACCAATTGCACACTGTATCATCAAGGCCATCAAAATAAATATAAGCAGTCTGTCAGAATGGTCACAATTAATTAACAGCCTAATCAATTTAAGATCAGTTGATCCGGGTACAACATAGTGTACAATGAATCATGGGCAGCACGGTGGCTCAGTGGTTACCACTGTTGCTTTGCAGCGCTGGGGTCCTGGGTGTAAATTCCACCAAGGACAACATCTGCAAGGAGTTTGTATGTTCTCCCTGTGTCTGTATGGGTTTCCTCCAAGGACATACTGATAGGGAATTTAGATTGTGGGCCTCAATGGGTACAGTGATGATGATGTCTGCAAAGCGCTGTGAAATATGATGGTGCAATATACCGTAAGTAAATACAACTAAATCATTGTAGTACTGTCTTACGTCTTTTAGGAATTCCTTCGCGATATCCGTCTCACCATTCCCGTACAAGGGTGTTACCCAGTAAGAGACCATATCAGTTATGAATTTATAATTTTATTGCAGGGGGTCATGTTTTATTTAATTCCCATCTTAATAATATACACTGTTCAACGTTTATGGGTTACCTCAACCATATATGAAAACATATTGAGGTACAATAAAATAATCCCAAGACATGTACAGGGAACATGATTGTTAGCATATGCCTGCTACAGTCAGTCTATGGTCTGTAAAGTGTGAGGGTTCACGCAAAGAAGTGAGAGCACAAACCACAATGTATGGACTGTTCGCATTTCCTGACACTAAATCAAGAGCTTCACAGGCATACAGGTGCAGCTCAATAAATTAGAATATCCTCACTAAGTAAATTTCAGAAATTCAATACAAAAAGGGAAACACATTATATAGAGTCATTACACACAGAATATATCTATTTTAAGTCTTTATTTCTGTTAATGTTGATGATTATGGCTTACAGCCAATGAAAACCCCAAAGTGATCTCAGAAAATTAGAATATTTTATAAGACCAACTGAAAAAATTATTTTACACTCAGAAACGTTGGCGTCTACTGAAAAGTCTGAACAGTAAATGCTTCAATACTTGGTCGGAACGCCTTTGCATAAATTAGTGCATTAATGCGGTGTTGCATGGAGGCCATCAGCCTGTGGCACTGCTGAGCTGTTATGGAAGCCCAGGTTGCTTTGGTAGCAGCCTTCGCCTCGTCTGCATTGTTGGGTCTGGTGTCACTCATCTTCCTCTTGACAATACCCAATAGATTCTCTATGACGTTTAAGTCAGGTGAGTTTGCTGGCCAATCAAACAATGATCCTGTGGTTATACAATCAAATATTGGTACTTTTGGCAGTGTGGACAGGTGCCAAGTCCTTCTGGAAAATGAAATTTCCGTTTCCAAAAAGCTTTTCGGCAGAGGAAAGCATGATGTGCTCTAAAACTTCCTGGTAGATGGCTGCGCTGACTTTGGTCTTGATAAAACTCAGTGGACCTACACCAGCAGATGACATGGCTCCCCAAACTATAACTGATTGTAGAAACTTCATACTATTCCTCAAGCAGCTTGGATTGTGGCCTCTCCACTCTTCCTCCAGACTCTGGGACCTTGATTTCCAAATAAAATGCAAAATGTACTTTCATCTGAAAACAACACCTTGGATCACTGAACAACAGTCCAGTTCTTTTTCTCCTTGGCTCAGGTAAGACGCCTTTGCATTGTCTATTGGTCATGAGTGACTTGACACAAGGAATGCGACAGTTGTAGTCCATGTCCTGGATACGTCTGTGTGTGATGGCTCTTGAAGCACTGACTCCAGCAGCAGTCCACTCCTTGTGAATCTCCCCAAAATTTTTGAACGGCCTTTTCTTAACAATCCCATCAAGGCTGTGGTTATCCCGGTTGCTTGTGCACCTTTTTCTACCACAGTTTTTCCTTCCACTCAACTTTCCATTAATATGCATGGATACAGCACTCTGTGAACAGCCAGCTTCTTTAGCAATGACCTTTTGTGGCTTACCCTCCTTGTGGAGTATGTCAATGATTTCCTTCTGGTCATCTGTCATGTCAGCAGTCTTCCCCATGATTGTGTAGCCTACTGAACTAAAGGAACCATTTTAAACACTTAGTAAGCTTTTGCAGGTGTTTTGTGGTAATTATTCTAATTTTCTGAGATAATGACTTTTGGGCTTTCATTGGCTGTAAGCCGTAATCATCACCATTAACAGAAATAAACACTTGGAATAGATCCCTCTGTGTGTAATGACTATATAATATATGTGTTTCCCTTTTTGTATTGAATTACTGAAATAAATTAACTTTTTGACAATATTCTAATTTATTGAGATACATATGTATATAATTCTGTCGAGTTTGGGTCAAGAGGAGACCCGCTGACGGTCCATGCATCAGTTTGTGCTCAGACAGAATTTATCGGACGTTTGCATGAGCCCTTAGTTGATGTTACAGTCACTGATTGTCTACAGAGGTCATACACTGACAACATCGGGAAAAGAAGAGACTGTCCGGGGATCTGACCTACGGGAAGAACAAGCAAATCTGGTGAGCAGGTGGTGGGCATACTCGGGCCATATCTAAAAGATATGGATGGGGTGTCTCTTTAATAAGCGTGTGTGCATGGGGTCGTACTGCACCTGAAAAACTTGCATACAAAAGAACATAAACCATAAATAATATATATCACACAAAACAGCATATATTTCTGATGTAATCTGTCTAAAAGGCAACATGCTGCATGAACATATAACTTTTTTTATTATTTTTTTTAGGATTTTAATCAAGCCAATAAAACGGCATGGTGACTAATTTGTAATACATAATAGTCATCGTCCAGGCAGAGAAAATGCAGATGATCAATTGTTACAAAATGTTTCACAGAAACAGGTTCTCCTATGAATTATTTCTGACAAATAATTTAGAAACTAAAATTGGAGAAGAAGAAGCGAGTGTCATTTTAACACGATAAACAATCCATCTTCATCTTAGACAGCGCTGTCACTATGGACAACACTTAGAGAAGATGGGACATATTTCAGGAGGTAGTATAGCAATATGAAATATTCTGGCACTGTTATAAGTCACTGAGTATTATGGCTAATGTGGTAGCAACAAATAGATTTCCCAGAGTATATTCATATTAAGGAGAATGTGTCATCAGAAACATTACCTATTCTTTAAATCAGATTTTTCTGTTAAATGTTTTTTTTATATAAAATTCTGGGTATTTTTCTTTTCAATTTTACAATTTGTATTACAAATAAAAATGAGAAATATTACAATTTTCAAACTTGTCACTGGGGGCATTTTTAGATCTTCTATTTCAGGAGATCCACAATAGACTGAATCGGCCCCTAGCCTGAGGGGTACTTTGCACGTTGCGACATCGCTACTGCAATATCGTCGGGGTCAAATCGAAAGTGACGCACATCTGGTGCTGGTAATGACGTCGCAACGTCTAAAGCCTAGATGCGCCGATAAACTATCGCAAAAGCGTCGTAAATCGGTGATCTGTGTAGCGTCGGACATTTCCATAATGTCGCACCAATATGAGATACAATGTTGTTCCTCGTTCCTGCGGCAGCACACATCGCTGTGTGTGAAGCCGCAGGAGCGAGGAACATCTCCTTACCTGCCTCCACCGCCAATGCGGAAGGAAGGAGGTGGGCGGGATGTTTACGTCGCGCTCATCTCCACCCCTCCGCTTCTATTGGATGGCTGCCGTGTGACATCGCTGTGATGCCACACGACCCGCCCCCTTAGGAAGGAGGTGGGTCGCCGGCCAGAGCAACGTCGCAGGGCAGGTAAGTGCGTGTGAAGTTGCCGTAGCGAGAATGTTTGCTACGGCAACTATCACAAGATATCGCATGTGCAACGGGGGCGGGTACTATCGCGCTCGGCATCGCTATCATTGGCTAGCGATGTTGCAGTGTGCAAAGTACCCCTTAGTATGGAAGTGTCTAATGAGCATGTGCAGAGTGTCATTGTGAAAAGGAAGGTGGAGCAGGGTCAGGAGATCCATACATACATTATCTGCAATGGACTGAATCAGACCCTATCGTTTGTATTGAAGTGTCTAATGAGCGGGCACAGAAGTCATTGTGAAAAGGAAGGTGGAGCAGGGTCATCTGTAACATTGCATATTGAAAATAGTGGATCTTATGTTATCAGCTGTGTATAGAGGTGTTACCTGTCATTGTAATCCTTCCCATGATGATACTTCTGAAAATTCTTAAGTCTAAAATAGCCCCAGTGGCCAGTATGAAAATTGCCAAATTACTATTTTTTTTATATACATCATGATATGAAGAAAAAAAATAAACATTACCATTCTTGTTAAATACATGTAACACAAAAATTTGATTAAAATAGTTAATTTTCTGATAATACATTCCTTCTTAAGGGAACTGGTAAGCACTTTGGACATTTTTACACTGTTTTAATATGGGCATACAGGTTATAGAATGCTAAAAAAAAAAGCATACATTTATGCCTCATATCAGATGTCTTGTTGTTGAAATATCATTTATCACTATGTAAAGGAGTTGTTCCAGGCTATGGGGCGGATGCTGCTTGGAAGATAACTCCGCCTCCAGAGATTATTATAAATAGAAGGAGGCATTACCAGTGTGATGTGTGATGGCCGCTCTCAGCTTGAAAATCCAGCTTACAGGCAGGCAATTTGCAATGAAGCAGAGCTCAGGGAGCTACAAAAAGTGTGTTTGAAAGAAGACAAATTTAATTTGTCTTGTTCTGTGTTAGTTACTTGTGTCCTCTTATTTAAAATATGCTCTGGAGGCGGAGTTATCTTCCAAGCAGCAGCCACCACATAGCCTGGAAGAGCTCATTTACATAAAGTGACAAAAGAAGATATTTCAACAACAAGGCATCTGATATGAGACATAAAGGTAAGACTATTGTCAGCATTCTATAACCTGTAAGCCGCCCATATTAACAGTTTAAAAAGTTCAAAGTGGTGACAGATTCCCTTTAAAAGGAATTTGTCAGCATGTTTTTGCTATGTAACCTGAAGTTGTTTACCTGCAATATTTATTATAGCTTCAGGTGTTTATCATTGCCGGACTAGATCAGCTAGAGGTCAGATATTCCAACACACCCCCTGCAATGATTAGCACCTCACTGTCTAAAGAAATATACAGAGAGAGCCTAGCGTGGGTGGGGTTAGCTTTCTGAGCTCTGCTGCATTGCCAAATCTAAAAACTCGGATTGTGTCAGAACCCAGTAAACTAAGTGATACATCATTAGATTCAGCGTCTCTTTGCTTACACTATGGTGCTCTCCAATGAGGTAGCAAAAACCTGCAAACAGATTCCTTTTAAGCCTCTGTTCACATCTATAGGTCAATAGATTTTTGGGTTCAGTACTTTTACTAGTGCTGCAGATTGTGCTATCCTTATCAAAATACTGGATCTTGATAAAACCTTATAGATCCCATTATAAGTCAACAGGATTCATTATTGGCTGAAAATGTACCTGGCATACTTGTTATCAGCTCGTTACCAATGGAAGCTAACATAATTCTGTGAACAGAGCCTAAAGGGTGCTTTACACGCTGCAACATCGCTAACGATGTATCGTTGAAGTCATGTCGTTAGTGACGCACATCCGGCGCCGTTAGCGACATCGCAGCATGTGACACCAAGGAGCAACGATCAACAATCGCAAAAACGTCAAAAATCGTTGATCGTTGACACGTCGCTCCTTTTCATAATATCGTTGGTGGTGCACGCCGCTGGTTGCTTGTCGTCCCTGCGGCGTCACACATCGCTGTGTGTGACAGCGCAAGAATGACGAACATCTCCTTACCTGCGTCCACCGGCAATGAGGAAGGAAGGAGGTGGGCAGCATGTTCCGGCCGCTCATCTCCGCCCCTCCTCTCCTATTGGGCGGCCGCTTAGTGACGCCGCAGTGACGTCGCTATGACGCCGAACGCACCTCCCCCTTGAAGGAGGGATTGTTCGGCGGTCACAGGGACGTCGCTGAAAAGGTATGTGCGTATGACGCTGTCGTAGCGATAATGTTCGCTACGGTAGCGATCACCAAATGTGGCACGAACGATGGGGGCGGGTGCTATCGCGCTCAATATCGCAAGCTATCGCTAGTGATGTCGCAGCTTGTAAAGCACCCTTAAGAATAGTTGTCCCCACTAAGCTAATTGTTACCTATCCGCAGGATAATTGACAACTAATTGAACGCTGGAGAATGGGGCTTGAAGTGACCTATATGAATGGAGCGATGGCTGGGCATGGTGCCACCACTCTATTCAATGTCTGTGGCACTGACAAAGTTAGGATCAGCACATGGTTATCTCTGGCAGTACCATAGATAATGAATAGAACAGTGTCCTGTATATGCAGCCATTGTTCCATTCACACAAGGCGATTCTGAGACCCATTCTTGGGATCAGTTCTTCTAACCTCCAGTTATCACCTATACTAGAAATAGAACATAATTTGCTAGCTAAGTTGAGACAACTATTTTAATACTAACCAATTTTTACTATAAATTTTTATTAAAATGTCATTATATAATTTAATCTTATATTCTGAAAAAAAATATATATAACTACAGCATTTCATAGGCATGGTTACAATTCCTATATATATATTTTTCTGAGGCATTGTTACAATTCCTATATATATATATTTATCTGGTTATAAAAAGGTTTTATTTTTTATTGTCTTTTGCCAAATGGTATATTTTTTTACCCAGAAATAATTTGTGTCATAGAAAAGTTAGTTTTGTTTCAAATATAAAGCCCTAAGCTTGACCAACATATTTAATACATACATATTTATTCATTTTTACCACAAAAATAACACAAAGCATAGCACTGATAGCATTAAAAAATTACAAATGCCAAAATAAGACAATGGCATCTCGGCAATATAATGCTTACGCTACATAAGTCAGCAACATTAAAATATATATTACCAGACTTTTCAGATATTCAGGATAATTTCATTTAGAAAAACTTCCATGGTTTAGAGAAGATTCAGAGAATACAACAATTATACATGCGTTTCAATATAAGAATGCGTGAGAGATAGAGACTGAATAAGAGCATCCACTTCAGAAGAAACGCTTTCACAGTTCTTTACGTCACTTTTTTGACAGATGTCCAAAAAAAGGTCAAGGTATAGCTGCTTCCATTCTTGAAAGTCTTTAGATGTCAAATCTGGATTTTCCAGAATCTTATCAATAATAGCTACTTCTCCTTCTTTGGCCTAAAAAAACAAACAAAGAAGAGACAAAATAATATTATTCTCCAACTAAAACATCCTAAAGTCATCACAACTTTAAGGTTCATTTGAGCTTAAAAGATAACTCTCAACACTATATACAATTTTGAGTGAAGTCTTTAGCAATCTCTTCATCTATTGGGTTGCCCATTGACCAGATTATCAAGCTGACTTCAAGGCCTGTGAAAAAGCAAGATCGATATAAATATGGCCTAGTCGGTCATTTGAATATCATAGAGGGTGTCTACCAACCGAGAAAGGTCTTGCACATCAGAATAGAGACCTGCTATGTAAGAGAAGTTCTATGTAAGAGAAGTTCCAACTCTGGTAGTCACTGCAGGATGCCCTGCCGAGGTCGGGCAGGTTACTTATCTTCATTAGAGCCTCAATTTCACATTTTATGATATTTGTTGGAAAAATAATGCAGCATTCAACACTATTTGTTTTCATATAAAAGGATAGATGATATGACAGAACTCCAATGAAGCCCATAGTAGTCAATTGTCAGGCGCCTTTGCCATGATATAAAGGATCCAACATACCATTATTTTCCATTTTCTGTTTCTACGAATGTGGAAACACTGAAAATACTTAGTGGAAATGCGAACATAGCCTTAGGGATGCTTGACATACAGTGATCGGTGGATCCATAGGAAAAGTTTCTGTATATAAAAACATGGCAAAATGACCTGATTCATAACAACAATTACACATAAAATGCTTTGAAAGGTTGCAAAATCGTGACAGGGTGTGGCAACATCCACTCATCAAGTTCATGACGGACTGACTGATGTACGATTTGTGCCGAGATGCAAGCCACTTTTCAGATGCACGTGATTCATTACGTGGGTTGGGCCTCATAATAAATAAAAAGCATCTGACTCCCCCATGACCCTCATCAATACTGGTGTGAACACTTGTCTTGATGCATTGGGGTCAATGTGTTCATTCACAAGTACATGCTGTAAATGCTAACGGCAGCCCAAGGAAGTCATGAGGACTTAGCAGAATGTACAGTAACCAGCTGGAGCTATAGGCTGCTAGATTGTTAATATAAATATGTATGTATAATTATATATATATATATATATATATATATATATATATATATATATATATATATACATACACATACATATGCACATATACACACAGTACAGACCAAAAGTTTGGACACATCTCAAAGTTTTTTTTATTTTCATGACTCTGAAAATTGTAGATTCACATTGAAGGCATCAAAGCTATAAATTAACACATGTGGAATGAAATACTTAAAGTGTGAAACAACTGAAAACATGTCTTATATTCTAGATTCTTCAAAGTAGCCACCTCTTGCTTTGATTACTGCTTTGCACACTCTTGGCATTCTCTTGATGAGCTTCAGGAGGTAGTCACCGGAAATGGTTTTCTTTTTACAGGTGTGCCCTGTCAGGTTTAATAAGTGGGATTTCCTGCCTTATAAATGGGGTTGGGATCATTAGTTGTGTTGTACAGAAGTCTGGTGGATACACAGCTGATAGTCCTACTGAATAGACTGTAAGGCTATGTGCCCACGGGGAAAGTGTCCTGCGGTTATATCCGCAGGAGCTCCCAGAACACCGCAGCACAACTTTATCTGTTTCAATGCTGCGGTTTTATTGCGGAATGTCCTGCGGATATGATGCGGGCATTCTGCATTGAGGATACAGTACCATGGCTTCGGCACTGCATCCTCAATGCAGAACAAGTGCTGAGTGATCGGGGAGTTCATACTTGCCTCCATCACGCAGAACTTCTCTCCGGCAGTGTCTGTCAGCGTCTGCACTGTGCAGGAGAAGGTGTGCGGGCCTGAGCTAGCTCTGGCTGTCACATGACCGGAGCTCATGCAGGCCCCGCCCACCTCCTCCTTCCTGCTCCGAGCTCCACCGCGATCCTGTGCACCAGAAGAAAGTGACAGGTGTCTGCTATCAAGGCAGGTAAGTAGGGGACCAAGGCAGATTTCCGCAGGTAAATCCGCAGGAATAATTGACATGCAGTTATGTGCGGCTGCGGGACATCTGAAGCATATTCCGCAACCGCACATTCCGCAACACGGACACAGACACTCCCCATGTCCCATAGGGTAACATGGGGAGTGTCTGTACTTGCTGAAACCTGCGGATTTATCTGGAAAATCCAGATAAATCCGCAGGTTTTCCGCGGCAAAATCCACAGAAGCAAGCTCCCGTGGGCACATAGCATAACGAGTGGTCATCATTACTTTAAGAAATTAAGGTCAGTCAGTCTGAAAAATTGGGAAAACTTTGAAATTGTCCCCAAGTGCAATGGCAAAAACCATCAAACGCTACAAAGAAACTGGCTCACATGAGGACCGCCCCAGGAAAGGAAGACCAAGAGTCACCTCTGCTGTGGAGGATAAGTTTATCAGATTCACCAGCCTCAGAAATTGCAGGTTAATAGCAGCTCAGATTAGAGACCAGGTCAATGCCACACAGAGTTCTAGCAGAAGACACATCTCTAGAACAACTGTTAATAAGAGACTTGTTTGGGCTAAAGAACACAAGGAATGGACATTAGACCAGTGGAAATCTGTGCTTCAGTCTGAGGAGTCCAAATTTGAGATCTTTGGATCCAACCACCGTGTCTTTGTGCGACGCAGAAAAGGTGAACGAATGGACTCTACATGCCTGGTTCCCACCATGAAGCATGGAGGAGGAGGTGGTGTGATGGTGTGGGGGTGTTTTGCTGGTGTCACTGTTGGGGATTTATTCAAAATTGAAGGCATACTGAACCAGCTTGGCTACCACAGCATCTTGCAGCGGCATGCTATTCCATCCGGTTTGCGTTTAGTTGGACCATCATTTATTTTTCAACAGGACAATGACCCCAAACACATCTCCAGGCTGTGTAAGAGCTATCTGACTAAGAAGGAGAGTGATGGGGTGCCATGCCAGATGACCTGGCCTCTACAGTCACCAGACCTGAACCCAATCGAGATGGTTTGGGGTGAGCTGGACCACAGAGTGAAGGCAAAGGGCCAACATGTGCTAAGCATCTCTGGGAACTCCTTTAAGACTGTTGGAAGACCATTTCCGGTGACTACCTTTTGAAGATCATCAAGAGAATGCCAAGAGTGTGCAAAGCAGTAATCAAAGCAAAAGGTGGCTACTTTGAAGAACCTAGAATATAAGACATATCAGTTGTTTCACACTTTTTTTGTTAAGTATTTCATTCCACATGTGTTAATTCATAGTTTTGATAGTTTTTTTTTTAATGTTAAATGGGGTCCATCTTATAATGCCAGTGTCAGTCTAACAAATCATATAGGGTATATGTCCCTCATTGTCCCTATCCTAAAATTAGCCCCCCTTATCTGGATATGGCCCCCTTATATTGAATATAGCCCTCTTGTGCTGGGACACGTCCCCCTGTGCTACCCATGGCCCCTATAGATTGCACACCTCCCCCGTGTTTGATATGGCCCCCATACTACTACCCATGGCCCCTATAGATTGCACACCTCCCCCGTGTTTCATATGGCCCCATACTGCTGCCCATGGCCACTATAGATGGCACATACCTGTGTTAGATATGTCCCCCATACTGCTGCCCATAATAAAATAAAACTCTTTACTTACCTGCTCAGCGCTGTAATCCCTGTGTCTCCCTCCGTGGGGTTGAGCTCCGGCCTCCTCCACTTCCTGGTTCTTGCTGCCGGTCATGTGATCGGCACGGCAGAGTGATATGATCTCTGCGTGCCTTATCACAGACAGTAGCAGCAGGAGACCGGGAGATCAGCGCTGGAGGTAAGTAAAGCTTTTTTTTATTTTACTATGGGCAGCAGTATGGGGGCCATATCTAACACAGGGGGGATCATGTGCGATCAAAGGAGGGCTCAGGCAGATATAATATGCCCCGCTACCCCAGCCCATCAGCGCGATGCGGTTTCAGCACCACGCTGATGGACAGCGGCTGAGCATATTATATGAGCGGGAGCAGGAGATCTAACGCTGCCGCCCGCAGCTTCACCAGCACCGCCCCAGAGCGGATCTTGCAGTATATATATATATATATATTTATATATATATATATATATATATATATATATATTATATACCCCCCCCCCGTATATTCGGTTTATAAGACGCACCCCCTACTTTCCCCCAAAATTTGGGGGCACAAAAGCGCATATATATATATACATACACACACACACACACACATATATATATATATATATATATGTGTATTATATATATATATATATATATATATATTTATGCAAAACAAGGAAGCCGCGGAGACACCATCACATGTTTCTCAACGCTGGCAGGTAACTAGCCAGGTCTTTCACCAGGAAGGAAAAACCACGGGAAGGGCAGTCTCTAGTCAAGGAAACCACCTATGCCAAAACATGGTATCCATCCACAGACAGCTGTTTTGGGGTATTTACCCATCATCAGTGTGGAGTAGGAAACTGGCTAGTGGGAGCAATGCCTAGTAGAAGACTAGACTATTGACCAGGGGGCAATGCTCTAGAATCACTGCGTTGAGAAAACACGTGATGGTGCTCCGCGGTGCTGGATGTTGGTCTCCCTAAGGTCAACCATCCTTATATATATGTATATTAGAGATATACATATATATATATATATATATCTATATAATTGCCTTATTCTGTCTGTCTGTCTATCTGTCTGTCATGCTCCAAAATTGTGTCCTTACGGTGACACAAAGCTGATTGGCCGCTGGGCTCGCCATGGCCCCGCCCCCCCACACCGATTGGCCGCTCGCCCAGGCTCCGCCCCCCCACAGATTGGCCTCTCGCCCCGGCACCCTGCAGGCATTGGCAATTCGGCCACGCCACGCCCCGCCCCCCTCACGCAATGCACGCTAGCTCTGGCCCCGCCCCCTCCCTCCCCCCGCGCATTCGACCTCACACACACCTCACATCGCATCCACACACTCACAGCATCCGGCGATATCGCTTGCTTCTCGGCCTCGATACTGTGCTGTTGTGATCTTCCAGGACCTGACGGAGGATCACATGGCCAGAGGCATGTGATATCTACGGATGTTGTGAGTATCAGCGCGTATGTGCGATATCGTCAGTGTCTGTGTGTGTGAGTGGATGCGATCGGGTGTGTGTGAGTGGATGCGATCGGGTGTGTGTGAGTGGATGCGATTGGGTGTGTGTGAGTGGATGCGATCGGGTGTGTGTGAGTGGATGCGATCGGGTGTGTGTGAGTGGATGCGATCGGGTGTGTGTGAGTGGATGCGATCGGGTGTGTGAGTGTCGGCATAGGAGCACGGCGTGCTGGAGGAGGCTGGGAGCAGAGAGGCTGATCATGGGGAAGGCTGGGAGGAGAGAGGCTGATGCTGGGGGAGGCTGGGAGGGGGAGGGGGAGGCTGGGACGAGGGAGGCTGATGCTGGTGGAGGCTGATGCTTGGGGAGGCTGATGCTGGGGGAGGCTGGAAGGAGAGAGGCTAATGCTGGTGGAGGCTGATGCTTGGGGAGGCTGATGCTGAGGGAGACTGGGAGGGGAAGGCTGATGCTGAGGGAGGCTGGGAGGAAGGAGGCTGGGAGGAGAGAGGCTGATCCTGGGGAAGGCTGGGAACGGGAGGCTGATGCTGAGGGAGGCTGGAAGGAGAGAGGCTGATGCTGGGGGAGGCTGGAAGGAGAGAGGCTGATGCTGGTGGAGGCTGATGCTTGGGGAGGCTGATGCTGGGGGAGGCTGATGCTGGGGGAGGCTGATGCTGGGGGAGACTGGGAGGATGAGGCTGGGAAGAAGGAGGCTGGGAGGAGAGAGGCTGATCCTGGGGAAGGCTGGGAAGAGGAGGCTGATGCTGAGAGAGGCTGGAAGGAGAGAGGCTGATGCTGGGGAGGCTGGAAGGAGAGAGGCTGAGGCTGGGAGGAGATAGGCTGATGCTGGGGAAGGCTGATGCTGAGGGAGGCTGGGAGGGGAAAGCTGATGCTGGGGAAGGCTGGGAGGACGGAGGCTGGGAGGAGAGACGCTGATCCTGGGGAAGGCTGGGAGAGGGAGGCTGATGCTGGACGAGGCTAGAAGGAGAGAGGCTGATGCTGGCGGAGGCTGATGCTGAGGGAGGCTGGAAGGAGAGAGGCTGATGCTGGTGGAGGCTGATGCTGAGGGAGGCTGGGAGAGGGAGGCTGATGCTGAGGGAGGCTGGGAGGAGGGAGGCTGGGAGAGGTAGGCTGAGAGAAGAGAGGCTGATGCACACACACACACACACACACACGCGCGCACTGCACAACACACCACACACATACACACACACACACTGGGAACCACAAACAACTGCCCTACACAGACACCCACACACACAGACAACGCTGCACACACACAACACCCAACACACAAACACCGCGGCACACACAAATATACGCACATACCGCACAACACACAAATTGCACAAAACATACCTCCCCCCAAAACACACCACACACACACAAACCGCGCAACACACACACAACGCTACAGACACACAGCGCTCCACAAACAACGCAACACATGCAACACACATACAACACCGCTCTCACCCCCGTCACACCCAGACAACACCCAGAACATGTACAGCGCCTACACAAACACTTGGTAACTACACACAACAACATCTCTCTCTCTATATATATATATATATATATATATATAACAAAAATCATACATTAACTACACAATACGTAAATTCTAGAATACCCGATGCGTAGAATCGGGCCACCTTCTAATATATATATTATATATATATATATATATATATATTGTGCTTTAGCGACCGGCAATGCTGTGAATGGCCGGTATGTGCCGCAGAGGCGGATGGCGTCTGCGATCTGAACTTGGAATCTCTGGGACTTATAGTTCCATGAGGATTGCAGTATGTAAGGGCTGGGTTCATGAGATGGCCAGAGGTAATGGGCAGGACTGACCATCCACATGCCTCCCATACATGGGTGTGTCTAATGGGTTTTAATCAGGCTGTGAGTAGGTGGGAGCCATCTTGCTGAAAGCACATGGTCAGGAGATCATGTGCATGCTGAGACAGCAAAGGACTGTGAGAGTCCAGGGAGTTGCAGAGCCTACTGGGGCTCTGGCCTGACAGCAGGTGCCGTCAAATGGAGCTGGTCCGAGGACCGGGTTTAGTGAGCCCAGTGAGAGAGTCTCCCTGGAGGTCGAGCATACATAGAAACCTGCAAAGCGACTGACAGGTAACCCTGAGAAAAGGGGATGTGGACTGGCTGATACCAGAGAATGAACTGTATGGATACTCGGCGGTTGAAACCGACAGTGAGACACTGTTACCCTGTGGGGAGAGTGGCTGTGGCCTGTTATATGGAGTGGTCTATGAGGATCTGAATAAATCACCTAGATTGTTTAAGTGACAAAGTGTTCCTGTATGCTTCAATCCCACTACCTGACGCATGGTTTCCCACACGCTCGGATTCCACATCACCACAATATATATATATATATATATATATATATATATATATATATATATATATATATATATATATATATATATATATTTATTTATTTATTATGTATGGATTGGGCCTCGTAAACTAGTAAATAACGGCCACATATTTAATCCCACCAAAAATTACGTTTTAAGTTAGTATAATAAAGAAGTTGTCCATGCTTGGGGCACTCTATGCGGTAACAGACTTGTGAATTCTCATTATGTACAATCAGCTCACTGTTAGGATTTTTCACTGCCAGCAGCAGGAGCAGGTAGGCACAAGTATGTCATTTGCATACATCTGGTCACGTGCTGACTAGACATGTGTAGCCTCGCCCAATACAGCGAAATCAGCCATAACTAGTCAGAATGGCGCTGAAAGTATGCAAATCACATCTTGTGGTCAAATGACCGCCTACTCCCGGTGCCAGAGAATTTTGACAGCGTGCACAGCACATTGTGGTCACACATGGAGCAACTGAAGACTTGCATCCCAAGGCGCGACAACCACTCTAACATTTACAAACTGCAGGCAGAATAAGCCTTTAAACCACAAAGATTAGTTTCTATAGTAATTAATTGTTGGTCATATTTCCTAAGTGCTGCTGTAGCGCCCCTGACACATTCAGGGCACTACAGGGAACTGCATCCTCACGGGGATGCAGGACCTGGGACCTGGAACACCAGTGCCAGAAACACCCACACAGACCAAAATCCTAGTTACCACTCCACAGCAGGTGGCACTGCCTAGTCACACAAGGGGATGTCCTAGAGGGCGGAGCCAGACTAAGGAACTAGACAGCCTGGTGGAAGGGGACAGCAGTCAGTCTACAGACAGTCTGAGTAAGAAGAGAAAGTAGAAAGACGTGCCTGAGAGCTGGGTCATGTAACGGTGACCCGGGGGCACAGGAGAGTGGTTGCTAGGGTAGGTACACCAGAGTACCGCTGAGACCAGAGCATGCACGGGGCACAGGGCCCTAGGTAAGGCGACAGTTTCAGAGGGCCTGGCAAATACCTGCACAGTGAGGGGACCTTCACGGACCTCACTGACCTACAAATCCGGAGGCATCAGCAGTAAAACAAGGATCAGGGTTTGGGACACAGACCAGCCCTACAGGGTCCACACTGCCCGCCATACGGAGAAGGAGACTGCCACTGCAAAGGGACAGTCGGGCCCCAAAGCGCCACGCTACGGGGACCCAACCACACAGAGGGCTGGGGACAGAGCAACCGAGTCATCAACTGGCACTGGAAATACAGGGACCTGAACCAGACGTCCAAGGGCCCACGAATGAGTAGAGAGTTAATTACAACCCCGGTGTGGTCTCCCTTGTTCTACCACCTCTGCTGCCATTACCACCAGCCCTAGGAGTAACCAATCCATCAGCGGCGGTTCCCCCATAATAACCGCAACCTGCAGGTGGCGTCACACAAATGACTTTATTCTCCCCTGTAAATACTCCCCATTAAAAAACACCCAGGGCACGAGACCGGGCAACAGCCACCACCAAAGTGACATTCCCCACTAGTAAACCGCCCGGTACCGAGTACCCCTTTCCCTGGGTGACACACTGCCATAGCTGAAGATCAAGATCAGCTCTGGGATAAAGATAAAGCATACCTGAAAGGGCTTTTTTTTACACGTGCGGTACAAATTCAGTTTGTTTTCTTCATCCCGCTAGTAAATAGTGACCCCCCCCACTTGACGTATATGCATCAGCATTGGCCAATATAGTGAGGTATAGTTACTTTAATTGTATTTTGTGTCCCATACTCTGTGAACCCTAGAGAATATGGCTTATATTATAAACTCTGAAGATCAATACTTTGCAAGAAAAGAAACACCGTTAATCAAATGATATTTCTAGTTTTGAGTCTAAAACTCAACCTCTTACTGTACTTGAATACATTTTAATATTGAATTGATGGCAAAACTGACATCAAGCAACTTTGTCCCCTTGTAGCTGTCTTCAGGGTTTCCAGATTAAATGTGCTCAATTTTCTTAGAAACAGCAAATGCAAAACAAAATCCTGCAGTCTAGAAACTGAAACATCACCAGTCCCTGAATGCAAAAAGACGTCCTGCTCCAAAACTTCAATATAATTTACTAGATATTCTTACCAGTAACAAATGTCTCCTGAAGCCTCATAAGGTCAAGAGTAGAGTTGAGCGCGGTTCGTGGTTCGTGGTTCTCCAGTTCTAGGCTCGAGTGATTTTTGGGCTGTTCGAGATCGAACTAGAACTCGAGCTTTTTGCTAAAAGCTCGATAGTTCTAGATACGTTCGAGAACGGTTCTAGCAGCAAAAAGCAGGGCTTTTTACAGCTACAGTGAGCAGGAGCCATCGCTGGCAGCCTGCCACAAGCTGGTAACCAAGATAAACATCGGGTATCCAAGCAAAGCGCTTTGGTTAGTAACCCGATGTTTATCTTAGTTACGTGCAGGAAGCCCACACTTTCCCGCTCAGCTCGCTCCACCCCCTCCTGCCCGCGGCATGTACACATACATACACATACACAAACACACACACACACACACACATCCGCCGCTTGTCACATCACCTATCGCTTCCGACCCGAGACTGACACTGGCGGTGACGTCACAGACCTCTTGCGATACTTGATGTGAAGGCGCCGGTCATTGACCTCAGTGACAGGGGCTGTCAGTGTGCTGGAGATCAGCGCAGGTAATGTACCTCACTGACAGCAGCACTTGTCACCCCCCTGCAGTGACCTGGGCTGACCCATTGATGTTAGCTCAGGTCACTGCACTGCTCTCCCAGCCAATGGGGAACATCCTGCTCTTCATTGACTGGGACAGTGTGCATCGTCATGGCAACCCCTTGGATTACACCAGACCTGGATTTGTTTTTCAATCTAATAAATTGGTTAAAGAGGGAATGTTTTGGAGAGTGTTTTTTCAAATAAAAATGTGTTTGTCGTGTATTTTTTTTTTTATTACTGACTGGGTTGGTGATGTCGGGTATCTGATAGACGCCTGACCTCACCAACCCCAGGGCTTGATGCCAGGTGACATTACACATCTGGTATTAACCCCAAATATTACCCCGTTTGCCACCGCACCAGGGCGCGGGATGAGCTGGGGCGAAGCACCAGGATTGGCGCATCTAATGGATGTGCCACTTCTGGGGCGGCTGCGGCCTGCTATTTTTAGGCTGGGGAGATTCCAATAACCATGGACCTCCCTAGTCTGAGAATATCAGGCCCCAGCTGTCTGCTTTACCTTGGCTGGTGATCCAATTTTGGGGGACCCCTACGTGTTTTTTTTTTTAATTATTTATTTAATTTAAAATAACAGCGTGGGGTGCCCTCAGTTTTGGATTACCAGCCAAGGTGAGGTTGCCAGCTGTGGTCTGCAGGCTGCAGCCGTCTGCTTTACCCTAGCTGGCTACAAAACTAGGGGGAACCCTATGTCATTTTTTTTTCATTTTTTTGGCTAAATACAAAGCTAAGCACCCCTTAGTGCCACATGAAAGGTACCAAAGGGTGTTCCACTTTTTCTCCACTTTTTCTCCACTTTTTTCTCCTCTTAATCTCCACTTTTTCTCCACTTTTTCTCCACTTTTTCTCCACTTTTTCTCCACTTTTTCTCCACTTTTTCTCCTCTTATGCTCCACTTTTTCTCCACTTTTTCTCCACTTTTTCTCCTCTTAATCTCCACTTTTTCTCCACTTTTTCTCCATTTTTTCTCCACTTTCTCCACTTTTTCTCCACTTTTTCTCCACTTTTTCTCCACTTTTTCTCCACTTTTTCTCCACTTTTTCTCCACTTTTTCTCCACTTTTTCTCCACTTTTTCTCCACTTTTTCTCCACTTTTTCTCCTCTTAATCTCCTCTTAATCTCCTCTTAATCTCCACTTTTTCTCCACTTTTTCTCCACTTTTTTCTCCTCTTAATCTCCACTTTTTCTCCACTTTTTCTCCACTTTTTCTCCTCTTATGCTCCACTTTTTCTCCACTTTTTCTCCACTTTTTCTCCTCTTAATCTCCACTTTTTCTCCACTTTTTCTCCATTTTTTCTCCACTTTCTCCACTTTCTCCACTTTCTCTCCACTTTTTCTCCACTTTTTTCTCCATTTTTTCTCCTCTTATGCTCCACTTTTTCTCCACTTTTTCTCCATTTTTTCTCCACTTTCTCCACTTTCTCCACTTTCTCTCCACTTTCTCTCCACTTTTTCTCCACTTTTTTCTCCATTTTTTCTCCTCTTATGCTCCACTTTTTCTCCACTTTTTCTCCACTTTTTCTCCACTTTTTCTCCACTTTTTCTCCACTTTTTCTCCACTTTTTCTCCACTTTTTCTCCACTTTTTCTCCACTTTTTCTCCACTTTTTCTCCACTTTTTCTCCACTTTTTTCTCCTCTTATGCTCCACTTTTTCTCCACTTTTTCTCCACTTTTTCTCCACTTTTTCTCCACTTTTTCTCCACTTTTTCTCCACTTTTTTCTCCTCTTAATCTCCACTTTTTCTCCACTTTTTTCTCCACTTTTTCTCCTCTTATGCTCCACTTTTTCTCCACTTTTTCTCCTCTTAATCTCCTCTTAATCTCCTCTTAATCTCCACTTTTTCTCCACTTTCTCCACTTTCTCCACTTTTTCTCCACTTTTTCTCCACTTTTTCTCCACTTTTTCTCCACTTTTTCTCCTCTTTTTCTCCTCTTATGCTCCACTTTTTCTCCACTTTTTCTCCACTTTTTCTCCTCTTAATCTCCACTTTTTCTCCATTTTTTCTCCACTTTTTCTCCACTTTTTCTCCTCTTAATCTCCACTTTTTCTCCACTTTTTTCTCCATTTTTTCTCCTCTTATGCTCCACTTTTTCTCCACTTTTTCTCCACTTTTTCTCCACTTTTTCTCCACTTTTTCTCCACTTTTTCTCCACTTTTTCTCCACTTTTTCTCCTCTTAATCTCCACTTTTTCTCCACTTTTTCTCCACTTTTTCTCCTCTTATGCTCCACTTTTTCTCCACTTTTTCTCCACTTTTTCTCCACTTTTTCTCCACTTTTTCTCCACTTTTTCTCCACTTTTTTCTCCACTTTTTCTCCTCTTATGCTCCACTTTTTCTCCACTTTTTCTCCACTTTTTCTCCACTTTTTCTCCACTTTTTCTCCACTTTTTCTCCACTTTTTCTCCACTTTTTCTCCACTTTTTTCTCCTCTTAATCTCCACTTTTTCTCCACTTTTTCTCCTCTTATGCTCCACTTTTTCTCCACTTTTTCTCCACTTTTTCTCCACTTTTTCTCCACTTTTTTCTCCTCTTTTTCTCCTCTTATGCTCCACTTTTTCTCCACGTTTTCTCCACGTTTTCTCCTCTTATGCTCCACTTTTTCTCCACTTTTTCTCCACTTTTTCTCCACTTTTTCTCCACTTTTTCTCCACTTTTTTCTCCACTTTTTCTCCTCTTATGTTCCACTTATTCTCCACTTTTTCTCCACTTTTTCTCCACTTTTTCTATGGTCGGTCTACCCATTAGCTCTGCCATGCATAGTGTAGCTCTACACCTACTGCACATGTTACTTTATGATTGACATCTCTTTCGTACCAGAGCTGTCTAAGTCTACTCTGACCCCATATTTGTCATTACTATATTGTCCTTGTACTGTATTATGACATTTGTATCATGTGTTTCATTTCTTGCTGTGTTGCAATTTTTTTGCTGCATCCCAATTGTACCTCTACATTGTTCGAGTTTATGTTATTGTTCTCTCACTCTTATGTGATACTGATTATTGTCATTTTTCATGATTACATGCAGATAAGTCCAATCTGACGAAGGCTCAGGCCGAAACGTCATTTGTAACTTGTTTTGGACAAAAACATATGCTTATGAAAAAAAAAATTTCTTAATACGGACCAATAAAGAGTGATTTTGCATTACTATCCGTTGTGACTTACTAACTTAGTCTGGGAGATATAGAGTGCCGAGGTTACTCACTAATTTTATCTATTATTACCTCTGAGCACCTATATACCAGTGAGCAGAGCTTCCTCTACAGTAGTTCTCCTGATTAGGCATGCCCTTACCTCATGAGCAGGGCATTGCAGCTTTGGTAGCAACCATTACGACATGGACTCTGCTGCTGTGGACCCGGGGAGAGTGAGTGCAGATTCATTGCACCCACACTCCTCACATGAAGGGTCCGCACTCCTAGAAAATGGGGGATACGTTCCCTGAGTGTCTCCCCCCCATATTCTAGACGGTCCAGAGTCGTCGTGGGACCCCTTTATTTTTTTTCTTACAATAAATTGGTGAAAGAGGAAATGTTTTGGGGACTGTTTTTTCAAATAAATTTCTTTTGTCGATTTTTTGTTTTTGTTAGTACTGACAGTTTATGATGTTGGGTATCTAATAGACGCCATGACATCACAAACTGCTGGGCTTGATCTCAGGTGACTTTACAGCTAGTATCAACCCGATTTATTACCCCGTTTGCCACTGCACCAGGGCACGGGATGAGCTGGGGTGAAGCGCCAGGATTGGCGCATCTAGTGGATGCGCCACGTCTGGGGTGCCTGCGGCCTGCTATTTTTAGGCTGTGAAGGCCCAATAACTATGGACCTTCCCACCCTGAGAATACCAGACCACAGCTGTCCGCTTTACCTTGGCTGGTGATCCAATTTGGGGGGTCCCCTACTTTTATTGTGTAATTATTAATATTTATAAAATAATTATAAAAAAGAGCCTGAGGGGACCTCCACATTGGATCCCCAACCACGGTAAAGCTGCCAGCTGTGGTTTTCAGGCTACAGCCGTCTGCTTTACCCTAGCTGGCTATCAAAAATGGGGGGACCCAACGTAATTTTTTTTTTTTAACTATTTTTTAAATAGAAAAAATTAATGGGCTTCCCTGTATTTTGATTGCCAACCAAGGTAACGGCAGGCAGATGGGGGTGGCAACCCATAGCTGTCTGCTTTATCTGCTCTGAGAATCAAAAATACCGCGGAGCGCTACGTCATTTTTTTAAAGATTTATTTTTACAGCACTGTGATGTCCAGCAATCAAAATACAGGGAAGCCCATTTTATTTTTAGTTATTTAAATAAATAATTAAAAAAAATATATGTTAGCTCCCACTGCATTTTTTGTATTGCTAGCTAAGGGTAATCCAAGCAGCTACTGGCTGCTAACCCCCACTGCTTGGTGTTACCTTCACTGGCAATGGAAAATCCAGGGAAGCATTTTTTTTTTTTTTGCCAAAAAGCTACAAAAAAAGGACGTGAGCTTCGCCATATTTTTGTATGCTAGCCAGGTATAGCAGGCAGGTGCTGGAAGAGTTGGATACAGCGCCAGAAGATGGCGCTTCTATGAAAATGCCATTTTCTGAGGTGGCTGCAGACTGCAATTCGCAGCAGTGGGGCCCAGAAAGCTCAGGCCAACCGGTGGTGCGGATTCCAATCCCAGCTGCCTAGTTGTACCTGGCTGGACACAAAAATGGGGCAAAGCCTACGTCATTTGTTTTCTAATTATTTCATGAAATTCATGAAATAATAAAAAAAGGGCTTCCCTTTATTTTTGGTTCCCAGCCGGGTACAAATAGGCAACTGGGGGTTGGGGGCAGCCGTACCTGCCTGCTGTACCTGGCTAGCATACAAAAATATGGCGAAGCCACATAATTTTTTCAGGGGGCAAAAAACTTCTGCATACAGTCCTGGATGGAGTATGCTGAGCCTTGTAGTTCTGCAGCTGCTGTCTGTCTGTATGGAGAAGAGCAGACAGCAGCTGCAGAACTACAAGGCTCAGCATACTCCATCCAGGACTGTATGCAGAAGTTTTTTGCCCACCAAAAAAATGACGTGGGCTTCGCCATATTTTTGTATGCTAGCCAGGTACAGCTGGCAGCCACGGGCTGCCTCCAACCCCCAGTTGCCTATTTGTACCCGGCTGGGAACCAAAAATATAGGGAAGCCCGTTTTTTTTAATTATTTCACTTATTTCATGAAATAATTAAAAAACAAATGACGTGGGCTTCGCCCTATTTTTGTGTCCAGCCGGGTACAACTAGGCAGCTGGGGATTGGAATCCGCAGCACAGGTTAGCCCGAGGTTTGTGGGCGCCTCTGCTGCGGATTTCAGTCCGCAGCCGTCCCAGAAAATGGCGCTCTCATAGAAGCGCCATCATCTGGCGCTGTATCCAACTCTTCCAACAGCCCTGGAGCCGGGTGGCTTGTTGGGTAATCATGAGTTAATACTGGCTTTGTTTTACCAGCCAGTATTAAGCCAGAGATTCTTAATTTCAGGCACGTTTGACCCGGCCATTAAGAATCTCCAATAAAGGGTTAAAAAAAGACACCACACAGAGAAAAAATACTTTAATAGAAATAAATACACAGACACATTAGAGACTCCATCTTTATTACCCCTGTCAGCCCTCCACGATCCTGCTCTTCTGTCTTCTTTCTTTCTAGTGTAGTAGTAGTGACGATTGTGGTGAGGGGCATCACTTGGGGCTGGGGAACCTCCATCCTAACTACAATGCTCACTACAATCGGGAAGCAGCGTGCAGCCTTCACTCCGTGAGTGATCACTGCTGGCTGCTAGCGGTAACGCTGACAGACGCGTTACCATAGCAACGGTGCTCCCGGAGCCGCGGTTAGCGGTGACGTCACCGCTAACTGCGTTGCTATGGCAACGGTGATCTCCGTTAATGACCGGCTGTGTCAGCCGGTCCCTAACGGAACGGGGAGTCGACCGTGTGCTAGAGCATGTCGCCGGTACACGGCGATACACATATGTGCACCGTGTACCGGAGAGATGCACTCGCAGGTCCTACATGACGTGTCATAGTCATGTGACCAGTCTGTAGCCAATGAGATAATAGCCACGTGACTGGTCACATGGCTATTTTGACGTCACGATAGGTCCTGCTTCTCTGCTGGCAGTGCAGGTCACCGGGAGGATTCAGCGATCATCGGATGGAATAGCGGCAGGAGACAGAGTGCAGAAGGGATCGTGAGGACCGGTAAGTGTTATGGCAATGTTTATTAACTGTTTGTGTACATTTATAATGCATTTTTATGTGTTTGTGATTGCCTCCCATTATAGCCTATACGTTCGAGTTCGGTTCGTCGAACGTTCGACGAACCGAACTCGAACGGGACCCCCGTTCGGCGAACCGGCCTCGAGCCGAACCGGGACCGGTTCGCTCATCTCTAGTCAAGAGCACTCGTTCATAATTTATGCTTCACTTATTGTAAATCTGGACTACCCCTTATAATCATAATGCATGGGTAGTAAATCTAGAGGCCAGGACTGTGAATGTCCAGCTTACACTGTTATACAAGCTGTACACTGACTACTTTACATTGTATCAAAGTGTCATATCTTCAGTGTTGTCCAATGAAAAGATTAGGTTTTTCGGTCTTGACGATTGACCATTTTTTTATATTTACAAATGAAGCCTTAAAGATTCCATTGTTTTTCCTTTTGTCCTTTTTGAATGATATATGCATATGTATGATCATGGTGAATAAAAAAATCCTTTTTTTTTCAGTGCACTTTATCAAAATAATAGACTGTAGATCATTTCATATGCACATAAATCACTCAACAAAATGATGATTTGTGAAAAATATAATGGTAATCTTGGAGGCGTAAGCACCTTTATTCCAGTTTTAAAAAGCAGCAATTTAACAAGCTTTTATTTTTCAGGAGTCACCAATGACTTTCAATCCAGATGTGATTGTTAAATACACACCTGGAGATATACATGAAAATGTATGCAAAAAATAGAGCACTGCTTAAAAGGGAACCAGACAGCAGATATATGTTGCTCCTCATTCCTCGGGCAGCATGAGTCAGGCACTGTCTGTATGATTTCAGCCAGGTATGTTTGACTCTGAAACACTTCAGCGTTTCAGAGAAAAGACATACTTTAACCCCTTCAGCCCCCAGCCTGTTTTCACCTTAAAGACCCGGCCATTTTTTTGCAATTCTGACCAGTGTCACTTTGACAGGTTATAACTCTGGAACGCTTCAACGGATCCTGGCGATTCTGAGAATGTTTTTTCGTGACATATTGTACTTCATGTCAATGGTAAATTTAGGCCGATATTTTTTGCGTTTATGTGTGAAAAGTTTGGAAATTTGGCGAACATTTTGAAAATTTCGCAATTTTCAAAATTTGAAATTTTATGCCCATAAATCTGTGAGATATGTCACACAAAATAGTTACTATGTAACATTTCCCACTTGCCTACTTTACACCAGCGCAATTTTCGAAACAAAATTTTTTTCCGTTAGGAAGTTAGAAGGGTTCAAAGTTCATCAGCAATTTTTCATTTTTCCAACAAAATTTACAAAAAAAAATTTTTAGGTACCACATCACATTTGGAGTGACTTTGAGAGGCCTAGGTGACAGAAAATACCCAAAAGTGACCCCATTCTAAAATCTGCACCCCTCACACTGCTCAAAACTACATCCAAAAAGTTTATTAACCTTTTAGGAGCTTTACAGCAACCAAAGCAATGTGGAAGGAAAAAATGAAAATTTTACTTTTTTACACAAAAATGTTACT
This sequence comes from Anomaloglossus baeobatrachus, assembly GCF_048569485.1. Taxonomy (NCBI): domain Eukaryota; kingdom Metazoa; phylum Chordata; class Amphibia; order Anura; family Aromobatidae; genus Anomaloglossus; species Anomaloglossus baeobatrachus. Next base: position 144,596,037 of record NC_134354.1, read on the forward strand.
TTAGCCATAAAATTTAGCATTTTCACAAGGGTATCAGGAAAAATGCACCATAAAATTAATTGTGCAATTTCTCCTGAGTACACAGATATCTCATATGTGGGGGAAATCAATTGTTTTGGCGCACGGCAAGGCTCGGAAGAGAAGAAGCATCATTTGAATTTTTGAAAGCAAAATTGTCTGGAATAATTAGCAGATGCGATGTTGCGTTTGGAGACCCCCTGAGGTGCCTAAACAATGGAGCTCCCCCACAAGTGACCCCATTTTGGAAACTAGACCCCTCATGGAATTTGTCTAGATGTTTATTGAGCACTTTGAACCTCTGGGGGCTTCACAAAAGTTAATAACTTTGAGCAATGAAAATAAAAAAAAATTACCACGAAATTGTTACTTCAACCAGGTAGCTTTTTTTTCACAAGGGTATCAGGAAAAATTGCAACATAAAATGTATTGTGCATTTTCTCCTGAGTACACAGATACCTCATATGTGGTGGAAATCAAATGTTTGGGCGCACAGCAGGGCTCGGAAGGCAAGGTGCGACAATTGACTTTTCAAACGCAAAATTGTCTGGAATCGTTAGTGGATGCCATGTTGTGTTTGGAGACCCCCTGAGGTGCCTAAACAATGGAGCTCCCCCACAAGTGACCCCATTTTGGAAACTAGACCCCTCATTGAATTTATCTAGATGTTTACTGAACACTTTGAACCCCTGGAGGCTTCACAAAAGTTAAGAATGTTCAGCCGTGAAAATATATATTATTTTTTTTTACCATGAAATTGTTATTTCAACCAGGTAGCTTTTTTTTCCCACAAGGGTATCAGGAAAAAATGCACCATACAATGTATTGTGCAATTTCTCCTGAGTACACAAATACCTCATATGTGGTGGAAAGTAATTGTCTGGGCACACAGCGGGGCTCAGAAGAGAAGGAGCGCCATTTCACAGCAAAATTGGTTGGAATTATTAGCGTACGCCATGTTGCGTTTGTAGACCCCCTGAGGTGCCTAAACAATGGAGCTCCCCCACAAGTGACCTCATTTTGGAAACTAAACCCCCATGGCATAAATCTACATGGGTAATGAGCACTTTGAACCCTCACGTGCTTCATACATTGAGGCATAAAAACAAAAAAGTACTTTTTTTTTCCACAAAATGTTATTTTAGGCTCCATTTTTTTAATTTGTACAGGGGTAACAGGATAAAGTGGACCGCAAAATTTGTTGGGCAATTTGTTCTGAGTACGCTGATACCTCAAATGTGGCAGAAAAACACTGTTTGGGCGCACGGCAGAGCTCCAGAGGAAAGGAGCGTCATTTGACTTTTTAAATGGAAAATTAGCTGGAATCGTTAGCCACACCATGTCGTGTTTGGAGATTCCCCTGATATGCCCAAACAGTGGAGCTCCCCCACATGTGACCCCATGTTGGAAACTAGACCCCCCCCCCCAATACAAAGAAATATTAGTTTGGCATAATAAAAAATACAGACGTCAGTAAAAAAAAAAAAAAAAATATATGCAATGCACCTGCAACTGACACTAAGGCAAGCGCCACACGTGTGAGCAATGCACAAATCTCGCATCGCATCACCCGACACAGCCGCACACTCCTGTCTGGAAGAGAGCGACCGTGCCGGATGATGCGGTGTGAGACTCGAGCATCGCTCTCATGTGTGGCACTGGGCTGACCCTTACAATATTCAGTAAAAAATACTGTAGTTGATGATTACTACAGTATAATTTTACTGGCCCTAAACTAAGTTTATTTGTATTTCTTTCTTAGTTTACAGAAAAAAAAATTAGGACGAACGCACAGATGTACTGCAAAAAGGGGGGGACTAGGTGGGATGGAAAAAAGATGGATGGAGGATAGAAGGGCGCAACGGATGCAGGAGCGGCGGAGGATGGGTGAGGGGGCACGGCGGAGGATGGGAGGGCGTGGCGGATGGAGGAGCGGTAGAGGATGGGTGAGGGCACAACAGATGCAGGAGCGGCGGAGGAAGGGGGGGCGAGGGGAAGGGTGGAATGGGAGTGGGAGATGAGATTGGGGATAGCTACCTTACAGAATGGATCTAGGCAGCAGGATTGCAGCAGATCCGGGAGGGGGGAGAGGGGGCAGAAGATTAAGGGGATGGGAGAGAGTAGGCAGCAGATCAGGGAGGGGGCAGAGGCTGATGGGGGAGTGAGGTGGCAGATGCAAGGGCGCAGAGGCTGATTGGGGAGTGAGGTGGCAAATGCAGGGGCGCAGAGGCTGATGGGGGAGTGAGGTGGCAGATGCAGGGGCGCAGAGGCTGATGGGGGAGTGAGGTGGCAGATGCAGGGGCGCAGAGGCTGATGGGGGAGTGAGGTGGCAGATGCAGGGGCGCAGAGGTTGATGGGGGAGTGAGGTGGCTGATGCAGGGGCGCAGCGGCAGATGGGGAGAGAACTGTGGCTGATTGGGAGAGTGCGGTGGCAGATGGGGAGAGTGCGGCGGCAGATGCAGGGGAGGTGGAGCAGCTGATGGGGAGAGTTCGGCGGCTGATGCAGGGGCGGTGGAGCGGCTGATGGGGAGAGTGTGGTGGCTTATGCAGGGGCGGTGGAGCGGCTGATGGGGAGAGTGTGGCGGCTGATGCAGGGGCAGTGGAGCGGCTGATGGGGAGAGTGGAGCGGCAGATGCTGGGGAGTGCGCAGCGGCAGATGCTGGGGAGTGCAGCGGCAGATGCTGGGGAGTGCAGCGGCAGATGCTGGGGAGAGTGGAGCGGCAGATGCAGGGGAGAGTGGAGCGGCAGATGGGGAGAGAGCAGTGGCTGATGGGGAGAGGGGAGCGGCAGATGCTGGGGCGGTGGAGCGGCAGATGCTGGGGCGGTGGAGCGGCAGATGAAGGGGCGGTGGAGCGGCAGATGAAGGGGCGGTGGAGCGGCAGATGAAGGGGCGGTGGAGCGGCAGATGAAGGGGCGGTGGAGCGGCAGATGGGGAGAGAGCAGTGGCTGATGGGGAGAGGGGAGCGGCAAATGCTGGGGCGGTGGAGCGGCAGATGCAGGGGCGGTGGAGCGGCAGATGCACGGGCGGTGGAGCGGCAGATGGGGAGAGAGCAGTGGCTGATGGGGAGAGGGGAGCGGCAGATGCTGGGGCGGTGGAGCGGCAGATGCAGGGGCAGTGGAGCGGTAGATGCAGGGGCGGTGGAGCGGCAGATTGGGATGGAGCAGTGGCTGATGGGGAGAGGGGAGCGGCAGATGCAGGGGCGGTGGAGCGGCAGATGGGGAGAGAGCAGTGGCTGATGGGGAGAGGGGAGCGGCAGATGCTGGGGCGGTGGAGCGGCAGATGCTGGGGCGGTGGAGCGGTAGATGGGGAGAGAGCAGTGGCTGATGGGGAGAGGGGAGCGGCAGATGCTGGGGCGGTGGAGCGGCAGATGGGGAGAGAGCAGTGGCTGATGGGGAGAGGGGAGCGGCAGATGCTGGGGCGGTGGAGCGGCTGATGGGGAGAGTGCAGCGGCCGCCGTGACGCTCTCCTCCCGCTGCGCCACCCCCTGCATCTGACGCCGCTTGCTCTTACTGCTGAGTAGCGGCATAACATGCAGGGGCGCAGTGGGAGAGTAGCGGCATCACATGCAGGAGCGCAGCGGGAGAGCAGGGGCGAAGCACATGGAGCAGGGCAGCGGTGGATCGGGGGCTGTGACTCACAGATGGGCACCCGCAGGGATCGCTCTCCTCAGATTCCACGGAGGGAGACGCTGAGGAGAGCGATCTCCTACAGCGAGCTCACCCGGTCCCAGAGGCACGGTGCTGCTTGGAGAAATCGGTCACAAGGCCGATCTCTCCAATCGGAGCTGGGGGCGGGTGCAGTAAAGCTCACTGAGCTCCAGCCAATGGCCAGTGCTGCAGCAGCACTGACATAGCTGGATTTCAATGCTTCAGCCATTTTCAATGACTGAAACATAACACTGGCTGTGATTGGCTGACGAACGCCGTTCAGCCAATCACAGCCTCCGTAGGTCCGGGAAGGAGACACCACCCCTCCTGAGGTCAGGTACAAGTCCTCTCCTTCCCGAATCTACAGTTTTTTAAAACCGATCGCGGTGCCCGGTGCTCCGGGGCCGCGATTTCGCCATGACGGATCTATCCGTCATGGGTCTTTAAGTACCAGGGCACCATGACGGCTAGATCCGTCAAAGGTCGTGAAGGGGTTAAAAGCCACCGGGGACCGAGACACAGGAGAATAGTAGGACAGGCAGATCCCTGGCAACATCTTCCCATCCGCTATCTCTGGAGTGACAGTTTCTCACTGCCTGCGTTGATGGAGAATCTTGTCAGTCCAGGGAAGTGGACGGGAAGAAGCCACGGAGATCTGCCTGGCTGACTAGTCTACAGTGTGGCTTGGTCCACAGGGGCTTATAACAATGTTTTTCACTAAAATGCCACAACATTTCACAATTAACATACCTGCCTGAAATCATGCAGCCAGTGCGTTATACATGCTGTCCTTAGATCAGGCTGCATGTATCAGCTGTCAGATTCACTTTAATGCTAATTGTACAGTCATATGAAAAAGTTTGGGCACCCCTATTAATGTTAACCTTTATAACAATTTGGGTTTTTGCAACAGCCATTTCAGTTTCATATATCTAATAACTGATGGACTGAGTAATATTTCTGGATTGAAATGAGGTTTATTCTACTAACAGAAAACGTGCAATCCGCATTTAAACAAAATTTGACCAGTGCAAAAGTATGGGCACCCTTATCAATTTCTTGATTTGAACACTCCTAACTACTTTTTACTAACTTACTAAAGCACTAAATTGGTTTTGCAACCTCATTGAGCTTTGAACTTCATAGGTAGGTGTATCCAATCATGAGAAAAGGTATTTAAGGTGGCCACTTGCAAGTTGTTCTCCTATTTGAATCTCCTATAAAGAGTGGCATCATGGGCTCCTCAAAACAACTCTCAAATGATCTGAAAACAAAGATTATTCAACATAGTTGTTCAGGGGAAGGATACAAAAAGTTGTCTCAGAGATTTAAACTGTCAGTTTCCACTGTGAGGAACATAGTAAGGAAATGGAAGAACACAGGTACAGTTCTTGTTAAGCCCAGAAGTGGCAGGCCAATAAAAATATCAGAAAGGCAGAGAAGAAGAATAGTGAGAACAGTCAAGGACAATCCACAGACCACCTCCAAAGACCTGCAGCTTCATCTTGCTGCAGATGGTGTCAATGTGCATCGGTCAACAATACAGCGCACGTTGCACAAGGAGAAGCTGTATGGGAAAGTGATGCAAAAAAAGCAGTTTCTGCAAGCACACCACAAACAGTCGCCTGAAGTATGCAAAAGCACATTTGGACAAGCCAGTTACATTTTGGAAAAAACTCCTGTGGACTGATGAAACAAAGATTGAGTTGTTTGGTCATACAAAAAGGCGTTATGCATGGAGGCAAAAAAAACACGGCATTCCAAGAAAAGCCTTGCTACCCACAGTAAAATTTGGTGGAGGTTCCATCATGCTTGGGGGCTGTGTGGCAAATGCCGGCACCGGGAATCTTGTTAAAGTTGAGAGTCGCATGGATTCAACTCAGTATCAGCAGATTCTTGACAATAATGTGCAAGAATCAGTGACGAAGTTGAAGTTACGCAGGGGATGGATATTTCAGCAAGACAATGATCCAAAACACCGCTCCAAATCTACTCAGGCATTCATGCAGAGGAACAATTACAATGTTCTGGAATGGCCATCCCAGTCCCCAGACCTGAATATCATTGAAAATCTGTGGGATGATTTGAAGCGTGCTGTCGATGCTCGGTGACCATCAAACTTAACTGAACTGGAATTGTTTTGTAAACAGGAATGGTCAAATATACCTTCATCCAGGAACTCATTAAAAGCTCCAGGAAGCTACTAGAGGCTGTTATTTTTGCAAAAGGAGAATCTACAAAATATTAATGTCACTTTTATGTTGAGGTGCCCATACTTTTGCACTGGTCAAATTTTGTTTAAATGCGGATTGCACATTTTCTGTTAGTACAATAAACGTCATTTCAATCCAGAAATATTACTCAGTCCATCAGTTATTAGATATATGAAACTGAAATAGCTGTTGCAAAAACCCAAATTGTTATAAAAAAAAAAAGGTTAACATTAATAGGGGTGCCCAAACTTTTTCATATGACTGTATGTATGATGTATGGATTAGAATACCAAGCTAGTTAAGAATTCTCAAAGAAAAATCCATCACAACAGGTACAAAAAAAGAAAAGATCATAAAAATGATCCACTAAATTAAAGTTGTTTCATTTCTAAAACCAGAAATTTTCAACAATAAAATTCTTACTCACTGGACAATCAAACATATCTGTAAATGTGATTTCAATGGGTATCACTCAATTTTTAATTAGCCCTGTGGTGGTTCTGCTGCAGAATTACACATTTTCTGCCAATCTCTCTGGCAGATGACAGATGATCATTGGAAAACCCAATACACACTGTAATAAGCCAATAGTCGGAGGACTCTTGAATGTTAAAAAGATTGTCCAACTTGGACCCTTGCAACACTATATCCAAAAGTTAGGTTATCTTGAAGTTACATTTACTGAATGCGGCACTTGAGTTATGCAACTGAAGAATGTCATCTGTAAGAGAACTGGTATGAAGAGTAAGGGAAGTAAGCTGCCGCTTAGGCTGCCAATGGGGGTGAACAGATGGGTTGTGTACGAATGGTTAATAATGCTGTATGGCACAACCCACAGAACCCCTGATGTACTACAGCAGAAATCACCCTCCTTGTCATTGGATTTTATGACCAAGAATTGAAAGGCTATATCATGCAAGATAAATTGTCATGGACAATATACAATATATATTTAGTTCTATTTTGTTTTACTTAACTGTATGTGTCTGGGGCTAAAACAAAATCATTTTTGTAATTGGGTTTCATTAAACATTTTGTACCATTTGACTTTTACAGGCCCATTGTTTCCATCCACATTCAACTTTGATGTGGTCTATGGTCATAGATCAGCTGAGAGAAGCTCAGAATAAGACAGAACGTGCAACTCACAGGCCCTAGAAGGTAAGTGGTTCAACACTTAAAAAAAATAATTTTTAAATTTGTTTTTTTTAGGTTAAATACAGAAAGTGTACCCAAAGATAGACAACCCCTTTAAAAATAATGGACCCGTTAGATCTAGGTCTATCGATTCCTGTATTAGATCAGTCAATGTTAGCACAATAAAGATATTAGGGATAATCCAAGGGACCATTTGCTGAGAAGACTTTGAAATGAACAGGTTCTGGCATCACCCTCTCAGCCAATCCTGAATTGAGTCACTCAGCAGAAAGAGTATGAGCAAAGGGGAATGTACCTCAAAGATGGGAAGGCATTTATAAGAAGACATAATTGGAGAATAACTACCATTTCACTTCGCAATGCTTACTACATCACTGATATTAGTGATCAAGCATTATTAAAATTAATTACCACCCATAGAATTTCAAATTACTTTCACACTATTTATAAAAAAAAAAAAAAAAAAAAAAAAAAAAAGTACAAATCATTTTGTGATGAGTAACATTTATGGCATACCCATAGGATAGGCCATAAATGTCTGACAGATTCGGGACAGACACCCATCTCGAAAAAAGGGGTTTCTTGAGCCATTCTTTCGTCAATTTCCCCTGGCTGTATTCTGAACTTTTATAGCAACAAATGTGCAGCAAAGTCTCCACCTAGTGGTGGTCAGATGTTTTCCAGAGCATGAGGTTGGGGTATCCCTGTTCTAGAAATAGGTGCCAAGAGGTGGGACCTTCATTTATTGGACATTTAGGTCATAGCCTTTGGACATGTCATAAATGCGTCTTGTGAGCCTTAAAAATTGGGTTAGGACAGCATCTTGGGAAGTGTCAACTGTTATGGACAATTGGTGTATGCTCTTGACCTGATATGTGCCAAAGTCATTTAATGGGAATCTTTCTGTGGCATAATGTACAGAAAAATATACTGCAAAACAAAATAATGTGAATGAAAGAGTGAGTTAATATTATACAGAAATAAGCTTAGGTTTAATACCCAGATAAAAACATTACGCCCATACAAGCCAAACTGCCGTGTGTGTGTGTGTGTATATTGTGTGTGTGTATGTGTGTGTATATTGTGTGTGTGTGTGTGGTGTGTGTGTAATATTTTATATATAATATTTTTATATTTACGGTTAGGGAAAAAAAAAAAAGAAGAAAGAAGAAAAATAAATTCCCACTTTATTATCCTTCCCAAGTGCTTCAAAATTATTTTCTAATTTCCTACCTTTAAAGTGCTTTGCAAAATTCGCAGTCTGTGAAGTTTTTCATTGACTACTGGATCACTAGATCTTTTTATAAAGGACTTCTTGTACTCCAATTTGGTTGAAAGACGCTGTTCTCCAATTGGGGACAAACTGGCCTTTTCCAGGGCCCTGTAGAGATCTTGTAATGAGTCTGCTGGCTTCTCATCTACAGTGTCTGCCATCACGAAAACAGAAGGAATGGAGCAACATTAACTAGTGAGAAATTGTAGGCCAGCAACTTTTTATTTTTCTTACAGTGAGGGACACAGGAAGGAGTTTAGGATTTATTTATTTTTTTATTACCCCACTATGGACCCATTGAGAAGAACTTTAAAGTAGGGAATAAACACTTTAATATAAAAAGACTGTTCATAAGCTCTGTCGGAAGTATTGCTGTGGGTCCAAGCAGTTCAGCTACTTTAGAAGGAACAACATAATTGGTAAATTATTACATTTGTAATTGACATATTTGTAGTTGCTAAAAAGATGGCAGATTAAAAAAGGGGTAAAAGAATTTAATAGGCCAAATGGCATGATAATCCTTACAACTGATTTCTAATTTTTCTTCACAAATAGTAAAATAATTAAATGAGCAGTAAGAAAAATAATTTAAAAAAACAATAATATAGTAAGAAATTAGGACTCAATGAAGGGAAAATATAAACAGAATCAGATGGGAGGCCAAGTAGACTTCAAAGACAATTAGTGAATAAACCTTCTTTATGGTAATAATTAAAGGGATGGTATTCATTAATTCAAATCACTTGTAAGAGCAATCAGATTGGCAATTTCATTGTAGTAATAGGTTTTAATATTTCACCTTTTGTACTACAAAAATTGTTTTAATAAAATCTAAATGTTTCCCTAATTCTCTTTAAAGGGAACCTGTCACCACTTTTTCACCTATAAGCTGCGACCACCACCACCGGGCTCTTATATACAGCATTCTAACATGCTGTATATAAGAACCCAGGCCGGGGGTATAACATAAAAAACGCTTTATAATACTTACTAACGGTTGCACAGTGGGCCTTATGGGTGTCTGTTTTCCGGAGACGGCGCCTCCTCTTTCAGCCATCTTCATCCTCTTTCTGAAGCCTGGGTGCATGACGCGGCTACGTCATACACACTCGCCGGTTCTGCGCAGGCGCACTACAATACTTTGTTCTACCCTGCTCAAGGCAGATCAAAGTGCGCCTGCTCAGGATCAGAAAATGTCGGCGAGTGTGTATGACGTCGGACCTGTCATGCACCACGGCTAGAGAAGAAGGAGCACAAAAATGGCCAAAAGAGGCGTCGCCGACACCGGACAATGGAGATGCCCATAAGGCTTACTGCGCGACCGTTAGGTAAGTATTATAAAGTGTTTATGTTATACCCCTGGCCTGGCTCTTATATACAGCATGTTAGAATGCTGTATATGAGAGCATGGTGGTGGTGGCCGCAGCTTATAGGCAAAAAAGTAGTGCCAGGTTCCCTTTAATGCAACAAATGTTATGAGACAGTACAAATATTTATTTTTCTGAGAAGTGGGGTTAATTGCCACCTCTATATGCAGTACATTCTATAGTAAAATGGTTATACAGTCCTGGCCAAAAGATTTGGAACCCTCAAAATTGTTCCAGAAAATGAAGTATTTCTGGCAGAAAATTGTTGCAATTACACATGTTTTGTTATACAAGTTTATTTCCTTTGTGTGTATTGTAACAACACACACATAAAACAGATACGAAAAGGCAAATTGGATGTAATTTCAAACAAAATCCCAAAATGGATCAGACAAAAACGTTGGCACCCTCAACTTAACATTTCGTTGCACACCTTTGGAATTTATAACTTCAATCAATTCCTTCCTATAAACCATCAACAAGCTCCTTACACCTCTCAACTGAAATTTTGGATCACTCTTGTTTTTCACTCTGCTCCAGGTCTCTCATATTTGAAGGTGCCTTCTGCCAATAGCAATTTTAAGATTTGTCCACAGGTGTTCAATGGGACTTATATCTGGACTCATTGCTGCCACTTCAGAACTCTCCAGCGCTTTGCTTCCATCCATTTCTGGTTGCTGCTTTAAGTATTTTTGGGGTCATTGTCCTGCTGAAATACTCATTACTTGGGATACAAACCCAACTTTCTTACACTGGGCACTATTTTGTGACCCAAAATCCTTTGGTGATCTTCATATTTCATGATGGCTTGCACACACATTCAATGCACCCAGTGCCAGATGAAGCAAGAGAACCCAAAACATATTTGAACCCCCACCATATTTGACTGTAGGTACCGTGTTCTTTTCCTTTTATGCCTCATTCCATTTACAGTAAACAGTAGAATGATGTGCTTTAACAAAAAGCTCTATCTTGGTCTCATCTATCCACAAGATGCTTTACCACAAAGATTTTAGTTTACTCATATACATTTTGGCAAACAGCAGTCTATCTTTTTAGGTCTGTGTGTCAGCAGTGGAGTCATCCTGGGTCTCCTGCAATAGTGATTAATTTCATTCAAATGTCTATGGATAGTTGGCACCGACACGTGTGCACCCTGAGCCTACATGAAAGCTTGAAATGCTTTTGAATTCAATTGGAACTGCTTATCCACTCTCTGAACTGTCGTGCATTGCAACCTTCATCAATATTTCTTGGCCGTCCAAGTTCGGGGAGATTAGATACAGTGCCATGGATTATGCACTGTGCTGAAAGGAACAACATCATCTCCGGAGATGGACTTGTAACCTTGAGATTGTTGATAGTTTTCAACAATTTTGGTCCTCAAGTCCTTAGATAGTTCTCTTGTCCCTTTCTGATTTCAATGCACAGATCGGCACATACAGTGCAAAATTGAGTCAACTTCTCCCCTTCTTATCTGGTTTCAGGTGTGATTTTCAAATTGCCCACATCTGTTACTTGCCAGGGGTGAGTTTGAATGAGTATCACATGATTGAAACAAAGTAGTTTACCCATCATTTTGGCAAGCTGCCAACAATTTTGTCTGGCCCATTTTTGGACTTTTTGTGAAATTATGTCCAATTTGCCTTTTTTCTCTTTTTTTGTGTTGTTCCAGTACACACAAATGAAATAGACACGTGTATGACAAAACATGTGTAACTGCAATAATTTTCTGGTTGTAAAATTTAATTTTCTCAAAAGTTTCAAGAGTGCCAACTTTTTTGGCCAAGACTGTAAGTACTTATAGGGAACATTACTTTGCTTTTTTTTTATGACCCAAATATAAAAATTTAAAAAAATGTATAAATCTTAAAAGTTGCAGTATTTGAAGAATGGTATCTTAAGATAATTTGGCATAAGAAGCCATGTGCTGGTTTGTGTTCTCTATTCTCTCCAGGCCACAAGGCTGCATCTAAAAGGAGGTGCAGTCCACACATGTGCACCATTGCTACATTCAAGTAAGGGACACTGACAATAATCAAAGATGGCCAAGTGAGGCATAATTAAGCATTTTTTTCAGTGTTATGGACTTCAATGGAGTGGCG